>NW_027142415.1:3239546-3829568 GCF_026170545.1 Melanerpes formicivorus | reverse complement strand
AGAAGAGAAGAGAAGAGAAGAGAAGAGAAGAGAAGAGAAGAGAAGAGAAGAGAAGAGAAGAGAAAGAGAAGAGAAGAGAAGAAGAGAAGAGAAGAGAAGAGAAGAGAAGAGAGAAGAGAAGAGAAGAGAAGAGAAGAGAAGAGAAGAGAAGAGAAGAGAAGAGAAGAGAGAACAGGAGTAGAGTAGAGTAGAGTAGAGTAGAATAGAATAGAATAGAATAGAATAGAATAGAATAGAATAGAATAGAATAGACCAGACCAGGTTGGAAGAGACCTTCAAGATCATCGCATCCAACCTATCAACCAATGCAACCCCACCTAATCAATTAAACCATGGCACCAAGCACCCCATCAAGTCTCCTCCTGAACACCTCCAATGATGGTGACTCCACCTAAGTAGGCAGTCCAGCAAAAAAAAACTAATCCTATGGGAACAGGTGATTGCTCAGTGTATATGGAGTCTCCTTCCCTGGAGACTTTCCAAACCCACCTGGGTTCCTGTGCAGCCTGCCCTGTGTGACCCTGCTGCAGCAGAGTGGTCGGGCTAGCTGGTCTCCAGAGGTCCCTTCCAACCCCCAGCACCGTGATTTTGTGATTCCTCACTCCCCTCATCCCTCCACATGGGCATGAGACTGTTTAATGTCACCTGTGCTATGCTAACAGGAAGGTTTTTAAGAGTACCCAAGTCTAATTATTATTAATCCTTGGGAGAAGCAGGGAATGTTAATGCCATTCTACTGTTCCAAGTGCTTAAATACATACACAGACCACCTTGCTGCAATATTTGATTACCTGGCAGTGTTTAATGGAATTATCCTGGCAACATCTTCCTGAAATATTTAAGAACCATTGTTTATACAGCACGGAGAGTAATTAGCGTGAATTAAGCACTCTGCCAAAGGTCATCCTCTAAGTCTGCAGCAAAGCAGAGATTTGGAAGCTGGCATCCTTACTGCCTAAGTGTATTATTGCATCTTAATAACACAGTTATGCTTTGTGATGTTTTAAATCAAGCTGACAGCATCAGAGCTGGGAAGGTATTCTGCGTGCACGCAGGATTCCAACCAGCCCACATTTCCAGTAACTGCTATGGGTGGATAATTGCATATTACACATTTTAAAGCATGAAATAATAATTGTAATGATTGCAATGAAGCAATGACTGCATGCAGTATAAATACAGGAAGGAACAGCTGGGAGCTGCAACTAATGTACAGCACATAAAAGCCAGCGGGCAGGATCACGATGGCAATGGTCAATACTTCTGTGCAATGGGTTAGTTAGGGGCTTGTTTATTTTGTGTGTGTCTTGCCATCAATAATGTAGGTGCAGGGCATTGAGAAAAAAATGGTTTTCCCCTACTGGTCTTACTGGAATAATGTGAGACAGTTCATCTTAGATAACTAAACCAGAATCTGGCTAAGGTGATGCCTTCACGTGAGCCTTATTCCCATAACTCGGGCACTTAGTTCCACGTAAATCAATAGGCTTGGGAGCGGGGAAGTGAGGGGGGAAGAAGACAAGCATGATAAATGCTTTTTTAATCCTGCTTTGGCAAATAGATGTGTAATTCTGGCACACTTATCTCCAAGGTTGATCTTTTGATTTGCATATTTGCAAAGTTTTAATCTCCAAATGGATTTCAATTTGTCGACTCCTGCACGAAGAGCCTTGTGGGAGCTTGGGGCAGGTCATGCATAAGCAAGAAGGGAAATACAGGAGATGTAGAGAATCAGAGCTCCACTTCTGTATGAAATGCAATTACCATTATTAGAGTTTCCTTTTACCATAGAAAGGCCTCACTGTACTAGGTGCCATCCACATTTACAGGCTGCTTGGGGGATCCAAGAGCTTTCTGTCTATGCAAATGGTATCATAGTATCAGTCAGGGTTGGAAGGGACCACAAGGATCATCTAGTTCCAACCCCCCTGCCATGGGCAGGGACACCCCACACTACATCAGGCTGGCCAGAGCCTCATCCAGCCTGGGCTTAAACACCTCCAGGGATGGGGCCTCAACCACCTCCCTGGACAACCCATTCCAGGGTTTCACCACTCTCATGGGGAAGAACTTCCTCCTCACATCCAGCCTGAATGTCTCCACCTCCAGCTTCATTCCATTCCCCCTAGTCCTATCACTACCTGAGATCCTGAGAAGTCCCTCCCCAGCCTTCTTGTAGCGCCTTTCAGATACTAGAGGGCCACAATTAGGTCACCTTGGAGCCTTCTCCAGACTGAACAGCCCCAACTCCTTCAGTCTGTCCTCACAGAAGAAGTGCTCCAGCCCTCTGATCATGTAAATGTCATGTAAACTGAGTGTGAACATTTTAGGCATGCTTTCATCTCTGCAACACTTGGGAAGAGGCACAGAGAGAGGAAATAACTTTCCCAAGAATGGAGAGGGTCCAGAGGAGGGCCACAAAAGTGATCAGAGGGCTGGAGTACCTCTCTTATGAAGACAGGTTGGGAGAGTTGGGCTTGTTCAGCCTGGTGAAGAGAAGGCACAAGGGCATACAGCAGCCTTCTAGTACCTGAAAGAGGCCTACAAGAAAGCTGGGGGACACTGCTTATAAAGGCTTGTGGTGGCAGGATGAGAGGGAATGGTTTTAAACTAGAGCAGGGCAGAATGAGACAAGACATTAGCAAGAGGTTTTTTTTACTATGAAGGTGGTAGAGATGAGTGTTGGTCTCTTTTCCCTAGTGATGAGTGACAGGACAGGAGGAAATGGCCTCAAGTTGCATCAGGGGAGGTTTAAGTTGGATATTAAGAAAAAAGTCTTAGCTGCAAGAGTGGTCAGGTACTGGAACAGGCTGCCCAGGGAGGTGGTAGAGTCACCATCCCTGGAGAGGTTCAAAAATCTTGTAGACATGGCACACTGGCACATGGTTTAATGGCTATGGTAGTGTTAGGTGGATGGAATCAATGATCTTAGAGGCTGTGAGAGACCAAAAGTTTGTCTCTCTTGGTGTGAGTCAACAAAGATAAAGTGATAGCAGAGCCACTGGAAAGAAGGTGGAAAGAATCCTGTCTACCAATCCTGGATGCAAATCAGCTTGTGATTGCATCCTGATAACACGGGACTACAACAATGGACCCAAGGACCCAGCCAGCACGCCTTTAGGGCAAGATAATCTCCACCCATCAAGTACCCTGGGCAGGGTGACACAATGGTTTTTGCCACCTGTTTCCTGATGTGTAAGGAATATGGGGGGGCTTGTCTGGATGGAGACGGGGGAGATGGAGATTCCACCCCCCTCCATCCAAAATCTTGCCCAAACACACAGCAATACACAGAAAGATTTCCAGGGAAACAATACCTGGATTATTTCCTACCCCTGGAATTCCTGAGGGACAATATTTGAATACATACCTAAGGACTAAAAACTGTATAAAAGACTTGAGCAACTACTGGTTTGGAGAGAGAAACAGAGGAGAAAAATGGGGAGAAAAACGGAGATGAAGGAAAACACAGAAGACGGACCATGCCGCTGAGAAGGGAAAGCCGGGACAATGAGAAAAGAAGCTGCCCAGAGGACCACAGCTCTTCTCCAGCCAAAGCCTCAGCACCCTTTCTCTACAGACACAGGCTGCCCAGAGGAGCCTTAGCACTGTCCCTGTACCAACCCAACATCTCCCCAGACGACCACAGCTCTTCTCCAGCCAAAGCCTCAGCACCATTTCTCTACAGACCCCACATCTCCTGCAGCACCTTTCCTCCACAGACTCAAACTGTCTTGTGGGGAATGAGGAGTGTGGTAATATAATTCCTTTCCTCTTCTCTCTCTCTTCTCTCTCTCCCTCTCTATTTTCTCCCTCTCCCCTTCTTGTGTCCACTTTATTTATGTAATAAGTAGTCTAGCTGTTGATATTTTGGCCTCGTTTGTGCCTCTAATTTCACATCACGGGAATGTTCTAAAAGAATTTGAGTCTCTTTCCCTCTCTGGACCAAGACAGAGGTCTTGTATAATAAAAACTATTCTACAATTCCCTGTTCCTAACCTCAGCTCTGCAAATATTATACAGAATTTCATAAACCAGCAGCAAATCAAATCTCCATTAGTACCACTGACCTCATTCTTTACCTGGAATGATTCTCTCCAGAGACCTGTAATTTAAATATCTATATCCTAGATAACCCAGGAGTCCTGAAAATGAAATAGCTTCTCTGATGTAAGCAGCAAGAATCAATAACCATTATGTGCATAAGGAGACTTTAATGTATGAAGCATATGGGTATCCAAGTCATGCCACCAGCAGACAAGTTCATTTTCATGATATGTAGGCACCAAGGACAGGCAGAGCCGTGCTCCTTGGAGAAAACTTGCTGTGGTCCAGGTGCCCAAGATGCTCTGGGTGCTCAAGATGCTCTGGGTGCTCAAGGTTCTTATTCCAAGAAAGGCACTGAGGTGATGGAATGTATCCAGAGGACACCAAAGGTGGTGAAGGGTCTAAAGCATTTATCCCTGGAGGTGTTCAAGAGGGGATTGAATGTGGCACTTGGTGCCATGGTTTAGTAGTCATGAGGCCTTGGGTGACAGGTTGATGATCTTTGAAGTCTCTTCCAAGCTTACTGACTCTATGATTCTATTCTATGATTCTAAGTGCTCTGTGTCATGGGACAAAGGAGTGACTGCGGCCGATTTGCGGCCCCTGTTCTCATTGGGGGTTACTCCAGCCCAGCTTTGCATAAATAAATGCTAAATACTCAAATTTGGATAATCCTTGTTTAATCAGAGCTTCTCCCCCCCCACACCAGTTCTCAATATTTACCCATTTTGAAGATTTTTTTCTAAACCATTAGCATTCGGTTAGTCAAAGTATAGAGACCATCAAACTGAATATTCCATTACTTCTGTTCTTCTATTACTTCAACACATATAATTGCCACATTGGTCACACATTGGTCACAACAACCCCATGCAGTGCTACAGGCTGGGGTCAGAGTGGCTGGAGAGCAGCCAGGCAGAAAGAGACCTGGGGGTGCTGGTTGACAGTAGGCTGAACATGAGCCAGCAGTGTGCCCAGGTGGCCAAGAAGGCCAATGGCATCCTGGCCTGTATCAGGAATAGTGTGACCAGCAGGAGCAGGGAAGTCATTGTGCCCTGTGCTCAGCACTGGTTAGGCCACACCTTGAGTCCTGTGTCCAGTCCTGGGCTCCTCAGTTTAGTATAAAAAAAGATGTTGAGTTTTTGGAAGGTGTCCAGAGAAGGGCAAGAAGGCTGGGGAGGGGTTTGGAGCACAGCCCTGTGAGGAGAGGCTGAGGGAGCTGGGGGTGTTTAGCCTGGAGAAGAGGAGGCTCAGGGGAGACCTCATTGCTCTCTACAACTACTTGAAGGGAAGTTGTAGCAACCAGCACCAAAACAAGAGGACACAGTCTCAAGCTGTGCCAGGGGAGGTTTAGGCTGGATGTTAGGAAGAAGTTCTTCCCAGAAAGAGAGAGTGGCCATTGGAATGTGCTGCTCAGGGAGGTGGCAGAGTCACCATCCCTGGAGGTGTTTAGGAAGAGACTGGATGGGGTGCTGGGTGCCATGGTCTAGTCATGAGGTCTGTGGTGACAGGTTGGATTTTATGATCTTTGAGGTCTCTTCCAACCTTGGTGATTCTGTGAAATCCCTGCTGACTGCAGAGAGGTTTGGCCAAGGTGACTTTTGAGGGTCACTTCCAACCTGACGCAATATGTGATGCTGTAATTCTGTTTGTTTCTGGGACACGCTCCTCCAGAGAGGTAAGGTCTCATAGGCACCCTGAGTATTCTACAGCTCCTCAGCAGTCTATCTTGAAATCTTCCACAGCTCACCTTGAGACTTGTTTTTGGGAAAGTATAAACCATGAGGGGTTTTATAGCTTTTATCTCAGCTGTCTTAGTCTTTCCACTAAGTAATCCACAGCAAATATATCTAGGGGAAGCCCTACCATCTGTAGCTTACTGGCAAGCTGTACAAAATACACTCAGTATAATGTTTTCAAAGTCTGACATAAGTGGTCCTGAGTGAAGCTGAGCATCTTGGAACTTCTTATCAGTAGGCAGTGGAAAACACCCTTAAAACCATGCTGTAGTGCCAACAGTCAGTGAAAAAGTCCAGATGAACATTATTAGTGTGAACACAGAAATCCAAACAGAAAGCAAGGCACCAATTTGGAGCTTGCAGTTTGCAGTTTTACAGTTAAAGTGCAAGATCCACTTAAGTGCCTGTAAAAGAAAATTGAAAGGAAAGATTCATTCCTTTCTGCTAGCTGGAGATAAATCTGATCTAAGGCTTGGGTTTGTTGGAAACTAGTTTGCTGAGAACCAAGCAATATCTGTTCTTTTCACGTGGTGGTATGTGCCACTGGGCAGTGCCAGGGAGTTCCTCTCTTTCTCACCACATGTGCAATGGAATGGAATGGAATGGAATGGAATGGAATGGAATGGAATGGAATGGAATAGAATAGAATAGAATAGAATAGAATAGAATAGAATAGAATAGAATAGAATAGAATAGAATAGAAGTAGAAGTAGAATGGAATAGGCCAGGTTGGAAGAGACCTTCAAGATCATCACATCCAACCCATCACCCAACGCCATCTAATCGACTAAACCATGGCACCAAGCACTCCATCAAGTCTCCTTCTAAACACTTCCAATGATGGCAACTCTACCACCTCCATGGGCTGCACATTCCAATGGCCAATCACTCTCTCTATGAAGAATTTCTTCCTAACATCCAGTCTAAACCTCCCCTGGTGCAGCTTGAGACTGTGTCCTCTTGTTTTGGTGCTGGTTGCCTGGGAGAAGACACCAACCCCCACCTGGCTACAACCTCCCTTCAGGGAGTTGTAGAGAGCAAGAAGGTCTCCCCTGAGCCTTCTCTTCTCCAGGCTAAGAATGGTCCAGGCTGGAAGGGACCTCCAAAGGTCCTGACCTTTGGAGTCTGACCTCCTCACAGTCAGCAGGGACATCTCCAGCTAGATCAGGCTCCCCAGGACCTCATTGAGCCTTACACTGAATATCTCCAGGGAAGGAGCCTCAACCAGCTCCCTGGGCAACCTATTCTAGTGTTCCACCACCCTCATAGTAAAGAACTTCTTCCTGATATCCGATCTAAATCTGCTCTTTTCTAGTATGAAGCCCTTGCCCCTTGTCCTGTCACTGCACAAGACATTTCTCCTTGTCCTGTCACACGATAAATAATTATGCCAACATTTCTGTGCTCACAGTGGAAATGTGAAAATGATTCAAGCAGTAAAGTTTCAAGCACCAGGTTTGGAAAACGGACCCTTAGTTACAGTGTGTAGCTCATTACCTAGCCTCCTACATAACACAAATGTAAATATAAACCCAGGTGTAGTTGGCTGTAGCTAATGGATTACCAATAGTTTGTTTCCTCTGAATCATTCCTCTGGTTTGCAGAGACTGACCTTATCTAGAAACACAGCACCATGTAGACACAGACACACAGAAAACCTTGCTGCATCAGGAACAGAACTGAGCTTGAATTAGATCTTCCTTGAGTGTTGTGCTCATCAGTCATTACAGGCATAAAAATAAGTCAAAAGAATAAGCCTGGGTATCTCCTTTGGAGGGCTTTGGGTATAAGGACTCTAGAGAGGGACCTGGATAGGATGGACTGATGGGCCAAGGGCCATGATGTAAGGCTCAATGGTAAGTCCACGTCTTGCACTTGCATCACAATACCATGAATGCTCCAGGCTTGGGGCAGAGTGTCTGGAAAGCTGCCCAGCAAAGAAAGACCTGAGGGTGCTGGTTGACAGCTGGCTGAATATGTGCCAGCATGTGCCCAGCATCCTGGCCTGGATCAGCAACAGGACTAGTGAGGTGAACATGCCCCAACACTTGGCACTGTTGAGGCTGCTCTCAGCTCCTGCATTCAAATCTGGGTTCTTCACTACAAGGACACTGAGGTACTGCAGTGGTCCAAAACATATCTGTGTAGTAACAGTTTCATTTGCAGTTGCATACAACTCCACCTAGGCATAATAAACATAGATATATCCCTAGAGCAAACATCAAAATGCAGCTTGTCCTTCAGTGTAATTAATTCAGCATTTAGCTCATCTTTCCACCTAGGGCTGAGACAACACAAAGCCAAATGATTGCTACAGGTAAATACGGTTGAAAACCCTACCCATTGCCCTCAGAATAAGCTATTTTCATTCCTTACACCTTTTCTGCAGTGTAACAGTGGATTCTTATCCTCCTCAAAAGGTTTAAGATTTCTGGGTCTGGCTTTCATCCAACTACTGTCTTTGGTTCTTTTGAGAAGAACCTTTCCCATTCTCCTTTGCTGCATATTGATGACTATGGGTAAAGACAAACTGATCAGTTTTGAGTCCTGTGAACCATTTTTGAGGCAGGGATTCTAATTTTTTCCTATTTACTCCTTCGTTTTGGCTTTTCTTTTATAGTCCATTTGGCATGCACAGTGTGGTGGGTTGAAGTTTCCCCCCAGCATTAACTTTCAGGCAGACCAACTCAGTTACAGCTGTATATAGCTGTAGTATAGCAGTTATAGCTGCAACTCCTTATTAGAATTACATAGAATTACTTAGAATAAACCAGGTTGGAAGAGACCTTCAAGATCATTGCATCCAACCCATCAACCAATCCAACCCACCTAAACAACTAACCCATGGCACCATGTACCCCATCAAGTCTCCTCCTGAACACCTCCAATGAAGGCGACTCCACCACCTCCCCAGGCAGCCCATTCCAATGGGCAATCACTCTCTCTGTATAGAACTTCTTCCTAACATCCAATCTATTATTATGTACAACTTATATCATAGAATTGTTAGGGTTGGAAGGGACCTCAAGGCTCAGCCAGTTCCAACTCCCCCCTGCCATGGGTAGGGACACCTCACGCTACATCAGGTTGCTCACAACCACATCCAGCCTGGCCTTAAACACCTCCACAGATAAGGCTTCTGCAACCTCTCTGGGCAACCTGTTCCAGTGTCTCACCACCTTCATGGTGAAGAACTTCTTCCTAACATCCAATCTAGCCATTTCTATTTTTGTTCCATTCCCCTTAGTCCTATAGTGTAAGTTGAATATAACCTGCCACAAATCATTAGTGGCATGGTCAATGGTCAGAATGGAGGTCAGGAAAACAGAGTGTGTCCTGTCAGCAGTTCTCACACAATAAACATGCAGGTTGGAGCTTTTTTATGTACAGGTGTCTTGAAACAGCTGTGAGACACCAGAGTTTCATACCAAAACTAACACTTGGGAGTGAGGGGTTGTGAACAAATGCCATCATGCTCCACCGTTCTGGCCATGATATTCTGCTCATGATGTTCTGCTCATGATGTTCTGCAAGAGGCAACCTAGAAAAGGTGATGGAAATGAAGCAATCTGTAAACACTTACTGCAAGGAAGATCTGAAGAGAACTGTGAGCCACTTCTATGTACTGATATTCCAGCAAACACCCCGAGACAGTGATGTAACGATGGTCCTCTGGTGCCCAGTCTGGTGCTGGGGTTACTGAGGTCACGGTGCATCCTGGCCCATTCTCCATCCACCAAGAGCGATGCATTGAGATATTAAAGGTCAGGATGAGATCTGTTTCCTGCAAAAGAACAAGTGAAGGGTTAACGTGCTGGGACTGGACTCTGGTATCAAACACCTCAGCAAGGGATTTCACAGGATGCATGAAGAAGCCAAGAACAGTGATAAAAGTGCACATGAAAGCGAGTGGAGCTTGCCTGCAGCAAGCACAAGGAGCTGTACCTTGGCAGGAAGAACTGCTTTGGAGCAGAAGAATAACCCTGTAAGCCAGGATCTGTTGCTAGATATTATGGTTTCCTAGAGTACAGCAGCCATGCTTATAATGCTTATTTATAATGCTGATCAATACTTCAAGGGTGGGTGTCAGGAGGATGTGACCAGCCTGCCCAGTGACAGATAAGAGGTAAGCGGTCTGGA
Source organism: Melanerpes formicivorus (assembly GCF_026170545.1). NCBI lineage: Eukaryota > Metazoa > Chordata > Aves > Piciformes > Picidae > Melanerpes > Melanerpes formicivorus. The sequence goes on along the minus strand of NW_027142415.1, from coordinate 3,819,642 downwards.
GAAAAGGAGGCTGAGAGGAGACCTCATTGCTCTCTACTACTACCTGAAGGGAGACTGAAGCTAGGTGGGGGTTGGTCTCTTCTCCCAGGCAACCAGCACCAGAACAAGAGGACACAGTCTCAAGCTGCACCAGGGGAGGTTTAGGCTGGATGTTAGGAAGTTCTTCCTAGAAAGAGAGATTGGCCATTGGAATGTGCTGCCCAGGGAGGTGGTGGAGTCACCATCACTGGAGGTGTTTAAGAAGAGACTGGATGGGGTGCTTGGTGCCATGGTTTAGTTGATTAGATGGTGCTGGGTGATAGGTTGGACTTGATGTTCTCAAAGGTCTTTTCCAACCTGGTTAATTCTTTATTCTGTAATGGGCACAAGCTTGGATATAGAAACTTTCACCTAATGTGGTAGAATATGTGGTGGAACTCTAGTGTGGGGTGTCCCTGCCCATGGCAGAGGGGTTGGAACCAGATGATCCTTGTGGTCCCTTCCAACCCTAACTGATACTATGATACTATGAACTTCTTCACTTTGAGGGTGGCAGAGCACAGCCTTCCCAGAGAGGTTGTGGAGCCTCCATCTCTGGAGACATTCAAAACCTGCCTGGACACTGTCCTGTGCAACCTGCTCTAGGTGAACCTGCTCTGGCAGTGGGGTTGGACTGGATGGTCTCCAGAGGTCCCTTCCAACCCCCACCATTCTGTGATTCTGTCATTTCTCTCACACTGCTCATTTTGTGTGGACACCCTAAGTATTGATGGACATCCACCTTCACACAGCAACCTTCCTCTGCTCAGTTCCTAAAATCATAGCCCACACTTTGGTGGGTTGATGTTCCAAACTACACAACAGGCCTCCAGAGAAATTAGACTTCCTAGAACTTGATACATATTGGGGTGATCTGCAAGGAGTTCTGTCTCATGGACACGGTGAAGAGCACCTACTGAATTATGGGTGAAGATGTAGAAAAAGGATTCATTTTATTTGATAACTTTATTTCAAATTTTAGATCTTAGACCTTATTGTGGTTTTTCAGTATCTTAAGGGGGCCTACAAGAAAGTTGGGGAGGGACTTTTTAGGGTGCCAGGTAGAATCATTGAATTATTAGGGTTGGAAGGGACCTCAAGGATCACCTAGTTCTAACCCTCCTGCCATGGGCAGGAAATGACAGGACTAGGGGGAATGGAACAAAACTAGAAATGAGTAGATTGAGACTGGATGTGAGGAAGAAGTTGTTCCCCATGAGGGTGGTGAGAAACTGGCACAGGTTGCCCTGGGAGGTGGTGGAAGCCTCCTGCCTGGAGGTGTTTGCAGCCAGGCTGGATGTGGCTGTGAGCAACCTGCTGTAGTGTGAGGTGTCCCTGCCCATGGCAGGGGGGTTGGAACTGGCTGATCCTTGAGGTCCCTTCCAACCCTGACAATTCTATGATGAGATGATTTTATAATGATTTTTTTACATGCAAAACCTCTGTAATGCCTCCCTCAGATTTCTAACTTCCTGGGAGTCTGTAAGGAAGGAGCTGGTGAACGTTGCCTTGCGAACAGCTGCTTAGCTTATTAAAAGGAAGGGCAGAGACCTGCAACCTTCCACTCCCATGCAGCCAGTGCAGTGGTGTAACTCATCAGCTGTGCCTTCCATTAAGGCTGCACTTATAAATAGTTCATAAAGGATTAATAAATGATTAATATACATCATAAACAACACTATGGAGAGGGCTCTCATAAATTACACTTGGTTGCACATTACTTGAGGGTGTAATATGTAGTTATAACAAACCTATGGACTTTGTGGGTTCTGTAATAGCCTACAGTGTTTACCAACCCTTTGTAAATAATTCATAAGTGTAACCTCATTGTAAAGTGTGACTATCCAGTTTGTGTGCACACGTGCTCAGTCATGCAAGGAAAAAAAATGTGCTTTTAAGTAATGTCTTTGCAGAGCCAAACTCTCCCCACATCTAACCTACATTTTTCCCCCCCCCAGCCTGTTGATGACATGAATAATTAAGATTCTCATAAAGATTTCAAAATGTAACAATTTAATTAGGTTTACTGTGCCAAAAGGAATAGAAATGCCATTCTGGAGCAGATATATTGTGTCTACATTACCCTCCTTTCAAAAAGAGATATTTTTACAGTCCTAGTTATTTCCCCTCAGTTTAGGAAAGATGTTGAGTTGCTGGAAGGTGTCCAGAGAAGGGCAACAAAGTTGGGGAGGGGTCTGGAGCACAGCCCTGTGAGGAGAGGCTGAGGGAGCTGGGGTTGCTTAGCCTGGAGGAGAGGAGGCTCAGGGGAGACCTTCTTGCTCTCTCCAACTCCCTGAAGGGAGGTTGTAGCCAGGTGGGGGTTGGTCTCATCTCCCAGGCAACCAGCACCAGAACAAGAGGACACAGTCTCAAGCTATGCCAGGGAAGGTTTAAGCTGATATTAAGTAGAAATTCTTCCCAGAAAGAGAGATTAGCCATTGGAATGTGCTGCCTAGAGAGGTGGCGGAGTAACCACCACTGGAGGTGTTTAAGAGGAGACTGGATGAGCCGCTTGGTGCGATGGTTTAGTTGATTAGAGGGTGCTGGGTGATAGGTTGGACTCGATGATCTTGAAGGTCTTTTCCAACCTATTCTATTCTATTCTATTCTATTCTATTCTATTCTATTCTATTCTATTCTATTCTATTCTATTCTATTCTATTCTATTCTATTCTATTCTATTCTATTCTATTCTATCCCGTCCCGTCCCGTCCCATCCCACAGTATCACAGTATCACTTAGGTTGGAAAGGACCTCGAGGATCATCGAGTCCAACCTATCAACACAGACCCCATGGCTAGACCATGGCACCAAGTGCCACATCCAATCCCCTTTTGAACGCCTCCAGGGTCGATGACTCCACCACCTCCCTGGGCAGCATATTCCAATGACGAATGTCTTGCTTGGTGAAGAACTTCCTCCTCACCTCGAGTCTAAACCTCCCCTGGTGCATCCCATCCCATCCCATCCCATCCCATCCCATCCCATCCCATCCCATCCCATCCCATTTCATTGCATTCCATTGCATTCCATTGCATTCCCTGTTTTGCACCAACTCATGCTGAGCTTCCTCCATCCAGAGGTTTGGGATAATGGTGTGAGGGACACATCAACCCAACTCTGATTACAATTTACACTGTAGTGTTGCTGAATGTTTACCCTTGCAATTCTTTCTTAAAAGAGCACATTTTCCCCTGTATTTAAAATGCTCCAATTACTTCCTTGCCTAAGCACACCCAGCTTTCAGATAGAGGTAAGGACCATAAACCTCTATCTGGTGTTGAATAATTACCTTACATTCTCACAACAGCCCCACCCAGCAAATAATAATCTGCAGAAGGAAAATATATGATGCTTCACATGAATTTAGTCACCCAACGACCTTCAAGCATTCCAAAGTGATTAAAGAAGCTGTGAACATTTGTATAACTGTGCAAATCTCTCCTAAATAAACAAACTTGCCCACAGCAATGGAATGGAATGGAATGGAATGGAATGGAATGGAATGGAATGGAATGGAATGGAATGGAATGGAATGGAATGGAATAGAATACCTTTGAGATCAAGTCCAACCTATCATCCAACACCATCTAATCAACTAAACCATGGCACCAAGCACCCCATCCAGTCTCTTCCTAAACACCTTCAGGGATGGTGACTCCACCACCTCCCTGGGAAACCCACTCCAATGGCAAATCTCTCTTTCTGGGATGAACTTCTTCCTAACATCCAGCCTAAACCTCCCCTGGTGCAGCTTGAGATTGTGTCCTCTTGTTCTGGTGCTGGTTGCCTGGGAGAAGAGATCAAACCCCCACCTGGCTACAACCTCCCTTCAGGTAGTTGTAGAAGCAAGAAGGTCTCCCCTGAGCCTCCTCTTCTCCAGGCTAAGCAACCCCAGCTCCCTCAGCCTCTCCTCACAGGGCTGTGCTCCAGACCCCTCCCCAGCTTTGTTGCCCTTCTCTGGACACCTTCCAGCAACTCAATATCTTTCCTAAACTGAGGAGCCCAGAACCAGAGACAGCCTCAAGGAATGACCTAACCAGTGCTGAGTACAGGGGCAGAATGACCTCCCTGCTCCTGCTGGCCACACTGATACAGGCCAGGAAATGTTCACTCCCAACAAATCTCTATCTTCTCTGGACCACTCCCTATTAAAAGCTGCAAACTCTGGAAAGGGTCTGTCAGATATTTCCTGGAAATAGATTTCCCCCTTACATTCAAGCCAGAATACCATTCACCATGAGGGTGGTGAGAGACTGGCACAGGTTGCCCAGGGAGGTGGTAGATGCCTCATCTCTGGAGGTTTTTGCAGCCAGGCTGGATGGGGCTGTGAGCGACCTGCTGCAGTGTGAGGTGTCCCTGCCATGGCAGGGGGGCTGGAGCTAGATGACCCTTGGGGTCCCTTCCTACCCTGACAATTCTGTGATTCTATGAAGACTATTATTTTTTTTCTGGAGTCAGGACTGCGACAGCCCCTCACTGGCCTTCTCTGCTGGTGCAAGCTGAAGAATGGGTATCTTTGGAGTAACTTTGCTTAAAGTAATAGATTCATTCCTGAGTGACTTGACTGGAATCCATCATGTTATTATCAGAAGACCTTTAAGCCATTGTAGTTACCATGGAGAAATGTTAACCTCTGGACTCTTATCAGAGACACAGAATGAATGAATAGGTCTCATTGTCTGCCTCTATTTTATCATTCCCAATACCTCCAGAAGAATTGTGAGGGACTGAAAACACTTTACAAAGCACAGGCAAGGGATGAAAAATGTATTTCTTGAAAGAGAAAGGGATAAGCTGTATTGCAGGAGCTGAGTGTTTGTTATGCATCTTCCAGAGGGAGTTAAAAAGAATCCTGAGGAGCTAAACATGAAAATCAAAACTGGGCTCTGTGGTTAGAACATCATTGCTCAAGAGACAGTTGTGTTTGCTCACAAATGATGCAGTAACCCAAAGCTTTGCAGGTTAAAAACACAACTGACTTCTCAAGTTGCACAAAAAATACAATCACACATTAAAATATCTATGATTACACCTGTAAATAAAACTTCACCAAGTCCAGCTTTCTTCCATCCCTTCCTTTGCCCCCAGATGATTTTCTGAAGTGATTTGTTGCATTTAGAAAATTCCCTTGTCCTCAAATTATCTTTTGCCAGTTAAACTGCAGGCTGTGGTAGGGACTGAACCATAGAATAATAGAATCAAAGAAGGCACTGGCTTGGAAGGGTCATTTAGCCAACCCCCCTGTAGTGAGAAGGGATATCCTCATCTAGATCAGATTGCTCAGAGCCCTGGCAAACCTGACCTTGAATGTCTCCAGGGATGGGGCCTCCAAAACCTCCCTGAGCAACCTGTTCAGTGTTGCACCACCCTCATTGTAAAGAATTTCCTCCTAATGTCCAATCTAAATCCACCCTGCTCTAGCTTTTTACAGAGAAGAGCAGAGCAGAGAGGCAGAATCACCTCTCCTGATCTGCTGGCCATGCTGCTTCTGATGCAGCCCAGGATGTGATTGCCCTTCTGGGCTGTAAGTGCCTACTGCAGAATCACCTCTCCTGATCTGCTGGCCATGCTGCTTCTGATGCAGCCCAGGATGTGATTGCCCTTCTGGGCTGCAAGTGCCTACTGCAGAATCACCTCTCCTGATCTGCTGGCCATGCTGCTTCTGATGCAGCCCAGGATGTGATTGCCCTTCTGGGCTGCAAGTGCCTACTGCAGAATCACCTCTCCTGATCTGCTGGCCATGCTGCTTCTGATGCAGCCCAGGATGTGATTGCCCTTCTGGGCTGCAAGTGCCTACTGCAGAATCACCTCTCCTGATCTGCTGGCCATGCTGCTTCTGATGCAGCCCAGGATGTGATTGCCCTTCTGGGCTGCAAGTGCCTACTGCAGAATCACCTCTCCTGATCTGCTGGCCATGCTGCTTCTGATGCAGCCCAGGATGTGATTGCCCTTCTGGGCTGCAAGTACCTGCTGCTGGCTCATGTCCGTTTCCTCATCCACCAGTACCCCCAAGTCCTTTTCCACAAGGCTGTTCTCTATCTTCATTATCCTCCCCCAAACTCTATTGATAATGAGGAGTGTTCTGACCCAGCTGCACGACCTTGCACTTGGCCTTGTTGAACCTTGTGAGGTTCACCTGGGCCCACTTTTCCAGCCTGTCCACATCCCTCTGGATGATATTCCATCCCTCTGGCATGTTGACCACACTTTCCAGCTTACTGTCATCTGCAAACTTGCTGAGTGTGCACTCAGTCCCATTGTCTACATAATAATAAGCTTGTCTTGTTCAGGAATAGCCTCTTGGTGCTTGCCAGTAAAAAATTAACAGATCTTGAACAGATCTATATTCTATTTCCATCTCTGAGTAACCAGCAAAATGCTGTGTTGCTTCCTCTGCTCATAAAATAGACCTGGTGCCTATTCCAGAAATGTTGCATTCCTTCATTCTTTACAACAGTAGATACAAATAAATCCTACTAAAGCTCCAGATTCAAATCTTACAGAACTTTGACTAATGTGGTTGAGAAGGCTCTCAAGGAATGTAGCTATTAGATATTGTAATTGTAGCTATTAGCTGTTATAATTGTAGCTATTAGATATTAAACCAATTATGAGACAAGATAAACTTCAGAAAGCAAAAGAGTGAAGCAGACATGAAATCTGGTTCTGGTAAGGTTAGACAGCCCTGGCTCAGGTCAGACTTGACTGGAATAAGAATGAGAATGAAATCAAGTTTTGACAAGCCAGTGTGTTAGTTAGACCCTCCAGATTCCTATGGGCAAAATATGTGGGGGAAGAACAAATGCAGAAGAAACCTATTCACTGCAAGGTGACAGAATCAGGAAGTCACAGAGTGATGGGGGTTGTAAAGGACCTCTGGAGATCATCTAATCCAACCATCCTGCTAAAGCAGGTTGTACAGGAATGAGTCTGAGTGGGTTTTGTAAGCCTCCAGAGTATGAGAATCTACAGCCTCTCTGGACAGCCTGGTCCAGGGCTCCAGCACCCTCACAGGAAAGAAGTTTCTCCTTAGATTCAAGGGAAACCTCCTGTTTTCTAGTTTGTACCTACTGCCCCTTGACCTATCCACTGGGCACCACTGGGCTCCATCCTCATGACCTCCACCCTTAGATATTTATATGCATTTGAAAGACATCTGCTGCAGAGTGAAATGTTCTTAGGTGTAAACTGTTAAGGGCTTTGAATTGCCTACAACCTTCAAATCATTACCCTGTATCCCACTGTATTAGCAGAGCATCTCCCATTGCTTATTAGTGAAGGTCACCTGGCTTTTACTTCTCAGTAAGAAAACTGGCAAGGACTTGAATCTCCTTCTAGAAGTGGGAAAGCCAAGGAAGGGATGATGCATCTGTCATAGCTGGAAGGTGTCCAGAGAAGGGTAACAAAGTTTGGAACACAAGCCCTATGAGGAGAGACTGAGGCAGCTGGGGTTGCTTAGCCTGGAGAAGAAAAGGCTCTCTACAACTACCTGAAGGGAGGTTGTAGCCAGGTGGGTGTTGGTCTCTTCTCCCAGGCAACCAGCACCAGAACAAGAGGACACAGTCTCAAGCTGTGCCAGGGAAGGTTTAGGCTGGAGGTTAGGAAGAAATTCTACACAGAGAGAGTGATTTGCCCATTGGAATGGGCTGCCTGGGGAGGTGGTGGAGTCACCATCATTGGAGGGATGCTGATAGGGTGCTTGGTTGCATGGTTTAGTTGATTAGGTGGTGTTGGATGATAGGTTGAATGCAATGATCTCGAAGGTCTCTTCCAACCTGGTCTGGTCTGGTCTGGTCTGGTCTGGTCTATTCTATTCTATTCTATTCTATTCTATTCTATTCTATTCTATTCTATTCTATTCTATTCTATTCTATTCACATCTCTTGCAGGGCAAACATTTAGAACTATTTTGGGACAAGGTTCATTTGCTATTTGCTTTGTTCACCTTCTGAATACAGTTTTAGCGGATACAGACAATGTCTACACTGGAAGCTGGAGATCTGTTGTACTCTCCAGTGTATTTGCTGTCTGTTTGCTTTCCAACATCTGTGGCTCCAACATCATTCAGGGACATGCAGAGAAATGGTTTGATAAGCCCTGAAGCTATGAAACCTAACAGGAACTGTTGATATACGCTGGGCATGCCAATGCAGCGTTGTTGAGCCTGTGTGTCAAGGAAGATTTCATTATCCTAAATTCAACAAACAGCTGCTTCCTTCATGGACACAGAACTACATCTGTATGAGCTTTATTGATGATCACTGGGCTGCTTTTGTAAATCCTGCTGGCTCTTAATGAAAACTGCTGCATTAAAGTAGATTTTGCTATTTATCACGGGAGAAAAAAAAGAACCCAGAGGAAGCTATTTAGTAGGATATGTGCAGGGCAATGGTTTGAAGCTAGAGCAAGGTAGATTTAGGCTGGAAATAAGGGGGAAGTTCTTTACAGTGAGGGTAGAGAAATACTGGAACAGGTCAGCCAGAGAGGTGGTGGCCTCATCTACAACTACCTGGAGGGAGGTTGTAGCCAGGTGGGGGTTGGTCTCTTCTCCCAGGCAACCAGCACCAAAACAAGAGAACACAGTCTCAAGCTGTGCTAGGGGAAGTGTAGGCTGGATGTTAGGAAGAAGTTCTTCACAGCAAGAGATATTTGCCATTGGAATGGGCTGCCCAGGGAGATGGTGGAGTCACCATCACTGGAGGTGTTTAAGAAGAGACTGGATGAGGCGCTTGGTGCCATGGCTTGATTAGATAGTGTTGGATGATAGGTTGGACCTGATGATTGCAAAGATCTCTTCCAACCTGGTTAATTCTATTCTATTCTATTCTATTCTATTCTATTCTATTCTATTCTATTCTATTCTATTCTATTCTATTCTATTCTATTCTATTCTATTCTATTCTATTCTATTCTATTCTATTCTATTCTTCCTATCCTATCCTATCCTATCCCATCCCATCCCATCCTATCCTATCCTATCCTATCCTATCCTATCCTATCCTATCCTATCCTATCCTATCCTATCCTATCCTATCCTATCCTATCCTATCCTATCCTATCCTATCGACATTCAAGATCAAGCTTGATGGGGCCCTGAGCAACCTGATCTAGTTAAAGATCTCCCTGCTCTCATCTGAAACATCTTCAAATGGAGTCTTTAATTTTATTCCAGCTTAGTTTGTAAAAAGGTGTTGAGCTCTGATGTGTTTGTGCCTATGTTTAATGCAGTAGATAACAGCATTTGCTGGGGTTAACTGCACAGTACGGAACATTTTCTGGCTGAGGACAGCTGATGACAGAACATGGCAGCAGAAAGCTCTGGAAGAGCTGCCAGGAATTAATACAACCTTCTTTGCATTGAGAAGCAGCAGGGAGACAGCAGTGCTCAAAATGAAGATAGCTGTGTGTGCATTGTATTGCTCCTAGTACATATTAGTAAGTGTACAATCTCTGTGCGGTAATCACAGTGCATTGCTGCTGCAATCATTCTTATTGGGTGCAGCTAAAGAAGCTGATTCCAAACACAGCACCCAGTGCAAAAAAGCAGCAGCAGCAGCAGCAATTCAGGGTGGTTCTCTTCAGAAGTCCAGGAGATCTCACAGGCTCAGGGAAATTAAATTGTACTGACTTCAATGGCTGTGGCTTGCTGTGTCATGGGAAATAAGTTTCTTCCATTTCTGTAATTAGGAATTGCTGAAATCTGTGCAAACCTGCCAAGCTTTTGTACCAGTTTTGTCAAACACAACCATGTACCTACTTGTTTCATTTTTCAGACTCAAACTGGCAAGAACAGGCTGCTTGGAGACTGAATGATCACACAAGGTTTCAGTGATAAAAGACCAGGGTCTGAAAGCATTTGTAGTTCTGGATGCCTTGGATGCACAGAGGCCTCTACAGGTATTTTTTTTCCCCCTTCCTTCTGTTATCTCAGTTTTCCACTAAAACCAGCTCCCACCAGGCAGTACCATTTTCTCATGCAAGCAGACCTTTTCCTGTCTAAAGTCAAAACCTGAAGAGCCAAAGCACAGCTTGAAAACTGTGTTGCTTTCTCCATTTCATTTCTTTTTGTTTTCCTTTTAAATCCACAGCTGATACACAGGAAATAATTATTGAATAGCTGGGTAGGGATCATGGACATTTAATGTTCCTGATCTTTTTTATCCCATTGCATCTGAACTGATATTTAGAATAGAATAGAATAGAATAGAATAGAATAGAATAGAATAGAATAGAATAGAATAGACCAGATCAGGTTAGAAGAGACCTTCAAGATCTTCACGTCCAACCCATCAACCAATCCAACACCACCTAATCAACTAAACCATGGCACCAAGCACCCCATCAAGTCTCCTCCTGAACACCTCCAATGATGGTGACTCCACCACCTCCCTGGGCAGCCCATCCCAATGGGCAATCACTCTCTCTGTATAGAACTTCTTCCTAATGTCCAACCTAAACCTCCCCTGGTGCAGCTTGAGACTGTGTCCTCTTGTTCTGGTGCAGGTTGTCTGGGAGAAGAGACCAACCTCTGCCTGTCTACAACATCTCTTCAGGTAGTTGTAGAGAGCAAGAAGGTCACCCCTGAGTCTCCTCTTCTCCAGACTAAGCAAACCCAGCTCCCTCAGCCTCTCCTCATGGGGCTTGTGTTCCAAACCCCTCCCCAGCTTTGTTGCCCTTCTCTGAACATGCTCCAGCAAGTCAACCTCCTTCCTAAACTGAGGGGCCCAGAACTGGACACAGGACTCAAGGTGTGGCTTAACCAGTGCAGTGTACAGGGGGAGAATGACCACCCTGCTCCTGCTGGCCACACTTTACCTGATGCAGGCCAGGATGCCATTGGCCCTCCTGGGCACACTGCAGGCTCATGTTCAGCCTACTATCAACCAGCACCCCCAGGTCCCTCTCTGCCTGGCTACTCTCCAGCCACTCTGACCCCAGCCTGTAGCACTGCATGAGGTTGTTGTGGCCAATGTGCAGAACCTGGCACTTGGATGTGTTCAATCTCATGCCCTTGGACTCTGCCCATCTGTCCAGCCTGGCAAGGTCCCTCTGCAGAGCCTCTCTACCCTCCAGCAGATCAACTCCTGCCCCCAGCTTGGTGTCATCAGCAAATTTACTGATGATGGACTCAATGCCCTCATCCAGATCATCAATAAAGACGTTAAAGAGCATGGGGCCCAGCACTGATCCTTGGGGCACCCCACTAGTGACTGGCCACCAGCTGGATGTGGCACCATTCGCCACCACTTTCTGGGCCTTCTCACTCTTTTCTGTGTGTGTGATGCTTTCCTTTTCATGCCTTTTTTAAAATAACCTAGAATCCTATTCCTTACTTTCTGCATAGAAAACCTTTTTGTTCCATTAGAACTGCAAATTGGATAAGGAATTTGATTTACACACATGTTGCCAACCAGATAAGATTTAACCATTCTGAATCTACCCAACAAATTTACTTCTGAAATTTGTCCATGAAAACCATCAAAAAAATTATCTCAATGTTCTCTTAAAAATGTTTCAAATGTGTCTTAAGTCATTCCCAATGTAAGCCCAAATATTTCAATGAGTTAGTTATGAAGACACCAGCATGAAAGAGGTGACTAAGGTGTCCTGATTTGTCTCTCTAAAATGAAACCAGAGTGGTTGATTACTGAAAACATAGTCACAGAAGCATAGAATGATAGAAAGATACAATCATTAAAGTTGGAAAAGACCTCTAAGATCATCAAGTCCAACCTTCTACTCAACACCTTCATGACCATTAGACCATGTCCTTAAGTGCCACACCTTGAGCATCTCTCCTTGAGCATCTCCCCTAGGAAGAGAGACCAAGAGCCCTGGGGTGGTTTAGTCTGGAGAAGAGAAGACTGAGAGGGGATTTGATCAGTGTCTATAAATACCTGAGTGGTGGGTGTCAAGTGGAGGGGACCAAGCTCTTTTCAGTGGTGCAAAGTAATAAGACAAGGAACAATGGATACAAACTTGAACATAGAAGGTTTCACCTCAACATGAGGAGAAACTTTACAGTGAGAGGGTCTTAGTGCTGGAGTTAGCTGCCCAGAGAGATTGTGGAGTATCCTCCACTGGAGACTTTCAAAACCCACCTGGATGTATTCCTCTTTACACTGCTCTAGGTGATCCTGCTGTGGCAGGGGGTTGGACTTGATAATCTCTGGAGGTCACTTCCAACCTCTAATGATCTATGATTCTATGATCTCATTTATTTTTAACACCTCCAGGGATGGTGACTCCACCACCTCCCTGGACTGCCTGTTCCAATGCCTGACCACTCTGTCAGGAAAGAATTTTTTTCCTAACATCAAAATTTCCCCTGGAATGCTATAAAATAATCCTCACAAATGATAGGTACTGCCATACAGGGATTGACATGTCCACTTACTATTGCATCATTCGATACTTAGCAATACTCTTGTGAAATTGTTAGTGCTGCAATCACCGCTATCTTAATTAAGATCTCCCTATTTTCTGGGGCTGGAATATGTACATTGACAAACCTAAACCTAACCATTTTAATTGCTCTGTTTCAACTCATTAAAGGCAAAAAAAGAGATACCTGCTAAACTCCAGAATAGTAACTTAATCAGTTCAGTGGCGTTGACATTTTCCATTAACATCTTTGTTCCAAAAAGTTCCTATCTGTATTATCCTATCTCCTCTATTGAAAACATGCTCAAAGTAAGGGAGAAACTTTCTGTTTCACAAAGTTAAAATGATTATTGCTATCCCATGAACATTTGTCATATTTAGAATCATAGAATCACAGAATAATAGAATCAATAATGTTGGAAAAGACCTCAAAGATCATCAAGTCCAACCTGTCACCCAACACCTCATGACTACTAAACCATGGCACCAAGTGCCACAACCAATCCCCTCTTCAACACCTCTAGGGATGGTGACTCCAACACCTCCCTGGGCAGCACATTCCAATGGCTAACAACTCTCTCTGGGAAGAACTTTCTCCTCACCTCCAGGCTAAACCTCCCCTGGTGCAGCTTGAGACTGTGTCCTCTTGTTTTGGTGATGCTTGCCTGGGAGAAGAGACCAACCTCCTCATGGCTACAACCTCCTTTCAGGTAGTTGTAGACAGCAATGAGGTCTCCCCTGAGCCTCCTCTTCTCCAGGCTAAACAACTCCAGATCCCTCAGCCTCTCCTCACAGGGCTGTGCTCCAAACCCCTTCTCAGCCTTGATGCCCTTCTCTGGATGCCTTCAAGTGTCTCAGTGTCCTTTGCTGTAGGGGACAGTGTCAAAGGCCTCGCTGGAGTCCAGGCAGACTACATCAACAGCTGTTTCCACATCCACCAGGCAGTCACCTGATCACAGAAGGAGATCAGGTTGGATCAGGTTGGATTTAAACAGATATTTTTAGCCTAAGAATGTTCTGGATAAAGATACTTTGATTTTGTGTGTGTGTGTGTGCAGAGCAAGAGAATTAAGCCCATCCCAGTAGCCCAATGTCACTTATCATCAGGACAGAGAATTTGCAATCCCTATGCAATCACAGAGGAATTATAATTTGGCTCTTGTACATATTAAGGTCCTGAGCACCACAATTTTTGTAGTATCTTGGAAAATGACTTTCTGAAGGGTTTAAGCTTGTGCCATGATAAAATACCCTGAAAGAGGCAGGCAGCCAGAAGCAGTCACATCCTCACAGTAGCAGCCAGCTCTAGACTCTGATTTGTTTCTCGCTGGGGAGTAGTCAGGGATTTCATTCTGAAATTGAGAGAATTTGTTGAAGGAAATGGAGGTAAATTTAATATCTTGTTTGGAAGTATTTTTGTTTTCACAAGGTGCCATTCTCTGAGGGAAACATCTTGACTCCAAACTTGAGGAAAATGAGAGTGTGTAGTAGGCAGGAGCCCACTGACTCAGGACCCTCAACTTAGGGCAGGGTCCCAAAGCTGGAAACAGGAAGGTGGCACAGGGTCTTATTTCTCATACCAAAGTTGTGTGCCAGGAAACAAAACTAACACAGAATTTTATGATTGGAACTGGGGTCATTTACCCCAGAGAAAAGGAAGCTGAGGGAAAGCCTCTCACTCTCTGCAACTCCCTGAAAAGAAGTTGGAACCAGGTGGATGTTGATCTCTTCTCCCTCCTAACAAGTGATAGGATGAGAGGAAATGGCCTCAAGTTGCACCATGAGAGGTTTAGGCTGGATATTAGAAGAAACTTCTTCACTGAAAGGGTTCTCAAACACTGGAACAGGCTGCCCAGGGAGGTGATTGAATCCCTATCCCTGGAAGTGTTTCAAAAAGGCAGAGATGTCCATGAAGGGCCATGGTTTGGCACCAGCCTTGGCAGAGTTAGAGAATGGTTGAACTCTAAGATTTTAGAGGTCTTTCCCAGCTGAAACTATTTCGTGATTATGTGAAATTCAGTGTGCTTCTGGATCTCTTTTTGAAGTGAAGTGATTGTTCTGCATGGTTCTCAAGCCCTGGTTATTAATTTTGAGCTGAAAACCCCATGATTTCATTGCTTTCACAATATATCAATATTGGTTTATTATGAGTAAGGCATAATCCTTTTGAAGAAGTTTAAGCTATTTAGCCTCTTGGGACTGTTTCATTTCCTCATTTTAAATGGTACAGAAGGTATGTCTCTTGTCTTGGTTTACTCAGGCAAATACACAGATCAATAGTGCTTAGAATTTGCAGACACAAATATAAATAACCTCTTAATTCTAAATAAAAACCTCCTAAGCACAAGGACATCTTGCATTTGGATAATACCCAGAAGACTAGACAGAGCTTCTAGTGAGCTGGGAATACAGTCCTGCAGTCTGCAAGCACACAAGTGTGGGCCTTGAGTAAAACAACAGGATGAAATAATTATCCCCAAATTACAGAATCACAGAATCACCAAGGTTGGAAAGATCATCAAGTCCAACCTGTCACCACAGACCTCATGACTAAAAATTCTTCCCTTTTGTAGCATAACTGATTTATTGAGTTGCCAAACCAACTCAAGAATACTTGAATAGAAGAATAGAATAGAATAGAATAGAATAGAATAGAATAGAATAGAATAGAATAGAATAGAATAGAATAGACCAGACCAGGTTGGAAGAGACCTTCAAGATGATTGTGTCCAACCCATCAACCAATCCAACCCACCTAAACAACTAAACCATGGCACCAAGCACCCCATCAAGTCTCCTCCTGAACACCTCCAATGATGTTGACTCCACCACCTCCCCAGGCAGCCCATTCCAATGGGCAATCACTCTCTCTGTGTAGAACTTCTTCCTAACGTCCAGCCTAAACCTCCCCTGGTGCAGCCTGAGACTGTGTCCTCTTGTTCAAAGGCAAAACTTTGGTATGGTCTAACATTTAGTGATGAAGGGTGGAGAAGTATATGGTGTAGAACTTAAACATCAGTAGGGTTATAGAGTGTGTGCAGAAAGAAATTCTAGCTGATGTGCTTTGTTCAGTGTCTCTTGGTGTTAGCTATTGCATAGTGTTAGGTGTTGCAAGACAAGATGGATGTGCGATAGGATAGGATAGGATAGGATAGGATAGGATAGGATAGGATAGGATAGGATAGGATAGGATAGGATAGGATAGGATAGGATAGGACAGAATGGGATAGAACGGAACGGAACAGAACAGAACAGAATAGAATAGAATAGAATAGAATAGAATAGAATAGAATAGAATAGAATAGAATAGAATAGAATAGAATAGAATAGAATAGAATAGACCAGGTTGGAAAAGACCTTTGAGATCATCAAGTCCAACCCACCACCCAACACCATCTAATCAACTAAGCACCAAGCACCCCATCCAGTCTCTTCCTAAACACCTCCAGTGATGGTGACTCCACCACCTCCCTGGGCAGCCCATCCCAATGACCAATCACTCTTTCTAGGAGGAACTTCTTCCCAACATCCAGCCTAAACCTCTTTCCTAGGATTTTTTTTAATCTTTCAAAATGTAAATAATTATCTTCAAATCATAGAACTGTTTAGGCTGCAGAAGCCCTTTAAGATCAAGTCCAACCATTCTCTCACTTTGCTAAATCATGTCCCTCAGCACCACATCTCTGTGTCTTTGAAACACCTCCAGGGATTACCTTAAAAGCTCAGTTAATTCATGACTCCAGAGTGGAGCTCATGTCTACACTGATGAAGTTTTTGCTGTTTCAATTATCCTCTGCTGTCAAATCTAGAAAAAGATCTATGACCTGAAGCCTGTGTAGGAACAAGCAAGTAGAGTCACAAAAATCACAGAATGGCAGGGGTTGGAAGAGACCTCTGAAGATCACTTAGTCCAAGCCCTCTGTCAGAGCAAATCACACAGGAACACACCCAGGTGGATTTGGAATGCCTCCAAAGATGGAGAGTTTACAGCCTCTATGGCCAGCCTGCTCCAGTGCTCTGCTATCCTCAAAGGGAAGAAGTTTTTCCCTTATGTTTGTATGGACCCTCCTTCCTTCCAGTTTGTGTCCATTGCCCCTTGTCCTGTCTCTGGACACTACTGAGAAGAGTCTGGCTCCATCCTCCTGACACTGCCCCTTTAGATACTTAGACAGTAGACGTGAACAATCACTGTTATCCCAGAAGTGATGGTGTGAAACATGAAATCATTGTCATGCAGTAGTGCTTCACAAAGTATCAGGATAAGGATAAACAAATGATGTCCATAATGCCCTACATTCTAAGCACTTCTAGCCAGCAGTGATTTTATGCACATTAAGATTTAAGAAGAATTAAAAAGAAGCTAGGCAGAGTAGAGAAATTGCCAAAAAGCACATGGAGTCATTTTAGTTTGATTCAAGTCTAGCCCAAGTGAATATTTCAGAAGGGTTTAGTTGTGTGGGGAGGTTGCAATGAGCTAAAGCATCCTTCTGAGATGCGTAGCTAGTCCTCACCACCCACTTGCATTCTCAGTATGAAAGCAAATAGCCAGATTTAAATGGCTTCAATTCCTCTGCAGTCAACAGAAAGGACCCAGCGGAAAGAGAGTGCTAAGTATTCCCACAGGAGTCTGCAAAGCTGCTTAGGGAACCTGGATGTTGAGCATGAAGCCAGCCACAGACTGCTGGTAAGGAAGCCTAGAGGCAGCAGAGGAAGTGTGGCCATCTCTACACAGCCTTTCTGCCCTGTTCAGGAACTGATGTGCAAGACCTACCCTGCATCCACTATTTCAGGCTCTTTCACTATACTGCCCAGGCTGATAGATGCTATCATCCATAGAGCTAGATTCAGATCTACAGCTGTACACCATTCATGCAGCTTGCAAATTCAGGTAAGCAAAACAGCAAACCAGAACAAGAGGACACAGTCTCAAACTGTGCCAGGGGGGGTTCAGACTGGATGTTAGGAAGAAATTCTTCACAGAGAGAGTGATTGTCCATTAAAATGGGCTGCCCAGGGAGGTGGTGGAGTCACCATCATTGGAGGTGTTTAGGAGGAGACTTGATAGGGTGCTTGGTGCCATGGGTCAGTTGATTAGGTAGTGTTGGATGGTAGGTTGGACTGGATGATCTTGAAGGTAAGGTCTATTCTATTCTATTCTATTCTATTCTATTCTATTCCATTCCATTCCATTCCAATTCCATTCCTATTCTACTTCACTTCTATTCTATTCTATTCTATTCTATTCTATTCTATTCTATTCTATTCTATTCTATTCTATTCTATTCTATTCTATTCTACCCTACCCTACCCTATCCTATCCTATCTTATCCTATCCTATCCTATTCTATCCTATCCTATCCTATCCTATCCTATCCTATCCTATCCTATCCTATCCTAAATGTGAGGTCAGCAAAGCCATAGCAATGTGCACGCAGCACAAGGTGTGCAAAGCCTGTGTGAGGCATTCTCTCTTGCCACTGCTGAGTGTTTATAACGAGGACTTTCTGATCATTGTGTATTTTACCCCTAGATGTGACTCTGACCAATTTTAAGGCATTCCAGAGCTGCAATTCACAGTAACACAGTATAACTAACGTTGGAAGAGACCTCAAGGATCACCGAGTCCAACCTATCAACACAGACCTCATGACTAAACTCCATCAGTTTTCAGGGGGTGTGTGGCAACTGCCCCTTTTGCCTGAGCTATGCCTACCCCACAGGCTTTGCAAACCACCTCCAGTTTCTGTCTGAAAGGTTCTATTTATTTCCTAAGATGAAAAAGCCATTTGTCTCAGCAATATCTTTTCTGTCTGACAAACTTCAGTTCCTAAAGGGTTCATTTATGCCCTCGCAGGTGATGATGGTTATTACAGCATCTAAGGTTATATTCAGATTTGATCAATCAGACTCTCTTCGCTTTACATGCAGGAATTAATTTAACACTAGGTGAAATTGCTTTCTCTTTTTGGGGCTATGATTTTATGTCACTCAGCATGGACCACAGATTAATTTTATTAAACCTCATTTGGTTATCCATTACTCTCATCAAAGCACTGAAATAATAAAGTCTACCTTAACTTGAGCACAGAGTCAATTAGAGGTGGTTTATATATTAGCTGCTTCCTGCAGTTGACAGTGATTCGAATCAGTTCTAAGGGACAAGGAGCACAACTTCTCCTCTTCTAGAGTTGAAAATACTTCCTTTCTTCCTTTTCTTATTTTTCCTTTTCCCTACACCATGCCTCAGAAATGTCCCTGTCAAGGGATTTTTCCCCAGCAGAGAAGTCATTGTGCCCCTGTACTCAGCACTGGTCAAGCCACACCTTGTGTCCAGTTCTGGGCCCCTCAATTTAAGAAGGACATTGAGACACTTGAATGTGTCCAGAGAAGGGCAACGAGGCTGGGGAGAGGTCTCAAGTACAAGCCCTATAAAGAGAGGCTGAGGGATCTGGGATTGTTTAGCCTGGAGAAGAGGAAGCTCAGGGGAGACCTTACTGCTCTCTACAACTACCTGAAAGGTGCTTGTAGCCAGGATGGGGTTAGTCTCTTCTCCCAGGCAACCAGCACCAGAACAACGGGACACAGTCTCAAGCTGTGCCAGGGGAAGTTTAAGCTGGAGGTGAGGAGACAGTTCTTCCCAGAGTGAGTTGTTAGCCATTGGAATGTGCTGCCCAGGGAGGTGGTGGAGTCACCATCCCTGGGGGTGTTCAAGAGGGGATTGGATATGGCACTTCATGCCATGGTTTAGTAATCATGAGGTCTGTGGTGACAGGTTGGACTTTAGAATAGAATAGAACAGAACAGAGCAGAACAGAACAGAACAGAATAGAATAGAATAGAATAGAATAGACCAGACCAGGTTGGAAGAGACCTTCAAGATCATGGTGTCCAACCCATCAACCAATCCAACCCACCTAAACAACTAAACCATAGCACCAAGCACCCCATCAAGTCTCCTCCTGAACACCTCCAACGATGGTGACTCCACCACCTCCCCAGGCAGCCCATTCCAATGGGCAATCACTCTCTCTGTATAGAACTTCTTCCTAACATCCAACCTAAACCTCCCCTGGTGCAGACTGAGATGATTTCTGAGGTCTTTTCCAACCTTATTGATTCTATGATTCTAAGGGGGGGTTAGAACTTGATGATCCAATGTGAGGTAGCCTTGCCTATGGCAGGGACTTTAAAACTGGATGATCTTTGAGGTCCCTTCCAACCCTGACAGTTTTGTGATTCTGTGATCTTGAAGGTCCCTTCCAATCCAATCCATGAAATTATTTTGCACAACAAGACTACTCAGGGATTCCAATTTTAGCCTGTTTGAACTTTCAAACTGTGGAGAGCAAGAATGTTAACAACACTGCAAAGAACATGTTTCAACATTTTCAGGAGGAAAGGTTACCCTGTTCCAAACTTGACATATTAGGGTGCTTAGGGCTACATTTGCAAACTAGAACACATTAGCACTCCCACATATCTGCTGTTCAAATCCTTAACTCTGAAATTAAAAATAAGCTGTGTACAGGCTTCTATTCTGACATTACAAGGCTCAGGGAAACAGCAGAAACAAACTGACACCTACATCAGTGAACAAATCACAATAGCAACCAAGCCAATATTAGCAAACATTCCCAGTGCACGTCCTTTCCGCTCCTGAGATGCTGCTATGTTCTGACATTGCCCAGTGCTTTTCTAAACTGCAGACTCCCAAGAACAATTCATCACAGAATCACAGAATCACCAAGGTTGGAAGAGACCTCAAAGATCATCAAGCCCAACCTGTCACCACAGACCTCATGACTAACCCATCTAAAAAGATTCAGTGCATAACTTTGGGTAAATAGATGGATTTTATTAGGTTTTTCAGAAGCACAACCTGAGGAATAATGTCATGATGCCATCCTAGATTCTTTTGAAGCTAGTGTGAAAGAAAGTAACTGGTGTGGCCAGCAGGAGCAGGGAGGTCGTTGTGCCCCTGTACTCAGCACTGGTTAGGCCACACCTTGAGTCCTGTGTCCAGTTCTGGGCTCCTCAGTTCAAGAAAGATGTTGAGTTGCTGGAATGTGTCCAGAGAAGGACAACAAAGCTGGGGAGGGGTTTGGAGCACAGCCCTATGAGGAGAAGCTGAGGGAGCTGGGGTTGCTTAGCCTCGAGAAGAGGAGGCTCAGGGGAGACCTTCTTGCTCTCTACAACTACCTGAAGGGAGGTTGTAGCCAGGAGGAGGTTGGTCTCTTCTCCCAGGCAACCAGCACCAGAACAAGGGGACACAGTCTCAAGCTGCACCAGGGGAGGATTAGGCTGGATGTTAGGAAGAAATTCTTCCCAGACAGAGAGATTGGCCTTGGAATGTGCTGCCCAGGGAGGTGGTGGAGTCAGCATCACGGGAGGTGTTTAAGATAAGACTAGATGAGGCACTTAGTGCCACGCTTCAGTTGACTAGATGGTGCTGATTGGTAGGTTGGACTTGATGATCTCGAAGGTCTTTTCCAACCTGTTTAATTCTGTATTCTGTACTGCCAAGGAAACTGTAGCAATTGAACCCAGATAAAGTACCAGTCCATCTGAATCATACCACACTACTTAGGTGTGCAGATTTTATCTGCAAGGATTTCATGGTGGCTAGCTAAAATTTCACTGAAGAAAACTCTCTTTGGGTTCCAGCTCTGTATCCATAGACCCTCCCGTTCCCTGCCAGGATTAAGATGAAACACTGGGAGGAATGAGAGGAGTAGCTTGGGAGGAATAAGTAGAAGAGAGCTCTATCTCTGCAGAGTGAATCAGTGATTGAAAACTTTATTTAAGACACTGACGGGGAGTAGATTTACCATTCTAACTGCAGTGTCTGTGTCAGTTTCTTAAATTAAGTTTTCAGGAGCTGATTTAGCCCAGGGAAATGCAGAAATCCAGTTGAAGCCTCTCTTGGGGCTGCTTATACTAAAGGTTTCTTTTTTTGTTTGTGTTTAGTGCTAATGCAGAATTAGAGGAACTCCACTGTCAAGATGTGAGAAGATCGATGCTTTCATTGCTTCGAATTGGAAAGCTGCTATGCACAATAGAACAGTTGCAGGGTGGGGGAAGAATGATGCAAAGAGCTCTGCTTTGATTTCCTGATGCTTAAGAATATTGCAGAAGGCTGTGAATTCAAAGAAGCAGACATCCTTTTTCTTCTTAAGGAATAAGCATAGGCTATCTGGTTTATTAAATAGAGACTGGGTAAAAATATTTCCATGAAACTGTTTAGCTGCCCACTAGAAGCCTTCCCTAAATAATTCACTTTTGCAGTACCTATATAATCACTTCACTATGAAGTGCCAGCAATATACCAGATGTGTTCAGCCTCTTTCTTTGGAGTTAAACTCTCATAAAATACTTATAAGAGAGATCTTTTGTTTACACAAAGACACACAGCTTTTATAGCAACATCATTCATGGGTTTTTTTTTAATCTTTCTTCAACAAACCCACTGGAAATATTAAAGCATCCCTAAAGTCCTAGGAGCAGTTCAGTTTCCTGTGATGTGCATTAATGCAATTCTCACAACACTTGAATTTGCCCAGAGAAGGTAACAGCAAAGCCCTAGAAACTTCCAACCAAAAATAAACATTTTAATTACATTTGAAAGATTCAAGAAGGACATTGAGACACTTGAAGGTGTCCAGAGAAGGGAAAGGAGGCTGGGGAGGGGTCTGGAGCACAGCCCTGTGAGGAGAGGCTGAGGGAGCTGGGGTTGCTTAGCCTGGAGAAGAGGAGGCTCAGGGGAGACCTCATTGCTCTCCACAACGACTTGAAGAGAGGTTGTAGCCAGGTAGGGTTTGGTCTCTTCTCCCAGGCAACCAGCACCAGAACAAGAGGACACAGTCCTCTTGAGGGCAGTCTCAAGCTGTGCCAGGGGAAGTTTAGGCTGGAGGTGAGGAGAAGGTTCTTCCCAGAAAGAGTTATTGGCCACTGGAATGTGCTGCCCAGGGATGTGGTGGAGTCGCTGTACCTGGAGTTGTTCAAAAAAGGCTTGGATGTGGCACTTGAAGCCATGGTTTAGTTGTCAGGAGGTGTTAGGTATCAGGTACAGGCTGGGCTTGATGATCTCTGAGATCTTTTCACTGTATCACAAAGGTTGGAAGAGACCTCAAAGACCATTGAGTCCAACCTGGTTGTTTCTATGATTCTATGATGATTGCATTTAAGGCGTACAACTTGTAAGTAAATATAAAGTGTATGCTGAGAGACTGCAAGGATGTTTGAGGAAAGAACTAGCATTCAATGTCATCTTGAGAAACCTGAACTTTGTCCTGAAAAGTGCTGTTCAGCAAGGACGAGTGGAAAGTCTGACACTTGGGTTGAGTAAGTGTGCAGACACAGTGTGGCTAACAACAGCTCTCTCACAGGGGAGCAGAAGGTTATCACTCTTCCCAAACTGAATGGAAGTCCATGATGTTGTGGTGTTGCACAGAGTATTCCTTCTGGAGGGCAGTCTGCAGCACTGATGCACTTCATGTAAGCTTAGTGTTGGCAAGGCTTCAGCTCAAAAGACTTCAAGAAAAACTGTGGACTGATGGCATAGGAGTCAGAGGGGAGCAATGAGAATGAGCAGATGTCTGAAAACAGGACCTGTGAAGAAAGATAGAAGAAGCCAGGGTTTCCCAGCTCAGGAGAGAGGACTGCAAGAATAACTGGGTGTTGAAAAGAACTGAGTAACCTCTTTCCCTGCCTACCATGGAGAGATGTCCATCACTGGCCCAGTCATTAGGGTACATTGCAGAGAGGATATAAATGGAATGAAGCTGGAGGTGGGGAGATTCAGGCTGGACATGAGGAATAAGTTCTTCCCCATGAGAGTGGTGAAGCCCTGGAATGGGTTGTCCAGGGAGGTGGTTGAGGCCTCATCCCTGGAAGTGTTTAAGAGCAGGCTGGATGAGGCTCTGGGCAGCCTGATCTAGTGTGGGGTGTCCCTGCCCATGGCAGGGGGGTTGGAACTAGATGATCCTTGTGGTCCCTTCCAAATCTGACTGATACTATACTATGATACTATGATAAATTATATCCTGGGGAAAAAATATTTCTGAAGCCAATGGAAAGGAACTCACTGGAAAGGACTGCCTGGGGACACTGTGAGCTGTTGTTGTTGGCATTTAAGAATAAACAGGCAAAGTTCTGTCATGTTTTTATACATACCTAGGCTGGGGACATGGCCTGATTGACCTGCTGAGTCATTCAGCCATGAGAAACTGTGAGTCTAATGACTGAAAGCATAGTTCTGGGAATACATAATACTTATAAATATGTAATGCTTGCCACCCATCATTCCACTGAGATTTGATATATTTAATATAATAATTGGAGATAGCCAACATGTAAAGCATAAACACAACTGCATTTAAATACAACACTTTCCCCCAGAGATTCCTAACAGATATGAGCAATGTTAATGCAAGAAAATGGAGCCTTGTTTATGGAAGCAATTTTAAGTGACTGATTGTCTGTAATACTTTTCTTCTTCCTTAAGTTCTCAAGCTTTATACGAGGAATGATAGGACCAGAGGGAATTGGACAAACAAAAAGAAATGGGTAGATTCAGATTGGATCTTAGGAAGTTCTTCCCCATGAGGGTGGTGAGATACTGGAGGAGGTTGCTTAGGAAAGAGGTGGAAGCCTCATCCCTGGAGGTTTTTAAGGGCAGGCTGGATGTGGCTGTGAGCAACCTCATGTAGTGTGATTGAGTCGCCGTCCCTGGAGATGTTCAAGAGGAGATTGGACGTGGCACTTGGTGCCATGGTCTAGTCATGGGTCTGTGTTGATAGGTTGGACTCGATGATCCTCGAGGTCCTTTCCAACCTAAGTTATGCTGTGATACTGTGATACTGTGTCCCTGCCCATGGCAGCGGGGTTGGAACTAGATGATCCTTAAGGTCCCTTCCAACCCTGACTATTCTCTGATTCTATAATGTATCTATTTTTCTCATGCAAAACCTCTCTAATGCCTCTCTCAGACTTCTAACTTCCTAGGAGTCTGTAAGGAAAGAGCTGGTGAATGTTGCCTTGTGAAAAGCTGGATGATCCTTGAGGTCCCTTCCAACCCTAACAATTCTATGATCCCTATAGTATTGCACAGTCCACTCTGTGAGCTCCTGAAACGAGCATGACCTGTAATGGTTGGAATGCATTTTCCTAGCTTCAGTTGTCTACTTCTGAGCTAGTTGTCTATATAGTCAATGGAGCTGAAAAGGCATTTTAAGGCTATGAGTCATCTCACCAGATGCAAAAAGTCTTCATCAATATGAGGTGAATCACACCTTAACACCTTTGCTTGTGAATCCTTTGGCTTTATAGCAGATCTGGCTAGTAATCCTAAGGCAGACTCAACTCCATATACTTCAGAAATAAAGTACAGCACACAGAATCACAGAATCACCAAGGTTGGATGAGACCTCAAAGATCATCAAGTGATAGCCTGGAATATCTGTAAACAGGATGAAAAATAAAGAACAGGTATATAACCTGTGAGCCAATCTGCAGTCAGCTGTCTAAGAAGGCCCTTTAACTGGAAATATCTTGCAGAACAATTCTTCAATAAGTTGGAAATCTCTTTGGGCACTATAAAAATGTTAACTATATAATGTTAAAGTAGTTAAATATATAATGTTAAAGTTCCAGCCTATCCAGAAAGTGTGTGGATTTTCATTCTCTGGACTACATTCTCTACAACTACCTGAAAGGTGGTTGTAGCCAGGAAGGGGATGGTCTCTTCTCCCAGGCAAGCAGCACCAGAACAAGAGGACACAGTCTCAAGCTGCACCAGGGGAGGTTTAGGCTTGAAGTGAGGAGAAAGTTCTTCACTGAGAGAGTCATTCATCATTGGAATGTGCTGCCCAGGGAGGTGGTGGAGTCACCATCCCTGGAGGTGTTCAAGAGGAGATTGGACGTGGCACTTGGTGCCATGGTCTAGTCATGAGGTCTGTGGTGACAGATTGGACTCGATGATCCTTGAGGTCTCTTCCAACCTTAGTGATACTATGATACAGTGTGACGTGTCCCTGTTCAACCTGATCTGGGAGAACCTATATTAGAAGTGGAGTTGGACTAGCTGATCTTTAACCCCCACCATTCTGTGACCCTATGGTTCTATGGATGTATTAGATCCAGTGGCTCTGGATCCCTGCACAGAATTCATATGGTTTTGAAGCATCAGCAGGTAAGGCTTCTAGTTCTGCCTTCAAATTAGACATTAATCATTGGACCAACATACAATATGCCCTCCTGATAACAAGCAGATCAAAGTTTATGATTCCTCTACAGTGTGCCATGTTCTATTCAATATTGCAAGCCTGTAAATCAGTCCTTCGTGGCAGTGTTTGCTCAGCAGTGATAAACACCTTCAGAGGATCGCTGGATAGAATTCTGTGCAATTGAGTGCCTGACATTAACCACCGAATGATGAATCAAAGTGAGCAATCAAATTTTACATTTCCTATTAAAATCCAGTTATTGCTTTCTTAGAGGTGCATTATCCCCCTCTGACACAGTGCAGACAGTTTGACTAAACATGGAAATGATCTATATAATGAGATAGAACTAAATCTTTGATAAAACCTGAATGGAAAACTGATCAGACAAGATGGAAACTTATCAGTAAGGGGACACTTATGGGATATATTGGATATATTTTATAGAATTAGATCTTCATTCATTTAGCTAGCTCTGCACATCCTTTAACCATTCACACCAGCCCTGGGAGTCCTGGTGGACAAGTTCTCCATGGGTCAGCAATGTGCCCTTGTGGCCAAGAGGGCCAATGGGATCCTAAGGTGCATTGAGAGTGTGTCCAGCAGATCGAGGGAGGCTCTCCTCCCCCGCCCCTACTCTGCCCTGGTGAGACCACACCTGGAATATTGCTTCCAGTTTTGGGCTCCCCAGTTCAAGAGGGACAGGGATCTGCTGGAGAGCCCAACAGAGGGCTACGAGGATGATGAAGGGACTGGAGCACTGCCTTGTGAGGAAAGGCTGAGAGACCTGGGGCTGGTTAGTCTGGAGAGGAGAAGACTGAGAGGGGATCTAATACATGTTTATAAATATCTGAGAGCTGGGGGTCAAGAGGGAGGGGACAGGCTCTGCTCACTTGCACCCTGGAATAGGACAAGGAACAATGGATATAAACTCCAGCATAGGAGGATTCACCTCAACATGAGGAGGAACTTCTTCACTATGAGGTAAGGGTCACAGAGCACTGGAACAGGCTCCCTAGAGAGGTTGTGCAGTCTTCTTCTCTGGAGACTTTGAAGACACATCTGGATGCATTCCTGTGTGACCTGTGCAGGATTCTATGGTCCTGGTTGCACTCAATGATCTTGGGAGGTCCCTTCCACTTCCTAACATCCTGTGATCTGGTGAACTATGGATTGCCACAATAGGATATAAGAAGTCTTCTGCTTGTTGCTAGAAAATTATATAGAGTTCTTTAAGCTGCCATCTTTACATTGCTTAATAAAACTGAAAATCTGCCCAGGTCTGTCTCTACACCACTAAAGAGAAACATCTTGAGAAGAAACAACCCAAACTGAACTGATTCAGAGATACATGCATCCTGAAAGGAGGCTGTAGTGAGGCCAGCGTTGGTCTCTTGTCCCAAGTAACTAGCACCAGGATGAGAGGAAATGGGCTTAGGCTTTGCCAGAGGAAGTTTGGACATTAGAGTACATAGAATACATAGAATAAACCGGGTTGGAAGAGACCTTCAAGATCATTGTGTCCAACCCATCAACAAATCCAACCCACCTAAACAACTAACCCATGGCACCAAGCACCCCATCAAGTCTCCTCCTGAACATCTCCAATGATGGCGACTCCACCACCTCCCCAGGCAGCTCATTGCAATGGGCAATCACTCTCTCTGTATAGAACTTCTTCCTAACATCCAACCTAAACCTCCCCTGGCACAGCCTGAGACTGTGTCCTCTTGTTCTGGTAGGACACATTTCTTTACTGAAAGAGTGGTCAGGCATTGGGACAGGCTGCCCAGGAAGGTGGTGGTGTCACCATCCCTGGAGGTGTTCAAGAAGTGTGTAGATGTGCCCCTTCAGAATATAGTTTAGTGGCCATGGCAGTTGGGTTATTGTTGGACTCAGTGACCTTAGAGGTCTTTTCCAACCTTCATGATTTTATGATTCTATTTTATGATTCTATGACCAAGAAGAGGAAGGCAACAGATAGTATTGGCACAGATGTTATACATGCAATATGTACACTGCACACCCAGTGTGGAAGGATCAGTTAGATCTCTGCAAAAGAACTAGGGACAAGATAAAACAGCCAGGGTCTATAATATCTACTTCAGCACATCTGATAAATGCAGAGCAGAACCTCTGCCATTCAACCCTCCTTTCAGCACCATAAGCAATATTTAATTTCAGAAATCTTGAGCATGTCTTGCAGATTCCATTGCAATCAGGAAACTGTGTATGAAAAAAATAAGTCATTTCTAATTCTATTGTAACTGATCCAGACCCTGAGTTTTCTTTCTTAGATATCCATACTGCAATTGGTCTAATGAATATTTAGTTTTATAATCTCTACTGGAATCCCATCCATCTTCTAGCAATTATGATAATTATATCTGCTCTTCTCCAGGCTAAACAGCCCCAGGTCTCTAAGCCTGTTCTCATAAAAGATGTCCCAGTCTCCTGATACCCTCATGGCCCTCCGTTGGACTCTGCAGCAGTTCCCTGTCCCTCTTGAACTGGGAAGCCCAGAACTAGACACATACAGAATACAGAATAAACCATGCTGGAAAAGACCTCAGAGATCATCAAGTCCAACCCATCACCCAACACCATCTAATCAACTAAACCATGGCTTCAAGTACCTTATCCAATCTCTTTTCAAACAATTCTAGTGATGGTGACTCCACCACCTGCCTGAGCAGCACATTCCAATGGCAAATCTCTCTTTCTAGGAAGAACTTCCTAACATCCAGTCTGAACCTCCCCTGGCACAGCTTGAGACTGTGTTCTCTTGTTCTGGTGCTGGGTGCCTGGGAGAACAGACCAACCCCCACATGGCTACAACCTCCCTTCAGGTAGTTGTAGAGAGCAATAAGGTCTCCCCTGAGCCTCCTCTTCTCCAGGCTAAACACCCCCAGCTCCCTCAGCTACTCCTCATAGGGCTGTGCTCCAAACCCCTCAGCAGCTTTTTTTGCCCTTCTCTGGACATGTTTATGGGGAAAAAAAAGTAAGATGGGAACATATATATGAAGTCCCCTGTACAAAAAGGAATGAATGAACTGCAGCCATTTAACAAACTTAAGTCCAGGACTTTATATATGCCACACTTTAGCATCCCAAGTATTTTTGCAATGGCTATAGGTTGTGAATAGCCTCAAGACCTTACTGCTAAGCATTTTTGGTTGTTCATCAACTACAGAGAGAAAAGATGTTCTGCAGATATTGTTGCAGAAAGGTTCTTGGCCATTTTCATTTAGACCAGTTCACATATTATTTTGTGCTTAAAAGTACTGATTCCAAACTTGCCTCCTCTGGTATATCAAGATCATAAAGTGCAATGCTATTGTCACTACTATTTTTAAGCCTTTATTTTTTTTATCCCTCTGGCAGGTTGTTTCTAGTGTTCCTTTATGGGATTTAAACTAGATCTTTCTGGCTTTGAGAGGCTGTGCTCATTTATTTTTACTCCCTAGAAAACCCTCCAAGCTTTAAGCCAGCTTTTTCATTAGAAACTATTAAATTTGACTCGAACATACACAATGCTAAAAGGCTTAGTTTGCTGTGACTTGACCCAGCTTACTCTGTCATCTAAACCCCTAAGCTTTATTTGTAAAAGGCTCTTAATGCCACATCAGTATTCAGCTCAGAACCTCATGTAATAGTCCTTTCTTGGGGCACAATTCTATGAAACATGTGAAATTAATCTGAGATAATGTAACCCACAGCAGAGAGAGAGAAGAATATTCCCTTATTATGCAGCAGTATCCAGAAAACCAGGAGGTGACTAATAAAAGGGACCAAATGAATCCTTCCCTTTCTGCCCATCCTTTTGTATTTCACAGTGTGCACATTCTGGACAGGATGATACAGTGCAAGAGGGCTGAGCTGGCATGGGTTACTCTGACTTCTTTGTGCTTTTAGTCAGTACATTTGATCATTCATTCGTATAGCATTAGTGTTCCTTGATGTCATTGTGCTTTTTGAAGCTGCAATGCACTTTGTCCTAATGCTTTTCAGGGTTTGTCTCTCAAGAGGGAGGCTTAATAAGGGATTTTATTTCTACTTGCCTTAAAACTTAAGGGGGGTTTAGTGCTTTTTGTTGTTGGTTGGTTGTTTTTCCCTCAAGCAGAAATTGAAAACGCTCATCTGCATGCACTGCAAACTCTCAAATCAGTCAAATAGTTGTGATGCTGAAGGACATGGTTTAGCATCAGGCTTTGAGTAGAGCCAGACAATGATTAGATAGTGCTGGATGATAGGTTGGACTTGATGATCTCAAAGGTCTTTTCCAACCTGGTCAATCCAATCCAATCCAATCCAATCCAATCCAATCCAATCCAATCCAATCCAATCCAATCCAATCCAATTCTACTCTACTCTACTCTACTCTACTCTACTCTACCCTACCTACCCTACTCTACTCTATTCTATTCTATTCTATTCTATTCTATTCTATTCTATTCTATTCTATTCTATGAAGGTCTTTTCCAGCTGAAACTGGAAACTATGACTCTATAATAAAACATGAAGAAGAGAAGGCTAAAGGGAGACCACATCACTCTTCTACAGCTACCTGAAAGGACATTGTAGAGAGGCTGGAGCTGGTCTCTTCTCACAGGTAATTAGCAATAGAACAAGAGGGAATGGCCTCAATCTGCATCAGGGTAGGTTTAGACTGGACACTAGGAAATTTTTTTCACAGAAAGGGAGGTCAGGCATTGGAAGAGGCTGCCCAGGGTGGCAGTTCAGTCACCATCCCTGGATGAGATTAAAGGTCATTTACATGTGGTGCTTGGGGATATGATTCAGGGGTAGGGTCTATTTTTCAGAGTAGGGTCAATAGTTGGACTTGATGATCCCAGGGGTCTGAATGATTCTGTGATTCTGTAAACAGCAAGTAAGGTAGCCTTCAGAAACAGCTTTATTTTTGCTGTACCTGGGCTGGCAAGAGTCTACAGCTGTCCTGTTGTATTGCTTCCACACTCCATGGTACCCAAAGGAAGAAACCTCATTCTGCTGTTTGTTTGTTTGTTATGGGTTTAATGATAACACAACAATCTGGAAAAGCTTCTAAAAGAGAAAGCACATTGCAAGTTGAATGCCTCCTCCACATTCCTTCTGTCTGGTGAGAAGTCAGCAGCTTGGTGCCTGTTCAAGGCAGCTCATTTGAATTTCCTGTAGCCTGATCCTATACACAGCCTTTGAGGTATTTGCACCTCTGGACTGCCACTGCACCCCACTGATGTGTCTGTTATTTGGGGCAGCACAGAGATGCTGACATGTTCACATTTGCTCCAGAGAAAAGCACATCATTCTGCAGCTCCACCTCTTTTAGGTAGCGTTGTTGTGTCTGAACCACTCAAGATATTGCACTTATGTTCCTAGTTTCCAGCCTCTGTGGAACAATATTCTCATCACATTTTTCTTTGGGGTAAGTGAGAATTGCCCAGAATTTCCATAGCTTTTAAATGGCTGCCCATATTGACAGGCATTTGAACCCACTGGAAAATCTGGATCTAAGAGACTTGGATGAAGATTGTGGCAAAGCATGGAGCTGAAGTGGCCTCCCAGATCCTAGTTTGCCAGCTTGACCATTTTGTGGGATCTACTCTCAAATTTGGTTTTCTAGAGATAATCTCTGACTCTGAAAACATGTTTCATAGAATCAGGTTGGGAGGTCTCTCAAAGATCATCTTGTCCAACCCCCCTGCAGTAAGCAGGGACACCTCCAACTAGATCAGGTTGCTTTGTTATATTTTATTAACATATTCAATGGGATGATTCAAAGAGGTCATCACACCCATGCAGAAACTCACACCTGTTAGGCTTCCAGACAGAATCAGTCTTCTCATTTTAGAGCAATAAGAGCTAAGATAGTTTCTGGGTTTTCTTTCAGAGTTGCAGGTCTCCTTCTGTCAACACAACCATCACCAAGCCATGGTGTTTAACAACCTACCTGTAAACTGTAAAAGCACATATTGCTAAAATAAATGTCACATTCTGCCCAGAGATGCCAGCTACAATTCCATTGAGAGGTGAATGAAGGTAGCTAAAGGGAATATTTGGTTTTCAGAACACACAGATGAAGGATATGTTACAGGTACTGCCTCTACGTTCTAACTAGAAATGATTGATGCTGGTCAAATTGCTGGAGGCTTTCCTTTCATTGATACTTTCAGGGAGGAGTTTCTGCTTGATCATGCAGAGCTGTAGCTGAATAACAAAACTTGTTTGTACATAGAGTCATTAGAGTTGGAAGGGACCTCAAGGATCATTCAGTTCCAATCCCCCCAGCAATGGGCAGGGACCCCTCGCACTAGGTCAGGTTGCTCAGAGCCACATCCAGCCTGGCTGCAAAAACCTCCAGGGATGAGGCTTCCACCACCTCCCTGGGCAACCTGTCTTATCACCCTCATGGGGAAGAACTTCTTCCTAACCTCCAATCTGAATCTACCCACTTGTAGTTTTGCTCCATTCACCCTAGAAGGGAAAATTCTTTTCTAAGTGTTCAATCAGATCATTTAATATCAGACAAAAATGAATTTAATAGCCATTTATGTGCATTTGAATGAACTGAAGCACACATAACTTTTCACTGCTGCATATTCCTTCTGTATTCAGATGGGTGCTGCATTCTCCTGGTTTTGCTCTCATCATCACACTGCACAGATAATAGCATCCTGTTTAATTGCTAATTATTCTTTGTAATTCTGTTTAGACAGTGTAATTATTTTGTTTAGTGATTTAATAACAACATTTGACTCCTTATATTTTCAAACCACTTTAGAATTAATGAATAGCAGGAGATACAGAGGGGCAGTTATAAAATCATTGAAGGTAGAGAAACTGAGACAGGGAAGTGACTCAATTTTGACAAATTAGGACTAAAGAGTTATTCTTTTCCAACTTTGTTTTGGGGCCATTAGGCCAAATTGCCTCTCTCCCTTATTTTGCTTAATGAAGACACAAGATTACTATTTGCTTTAGCTACCAGTAGTGTAGAAGATCCTCTCAGAAGACAAAGACAAGAGCAATTTATCTATTTCATACATGAGAAATTGAGACCAGTGGAAAAAAAGTATTCCAGGCAACTACTTTTATTCATGAGCCTAATTGAGTTGGGAATTGAAGTCTTAATACAATTTCTATCACCTTTCATGGGGCTGTAAATGAAATGCTTTTAGAAAAGGACACTCTGCACAGGAAGTTTTGACTTCTTTTTAAGTCCTTACCTCTGAGGGTGCTGGTGAATACATTAGTATTGAATATTGTACATTTCTAGATGATTGTCACTAATGGCTTGGTAGCCATGAGTGCTGGTTGCCTGGGAGAAGAGACCAACCCCCACCTGGCTACAACCTCCCTTCAGGTAGTTGTAGAGAGCAATAAGATCTCCCCTGAGCCTCCTCTTCTCCAGGCTAAACAATCCCAGCTCCCTCAGCCTCTCCTCATGGGGCTTGTGCTCAAGATCTCTCCCCAGCTTTGTATCCCTTCCCTGGACATCACATTATATCACAGTATAACTAAGGTTGGAAGAGACCTCAAGGATCATCGAGTCCAACCTATCAACACAGACCCCATGACTAGACCATGGCACCAAGTGCCACGTCCAATCTCTTCTTAAACACCTCCAGGGATGGGGACTCCACCACCTCCCTGGGCAGCACATCCCAATGAGGAACAACTCGCTTGGTGAAGAACTTTCTCCTCACCGCGAGCCTGAACTTCCCCTGGTGCAGCTTGAGACTGTGTCCCCTTGTTCTGGTGCTGGTTGCCTGGGAGAAGAGACCAACCCCTTCCTGGCTACAACCACCTTTCAGGTAGTTGTAGAGGGCAATGAGGTCACCCCTGAGCCTCCTCTTCTCCAGGCTAAACAATCCCAGCTCCCTCAGCCTCTCCTCATAGGGCTTGTGTTCAAGGCCTCTCCCCAGCCTTGTTGCCCTTCTTTGGACACATCCAAGTGTTTCGATGTCCTTCTTAAACTGAGGGACCCAGAACTGGACACAGTACTCAAGGTGTGGCCTAACCAATGCTGAGTACAGGGGCAGAATGACTTCCCTGCTCCTGCTGGCCACACTATTCCTAATGCAGGCCAGGATGCCATGGGCCTCCTTAGCCACCTGGGCACTCTGCTGGCTCATGTTCAGCCAGCTGTCAACCAGTACCCCCAGGTCCTTTCTGCCTGGTTGCTCTCCAGCCATTCTAACCCCACCCTATAGCACTGCATGTCAAAAGACTGAAAAAATATTTATCATTGTAAGGATGCATAATAGTTGTAAACTCTTCTGTATGGAAGACAGTAGGATGTTTCTTCAATAGCACTTCACTTACAGGGTAGAAAAAAGGAAACTTTGCTGCATCAAGCCTATTTTGTACTCCAAGTTGCTTGTATAGTAAACAGATAACATCTCAGTTTAATATATTATCAATCTGTGGCTACGAGTGTCAGCTGGCAGCCCACAGGCTTCAGGACCCCAGATTCATCTTCCTCCAAGCAAACCACAGAAACTGCAAGGGATATGTACTTCAGAGCTTATAAAAACTTCCTCCTCTGGTGGCAGCATCACCAGCATAAGCAATTCCCACCCCCCCTTCCTGGTGAGCACCACTGATAGCGGTACATGGCGAATGAATTGTGTTTGTACCTGGCTCTGAGCGTCTGAAACCCCTCACTATGGAGGAAATGAGAACAATAATCAATGTTTTCCCATTCCAGATCAATTACCAGCTACACTTACAAGGCAAATTTAAGAACCCTATCATGATGTAAGCTATTAATGTAATCTCCATGTGGCACACCGTTCTCTCAATTGCATGCCACCACAGCAGCCTAAGAATGATTTAGATAATAGAAGCAAATACTTCATGTGAAGCTGTGTAAAACCTCCATGAATAATATTACAGAGGAACTCCAAGCTTGGGGGGGGATGCTGTTCTTTAATCTATCCTGTATTATTAGATCTTTTGTTACAGAGAGATAGGTAGAATTTTTGATGGAAATACACCTCAGAATCAGGAATGGTGTGGCCAGCAGGAGCAGGGAAGTCATTGTGAGCTGTACTCAGCACTGGTTAGGCCACACCTTGAGTCTTGTGTCCAGTTCTGGGCTCCTCAATTTAAGAAGGACATTGAGAGACACTTGGACGTGACCAGAGAAGGGCAATGAGGCTGGGGAGAGGCCTTGAGCACAGCCCTGTGAGGAGAGGCTGAGGGAGCTGGGGGTGTTTAGCCTGGAGAAGAGCAGTTCTGCCACAGATCTCGTGACACATTATAAAATAGGTTGAATTAGTGCCTGCAATGAGACTGAGAATGTAAAGATTTATAATTGTGATTTATAATTGGTCACTTTGGAGTTTTTGGTCTGTCAGAGCCAGAAGTCCTGTGCTGAAGTCACTCAGCTAATGAGAAATTCTCCCTTTCTCAGACCAAACCCAAGATGAAAAGGCAGGTGACTGTGAGAAAAGGATATAGCACCAGCAGCAGGCAGAGACCAGATGCAGGTGCTTTGACTACTGTGATCATTTGGGGAGTGTTAACGTGCTGCCCCTAAGATTAATGCTGCTGCTTTCTGCAAGGTGACAGCATTAGCAAATTACTGACACAAAAGCACACTTGCCTGACAAAACCTGCTGGAATAGTACTTTGTGCACAAACCTCACAGGCAGAAATAGGATTGCAAGGTGCCATAAAATGCTTCATGGCACATTTGTAGCCAAAGTGTGATGTAGCAATTATATTTATGTGATCCAGTGTTCCCTTAGTTCTCATTTGTTAAGCTTTGCTTTTCTCTTGCTCATTTTCTCCTTGGTTTGAATTTTAGGCTGGGGGTTTTTTGTTGTTGTTTTGCATTTTTTTTTGGTTCTCTCTCTCTCAGTACAGGTGAGTGCATTTAGAGAAAAAAGTGAGCCTTTCCAACCCACTTGGGAAGAGGAAAGATCCCAAAATCTTCTAAATGGAGGGTCCTCTGTACCCAATTTTCATCAGGTGGGATGGTAAAACAAACCTGCTCCTCCTGACGATGAGACTGAACAACATTCTGGCACGAGCAGACTAAAACCAGAGATAAATTATATGTGTGTATCACAGTATCACCAAGGTTGGAAGAGACCTCAAAGATCATCGAGTCCAACCTGTCACCACAGACCTCATGGCTAGCCCATGGCATCTAGTGCCACATCCAGTCCCCTCTTGAACACCTCCAGGGATGGTGACTCCACCACCTCCCTGGGCAGCATATTCCAATGGCGAATGACTCGCTCAGTGAAGAACTTTCTCCTCACCTCCAGCCTAAACTTCCCTTGGCACAGTTTGAGACTGTGTCCTCTTGTTCTGGTGCTGGTTGCTTGAGAGAAGAGACCAACCCCCACCTGGCTACAACCTCCCTTCAGGTAGTTGTAGAGAGCAATGAGGTCTCCCCTGAGCCTCCTTTTCTCCAGGCTAAGCAACCCCAGCTCCCTCAGCCTCTCCTCATAGGGCTGTGCTCCAGAACCCTCCCCAGCCTCGCTGCCCTTCTCTGGACACATCCAAGTGTCTTGATGTCCTTCTTCAACTGAGGGGCCCAGAACTGGACACAGGACTCAATTTGTGGCCTAACCAGTGCAGAGTACAGGGCACAATGACTTCCCTGCTCCTGCTGGCCACACTATTCTCGATACAGGCCAGGATGCCATTGGCCTTCTTGGCCACCTGGGCACACTGCTGGCTCATGTTTAGGCAGCTGTCAATCAGCACCCCCAGGTCCCTTTCTGTTTGGTAGCTCTCCAGCCACTCCAGACACTCATGGTGCTCATTACCAGACTATTTGGCTTACTCTTCACAGAGCTGAAATATATTGCTCTTCTAACACAACACTCTTTGAAAAAGCCCTCACCAGTTCCTGAGTCATGTCATTACCTTTTTTTTTACTGGAGATGTCTGTAATTTTATGCCAACTACATAACACATTCTTTAATACAGAACAAAAGTTTGCTATTATACCAAGCTTAATTATATGCCTACTGTAGAGACAAAGGCAAAATAGCCTGTAGTAATGAAATAATTAAAACTCCTGTATCATCCTTCTGTGCAAAAGGAAGTAGCACTACTGCCTAGCTTAAGGATCATCTCTCCTTATTTATGAGAGACTTGCAGAGATTTAGTAGTAGCAATAGAATAAGAATGAAGTTAAGGCTGTGAGTACTACAGGAAATTGTCAGAAGCCTTCCAAATGTTACTTAATGCCAGGAAGAAAGCAGGCACAAATGAGATGAGGACTAGATCCTTACTTCTTTGTACAGCTTTACAATCTGCAGTCAAGACTTTTGCCAAAAGATCTTTGCAGCTAAGTGACAGAACACAAAGATGAGTCAAAGCTTGTGGTTTCCACACCAAGGGTCCTCCCACAGGTCTTTCTGATACACCAAAATTACTGCAGGCTCTGAGGGACTGGAGTAAAATGTATTCTGAGTCACATTAAGAACAAGTATTCAGTCATTTGCTTCATCTCCTGCAGCTGCTGCATGCTGTGGGACTGGGGAGTACCTGCTCCCACTTCAGAGGAAAATACCCTGTATGTGGCTGTGGGCTGGGTTGGACATGGTGTTCAGTGGTCTCCATGGCTCCAGACATTTGACACTGTCAACATCCAGTTGGCAATTAGAATAGAATAGAATAGAATAGAATAGAATAGAATAGAATAGAATAGAATAGAATAGAATAGAATAGACCAGACCAGGTTGGAAGAGACCTTCAAGATCATCGTGTCCAACCTATCATCCAACACCACCCAACCAACTAAACCATGCAACCAAGCACCCTGTCAAGTCTCCTCCTGAACACCTCCAGCGATGATGACTTCACCACCTCCTTGGGCAGCACATTCCAATGGGCAATCACTCTCTCTGTGTAAAACTTCCTCCTAGCCTCCAGCCTGAACCTCCCCTGGCACATCTTGAGACTGTGTCCTCTTGTTCTGGTACTGGTTGCCTGGGAGAAGTGACCAACGTCTGCCTGTCTACAACCCCCCTTCAGGTAGCTAGAAGTGTTTCAGAACCACGAGTGCAGAACCAGGTGTGGCAGATCTGAGAGGCACAGGGAGGCAGGATCATATGCCTGGGACATGGCTTCTTGTCACCTCAGTCCCATCTCCTGAACAGCCCCAGCCCCTCATGGACATCCTGTTTGGAGTTGGTCACACGCTGGAAAGCTTTGTAAGGTTCATAATGAAGTATCATGTCAAGAGATAAGGTAAGCTACAGACATTTATAAGGTGAAGCCAGCTGGACAGGTTGCTGGGCCATCTTGTCTAGGCTGTGCTTTTGCCAAGAGAAGTTGGACCAGATGATCAAGTTGCTGGAACATGTCCAGAGTAGGGCAACAAAGCTGCTGAGGGGTTTGGAGCACAAGCCCTATGAGGAGAGGCTGAGGGAGCTGGGGTTGTTGAGCCTGGAGAAGAGGAGGCTCAGGGGAGACCTTATTGCTCTCTACAACTCCCTGAAGGGAGGTTGGAGCCAGGTGGGGCTTGGTCTCTTCTCCCAGGCAACCAGCACCAGAACAAGAGGACCCAGTCTCAAGCTCTGCCAGGGGAGGTTCAGACTGGATGTTAGGAAGAAGTTCTTCACAGAAAGAGAGATTGCCTATTGGAATGTGCTGCCCAGGGAGGTGGTAGAGTCACCATCCCTGGAGGTATTTAGGAAGAGGCTGGATGGGGTGCTTGGTGCCATGGTTTAGTTGATGAGATGGTGTTGGGTGATAGGTTGGACTTGATGATCTTGAAGGTCTTTTCCAACCTGGTTAATCCTATCCTATCCTATCCTATCCTATCCTATCCTATCCTATCCTATCCTATCCTATCCTATCCTATCCTATCCTATCCTATCCTATCCTATCCTCATTCCATTCCATTCCATTCCATTTCATTCCATTCCAATGTATGAGTTAGATACAGTAATGCAGAGCCTGCACCCAAATATGTGGCAGTTATTCATGACCTCATGTGGCAACACAAAATTATAAAGCATTTTCTTATAGCTTCAGCTTGCCAGTGTGAATTCAAACTTATTTAGGCCCAGCCTTTAGAATATAACCTGCCACTACATCCATCTGAATGTGATGTGAGCATTTTTCATCATAGGCCATAACTTCTTGAACTAATTAAAATGCTTATAGTGAAAAATAGTTAGAATTCAGGTTTGTTCTGTATTTGTTCAAGGTCTTGCACAGTGAGATGCTGCTCTGTTCCCTGGGACCGTTACTTCCACCCAAGATGAAAAATAAAATGCACTATTTCATCATTTCATCTCAGAGAAACCCAAAAGTGATGTTATGAGGATGTGTTCGGTGACACTAAAAATAATGAAGTAGATCTTAGCTTCTCAGCAACTCATTATATTACTTGCTCCATATTTCAATTGTATCTCTGCTCTGACTATAATACAGTCATATTCTTTGCCCCAGCTGACTCTGCCCCATGCAGAAGTTAAAGAATGAACCACATAAATTTCAATGGCACCACGTGCCAAGCTTAGGGAATGATATGGACTTTTTTGTCCTGAAAGGTCTTAATACTATCCTACACAGAATTGATTTGAAGCCCACTAGGAATATATTCTAGACACATGGCTTGGGATTGGCTTTTTATCATTTTGGAGGTGCTTGTTTCTGTGTGAGTCTGGGAAAGATGTGCCAGTCTGCAAAGCCTAGATATCTGCAAAAGCTGCTCTCTGATGTAAATGGTTTACCAAAAGACCCCTTTAATTTCTTAGAGAAGTAAAGGATTAGGGAATAATAACATGCTGCAAAGGGAATTCACAGAGTTCACCATTATATGCCAGTTCAGCCATTCACTGTGAATGAAAATCTACAAAGCTCTGTAAAGCAAATAAATCATTTCATACTAGCCCCAAAGGCTTGGTGAGAATGTCCTGGTAGTTTAGCAGGCTCTTTCTTCCCTCTGGAGCATGTCTGTCTGTGTCTTGCATTTCAGAACAAGATGTAAAGAGATGTTTTTGTTTCCTAAGGGCAGGACCTTTGCTTTCCTGTGTTTCTGCTAAGCCCCCCATTCACAGGTTAATGCTTTCATCCAGCTTCATGAAGTTTTCAAGCACCACGACGAGACAAACTCTGTGTATTTAACCTAATACAAAGCCAAGCAGCCTGCCACTGGTACCAGCTTTGGGAGCTGAAACATGGCTCTGGATGCTTTTATGAGCATTTTGTTCCACCTTGCTCTGTGCTCAGTGCAAGTTTCCAGAATTGCTGTCACAAATCCAGCCTCTCTGCTGTCGCTAAGCAATACCATTTCCTCCAATATAGAGCCTTGCACTGACCTCATCATGATAATCTCTTGCTGTTCTCCAGTAGTGACTGAAACAACATGACTCATATCTGTGATAATGCAGTTTGTTTCCTTTCTTATTGTTTTGAGGGGGAAAGAGTAGGTGGAAAGTAAGTTTTTTGTTCTCTATTTGTGGAGATAAATCATTTTAATTGCATATTCTATGACATGCTGCTTATTTACTGGTCTCAGGATTCCTGACTGAAGCTGTAAAACTGCCTTGAACCTGCTATTTACAATAGTCTGTACTCCATTTTCCAAGGGAAAACATTCCAGCTTTGACACATTTTGAGATGATCTGCAATCTTTCCTTCTAGAATTACTCTGTGCAGTGATGAACATCCTGCCCCACTAATTACTCAGAGTAAACGTTAAAACCAGCCCTTTAAAATATGCTATGACCAGGCAGGACAAAGCAGAAGGCTTTGCCCAGTGTTATAGCAGCTGCAGCATCCTGTCTCCCTGCTCTGACTCACTGTTAGCAGGTCTGAAGTTTAAGGCAGATCATCTTTAAAGCATCCTTTGAATCACAGAATCATAGAAGTGTCAAGGTTGGAAGGGAACTTTTGGATCATCATGGCCAACCATTCACCTAGAATATAGGATAGGATAGGATAGGATAGGGTAGGATAGGATAGGATAGGATAGGATAGGATAGGATAGGATAGGATAGGATAGGATAGGGTAGGATAGGGTAGGGTAGGGTAGGGTAGGGTAGGGTAGGGTAAGGTAGGGTAGGGTAGGGTAGGGTAGGGTAGGGTAGGGTAGGGTAGGGTAGAACAGAACAGAACAGAACAGAACAGAACAGAATAGAATAGAATAGAATAGAATAGAATAGAATAGAATAGAATAGAATAGAATAGAATAGAATAGAATAGAATAGAATAGAATAGAATAGAATAGAATAGAATAGAATAGAATAGAATAGAATAGAAGCACCAGGAAATTTTAAGACTCTGATTCTTTGGCCAACTGTGAAGAGACATGTACCTCCAACACCAGCCTTCACTACACTTGCAAAAAACACTGTTCTAAAGTGTGACCAGAATGCACCAGACAGATACCTGGGAATTCTTCTTGGTAAAACTACCATCTGCTCTCATTCTTTGAAGTACCTGAACCTTTGCTGAAATTTAACACCCATCTCCCCAACAGAAAAAGAAAAGCCTGAAGCTGAGAGCAAGCATGGAACATTTCAGCATGAAAAGTTGACCTAAGGCAACAGGCTGCTCCAAACTGGGATTTCTTAGCAGAATGTAGTAGGCAGCTTCATACAGAAATTGCTATCACTATGCAGTGCCAGATAAAGTAATTTTCATTTACTTTCAGTAGCTTATTAGAGATACAGACTTAATGTTAGGATTTCCTGCTGAGGTGGCAGTACAAGAAGACAACATTTTAATTACACAACCTGTGCTACAACTGAAGAATACTACTTCTAATCAAATGTTGACAGTTTGATAACAAAATACCTCAGAACTTGAATTCTTGACAGGTGGTAAGCAGTGGGCCAGAATGCTGGTTGCTTCCCACAGCTTCCCACTGAATTATTGTTCAGAGTAGTTGCTTTGATCTCTGTGCAGAACTATGCAATCACAGAATCATAGAATGGCCTGGTTTGAAAGAGACCTCCAAAGGTCATCTAGTCCAACCCCCTCTGCAGTCAGCAGAAGCTTCCTCAACTAGATCAGGCTGCTGCCCAGCGCCCTGTCAAGCCCCATTTTGAATAACTCCAGGAAAGGGGCATCCATAACCTCCCTGGGCAACCTGTTCCTCCGCCCTCATAGTAAAGAACTTGCTCCTAACATCCAGTCTAAATCTGCTCTTTTCTAGTTTGGAGCCATTGCCCTTTGTTCTATCACTACAGACCTCTGTAAAAAGTCTCTCTCCATCCTTCTTGGAGGCCTCCTTCAGGTACTGAAAGGCCACCATTAGGTCTCCCTGGAGCTCCCTCTTTTCCAGGCTGAACAACTCCAGCTTCCTCAGCCTGTCTCCATAGCAGGGGTGCTCCATCCCCTTGGTCATTTTCATGGCTTCTGATCAGGAATAGTAATTGAAGCATCTTTCAGGACTTGTTCATAGATTCATGGAATGGTTTGGGTTGGAAGGGACCTTAGAGATTACCTACATCCAATCACCTTGCCATGGGCAAGGACGTCTTCCACTAGCCCAGACTGCTCAAGGCTTCATCCAACCTGACCTTGAACACCTCCAGCGAGAGGGCATCCACAACATCCCAGGGCAACCTGTTCCAGTGTCTCACCATCCTCATATAAAGAATTGTTTCCCTGAGTAAGAGTTTGGCAAAAGTTGTTTACAAAGTGTGACTTTTACCAGATATTTCTGAAATTTCTGGTTGGGAAGCAGGCTTGGAAGCTTGAAGTCAGATGTTTTGCAACAGGAAAGGAAGGACTGTTCAATATCTTCACTAATGAATCTGGATGAGGGGACTGAGTCAGTCATCAGTAAATTTGCAGATGACACCAAGTTGAGAGCAGGTGTTGATTTGTTAGAGGGCAGAAGGGCTCTGCAGAGGGACCTTGACAGGCTGGACAGATGGGCAGAGTCCAACAGGATGGCATTCAACATGTCTGGGAGCTGGGTACTGCACTTTGGTCACAACAACCCCATGCAGTGATACAGGTTGGGGTTGGAGTGCTAGAGAGCAGCCAGGCAAAAAGGACTCTGGGGGTACTGGTTGACAGCTGGCTGAACATGAGCCAGCAGTGTGCCCAGGTGGCCAAGAAGTCAAATGGCATCCTGGCCTGTATCAGGGACAGTGTGGCCAGCAGGAGCAGGGAAGTCATTCTGCCATGTGCTCAGCCCTGGTTAGGCCACACCTTGAGTACTGTGTCCAGTTCTAGGCTACTGTGTCCAGTTCTAGGCTCCTCAGTTTAAGAAGGACATTAAGACTGTTGAATGTGTCCAGAGAAGGGCAACAAGGCTGAGGAGGGGCCTTGAGCACAGCCCTGTGAGGAGAGGCTGAGGGAGCTGGAGTTGTTGAGCCTGGAGAAGAGGAGGCTCAGGGGAGACCTTATTGCTCTCTACAACTACCTGAAGGGAGGCTGTAGCCAGGAAGAGGTTGCTCTCCTCTCCCAGGCAAGCAGCACCAGAACAAGAGGATACAGTCTTAAACTGCACCAGGGGAAGTTTAGGCTGGAGATGAGGAGAAAGTTCTTCCCAGAGAGAATTGGTAGACATTGGAACGTGCCGCCTAGGGAGGTGGTGGAGTCACCATGCCTGGAGGTGCTCAAGACGGGATTGGATATGGCACTTGGAGCCATGATTTAGTAGTCATGAGGTCTGTGGTGACAGGTTGGACTTGATGATCTTTGAGGTCTTTTCCAACCTTATTGATTCTATGATTCTAAGACTGCTTGACAGGTTTAAAAAGTCACGCTTGACAGAGTAGTTATAGCTGTTTGATAGTAAGACTTGAACATTCTCTTTGATTGGATGACAGGCTGAAGAACAGAAAGACTATCAAAAGAAAACTCAAAAACACATCCTCCATTTCTTTTCATAGTTAACAATCCAAGGTCAAATGCATTTTAATCAAAAACCTCTGAACTTTTCTGCTTGGTCAGGGAAAACAGAAGACATTTAGTGCTCTTTTCAATGGCTTTGCCAGTCTAGATACAGCAAGTGCATTACACAGTTGTGCTAGCAAAGGCAAAGCTCTGCCTTGATTACCTAGGGAAACTGCCTTTGGACAAAAGCCATGCTGCTGAATGGGAATTTTAGACTCTGCAAAATAACCAGGGATGTGTATTGCAATAATACCTCAAAGCTTTTTCTCCCACATTTGCTTTTATTACAGCTTTTTTTGGGGGCCAATATAAAGTTTCTATCAAATTCTGGGGTTTGTGAGGGGTTTTTTTGTTTGTTTGGGTTTTTTTGTTTGATATTTCTACACATTCAATGCAAGCATAAAGCACATTTCCACCCACTTTCACAACATGTCCAATTCTCTGAAGGAATTCTTTTTATTATTAGTATTTTATTTCATTATGTTATTGGAGAGCTCAGTCTTGATCAGCCTAACAGATGGATCAAATTACATTAATTTCTTTCCAAAGGAAGCAATGTTCAGGGTAAAGTAAGGACATTAAACTCAATTTTTGGACAACTGAATGTAATACCTCAAGAAAGTTTTCCTGTTTCAAAGTTTTTGCTGTAGTCCCAGAATCACAGCATGATAGAGGTTAGAAGGGAGGTTGGTGAGGGGTTTGGAGCACAGCCCTATGAGGAGAGGTTGAGGGAGCTGGGGTTGCTTAGCCTGGAGAAGAGGAGGCTCAGGGGAGACCTCCTTTCTCTCTACAGCTACCTGAAAGGAGGTTGTAGCCAGGAGGTGGTTGGTCTCTTCTCCCAGGCAACCAGCACCAGAACAAGAGGACACAGTCTCAAGCTGTGCCAGGGGAGGTTTAGGCTGGAGGTGAGGAGAAAGTTCTTCCAGAGAGAGTTGTTGGCCATTGGAATGTGCTGCCCAGGGAGGTGGTGGAGTCCCCGTCCCTGGAGGTGTTCAAGAGAGTATTGGATGTGGCACTTGATGCCATGGTTTAGCAGTCATGAGGTCTTGGGTGACAGGTTGGACTTGATGATCTTTGAGGTCTTTTCCAACCTTATTGATTCTATGATTCTTGAACTGCAGCTTAAGGCTTCCAAAGAAGAGGCTTTGTTTCAGCTTATTTTAGCATCTTCCACACTGATAATAATTTCCTTATAGTTAGGATATGGATACATCTCAAGTGTAACTTTTGGGTTGTTCTTCAGCACCAATCACTAATTCTCACTGAGAAGGGGGAAAAAAAATATTCCTATGAGGTTACATTTAGAAAAGAAATCATTTCATGTCCACTTTTTCTCAGCTCCATGGGGATGGTTTTGTCAATGATGTTTCCACCTTAGTGCTTATTCCTCGGTATTGATTAGTATACATCATTTAAATATTCAGTGACTATTGAT
Source organism: Melanerpes formicivorus (assembly GCF_026170545.1). NCBI lineage: Eukaryota > Metazoa > Chordata > Aves > Piciformes > Picidae > Melanerpes > Melanerpes formicivorus. Next base: position 3,774,744 of record NW_027142415.1, on the reverse strand, counting down.
TGTACATAAAAAGGTCTTTCATTGGATTTAAAAATCACCTTTAAAATGAAGAAATAATTTTTAAAGCACACTTCTGCAAATCCTCCCCCCATGATGCTTCTCCACTTTTTTCTACTTGAATTTTCCCAGCCAATCTTCAGTAGGAGACAAATATTTCCCCTTGTATCTCCCATTATTCTTCGTCTAAGTCAGGGGCCTAGACCAGAGACTATTCTGCCTGGAGCAGAGCAAACTTCAGGAAGACTTCAAAGCAGCCTTCCGGTATCACAGTATCACAGTATAACTGAGGTTGGAAGAGACCTTGAGGATCATCAAGTCCAACCTGTCACCACAGACCTCATGACTAGACCATGGCACCAAGTGCCACGTCCAATCTCCTCCTGAACACCTCCAGGGACGGTGACTCCACCACCTCCCTGGGCAGCACATTCCAATGACAAATGACTCACTCAGTGAAGAACTTTCTCCTCACCTCAAGTCTAAACCTCCCCTGGAGCAGCTTGAGACTGTGTCCTCTTGTTCTGGTGCTGGTTGCCTGGGAGAAGTGACCAACCCCTTCCTGGCTACAACCACCTTTCAGGTAGTTGTACCTGATGGGGGCTGACAGCAAAGCCAGGAAGGGACTTTTTAAAAAGGCCTATATTGTCAGGATGAGAGGGAATGGATTAAAGCCAGTGAAGGAGAGATTTAAACCGGAGATTAGGAAGAAGATATTTACAATGAGGGTGGTGAGACAGTGCCCAGGGAAGCTGTGGATGGCCCTTCCCTGGAGATGTACAAGGCCAGGTTGGGTGATGCCTTGATCAGCCTGGGCTAGTGGGAGGTGTCCCTGCTCATGGCAGGGGGACTAGAAGTAGATGACATTTAATGGCCCTTCCAACCAAAACCATTCTATGAATCTATGAATGAAACAGCTGAACACATCCTTTTTGTCCTATTAGATTCCATATTAGACTGAATGTTAGGAAGGAATTCTTCATAGAGAGAGTGATTGCCCATTGGAATGGGCTGCCTGGGGAGGTGGTGGAGTCACCATCATTGGAGGTGTTTAGGACGAGACTTGATGGAGCTTGGTGCTGTGGTTTAGTTGATTAGATGGTGCTGGATAATGGGTTGGACGTGATGGTCTTGAAGGTCTCTTCCAACCTGTTCTGCTTTGCTCTGCTCTATTCTATTCTATTCTATTCTATTCTATTCTATTCTATTCTATTCTATTCTATTCTATTCTATTCTATTCTATTCTATTCTATTCCATTCCATTCCATTCCATTCCATCCCATTCCATCCCATTCTTTCTATTCTATTTTATTCTATTCCATCCCATCTCATTCCATCCCATCCCATCCCATTCCATTCCATCCCATCCCATTCCATCCCATTCCATTCCATCCCATCCCATCCCATCCCATCCCATCCCATCCCATCCCATCCCATCCCATCCCATCCCATCCCATCCCATTCCTATATCAACACATCCTCCCTTGAATCCAGGTCAGGTTTTTATACCTTTATGTACTGAGATGCATATAACTTCTAAAATACATTTTACTACAAAACTGCATCACTAAATGTTTGCTACAATTAAATAATTAAAAGAGAATCTCTACATGAGGGATAACTCACTCTATATTGAAAGAAAGAAATTAAAGTCCTAGGTAACAGTGTCACAGATTTAGTTTAATGGTCTGAGTACAGTGCCTGAAATCCCAGCAGATTCCTCTGAGTTCCCCCTCCTTTCATAATAAAACCAATGAATTTGAGATATAATTAGGGACTGAGTCCATAATTCTTCCCTTCAGCTAGATTTTTAATTAGTTAGTGATTCCTCCTACAGCTTAAGAAAAATCACCTTTTAAGAGGCAAGGTATCCTTTCTCATGATAGCACCAGAAACATTACTTTGTTTATGCTCAGTCTGGAGAAGAGAAGGCTCTGAGGAGACCTAGCTATGGCCTTCCAGTGCCTGAAGGGGGCTACAAGAAGGCTGGGGGGGGGGACTTCTTAGGGTCTCAGGGAGTGAAAGGACTGGGGGGAATGGAAAAAAATAGAAATGGGTAGATTGAGATTGGATGTTAGGAAGTTCTTCCCCATGAGGGTGGTGAGAGACTGACACAGGTTGCCCAGGGAGGTGGTAGAAGCCTCATCCCTGGAGTTTCTTGCAGCCAGGCTGGATGTGGCTGTGAGCAACCTGCTGTAGTGTGAGCTGTCCCTGCCCATGGAAGAGGGGTTGGAACTGGCTGATCCTTGAGGTCCCTTCCAACCCTAACAATTCTATGATTCTGCTTGCCTTGTGGTCAATTAAGAGCTCAGGCTGTTAATAGGAAAGGAGTATTTTTTCAAAGTCAAATTATTAAAGAGGTATTTTTATGAGAAGAGTATCACCCATAAAAGAAAGTACAGTGCATATCACACCTGCTATCCCAAGCAGACTTTCACTCAATTAGATTTTTGCCTTCAAGTGTGTAAACATTTCACCTGATGCTCAAAGGGAACTCTATCACTGGAGTAAAGGGATTAGCTCTATCAGAAAACCAATACTAATTTGATAGCCATTTTGCTGAAGTGTCACTCACTTTAAGGAACTCGCTGGTAACTTTCTGCACCATCCTCAACTGCTGCAGCAAACCACGAGTAACTCCAACCCAAATGAAGATACAAACAATGCCTTCAGCTTGAATTCTGTTACAACAGCAATAATATTAGAATAGAGTGTTCTGTTCAGAGGCTCAGATGATAAGTAAGGTGTTTAGGACTCCAACAAATCTCAGCTTCATCTGTAGTCTAATTATTTTAAATGGCTAAGGTCAGGTACAAGCCTAAACATCCTGCTGAATGAATGTTAGAAGAATGAGAATGATGTTATCCTTTTTGCTGGTTTTTTGTTTGCTTCTTGGGGTTGTTTATTTATCTATTTATTTATCTATCTATCATTTGTTGTCTTCTTTCCATTGTGATATGAATTTGAATGTGAGGTGCTTTTGAAACGCACGGAATCAGAATCAATAAGGTTAGAAAAGACTTTAGAGATAGAAGCATAGAATTAATAAGGTTGGAAAAGACCTCAGAGATCGTCAAGTCCAACCTATTACCTAAGACCTGACACCTCCTGACAAATAAACTATGGCTCCAAGTGCCACGTCCAATCCTTTTTGAACACCTCCAGGAACAGTGACTCCACCACCTCCCTGGGCAGCACATTCCAATGGCAAATTACTCTTTCTGGGAAGAACCTTCTCCTCACCCTGAGCCTAAACCTCCCCTCTCACAGCTTAACACTGTGTCCTCTTGTTCTGGTGCTGGTTGCCTGGGAGAAGAGACCAACCCCCTCCTGGCTACAACCTCCCTTCAGGTAGTTGTAGAGAGCGATGAGGTCTCCCCTGAGCCTCCTCTTCTCCAGACTAAGCAACCCCAGCTCCCTCAGCCTCTCCTCACAGGGCTGTGCTCCAGACCACTCCCTAGCTTTGTTGCCCTTCTCTGGACACATTCAAGTGTCTCAATATCCTTGAATTGAATTGAGGGGCTCAGAACTGGACACAGGACTCAAGGTGTGGCCTAACCAGTGCTGAGTACAGGGGCAGACAAACAAAGCAACAAAAGAGAGGAAGAAGAGATACAGGCTGCAAAGGGGACTCCTCAATTTTCCTAATTCCTACAGTCTGTTGCCAGGTTTTTGTTAAAAGATTTCCTACATCAGCAGTCAATCCCTCTGAAATTCTCTCTCTCTTTCTTATTCAATTCTTTTTCGTGGTGTACTTCAGTGGTCAAACTCTTCAATACACTTGAAACGAATGAGAGGATTTTATAAAACCCATCACACTGTGTCCAAAGTACAGAAAAAGAAGGTACAATTAATTTGCAAGGGGAAAAAAAAAATAGAAGCCAAGAAGCATGCAGAAAATTACTTAACAAAATGGCAAAGTATTTAATAAGAATTCTATCTGCTGGTGCAAAATGAAGTATTTCTCATGGCTTCATAGGCCCCGTCAGATGGTGAACAAGGCTTTTGTCAGGAAGGGAAGTGTTTTTCCAGTGGCTGCACAAACAGAATACATCAGAAAAGGAACATTTTGTTATATATATGATCAATCTCTTCAAGGACCTTGAAGCTCCTTTCAGAGCAGGTTTCTTCAGGGCTACAGCAGCGAGAGCTCCAATACAATTCCAGTCCGGTAGGATCTCTGTTTATCTCAAGTTGGCTTTTTCTACCATCAAGACTAGACTTAACAAGCTTGGTAGCTCACAAAAGACCATAAGCTGAGCTTTGAAAATAGATTTTGCCTGTATGTCTATCTGGTAGCTAATATAGGTGGTGTTTTACTTCAGGAAAGTGATGGAAATGACAAAGTCACATTACACATAAAGCTTCTTAAAATACATGCAGATGTGACTCTTCCTACCCTAGTCTAATTCCACAGTTTCAAAGAGCAGGTGGCAGAAAGAAAACATCCTGAATTGCATGAAATTGCCTTGAATTGTGATAAAAAAAGCCTTTCTCTGGATAGCTCCAAAAATAAATACAGAAAGACATAATGGATTTCTTCAAGCAGGTAGTTCAGCTCCGCTCCACCACTTCCCCTTCCCCACACAGACCCTTTCAGTGCTCACAGAATGTTTGCAGCACATGTAGATGCTCTCAATCATACAATCATAGAATCAATAAGGTTGGAAGAGACCTCAAAGATCATCAAGTCCAACCTGTCACCCAACATCTCATGACTGCTAACCCACAGCACCAAGTGCCACGTCCAGTCCCCTCTTGAACACCTCCAGGGATGGTGACTCCACCACATCCCTGGCCAGCACATTCCAATGGCTAACAACTCTCTCTGTGAAGAACTTTCTCCTCACCTTCAACCTAAACTTCCCCTGGCACAGCTTGAGACTGATCCAAAGTTAAAAGCTGTTGTTAATGGCACTGCTCAAATGCCTCTTATCCACCTCTCTAGGAAACCAGTGTTTGACCACCCTCTCAGGAAAGAAGTGATTCCTATTGTCCAACCAAAATCTGCTCTGGCACAGCTTTGAAATACTCTTGCACCTACCTGAGTGAAAGGTACCAACTGGCATTTATCACCTTAAGACACTTTGTGACTAAGGAGAGCTTCAGGCTAGATAGGAGTAATTTTATGTGTCGAAGTTAAAATTCATTTCACCTCTGTCTGAGCAACTGCTAAGTCTGTAGCCTAAGCAAGCTGTTCAGGTTCCTCTGGCAGGACTGAGGAGTGACTGTCACCTCCGGTGGCTGAATCATGCCACCTACTCAGATGACTACCTCAAGCTGATTACCTTCCCCTTAGACAATTCACTGTCAGACAGCTGCAGCTGGTGACTCCTACTCATGGCAGTGCCAGACTTTCACAGCATTAGACTGCAACAAAAGAGGAGGTGATATGGATTTTAGGCAATGTTTACCCACTCTGAAAAGCCCACAGGTGGATGTTTCAAGGGAACAGGAAGTTTCTCTCTTTGCCACCTGTATGAGCAGGCACAACACCCCCATGTCCCTGTGCCACAAGTAGTCATGCTCCTTTTGGGGATCCAACTGCCTGTTTTGTGTCTGGATCCCCTTTCCCTGCTGCCTCATCCACAGCTTTCCAGCATGGTCAGAAACCACAAAGAGTGCAAAGGCCATTTAGGAGCAGCCTTTTGAGACTGTGACTAACAGAAGGCTGGCAGATGATACAATAGCAATGATACCAACTCCATCAATGGAGTTTCCTCAGTACAGAATCACACTGAATCACCAAGGTTGGAAGAGACCTCAAGGATCATCAAGTCCAGTCTGTCACCACAGAACTCATGATTAAACCATGGCACCAAGTGCCACATCCAATCCCCTCTTGAACACCCCCAGGGATGGTGACTCCACCACCTCCCTGGGCAGCACATTCCAATGGCTAACAACTCTCTCTGTGAAGAACTTTCTCCTCACCTCCAGCCTAAACTTCCCCTGGCACAGCTTGAGACTGTGTCCTCTTGTTCTGGTGCTGATTGTTTGAGAGAAGAGACCAACCCCCTCCTGGGTACATCCACCCTTCATGCTGCTTGTTCACCATTTCATTATCTATATGCCTTGCTTTGCTTCTAAACTCAATCTAGATATATTAAATGATTAATCTTTACTTGTTCCCAACAAAGTATGGTAGCAAATATTTCATTTCACTTCATAGTTTTAAATGCAATTATTTCACTATGGACTAGAACTCAGACAATCTTTAGTAGTATTACAGATTGTTATATTGAATTATATTTCCTTCCTGTTAAAGATCAGAGTTTGTCTGGAAATTTTAGACAAGCAGAAAAGTTTGGTCCTTAAATCTGTGCAGACATATGGAACAAAGATACATACTGAACCAGGTTACCTGAGGTAACCATCGGCAACTTTGAAACAGAGCAGAGAAGAGAGATATTTTGGAGGCAGTTCTTTTGATTCCTACAATCTGAAGCTTCCTTCAGAGGTTTCCTTCCTTCTCCCAGCTTTCAGGCTCATCATTCTGTGGAAGGGACCCCTGTACAGAATATCCTCTGGAAAGGTGGGTTTAGTATGCTCTGAGGCCATCAGGTTTGCCCAGAAGCTTTTGCTAGAAGAAAGACACCGTGAAACAGAAGGCATTGTGCCAAGCGCAAAAGTTATACTGACTATTTTTTTTCCCTCTCTTTTTCACTCTCTGGATGTTTATCACCTATCAGATTATAGATTGTGCTGGTGAGGGATTGTGTGCTTCTCCCTGATTTTATTGTATACGGCACTATCTGGCTCTGAACATGACTATGCTGATAAAATGCATAATGCATTTGTGTTCAGTAAGACATCCATGAATAAACAACTGCTTTGTGACCAGACAGGAATACAGATGCCTGCTGATGGAAAACTAAACTAGATTTGTTCCCAAAGTTGAGAGCTAGACAACTCCTTCTTTTCCTTTCTTTGGTAGCAGGAGCCCTTGATGACTAAATGCATCTCTCTATAATAACCCAGAAAAGGACATTGTTGCAGGCTTCTTCAAGCAGGTGAGTCATCATCTCTTATATGAGGATCTGCCTTGGATATTGGCACGACCTCAGTTGAAGTCGAATTGATGGTATTGACCTTTCCTTAATTTTCTGAGCACCACAGGCATCAACACTAATGTTGACAAGGTTCGGTGAGATGTCAGAGATTTACAGGCCAAAACGTTTGAAATAAACCTCAGGTTGCACAGATTCAGGACCTGTCACAAGCTGAAGCTGTGCTCTGGGTAAACAATTTCAGACAAGCCTTAGCCTACACTAAAATCTGAACTGGCAGCAACTTCTATCATTTACTCTGTCAGGTTTATGAACATAGGAGAGAAACAACTCCCCAGCCACAATTAGCAGGCTGAGGGGGAAAAAAACTAACCAAACAAAGAAACAAAGCATCCTGAAACCAATAGGGGGGGGTGATCATTTGAGGCTGGCCCCTTAAGAAAGGGAATATGGTGGTCGGATATTTGTAAACAAAAAGACGGATCTAAACTAATTTCATTGGTAGGTTGGGAGGAAGCACCTTCTGAACTGGGAGTGCAGCAGAGTTTCCTGGGAATTCCTGCACTTTTCTGGTCAGTCTGTCTTCCCCCTCCTTCGGTGGCAGCAGCTCGCTGTTTCAGGGCTTTCAGCCAGGCTTGACCTTGAAACTGATAAGCTGCAAGGCCTGTATTAACTGCTTTCCAATTAACACATAACTGCTTCTAACTTTTTTTTCCTCTTTTCTCTCTTTCCAACCCTCTCTGGGGAAAGGGGGAGAGAAGGGGGAGCAGAGGTGGGAAACCCCCTCAGCAGAGGGGGGGAACTCTCATTTCTGTGCTACTTTGTGTAGACGACGGAGATTGGGAATCAATACGGCTGACCAATGTGATCGAGTATTGTTCCTTTATTGTTCCAGCGTTGCAGGGCTATGTTGCAGGCCTTAGGTGCAGGCCTATGCAGTAAGCCTGTAGTGCAAGTATAGCACTGTAAAGTGTAGAAGAAACAGGAGACAGGAAAGGCAGAAGAAGTGCGTAGCAAGGCAACTGCTACAACTTATATAAACTCGGAGAGCCTCGTTGGCATAGCTCCATTGGTTCCCTATGAGTGACCACACATCGCACTATTACAGATTATTGGTCCAACTACTAATGACACAACGAGGTTGTTGATGCAGGTGCATGTCCTGTTGTCCCAAGATAACTGTCCATGTTTATAGCTACCAGTGTCTTGTTTTAGTTACATGCTGCAGGCCCAGCACTGTTTTGCTACACTGCTAGCTGATTCTGCATTTATGGCCTACCACCATGTCAGGCTCCAGGCCTGCACTGCCAGATTGCTCACACTGCTCATCGCTGGCATTGCCACAACTTTGTTGTATGTTTCTGTATATATTGTAAATACTGTAAATTCTGTATATATATTCCCCTGCATATCCTATATTGCTTTGTAAATATACAGCACCCATTGCTTTGCTAATTCAGCTGTGAGTTTTTTTTCCTTTCCCTTCAATTTTCTTTCTCTCTGCTCACAGTGGGGGGGGTAGGGGCCTGGCCTTTCCCCCAACCCTACAACAGGGGGGAGGGGGGGAGGGAATCAGTCTTTTATTTTACTTTAATTTAAACTTAATTTAATTTTTTTTTTATTTTTTATTTGTATTTTATTTTTATTTTTATTTTTAATTCCAAATTCTACTTTATTTTAATTTTTATTTCTTCTTATATTCCTTTTCCTTCTCATTTGCTTGACATTAAAAGGCAAGGAAAGACATTCTGAGTTATTCCTGTGGCTAAAACTGACTACACCAAACGCTGACTAGAAGCTGCCTGGCATCTCACTCTTCCAAGCACAGGCCACAAGAATTAAATCAAATATAGAAAGTCAGGAAGGCAAATAGTGGATTCATTCTCCTTTTTTGTTGATTTTTTTTTTTTTGTTTAAACACTGTCAGAAAAGGTCTCTGGACCTTTCCACCCCACATGAGCAAATATGAAGATCCTGACATGCCTATCCTTACTGTTAAATAACTGCAATTATCCCCTCAATGAAGTACCACATTTTGCCCTGATACTCATTTGTAAAAATCACTTGGAACTTTCTCTGTGTTGGAGAGTTTTGGATGGCATTAGCTGGGTGTTACATGACAGACAATTATATGTGAAAATATAGGCTCTGCCACAGTAGCAGCTATAATAATAGCTCTTTTTTTTTTCAGCATGAGAATAGCTCAACCACTGCTAGTGGATGGATTTCTCCATCAGAAACAGTGTGGCCAGCAGGAGCAGGGAGGTCATTCTGCCCTGTACACTACACTGGTTAGGCCACACCTTGGGTCCTGTGTCCAGTTCTGGGCTCCTCAGTTTAGGAAAGATGTTGAGTTGCTGGAACGTGTCCAGAGAAGGGCAACAAAGCTGGGGAGGGGTTTGGAACACAACCCTGTGAGGAGAGGCTGAGGGAGCTGGGGTTGCTTAGCCTGGGGAAGAGGAAGCTCAGGGGAGACCTTATTGCTCTCTACAAATCCCTGAAGGGAGGTTGTAGCCAGGTGGGGGTTGGTCTCTTCTTCCAGGCAATCAGCACCAGAACAAGAGGACACAATCTCAAGCTGCACCAGGGGAAGTTTAAGCTGGATGTTAGGAAGAAGTTCTGTACAGAGAGAGTGATTGCCCATTGGAATGGGCTGCCCAAGGAGGTGGTGGAGTCGCCGTCATTGGAGGTTTTCAGGAAGAGATTTGATAGGGTACTTGGTGCCATGGGTTAGTTGTTTAGGTGGGTTGGATTGGTTGATGGGTTGGACATGATGATCTTGAAGGTCTCTTCCAACCTGGTTTGGTTTATTCTAAATAAAGGTTTATTTAAGAGTAAAGATTTCTAAAACATCTTTTCTCATTGATCTCTCCCAACATGCTGTCACTGGCTGCCTCCTACCCTGAAAATTCCTACATATAGGATGTGGATGGAGCACTATAAAGGCTAATCAATTCTTGCTCAGGTGAGCTGACCTGCATGAGGTAATCTAAAGTGGGATGGGGAAGAATAAAAGTACTACTACATGGTGTTATAGAGCTGCCCATTTTGCTCTCCTGCTGCCCTGAAATCCCAAGGGTGGGATGCCTCTTTGAGGGTCTGAAAGAAATCTGTGGAAGATGAACAACCCTCCTCTTTGATACACAGCCCCCTAAATAGGAGGCTTTTTAAAAGAAACCAAATATTTTATATATATGTGCAGCAGCTCAAATTAATATTTCTAACTATTGCACAAGCTCATTCCAGCACCCTGTGGTGCTGGGAATCAGACAGCATGGGTATGGTGGTGGACATGTTCATTATTCAGCACCAGGGAAGCAAGCTGAAGTATCTAATTCAGAAGTCTAGCCTCCCTGCACTTTTACAGTCATTAGAGCATGGCTGAAACCCCTAAAGTGGCACACAGAGCAGGAGATTAACTTAGGAGATACAACTACATTAAGGAGTAGCTTATGGGGACATATACAGGGCAGCCAAGCAGCTGGTTTGAGTGCTCGAAGCCTTGGGTGTCCCCAAAACCTCATAGCTTGTGCCTTAAAGCAATCTGTGTTTGAGCAGTAAGCAGCACAGGGCTTCCCTCAGATGAATCCTAGCACCTTCTGACCATCTGACATTGGTTGTATAAAAGCCCTAGTAGGAGCAGATGCTGTGGATGAGGACTGGAGCTCACTCCCATGGCAGGCAAACATAACCTGAGATGTATTGCAAGCCATGTAGCATTACCCTGATGTGCCCCAGACCTGGTAAGGCATTTACAGGAATGGTTCTGCACTATTGAATCTGCTCACAAACTTGGCTTTGGAGCTGTCTCTGTGAAGCAGAGCAGCTTCAGCTACTCCATTTCTTGAGTCTGTTGGATGACAAAGTAAATTCAGCTCGTAACTCCTCACCCACTCATTTTGCTGCCTTAAGATATATGAGGTGACTGACCACCCACTATGATGTGTTTCAGCCTTTCAATGAATGATTTTCATTCATTGGTCTGATCTTATAGCTTCTGGCTGGTAATTACACTAAAATAGCCATTCATGTGGCTGCACTGCTAACAGGGACATTCACAGCCAGCACCGTGTCCTAACATATTAGCACAATAAATCCAGTTCAGTGGGTCACGGCTGGCACTGAGAACCTGAGTCTGAACTGATCTGCTTTGGGGTTAGTCAGTCAAATGACTCATCTTCGCTGAGGCAGCTACAACAGGCTAGAGCCTTTCAAACCAAACATTTCCATTCTGCTCCCAGCTGCTTTGCTTTTCCTTCAGACATGAGTCATTGTGGAGTCTCTCTGGCGTGGCTTATCACGCTTTTTATCGACATCTGCCCTCAACGGCACAAATCCATGAGAAGTCACTTGTCAAGATTTGAAGTAAACCTCAGAAATGGTCCTTTAGGTGCAGGTAGGATTAGAAGTAATGCATCAGGTCTGAGCACTGTGATACCAGCATGCACAGTTAATTTTGGTAGAGAAACCTGTGCTTACAGGGGATGTATCTGAATCTGAAACAAACCATCCAGCAAAACACTGGGGTGGAAGCACTGCTAGACCAGGCTTTGGGCAAGTTAAAACACATCAGGAGGAATTCTAGTGACAGGTTCACCTAAGCCAGTGAGAACTCTTAATTAGAACTTTGCAGGAGAGCCAAAAGAGTAGGCAAGATATTACATGAAAATCATCAACTAATCATAAATTTAAAAGTCAAATTTGTGGGTTGAATAAAAGAAGTCCAAAAGAGTCAATCTTTTCTTTTACCACATTATGTTAACTACCACTTGCAATTGTTACAAATGTCACTCTGCAGGCTTCCAGCTGTTGTGGAATGAGTTTGTTTTTAAAGCACTGACTGAAGAGAATAATTATTTTGCAATGTTGAACAGTGTGTTGGGTTTGCTTCTGGTTTGGAATGTGCTTAACTGAATAATCAAATGCTGTTTGTGCCTCAGGTACCTACAGTCTGCTAGGAGATGTTCACCTTAGGCAGCTAAAGGCTTCACAGTCAATGATTTGTCTTTTCCATTGTGCAGGACATACATGCCTATGCTTGATGAAGTTAAACCACTCATGAGTGTGGTGGTTTTAGGCTATGCCTTTAAAATTTAGCTGCAGATTTCGAGCAGAAAAGTAGAAAAAAATATAAATAAATTACTATTGGGTGTAGAAAGGAAAACAAATGATTATTCTAAACAGACTCATTGGATAAATGTCTGGGATAAGAAGAGCTGTACCAGAACATTTCTTCACATTTCCCCTTTCCCATTCTCCCTCTCCTCTCCTCTCCTCTCCTCTCCTCTCCTCTCCTCTCCTCTCCTCTCCTCTCCTCTCCTCTCCTCTCCTCTCCTCTCCTCTCCTCTCCTCTCCTCTCCTCTCCTCTCCTCTCCTCTCCTCTCCTCTCCTCTCCTCTCCTCTCCTCTCCTCTCCTCTCCTCTCCTCTCCTCTCCTCTCCTCTCCTCTCCTCTCCTCTCCTCTCCTCTCCTCTCCTCTCCTCTCCTCTCCTCTCCTCTCCTCTCCTCTCCTCTCCTCTCCTCTCCTCTCCTCTCCTCTCCTCTCCTCTCCTCTCCTCTCCTCTCCTCTCCTCTCCTCTCCTCTCCTCTCCTCTCCTCTCCTCTCCCCTCCCCTCCCCTCCCTTCCCTTCCCTTCCCTTCCCCTTCCCCTTCCCCTTCCCCTTCCCCTTCCCCTTCCCCTTCCCCTTCCCCTTCCCCTTCCCCTTCCCCTTCCCCTTCCCCTTCCCCTTCCCCTTCCCCTTCCCCTTCCCCTTCCCCTTCCCCTTCCCCTTCCCCTTCCCCTCCCCTCTCCTCCCCCCTGGCCTTAGTAAGTCTAATCAGGATCTCAGGGAGTGATAGGGCTAGGGAGAATAGAATGAAGCTGGAGGTGGGGACATTCAGGCTGGATGTGAGGAGGAAGTTCTTCACCATGAGAGTGCTGAAGCCCTGGAATGGGTTGTCCAGGGAGGTGGTTGAGGCCCCATCCCTAGAGGTGTTTAAGAGCAGTCTGGATGAGGTGCTGGCCAGCCTGATCTAGTGTGGGGTGTCCCTGCCCATGGCAGGGGGGTTGGAACTAGATGATCCTTGTGGTCTCTTCCAACCCTGACTGATACTATGATACTACTATGATACTATGATAACCCACTGCGTTTCTCTCTCCCCTCTTTTGGGACAGGGGAGTAGGGATGCAGTGAAATAACTCTCCCTGGTCTTTTGACCAGGGTTTTTTGTGTGTTGTTTGCTAATTGTAAATATCTGTATAATATTGTAAATCCTGTATATTTTGTACATATTCATTGCATTCCATTGTAGAGTGTAGTTTTTGCTTGTAAATACAGCTTCATTTGCTTCTGACTGAGTTGGGCTGGCTAAAAGTTAATGCTGGGGGGAGGAAACTTCAACCCACCACAATGAGTCAAGACTATTCAAGCTATTCAACAGTTGGATTTCTACTGAAAGATAAAAAATCACTCTTTATAGTTTTTGTGCTGTGTTGTTATCTACACCACAATCTCCAACTTCTTCAATCCACTTTCTTAATTAGTACAGCTATTTCAAGCTGTAAGTTTGGTTTTATGACCCTCTTTGCTGATATCCATAAATTCCCCTACTCCTTTTATTGCTGCATAAGCTGGGTGGCCTGAAGCACTGGTTCTCATCTCATGTTGATTTTATTCTGTGAAATAAATCGACTGTCTTCAGGGAAGTCACTTGTGATTTAAACCCACAGCAGAGGAAAGCCAAAGCTTCAGGTTATAGTGGTACAATCAAACACAATTGAATTGTGGTGACTTAACAAGCTGCATCCTGTCAGCTGAGAAGGTACAAGGGACTGTGGGCATGCTAATTGTGAGAGAGTGTAACTTAGTTTATGTGAATGAATTAAGCTGAAGGGAGCAGAAAACAGAGAATCATAGAATGCGCTGGGTCATAGAATGCACTCTAGAAGTCATCAAGTCCAACCCCCCTTGCAGTAAGCAGGGACATCCCCAACTAAATCAGGTTGCTCAGAGTCACACCAAGTCTGAGCTTGAATTTCTCCAGGGATGGGGCCTCCATCACCTCCCTGGGCAACCTGTTCCACTATTTCATAACCCTCATTGTGAAGAACCTCCTAATGTCCAGCCTGAATTTGCCCTGCTCCATTTTTTTTTCTTCATTTCACAGATGAGCTAAATTGTATCCTAGAACAAATTTAACACTATTAATGCCCAAAACTGTCAAAGGAGAGAAAGCTGACTGATTTAAACATAGACTTATGCATTGCCACCAGTTGAATCCCACCTGAGTAACATATAGGCATAGATTTATGCATTGCCACCAGTTGAATCCCACCTGAGTAATATACAGGCAGGTTTTATCCACTCAGCATAGTCACTGGGACTGTGGTACTGTGGTACCTACTTCAGTAAGGTACTGGTTTGCTTCAATCCAACTTTTTTCTAGGCACGTAGGGTGGGATTTGTCTGACCTGGTTTTATACATCTAAAATGTTATAATTTTTGGACTAGCAAAGCCAAGCTAAGCAACCATCAAAGAAACCAGTCCCTTGTAGTGGTAAATACATTTTTCTCCTTTATATATATAGGTCTTTGCCCTGTATAACATAGGGTGGAGAAATCATGCTCCAGAGGTAACTTTTCTACATTAACTTAAAGTTGCAATCTGGGTAATCAGGTCAGATGGAGACAGTAAGGAAGATGAATCTCTACATGTGCAGTAGCTGAGAGGCAACATGCTCCACTTTATTTCTCCTTTCTCTGCTTTTACTCCTCTCACACAGATTCTTCTCCCTCCACAAATGGAAGGGAAGACCATGAACTTTCTTATCCAGAGAAAATACCTGCAGCTAGAAAAGTTTTTCCAGGTCAGGAAAACTGTAACTGTAATGACCAGAACATGGCACATAGTGACCTGGAATGCCCTGCTAAATCCTCTGAGCTACTTGCCCTGATTAACAAACCTTTCTCCTACATCCAGTTAGAACTTTCAGCAAAAGTAATAGCAAACTAGCAGCAGATAAAGCAGACTGAATAACTCACTATGCAGAGGAAAGAAGACTCTGCAAGCAGTAAAATTCCTAAATCAATAGGGAAAAAATAGTGTACAATCTTTCATCCTTTACATCAGTGGTTTGTAAAGAAATCCAAAACCAGCATTTGATTTGAAATGAATGAGAGCTCTTTAAATCTAAAGTTTCTAGATTCATTACATCAGCAAATAAGAATTGCCTGTTGTGAACACAGAATCTGAATGGTAACCTGCCTTTTTAGTTTGCTCCATCACCAAACAGCTTTAGATAGAGCAGTAAAACATATCACACAATTTAATCCTTTCTCCATCTTAGTTGCCTGCTTTCACTAATCTAGAAAAATTGCTTTTCTTTTAAGAGTGAGCAGTGCAGGGAAAACTTACAAATTTCCAGTCCTCAGTTCTATTTTGTGCTCATATTCAGGAGGATATGCAGACTGTGGAAGTCACTAGTGGTGTCCCCCCAGGGATCAGTGCTGGGCCCCATCCTGTTCAGTATCTTCATTGATGGTCTGGATGAGGGGATTGAGTCAGTCATCAGCAAATTTGCAGATGACACCAAGCTAGGAGAAGATGTTGATCTGTTAGAGGGCAGAAGGGCTCTGCAGAGGGACCTCGACCGACTGGACAGATGGGCAGAGTCCAACAGGATGGCATTCAACAAATCCAAGTGCCAGGTGCTGCACTTTGGCCACAACAACCCCATGGAGAGCTACAGGCTGGGGTCAGAGTAGCTGGAGAGCTGCCAAGCAGAAAGGGACCTGGGGGTGCTGATTGACAGCTGCCTAAACATGAGCCAGCAGTGTGCCCAGGTGGCCAAGAATATGTTTTCAAAGTATCACAGTATCGCTAAAGTTGGTAAAGACCTTGAGGATCATCGAGTCCAACCTGTCACCACAGACCTCATGACTAGACCATGGCACCAAGTGCCATATCCAATCTCCTTTTGAACACCTCCAGGGATGGTGACTCCACCACCTCCCTCGGCAATGGCATCCTGACATGCATCAGGAACAGTGTGGCCAGCAGGAGTGGGGAAGTCATTGTGCCCCTGTACTCTGCACTGGTTAGGCCACACCTTGAGTCCTGTGTCCAGTTCTGGGCCCCTCAGTTTAGGAAGGACATTGAAACACTTGAACATGTCCAGAGAAGGGCAAGGAGGCTAGGGAGAGGCCTCAAGCACAAGCTTGATCTTTGAGGTCTCTTCCAACCTTGGTGATTCTGTGATTCTGTGAAAGCTTTAACTAAAACACACTGTTGCAGGTCTCTTTACCTGCCAGTGCAGAAACAATATTCTGGGCTTTTGTCCTGTCTAATTTATGACCTGAATAAGCTCTGAAGAAAAACATGCAAAGCTCACAGTGACAAAAACTATAATTAAAACAAATTTTACAGAGGTTGCTTTGTTCTAAACAAATTGATAAAGTTCTGTTGTATTTGTGTGCATTTGCATTTTAGATGTGTATTAGCATTTTAGATGTGTTTGCAGAGCACATAAGAAAAATTCAGCCTTCATGGTGATAGAGATTGATAGGATATTACCACAATACTTAGGATATGAATAGTAGTAAGGATTATCAGCAAACAACGGTCTCACAGTAGCAGTCTTGAATTAAATGGCATGCAAAGCTCTGAAGGACACTACAAATATAGAAGGCAATCATTAAAGATGAGAAACTCTTTAATGGAAGTGCTCCTAGGAGAAGTTTCCTCATATATCTTCTAACTTTCTGGTTTAAAATGTTCATCTGTGGTAAACAAAGCTTTCTCTCTCCTTCATAAAATGTAACAGCTGCATCGTTCTCTTACTGGTGAGAGTTGAGCATGGAAACATAGCGAAGGAGACCAGAAGCACTTGCGGAGAGCTATGGCTCCCACAGCATACCTACGTGTGCATCATTCCTTCTAGAAACACTATGCAGAGTGTGGTGGTTTAAGCTTTAACTGGGAGTTAAGAGCTCAGATGGGAGCAAGGCTGAGAATCTCTCCCCTCCTCCCCCCTCCTCCCTCCCAATGGAGAAGGAAGAAAAAGGAAAGGAGCAAATCCACCAAACAGTAATTTGGAGTCAGCTTAGAAGTAAAGCTTAGAGATAGAGAGTTTTCTTTAAACAAAATATATATATATATATATAAAAAATATATATATATGTGTAACAATAACAGGTAAGGTTCACAAGGGCAAGGAACAAGGATGGATGGGAGGAGGACAAAGGAGAAGAATAAAAAACCAGTCTCTCTCTGAAGAGGCGTGGAGGCAGCAGGGAGAAGGATCAGGCTTGACCATGTGGCAGAGGAGCAGGAGGGCAGCCGCAGTAGCTCTCATCCAGGAGAGGCAGGAGCCAAAAGCAGCTAATGGCTGCAATGCCCTGCTTTTTATACCCTAGCTGGGCAGGGAGGGGGGAGTGGAACAGACTCAGTTTCCCAGGGGGAGAACACCATGCAGGGAGGGCACAGCACTCGCAAGCCCTTCCCCCCTTTGTTTTCAGGATGGGCGTTAACCCAGCACACAGAGCTTTATACTTCCTCTCATGAAATTCAGCTTCATTTGGAATTTAGATTCTTTAAAGGATTTTTACATTTTTAGGATGCTTCTTGCAGACAACAGTCTCTCTGTGCTTTGACTTGGGGATTTCACTATGGAGCACAGCAACACACTTCACCTTCAGGTTGGTGCTTCGGCTCAGATCCTAATTTCTTTCTGCCATGCTGCTTATCACACTGAGTTGTAGTCTTGAATTGCATTTGCCTAGAGTCAGAGTAGGTCAAGGTTTTGTGGGGTTTTTTGGGACTACTATGATTAAATGTGTTACTTAAGCAGCTCTTTAGCCATGTGGGAGTGCCTATTCCAACAGATGTTACAGTGCTCTTCCACTCCAGGAAGATCCCAGGGAAGAGATTATACTAATAGCCTCTTCTTTCTATGCAGAAAACCAGCAACTTAATGCTGACCTACATTCACACAACTTTACTGCTCCCATTGTTCCTGTCACCTAGTTAACAGGTGTAGACAAAACTCCCCAAATAGCTATTCCCCTCCTTTTTTTCTAACACATTGGCTAGACAAAGAGACAATTCTGTATGGGGAAGATGTAAGATATCAATAACCTGCACAAATTATCTTATCTGAAACACATTCCACCATTGCATTTTCTTTACCAGACTTTTTGTGTTATTTAAAAATAGTAAAGTAAAAGCTTGTATGCTCTGGATTACTGCTGCAGTTTGGGTTCATTGATGGCAGTGTACAAGACATGCAGGTGTCTGGGGTTAATGTCCAGGTATGCTGGCAGAAGCCAGATATCTTGTGCACAGAAAGGTAAAACATTCCACAGTGCTGAGCAAAATCTGGAAGGTTATGGTGCACATTTTATGGTTGACCATTCTGCTGAATGGTGGACCTGCCAGTTTACTCAACTTGCCTGTGTACTCACGTAAATAATATATATGAGGAGAAGAAAGCTTTGCTTTCTCAAGAACTACAGTGGAGAAGTTGTGGCTGTCTCAGAAAAGGATTTGGGAGTGCAGTATCTCAAAAGTGACTGCAGACTCCTCGAGAGAAAACAGTAAGTCATAAAAACTCACTAGTTCCAGAGAGGCAGGGGACTACTGAATAGACTCCAACAGAGAGCCACAAATGTGCTAAGGAGACTGGAGCATCTCTCTGTCAAGGGGAGACTGGGGCACTTGAAACTCTTTAGCCTGAGAAGTCTGGGAGGTGATTTTCTCAAAGCTGATCAATATCTAAAGGGTGGAGTTCATGAGGATGGGGCTGGGCTCTTTTCAGTGGTTCCCAGTGATAGGGCAAGGAGCAATAACTACAAATTTGAACACAGGAGGTTTCACTTAAAGAAAAAAACTCTCCATTCTGAAGGTGTCAGAGCTGCTGAAGGATCAGTCTGTGCAGAGAATTTGTACCTGAGCTGTCTGAAAACCAACTGTGTCCCCCTACCAGAACCAGCCACATTATACCTTGGTGTGATGACACGGAGAGAAATTGATCTGCCTGAAGAGTGGCAGCCCAATGAGCTACCCAATCTCAGGCTGGACCATTGGGGTTTGGTTAATTGTTATTTAATATTTATCTAAACTTGGGACTTAAAAGACAGTTTGAAATATTCTAAGAATGCTTTAGGCTTTACTCTGCTAATCAACAGAACAACTTTGACTTTCCCTTGTAGAGTGGCTGGAATTGCAGTGCCAGGTATGTAATTCTTCCAAGCCCACCACGTAAATTTACTTCAAACAAAAATAAAACATAGTTTTAAAAGTAATTTTAATTATTTATTGATATAATTAAGCTGTATTAATGCCTTTTATTATCCTCATTAAAAATTCACAAGGGTTTTCATCCCTTTCATCTTTATTAGATGTCTCATAACTGGCTATGTATTTTCATGAACTATTGATGAATATGAAATGCTAAAAAACTATTTTTTTCCCCTTTTACTTATAATGACTATGTGGGGAGTCTATTAATATTTGAAGAAGCAGTTACATTTGCTAGTTAGTAGTGTTTCTACTACTTTCCCTTAGTACTCAGTACAAAGGCAACACCCTTAATACACAAAGCCTGCAACTTCTTGTACATGAAAAACAAAGTTTAAGTGGTAGAATCATAGAATCACAGAATTGTTAGGGTTGGAAGGAACCTCAAGGATCATCCAGTTCCAAGTCCACTGCCATGGGTAGGGACACCTCACACTAGAGCAGGTTGCTCACAGCCACATCCAGCCTGGCCTTCAAAACCTCCAGGGATGAAGCTTTCACCACTGCCCTGGGCACCCTATTCCAGTGTCTCACCATCCTCATGGTGAAGAACTCCTTCCTAACATCCAATCTGAATCTACCCATTTATATTTGTTTCCATTCCCTCCAGTCCTATCCTTACCTAACACCCTAAGAAGTCCCTCCCCAGCTTTCTTGTAGCCCCCTTCTGATACTGGAAGGCCACAATTAGGTCTCCTTGGAGCCTTCTCTTCTCCAGAAGGAACAGCCCCAACTCCCTCATGACCTAGGCCTCCTTATCTCACACAAGTAGCAGCGTTTTGATAACATAAAGTGTGCAGAAGACATTGAACACCTTGGTGCACACAATAATGAAATAGGCAGTAGCTTCAGTGTGAAAGACAAGCTCACAGATATGTTGAGGTGTTGTATGAAAAAAAAAAAATGTGGAAGTCTTCCCTCCTACATTTCGGTATTTTCTCTTTCAGCTTAAATTTGTCGTTTAAAGAGTAGAGTAGAGTAGAGTAGAGTAGAGTAGAGTAGAGTAGAGTAGAATAGAATAGAATAGAATAGAATAGAATAGAATAGAATAGAATAGAATAGAATAGAATAGAATAGAATAGAATAGAATAGAATAGAATAGAATAGACCAGGTTAGAAAAGATCTTTGAGATCATCGAGTCCAACCCATCATCCAACACCATCTAATCAACTAAACCATGGCACCGAGCACCCAATCTAGTCGCCTCCTGAACACCTCTAGTGATGATGACTCCACCACCTCCCCAGGCAGCCCATTCAACTGGCCAATCTGTCTTTCTGCAAAGAACTTCTTCCTAACATCCAGCCTAAACCTCCCCTGGCACAGCTTGAGACTGTGTCCTCTTGTTCTGGTGCTGGTTGCCTGCAAGAAGAGATCAAACCCCCAGCTACAACTTCCCTTCAGGTAGATGTAAAGAACAATAAGGTCTCCCCTGAGCCTCCTCTTCTCCAGGCTAAGCAACCCCAGCTCCCTCAGCCTCTCCTCCATAGCGCTTGTGCTCCAAACCCCTCCCCAACTTTGTTACCCTTCTCTGGACACATTCCAGCAACTCAACATCTTTCCTAAACTGAGGTGCCCAGAACTGGACACAGGACTCAAGGTGTCGCCTAACCAGTGCAGTGTATAGGGAGAGAATGACTTCCCTGCTCCTGCTGGCCACACTGTTCCTGATATAGGCCAGGATGCCTTCTTGGCCACTTGGGCACGCTGCTTCAACAGAAAAATGACAGCATAAAAGTAAGATAGGATACGTCCATTATTAAGAAAGACTTGTAGAAGAAATTTGAATACAGGTCAGCTTGGGTAATTTTAGTAACTTTAATTTCTATTATTTTATTATTTTTTTAAAAATAACGTCTTTATTCCTTTTTATTTTATTACCTGGATATTGACAAAGTGTTTTCAGGCCATAGACATCTTCTGATACGTTTGACTTTCAGTGTATCAAGAGCTCTATAACTTTTTGAAGGTCTTTTCCAACCTGGTCTATTCTATTCTATTCTATTCTATTCTATTCTATTCTATTCTATTCTATTCTATTCTATTCTATTCTATTCTATTCTATTCTATTCTATTCTACTCTACTCTACTCTACTCTACTCTACTCTACTCTATTTATGCTACCTTATGCTGACCGGGGTGTTTCATTTAAAACTGGCAGTCGTAAATGACTTAACTACTTTGGGAAAACCCATCCTTTAACTGTCTAAATCAAAAGTGTCAATGTAGAACTGTTCTTAACCTTAAGATTTAGTATTTCTACCTAGAAATGTGTGAGGGAAAACAAAGCTCAAACAAACTAGGCAGTGATTAGAAAGTAATTATGCCTCATTAACACCAAGCCATTTAGTTTATTGTTACAAGGACGTTAAGCAATGTGAAGAACACAATAAAACTAGAAGTGAAGCCCTCAAACAACAGTACTCTTCTGTACTCAACCCAAATTTGTTTAGCAAGTCAATTGCCTTCTGTAGGGGCAGATCCTGACTTGTATTATGCATCAATCATCTGGAGGGTATTGAGTCCATTACCAGTAAGTTTGCAGATGACACCAAGCTGGGGGCAGGAGTTGATCTGTTAGAGGGTAGGAGAGCTCTGCAGAGGGATCTTGCCACTTTGCACAGATGGGCAGAGTCCAAGGGCATGAGACTGAACACACCTAAGTGCCGGATTCCACACATTGGCCACAACAACCCCACACAGTGCTACAGGCTGGGGTTGGAGTGGCTGGAGAGCAGACAGGAAGAAAGAGACCTGGGGCTGTTGGTTGATAGTAGGCTGAACAGCAGCTAGCAGCATGCCCAGGTGGCCAAGAAGGCCAATGGCATCCTGGCCTGTATCAGGAACAGTGTGGCCAGTAGGAGCAGGGAAGTCATTCTGCCCTGTACTCAGCACTGGTTAGGCCTTCAGTCCTGTGTTCAGTTCTGGGCTCCTCAGTTTAGGAAAGATGTTGAGCTGCTGGAAGGTGTCCAGAGAGGGGCAACAAAGCTGGGGAGGGGTTTGGAATACAGCCCTATGAAGAGAGGCGGAGGCAACTGGGGTTGCTTAGCCTGGAGAAGAGGAGGCTCAGGGGAGACCTTATTGCTGTCTACAACTACCTGAAGGGAGGTTGTAGCCAGGTGGGGCTTGGTCTCTTCTCCCAAGCAACCAGCAGTAGAACAAGAGGACACAGTCTCAAGCTGTGCCAGGGGAGGTTTAGACTGGATGTTATGAAGAAATTCTTCATAGAAAGAGAGAGTGGCCATTGGAATGTGCTGCCCAGGGAGGTGGTGGAGTCACCATCACTGGAGGTGTTTAGGAAGAGACTGGATGGGGTGCTTGGTGCCATGGTTTAGCTGATTAGATTGTGCTGGGTGCTAGGTTGGACTTGAGGTTCTTGAAGGACTTTTCCAAATGGGTTAATTCTATTCTATTCTATTCTATTCTATTCTATTCTATTCTATTCTATTCTATTCTATTCTATTCTTATAAATGAACTATAGGAGTAGTCACTGATTATGTGCAGAAGAGCTGAGGAGCTGCCTAACCACCTGCAGTAGCAAACATTTCTCTTAAGGGGACATTTTCTTCTTTTCCTTGCCTCGAGATGTGTTGCAAAATTCAAAAGCAATATCCTCACATTTATGTCATTAAAATCTGCCTTCATAATTTATTCATTAAGCACAGTAAGGAAGAGCAGCAATGCACAAGGGTTTGAAGTTAATTTCTCGAAAGCTCGTGCAGACTGGAATTTAAATAAATAATTTGAACAATGAATTAAGCCTTGTTGACCTGAGTTATTCCATACTGCTGTAGGGAAAGCCAGGAAGAAAAAACAGATAGGAAGAAACTGGAAAATTACATAGAATCATAGAATTGTTAGGGTTGGATGGACCTCAAGGATCATCCAGCTCCAAACCCTCTGCCATGGGCATGGGTGAGGCTGCTACCATCAGTAAGAAACTGGGATTGTGTTTTGTAATCATTTGGCATTGGTTAAGGGCCACAAAGCTGCTGAGGGGTTTGGAGCACAAGCCCTATGGAGGAAAGGCTGAGGGAGCTGGGGCTGTTTAGCTTGGAGAAGAGGAGGCTCAGATGAGACCTTATTGCTGAAGGGAGGCTGCAGCCAGGTGGAGGTTGGTCTCTTCTCCCAGGCAACCAGCACCAGAACAAGAGGACACAGTCTCAAGCTGTGCCAGGGGAGGTTTAGGCTGGGTGTTAGGAAGAAATTCTTCCCAGAAAGAGAGATTGGACATTGGAATGTGCTGCCCAGGGAGATGGTGGAGTTACCATCCCTGGAGGTGTTTAATAAGAGAGTGGATGGGGTGCTTGGTGCCATGTTTTAGTTGATTAGATGGTGTTGGGTGATGTCTTAGTTTTTCCCTCTTGCAGGCTCCTGCCTTACAATTCCGACTCCAGGTCCTTCAGTCTGAAGGAGGTCCTTCAGACAAGAGTCTCTTTCATTGCCTGATGTGATTTCTCTGCAGATTCACTGTTCAGTGAACATGGCAGAATTCTTGAGGAAAGATAGTGAATTATAAAATAATTAAAGATTATATCATAAACCACAGGCAGCAGAACCAAATGAAGGCTGCATGAAAACTTTGCTATTTAGATATTCTGGAAAAAATGAGACTATTTATTTTAGCAGCTGGAAGATTTCAGTGTTTAAGCAGCTGTACATTATCAGTAATGGACTGGGAATTATTGGCTTAATCTCTTAGGCCAGAGAAAAACAAGTAACTAAATATGCTCTTTAACCTACAGACTATACCACTATACAACAAGTACTCAAACCAAAATTCACTATTGGGAAAAAAATATGGCACACCACAGTCTTCTTTTTGGATTCAGAAAGAAATGAGGCTGCTACAAGTATTTTAGTCACAAACATAAACCAGAGTGGGTACAGAGGCAGAAAATACTTAAAGCATCAAAATCTAAAGTACATCAAAAGGCAAATGGCAACTTATTTGTCATGGCAGCACATCAGTAACCTAATTGCATGACAGATTCCTCCAGAGGAAGCTTGAAGGATACTAATGGAATGGAATGGAATGGAATGGAATGGAATGGAATGGAATGGAATGGAATGGAATGGAATGGAATGGAATGGAATGGAATGGAATGGAATGGAATGGAATAGACCAGACCAGACCAGACCAGGTTGGAAGAGACCTTCAAGATCATCGTGTCCAGCCTATCATCCAACACCATCTAATAGAATAGAGTAGAGTAGAGTAGAGTAGAGTAGAGTAGAGTAGAGTAGGGTAGAGTAGAATAGACTAGACTAGACTAGACCAGGTTGGAAGAGACCTTCAAGATCATCGTGTCCAACCTATCATCCAACACCATCTAATAGAATAGAGTAGAGTAGAGTAGAGTAGAGTAGAGTAGAGTAGAGTAGAGTAGGGTAGAGTAGAATAGAGTAGAGTAGAGTAGAGTAGGGTAGAGTAGAATAGACTAGACTAGACTAGACCAGGTTGGAAGAGACCTTCAAGATCATCACATCCAACCCATCGACCAATCCAACCCACCTAAACAACTAAACCATTGCACCAAGCACCCCATCAAGTCTCCTCCTGAACACCTCCCATGATGGTGACTCCACCACCTCCAACTAAACCATGCAACCAAGCACCCTATCACGTCTCCTCCTGAACACAGAAGTGTCTGATGGGAATCTTTGCAGAGACAGATGTCACTTCTGGAAAAATAGACTAGAAATTGGACTCAGTGTGATAGTTGTCCAGAGATAAGATGGCTGAAAAGGCAGTTGGATGTTGAACAAATAGAACCCAACTTTTTCAGTAGTGGCAGTAATTTAACAACATGCTGACCTGGAAGATATGATGGCACCACTAAACATCCCAGACTCTTTTTGAGGAGGAATCATTAAAGGACATTGCTGAGTCACTTCATTTCTAAGAATACCACCTAGAACCTTTTGCCTGCTTTTATGAATATAATGAGGACTGTGCATACAGCCTGTAAAGAGCTTTAGAATCCTCTTAGCTAAAGACATAAGTGCACTATTACCAAGGAATTATACTTGTTCAATAGAATTATCTTACCTTGGACATTTGCTTATCTCCCAAACTGTTTTGGTTTGGTTTATATTACTTGAGTTATGTTCTTTGAGATGCTTTTCAATTAAATGCCAGCAGTTACTCTGTGGCCTCATCTCTACCATAAACATTTTTCCTAACAGATGAATTCTCAGCATTCTCAACTGAATGATAAATCATTGTTTGGAAAGTTCTCAGTGTGGCATTCTTAAACACAGTGACTAGCATAAAATGTTATACGTGGAGATATATCCCTGGTTGCTCGTTAAAGGAGCAGAAAACTCGTGTTTTAAAACTTCATTTTCATTGTAGTTTCCTAATTTCAGCTTATGACAAACAAACAAGCAAGCAAAAAGCTGGACAGGCAGGGTTTGCTCTCCTCTCTTTTGCAGCATCGAATCATAGAATGCATTGGGTTGGAAGGGACCTCTAGAGGTCATCAAGTCCAACCCCCCAGCAGGCACATCCCTGACTAGATCAGGTTGCTCAGAGTCCCATCAAGTCTGACCTTGAAAGTCTCCAGGGATGGGGCCTCCATGGCCTCCCAGGGCAACCTGTTGCAGTGTTCCACCACCCTTATAATAAAGAACTTCCCAATGTCCAACCTAAATCTGCCCTATTCTAGTTTCAAACCATCACCCCTTGTCCTAGTGCTAATTGCCTTTGAAAGCTATGATGTGATAGAGAGCTGGAATGAGTTAATTTTGCAGGTGTACAATCTGGCACCTCACACAGTCTTAAAAAAACCAACCAACCACCACCACCACCAAGACATTTCCCTGTGTCTGTGAACTGAAACGAGAAAGGAAAGCAGCACTGGTCACAGAAGCAAGGTGGGCATGGGTGGGCTGGGCTGTAAACTATGCAAGCTAATTGACCAACTCCTGATGGGTACATGGCAAGATGTAGCCAGTTGTTGCTAAGTTGTGGAGGTTCCCCACTGCATTACATTTGTGCCTTCTGTGTAGGATCTCCTATTCCAGCTCTTTTTAACTTACAGTTGAAACTCTTTGTGTGAAGGGTAAAAGTATAGCTCTTAATCTGTCACCACAGACCTCATGACTAGAGTACGGAGGACGCTACTGCCCACTGCAGGCTTGAACTCACGACCTTCCCATTAAGGGTCTGATGCACTACCGATGCTCCAGTCTCCTCAGGATTTGCTGGACTCTCTTGAATAGTTCTTTGTCTTCCTTGAACTGCAGAGTCCCAAAATGGAAACAATACTCCAGATGAGGCCTCACAAGGGCAGAGAAGAAGGGGAGGAGAACCCCTCTCAACCTGCTGGCTACACACTTCGGAATGGAATGGAATGGAATGGAATGGAATGGAATGGAATGGAATGGAATGGAATGGAATGGAATGGAATGGAATTAACCAGGTTGTAAAAGACCTTTGAGATCATTGAGTCCAACCTATCATATAACACCATCTACTCAATTAAACCATGGCACCAAGCAACCCCATCCAGTCTCTTCCTAAACACCTCCAGTGATGATGACTTCACCACCTCCCTGGGCAGCACATTCCAATGGCCAATCTCTCTTTCTGGGAAGAACTTCTTCCTAACACCCAGTCTAAACCTCCCCTGGCACAGCTTGAGACTGTATCCTCTTGTTCTGGTGCTGGTTGCCTGGGAGAAGAGACCAAGCACCACCTGGCTACAACCTCCCTTCAGGGAGTTGGAGAGAGCAAGAAGGTCTCCTCTGAGCCTCCTCTTCTCCAGGCTAAGCAACCCCAGCTCCCTCAGCCTCTCCTCACAGGGCTGTGCTCCAGACCCCTCCCCAGCCTTGTTACCCTTCTCTGGACACATTCAAGTCTCTCAATATCCTTCTTAAACTGAGGAGGCCAGAACTGGACACAGGACTCAAGGTGTGGCCTAACCAGAGCTGAGTACAGGGCAGAATGACTTTCCTGCTCCTGCTGCTCGTACTATTCCTGATGCTGGCCTTCCTGTCCCCGCCTGCGCGAGCTGAGTATCCCTTCCGCTCACGCGAGAGGAACCTGTTTGTCACCAAGAATTTATCTGCACTCCAAGCTCACCCAGCTTTTTTAAGCACTAGCATAAATTGTTGAAATTGGTTTCCACAGAGCCCACTGTATCCTGTTGCAGTGTGCCTTCTGACAGCAGGTTTAATTTGCTGGGAAATCGAAAGTATAATCCACATCCCCTCTGCAATGCAAAGCACGGCGCATGTTTAATGACCTAACATTTTATCCCCTCGCTGTGTAAACAGCACCTTTAAGGTTGATTGAAATATGATTTAAATGTAAATCTTCCCCTCCCCCCCCTCCTCAATCCCTCCCCCCCCCACTGTTTTTATCTTTTAAAATAGCGTTAAATACACTTTACAGCCGTTCAGCCTGGTACAGTCTCCAGTAAGAGAGGAGATAATGAGATCTATTTTTCCTGTAAAACTTCATAAGCCTACGTCATCTGCCGAGTAGCTGCACCAGTATATATTGAAGTGGATCAGAAATGATTCCCTGTGTGGCAACACAAGATGAAACCATAATGTGGCGTTTGCTAGGAAGACTTGGTTGGAGTTAGTTTCAGTGTACTCCGAGCTAATCTGGGGGAGCAAAATATTTCAAAAGAGGAAGAAAGCAATCCTAAAGTAACTTTGAGTGAGCCAAGTGTTTGCTCAGCAGTGGGTACATAACCATGAAATGACTAGTTGGAATGGACCTCCAGAGACCATCTAGTCCAGACCCTTGCTAGAGCAGGTTCCCTTGGAACATGTCCAGGCAGGTTTTGAAGTGTGGCCAGCAGGTCGAGGGAGGTGATCCTCCCCCTCTACTCAGCTCTGGTGAGACCCCACCTGGAGTACTGTGTCCAGCTCTGGAGCCCCTATTAAAAGAGGGATGTGAAGGTGCTGGAACATGTCCAGAGAAGGGCCACAAGGATGACCAGAGGGCTGGAGCACCTCTCCTATGAGGACAGACTGAAGGAGTTGGGGCTGTTCAGTCTGCAGAAGAGAAAGCTCCAAGGTGACCTAATTGTGGCCTTCCAGTACCTGAAGGGGGCTACAAGAAGGCTGGGGAAGGACTGCTCAGGATCTCAAGTAGTGATAGGACTAGGGGGAATGGAATGAAGCTGGAGGTGGGGAGATTCAGGCTAGATGTGAGGAGGAAGTTCTTCCCCATGAGAGTGGTGAAGCCCTGGAATGGGTTGTCCAGGGAGGTGGTTGAGGCCCTGTCCCTGAAGGTGTTTAAGCCCAGGCTGGATGAGGCTCTGGCCAGCCTGATCTAGTGTGGGGGGGTCCCTGCCCATGGCAGGGGGGTTGGAACTAGATGATCCTTGTGGTCCCTTCCAACCCTGAATGATACTATGATACTATGAATGTCTCCAGAGCTCTACAACCTCTCTGGGCAGCCTGGTCTAGAGCTCCAGCACCCTCACAGCAAAGAAGTTTTTCTTCCAGTTCAACTGCAGGCTTCTGTGTTCTGGCTTGTACTTGTTGACCCTTGTCCTATTACTGGGCACCACTGAAGACAGACTAGCCTCACCTTCATGGCCTCCACCCTTTAGATATTGGTCAGTGTTAAGAGGATCCCCTCTCAGTCTGCTCTTCTGCTGGCTAAACAGCCCCACGTCTCTCAGCCTCTCCTTGCAAGAGAGATGCTCCAGTCCCCTCAGCATCTTTGTGGCCCTCTATTAGACACTCTCTAGTCTTTCCCTGTCCCTCTTGAACTGGGGAGACAAAACTGGACACAATATTCCAGGTAAAGTCTCACAAGGGCAGAGTAGAGGGCAACTAGAATCTCCCTTGACCTGCTGTTCACATTTTTCATAATGTACCCCATAATATCACTGTTCCTGAGGGCACACTGCTGGTTTGTGGTGGACTTGTCCACCAGCACTTTCAGCTCCTTGCCTGCAAAGCTGTTTTCCAGCAGGACAGCCCCTGAGCTGCACTGGTGCAGTGCAGGACTGCACAGCTACAGCTCAGCACAGTCATTATTCTGAAAGTGGTCATCCTGGGAGGCAGGGGACCATGCTTGTTTTCCTCCTCTTAAGTTTGTCCCTGGTATTGAACCTTTCCAAAAGTCTTCCTTGGAGCTTTGGAACAACAGAGAATTACACATATGTGAAACTAAATCGCTCCCTGCATGTAGCTTTGGTTTCAGTAACAACCCACACTCCACAGAAGCACAGAACATTAAGGGCTGAAAAGGACTTCGCAAGCTCATGAAGTCCAACCCCCTGCCAGGGCAGGATCACCCATACCAGATCACATAGGAACACATCCAAGCAGGTTCTGAGTATCTCCAGAGAGGGAGATTCCACAGCCCTCCACAACAAGCCTGTTCCAGTGTTCTGTCACCCTCATAGACCGCACTTGGGACCTTCAATTGCAGTAAGTGACTTTTGTTTACAGACTGGGTGAAGGAGGGAATTTCATCCAGTCTGAAATCAATGAATCAGCTCTGTCATCAGAGAACCCCTGGAAATCCAGCATCTGGAATGCAGAATCCTCATCTTCTTCCTGTCAGAGCTCTGCAGATTGCAGTTTCTTGAGGGGGAGCAATGGCTAACAACTCTGTGAAGAGCTTTCTCCTCACCTCCAGCCTAAACTGCCCCTGGTGCAACTTGAGACTGTGTCCTCTTGTTCTGGTGCTGGTTGTCTGGGAGAACAGACCAAGCCCCACCTGGCTACAATCTCCCTTCAGGGAGTTGGAGAGAGCAAGAAGGTCTCCCCTGAGCCTCCTCTTCTCCAGGCTAAGCAACCCCAGGTCCCTCCCTCTCCTCACAGGGCTGTGCTCCAGACCCCTCCCCAGCCTCATCGCCCTTCTCTGCACACATTCAAGCATCCAAATGTCCTTCTTAAATTGAGGGGACCAGAACTGAACCCTAACCAGTGCTGAGTACAGGGGCAGAATGACTTCCCTGCTCCTGCTGGCCACACTATTCCTGATGCAAGCCAGGATGCCATTGACCTTCGGGGGGAGTGAACTATCCTCCCAGGGTGACATAAACCAAACAATGTGCATGTACCCTTGGAGGCCCTTTGCTACATCAGATATGGATATTTGAAGTTTCAGCAATTTTTTTTCTCCTGCTGAGGTATTTCCTATTAAGAGTTGGGCTTGAAAATTTCCTTAGAGGTCAATGAACACTGCAAAATAATTGGTAGTGTATTTTCCTGCTATCAAAGCTTTTAATAAAATCTAAGTTGTGGCAGGAATGCTGCAATGAATCCTAGTGGAATACATATAATTCTTAACAGTAGTTCCAGGAACTTCTTTCTAATTCTGTCAGCTTCTGTGGAAGTTTTGGATTTTCTAAGAGCAAACAGTCAGAAGATATGTATGGCTATAAAATAGTTTCTCATTACTGTTGGGTGTAGAGGAGCATAAAATATCAGCCACAGGCTTCACTAATGACTGCACACTGTACAGAAGCAGGAGGAAAACAGAAACAGATGCATTGCTGACTTTGGAACAGGTTGGACCATTTAAGAGAAGGAACAGGCATCAAAACACACATCAGTGGCATGGACTTGAGATAAAATCACCCAAAATAAATAACCCTCTTCAAAGAATAGTTTGTAAAGATCTTGGCTGTCAGTTGTAAGATGCAAACATAAAGAGCATCATCTGGCTTCCCCCTTCTGCTTGCTCCTTTTCAGCTCAAGCCTTTCAGGCTTTCCAGGAGATGTGTGCCTCTAAGCCTTCCCAGTATATTTTGTCCTGAGCATTGTGCTTACAGGCCTCTTTTGCCCCCCTCTACCAGCAGCCAGCCAGAGTTTCTGAGTGTCACCATGTGGCCACCCCCTCAGAAAAGAGAAATTTTCAATGCTTGGTTTATTACTGTCTCCAAGGTAACATAAACCAGAGAGCAATACAACTGTTCTGATCATACTAAATCTAATAAATCTTACTTGAAGACATAAGATACTCTATTAAAAAACACAGCAGAAACAGGATTCAAAAGCCCCTTGAAGTAATGCTGCATGTCTCTAGCTAAACATTTGTAGGAGTATTGAAGAGACCTTTTCTAGGGGAGTGGATGTCCACCTGAGCAGGTACATCCATGCAGTGAGGAGCCCTGTGGCATGCTGCATTGCCTGAGCTCCACCTCTCACCAGGAGCATTACACAGCACTCTGCACCTCAGTACAAAACGTGATGCTCCTTCTTCCTACTTTACTGCCCAGTGTAGAACTGGCACCCACCACTGATAAATACATGGCACTGAGGAGCGCATCTCTAAACCTCCCTGTAGCAAGTGGCCACTAAGCATAGAGTTTTTACTGTTTAGAATGTAAAAGCCAAGATGCAATCAGTGCAGGACAGAGAAAAGGAGGTTGTAGCCAGGAGGAGGTTGGTCTCTTCTCCCAGGCAACCAGCGCCAGAACAAGAGGACACAGTCTCAAGCTGCACCAGAGGAAGTTTAGGCTGGAGGTGAGGAGAAAGGTTTCCACTGAGAGAGTTGTTAGCCTTTGGAATGTGCTGCCCAGGGAGGTGGTGGAATCACCATCCCTGGAGGTGCTCAAGAGAGGATTGGATGTGGCACTTGAAGCCATGGTTTAGTAGTAATGAGGTGTTGGGTGACAGGTTGGACTTGCTGATCTTTGAGGTCTTTTCCAACCTTATTGATTCTATGATTCTATGAAAAGCAAGCCGGGCACAAGTCTCTACATGAAAATCTGATGGACATTTCCTCCTGGCTTTAGTGTTGTTAAATGGACTTCAATGTCATCCAAGGGTATGTCAGAGATGCAGCTGTGGTGCACACAGAGGTTTGAGCAGGTCTCAGCTCGCTCAGTTGAAGACTGAGCTGTAGCATCCTTGCACTTGGTGTGGGTCACGAAGCCAAAGGCAGGCAGTGGAAGAGGAGAACACTTCCCCAGCACAGCTACACTGCTATAGGTACATTCATCTTCTCCTGGAAGTATGAACATTTCCTGAAGCCTGACTCATGATAAGGGTGATGAAGACCCAGATCAGATCCACAGTTTGTGAACTACAAACCAATTTTTGGGGTGGGATATTTGCACACAAAAATAATTTAATGCTCTTCCTTTCCCCTTCATTTTTGGAAAACAGAAGAATAGAATAGAATAGAATAGAATAGAATAGAATAGAATAGAATAGAATAGAATAGAACAGAACAGAATAAAATAGACTAGACCAGACCAGGCTGGAAGACACCTTCAAGATCATTGTGTCCAACCTATCATCCAGTCTCCTCCTAAACACCTCCAGTGATGGTGACTCCACCACCTCCCTGGGCAGCACATTCCAATGGCCAATCTCTCTTGCTGGGAAGAACTTTCTCCTCATCTCCAGCCTAAACCTCCCCTGGCACAGCTTGAGACTGTGTCCTCTTGTTCTGGTGCTGCTTGCCTGGGAGAAGAGACCAACCCCCACCTGGCTACAACCTCCCTTCAGGTAGTTGTAGAGAGCAATAAGGTCTCCTCTGAACTTCCTCTTCTTGAGGATAAGCAAACCCAACTCCCTCAGCCTCTCCTGACAGGACTGTGCTCCAAGCCCCTCACCAACTTTGTTGCCCTTCTCTGGACATGTTCCAGCAAGTCAACATCCTTCCTGAACCGAGGGGCCCAGAACTGGACACAGTACTCAAGGTGTGGCCTAACCAATGCAATGTACAGGGGCAGAACATCCCTCTCCTGGGCTTCACTGGTAGAAGGAGGAGACTTGATGGGGTGCTTGGTGCCATGGGTTAGCTGTTTGGGTGGGTTGGATTGGTTGATGGGTTGGATTGGTTGATGGGTTGGACGCAATGATCTTGAAGGTCTCTTCCAACCTGGTTTGGTTTATTCTAAATAAAGGTTTATTCTATTCTAAATTCTGATCCAACGCAGAGGAAAACATCTAAAACATCTACAAAAGCTGAACCAAATGTTGTCATTTGATCACAAGAACCTCTCTACTATTTGGCCAGAACTTCATACCGTCAGCACTCACAAGCAATTATCAAAACCCCCACAGCTCTTTAAGCTGCTGGGTGCAGAGCTCCTAAGGGGTTTTAAGAAATGTATCTTGCAATGTATCATTGGTAGCTCTTTTGCATAAACTCCTTCCTGTTTGATAAAAATGAATTAACTCATCTCAGCAAAGGAATATTTCAATTTCCAAGTGTTACAGATGATTTGGATGGAGAAAAATGGGACTTCATATTGCAGATTTGCTCTGGCTGCCTGGCAGATATAACTAAAGGTCTTACTTTTCACTCTGGTTTATAAAAAATCCCTTGAACATGTCTCACTGCATTATTTGCAAATATATATGGTAATCACATCCAGAAGACCACCCCTCCCTTCCTAACTGAAAGTAAGGATCACAATGACACCTTATTTGATGTCCAGATGACTTCTAAATGAAGAAACCTCCCCACCCGGAGTACTGTGTCCAGTTCTGCAGCCCCTGTTAACAAGAAGGATCTGGAGGTGCTGGAAGGTGTCCAGAGAAGGGCCATGAGGATGAGCAGAGGGCTGGAGCTGCTCTGCTATGAGAACAGACTGAGGGAGTTGGGGGTTTCAGTCTGGAGAAGAGAAGGCTCTGAGGAGACCTAATTGTGGCCTTCCAGTATCTGAAGGGGACTACAAGAAAGATGGGGAGGGACTTTTGAGGGTGTCAGGGAGTGATAGGACTGGGGGGAATGGAGCAAAACTAGAAAAGGGTAGATTCAGATTGGATGCTAGGATGTTCTTCCTCATGAAGGTGGTGAGACACTGGAACAGGGAGGTGGCAGAAGCCTCTTCCCTGGAGGTTTTTGCAGCCAGGCTGGATGTGGCTGTGAGCAACCTGCTGTAGAGTGAGGTGACCCTGCCCATGGCAGTGGGGTTGGAACTGGATGATCCTTGAGGTGCCTTCCAACCTTAACAATTCTATGATTCTGTGATAAACATTTCTTTTCTTGAAAAAGCTGGGATCTATGCAAACAGCTTTCAATACCATTAATGGAATTACCTGCATAAATCCTTTTATTTGAACAGGTCTCCACAGTTTATATATAGATTTAATGTTTTTTTTTTTTGGCTCAGTAGCTTATTTATCATATAAAGAATATTTCAGAACAAGATCTTTACTCAGCAAGGAGAATTTAGTACGTTTTGTTTGCTATATAAATCTCTTACATCCTTTAAATAACTTCTCTAGTCTCCTCTCCTATTAAAGCTACTCCACAGCAGGCTCAGGAACCACGTTTGAGGAAAAGTGGCTTTTAAAGAGCTTGCTGTTGAGTGGTTGCCAACATGACAGGTCCCACCCCTAAGAGAAAGCCTGTGTTTCATCTTGGGTGCTACAACTCAGCTCCCCAGTGCAGGACCAAAGGTCTTGAAGGGCTGATTTTTTTTATCATAGCTGGAAATCATAAATGGGATCTTACCTGAGCAGCTTAAAAAGGAGCTCAGGTCCTTTTGGTGTCACAGAAAGGAAAGAAAGATGCACTGCTGTCTTTGGGCTGAGGCCATTGATTTATGTCCTGGGGAAGCAAAAGGATGTAGGCAGAGGGGAGGAGGGAGTGCTATGATCTCTTTTATTACGCCTGTTCCTTCTTTTAATCCAGACAACAACAACAAAAGTTAAGGCTGCTGTCAATGCAGCAGTAAAAGCACCAGGCACTTATTCCTATCATAAGTACTGTATGACTATTTCTATGATATGCATTCAGAATCTCTGCCCTTTGGGGATATTTTTGAAAAAGAATGCATCTGATTCATTCTGGAAGGCAGAAGGGAAAGAGGGAAGGAAAGAAAGACAGAAAGAGAAAAAGGAAGGGAAGGGAAGGAAGGAAGGAAAGGAGGAGAGGAGACTCGAGGAGAGGAGAGGAGACTCGAGGAGAGGAGAGGAGACTCGAGGAGAGGAGAGGAGACTCGAGGAGAGGAGAGGAGACTCGAGGAGAGGAGACTCGAGGAGACTCGAGGAGAGGAGAGAAGACTCGAGGAGAGGAGACTCGAGGAGAGGAGACTCGAGGAGAGGAGACTCGAGGAGAGGAGACTCGAGGAGAGGAGAGGAGACTCGAGGAGAGGAGACTCGAGGAGAGGAGACTCGAGGAGAGGAGACTCGAGGAGAGGAGACTCGAGGAGAGGAGACTCGAGGAGAGGAGACTCGAGGAGAGGAGACTCGAGGAGAGGAGAGGAGACTCGAGGAGAGGAGAGGAGACTCGAGGAGAGGAGAGGAGACTCGAGGAGAGGAGAGGAGACTCGAGGAGAGGAGACTCGAGGAGAGGAGACTCGAGGAGAGGAGACTCGAGGAGAGGAGAGGAGAGGAGAGGAGAGGAGAGGAGAGGAGAGGAGAGGAGAGGAGAGGAGAGGAGAGGAGAGGAGAGGAGAGGAGAGGAGAGGAGAGGAGAGGAGAGGAGAGGAGAGGAGAGGAGAGGAGAGGAGAGGAGAGGAGACTCGAGGAGAGGAGAGGAGAGGAGAGGAGAGGAGAGGAGAGGAGAGGAGAGGAGAGGAGACTCGAGGAGAGGAGACTCGAGGAGAGGAGACTCGAGGAGAGGAGACTCGAGGAGAGGAGAGGAGACTCGAGGAGAGGAGAGGAGACTCGAGGAGAGGAGACTCGAGGAGAGGAGAGGAGACTCGAGGAGAGGAGACTCGAGGAGAGGAGAGGAGAGGAGAGGAGAGGAGAGGAGAGGAGAGGAGAGGAGAGGAGAGGAGAGGAGAGGAGAGGAGAGGAGAGGAGAGGAGAGGAGAGGAGAGGAGAGGAGAGGAGAGGAGAGGAGAGGAGAGGAGAGGAGAGGAGAGGAGAGGAGAGGAGAGGAGAGGAGAGGAGAGGAGAGGAGAGGAGAGGAGAGGAGAGGAGAGGAGAGGAGAGGAGAGGAGAGGAGAGGAGAGGAGAGGAGAGGAGAGGAGAGGAGAGGAGAGGAGAGGAGAGGAGAGGAGAGGAGAGGAGAGGAGAGGAGAGGAGAGGAGAGGAGAGGAGAGGAGAGGAGAGGAAGAAAGAGAAAGAAAGATTCCAAAGCACCCAGAGGTATTTATTCTGTAAGCCTTTTTCTTGTACAAGCATAAATCAGAGGAAACAACACAAAAACTTGTGAGAGTTGCACCACTGTAAAATGGTGAGAGGAAGAACTGAACTTAGAAGCCCTCGTTACAGAAGAAAGAAAGAAAGGCAGGCAGAAAACACAAGAGCAGCAGCTGTGCAGCTTTGTGAGTCAGACCAAAGTGGTGGATCTTGCTGCTCCCCCTCACCCTAAAGAGGTGCACAACGGTGGGAGCTGAATACTGCTCATTAGTGAACCTCCCACAGTCACATTTAACAGTGGAGGGGTCAGGATGCTCCTCTGGCACCCCTGAGAGCACAGCAAGAGACATTTTAGCATGACCCATCTCAGAGGCACTGCTCTGAGCAGGGCTAAGTTAGGATGTACCTGATGTCCACTAACTGAGGCGGCACAGAGAGAATGTTTTCCTGGCATTTCTCAAAGGTCATGCGGTGCTTTTTTTAGCTGAAAACAACATTAAAGGAAGGAATAATGATCAAAGAGAGAAAAGAGGGTGGGAAAAGCCTGCTTTGCACAGCTTGTCCTCACTCCTGAGAGAATAGTGCTGTATTGACTGTCTGTTGGGCTGCTTCATAAATACAAAAGGTAGGACTGATCTGATTGTTTGTCCTAATCTCAGTAAAACACAGATAACAGCGGTGCTTGTTTATAGACCAAGTTCTGCTGCTGCAAATAAGCAGTGCCAGAGCTGTAACACAAGCATTCAATTGGCAAGATCTGATTTTCAGGACAACTTAAGGAATTGTCAGAGGATTCCCAAGGAGGCCATCTCATCAGACAAAAGGGGACTTGGCTCAATTCTTCTGGCAGTGTGTTTCATTTACAACCTGGCCTTAACCAATAGAATTGTGGATGTGTCTTTATTTAGTGCCTTGTACAACACCTGACATGTTCTCTCTCAGCATACAGATTGGCACTTTGATGATGTTTGTAGCACCCAGTCATTAGAAAAGAGCAATTCTCTTGTTTCAAATTTTCTCAGAGCACATTCTCCTTTATTAGAGAACAAAGGGGTAAGAAGAACTAAAGAAGCAAAAATGATGCTACCTAGATTTTAAGTCCACCCACGATTATAGGATGACTGGCCTGAGATGTAAAGATATCTGCTGAGATTTCCAAGATTAGGTAAAAGTATATTAATAATTTGGGGCAGGGAAGGGGGAAGGAAGAAGTTATCTTTCTTATACTTGTTTGCTGAACAGGAGATAGTGCTTTCTTATCTCACAGCAACACAGGCAAGATAAAGTCTGTAAGGATGAGGTGTTCCAGAGAGAAGGCTGCAGGTAGACAGCAGGAATCACTTGCTGACCTCTCCTCCCCTGCAGGGAGTAGTGAGAATGGATGAATAAGCACAGGAACAGTGAAGAATTTGTTTTGTGCTGATGGAGAGTATCTGCAGATCTTATTTCTAAAGGAAACAAAATTCTCCAGGAGGCAGATACTATCTTCTGGAAGGTCTGGGTTGAGTTTGCCTACAGATAATATTGGTGGGGGTGAGATGGGCTGGTGGTGATCTGACACATCTGATCATCAGCATCTGCCATTGATTTCATTACACCCTAAAATAGGGATTTTGATTAAAAATTGAGAAGTTCAACTGCTTCTCACTTCTTGATCTGTGCATAAACATGACTTTGAGTCGCACAGGTTGATCACCTCAGAGTACAGCTCAGTAAGAGCCCACCATAAACTTTCCTGCAGTAGAGAACAGCCTCTCTCCAAACGTCCTATTTCCTATTGTGCTGCTTCACTCCCTGCTCACATTTCTTACAACACACTACTCCCAGGCTTCTTTTATGGAATCTATCAAAGAAAAAAGAGGAAGGAAGAAGTATTTTGTGAGAGGTGCTTTCAACATTTGATGCAAAGCCAGGGACTGGATTACTGCAGGATATGAATTACTTCCCCAGAATCTGTACCTTCATAAAACCTGGAGGAGGAATTTGTAGACTGGAGAGCAGACACTACCTGCATTGTTCTGAAGATTGGCAAACATGAAATGTTTTCTAAAGTGCTACACTCACTGTAATTCCAATGGAATGATATCAAAAGCAAAGACCCCCCAAAAAAATAAACTTACAGTGGCATTGATTCCACTGAAAGAGTCAATCATTCAATTGCTTTCAAGGAAAATGTTGTGTAAAACAAGGTCTTCTCTTTCAAATGCAAAACCTAGAACTAATGTAGTGTTACATTTCTGAAGTTTAAGACTCAAAAATCATCCATCAAAAGCTAAGGCTTGTCAGTATTTACCGTCAGCAGTACTGCAGAGTTTCCAGCATACAGCAGTACCACAGACTCACACATTAAGATTAACTCTTTCTAAGAAAGAACAGTAGAAAATGGAATGGAATGGAATGGAATGGAATGGAATGGAATGGAATGGAATGGAATGGAATGGAATGGAATGGAATGGAATGGAATAGAATAGAATAGAATAGAATAGAATAGAATAGACCAGTGTTGCATCTGTGCCACAAAAATCACCTAAAGAAAGAGAAATCCTCCTGTGGTGTGTATGCACTGTGATGTTTTTGTGAGCACGGTGTTATGGTTGGACAATCAAAGGAAGTTCTTTATGAGGAAGGTAGTGAAATACTGGAACAAGTTGCCCAGAGAGGTGGTGGAGGCCCCATCCCTGCCTGGAGACATTCAAAGTCAAACTTGATGGGGCCCTGAGCAACCTGATCTAGACAAAGATGTCCCTGCTGACTGCAGGGGGGTGGGAGAACAGAACAGAACAGAACAGAACAGAACAGAATAGAATAGAATAGAATAGAATAGAATAGAATAGAATAGAATAGAATAGAATAGAATAGACCAGGTTGGAAGAGACCTTCAAGATCATCACATCCAACTCCTCATCCAACACTATCTAATCAACTAAACCGTGGCACCAAGCACCCTATCAAGTCTCCTCCTGAACACCTCCAATGATGGTGACTCCACCACCTCCCTGGGCAGCCCATTCCAATGGGCAATCTCTCTTTCTGGGAAGAACTTCTTCCTAACATACAATCTAAACCTCCCCTAGCACAGACTGTGTCCTCTTGTTCTGGTGCTGGTTGCCTGAGAGAAGAGACTAGCCCCCCACCTGGCTACAACCTCCCTTCAGGGAGTTGTAGAGAGCAATTAAGGTCTCCCATGAGCTTCCTCTCCCTCAGCCTCTCCTCATAGGACTTGTGTTCCAAGCCCCTCACCAACTTTGTTGCCCTTCTCTGGACATGTTCCAGCAAGTCAACATCTTTCCTAAGATGACCTTTGAAGGTCCCTTCCAACCCAATGCATTCCATGATTCTATGGGCACTCTTTGGCTGAGCCTTAAGCACTGGCTGAGCTCTTGCTTAGTTATGGTTGCTTTTAATGTGTATCACCAATGTCCTCAGGTCCCCTCCCAGTGGTTCACCCTTGGGTTATCAGTGAGACCATGGCCAAGGTGTGGTTTTTAAGTGCCTCAAGCTCATCTCCATTATTTCAAAGGATGCCTCCAAATGCCTGTGGAAGCCAATAGTGCATCTAGTGATTCATAAACTCTCTTCAGGCACCAGTATGTGACACTCCTCTAACTGGAAGAAAGAAAGAAAATAAAACAAGATGTGCAACTGAACCTGTAGTCAGGTCACTGGGGTTCTCAGACCAAAGAAATACAAGCTTATGTGGAAATGAGAGGAAAATGTTTCTTTCCTATGTCACCAGAAAGCCATTAGCATAACAGCAGCAAGAAAGCCATAAAGTGGGGAAGCATATATTAAAGGTGTACTGGGGAAAATTTGCTGCTGGATGTGGAATAATTCTTTTCTCCTCAGTTTTCTTGCTAAGAGTGAAGGAACTGGTGGGACAGCCATGCACACATCAGGCTTCACATGGGAAAGCTGAATAGAAGAACTAAAAGTCTAGTGTGTCTTTCAAGGCTAAAGATTTGTCTTGTCCACTCCAGAATGTCAAGAGCATGCTGGCTCTGACAAAGCTCTTCTACCTCCAGGTGAGGGAGGGGTGGGAGAACAGAAGGAAGGCAAGGTTTCCAGATCAGATTTGGGATGTCATGCTTTTGAATTGGTGGGACTTGTAATTTCAGGAGTCAGCTGCACCTGCTGTGAGGGAATGGGAATAAAAGGGTCTTCCCTCTGCACATTGTGGCACTTGTAGTCCTTTCTGAAAGGACCGGTTGATGCTGGATGTGCTGCCAGCCCTGTACTTCTGTGCTTGACACAGGGTGAAGGGCTTGAGCCATGCAGGTTGACACAGGACAGCCACTGTGCATCCCTAGACCTCAGTTTTTAACTCAACCTATTTCTGCACCACAGATGTAAAATTTCACTCTTCAGGCTGCACTATTACAAGATCTGAACTTGGTCAGCCTAATATTTTTAACCCATTTTCTCTTAAACCTTGTAGCCATTTATTAATCAATTCTCTGCCCTGGTATTTTCAAGTAACTGTGCCAAGGCAGTTGGTGTGTCCTGCTTCAGGTTCAGTATTAACTCACCTTATCATGCCATGACAATCTCAAGCTGACCTGAGCAGCAATGATTTGTACTGATTCAGCTTTCAAACTTTGATA
The DNA here is from genome assembly GCF_026170545.1 of Melanerpes formicivorus. Lineage (NCBI taxonomy): Eukaryota > Metazoa > Chordata > Aves > Piciformes > Picidae > Melanerpes > Melanerpes formicivorus. Next base: position 3,733,879 of record NW_027142415.1, on the reverse strand, counting down.
TTGTAGATACTGAACTTTCAGATGGATTTGCATGAAAAATAACCTAATGGGACTAACAGCATGTGGATAATGTTGTCCTTAAGGCTTTTTTTCCCCCCTACCATGCATCTCCTTTGTATCACAATATCAGGCACTACTCTTGCCACTTCTCAAATCCCCATCCTCATCCCTCTGCATCTATCCACTTACTTTTAATTTGACTCAATATCTTAAAGGTCTCTTCCAGCCAAGACAATTCTGTGATTCCAAATGATTCTATGATTCAGTTCTGCCAGCTGTTCACATGTGATTAGCTGCGAGCTGGCATTTGCCTAGCCCCTAGTAAGGCAAAGGCACATACACAGGCAGCCAGATGCTTTTGATTATTGCTGTTTACAAGGGAGACCAGAGCTGTGCATGTCACAGTTTGTAAACCTCGTTCTGTGTGCTGAATTCTGTGTATTTCTCCATCACAACCTCCTTCTACTTTGTTTAAGGATGAGCAGTTGTGTTTTCAGACCTTGTCATTCCTCGATCGAGGCAACGTGAGAGGTGTGCTTGGAAAGGGCAAATCCCCCCTCAGGGAATGTGGCTGCCTTGGTGTATTTTTATTGTTGTGGACCCAAAGGCTGGGATCTACACCTGTGTCTGGTGCTTTCTGGCAATTTTACTCTGCACCAACTACTTTGGGATTTATATATCTCTTCCTTCTTTAAGACAAAAAAAATGTTCACGGCAGATTGTGTGATCACAGAATGACCAAGGTTGGAAGAGACCTCAGAGATCCTGCAGAGGAAACAAAGCTAAGCAAACCAAAGCAAAATAAAACAAACTATGGAGGAATACCCATGTAGAAGCCTGTGTTGAACATGGGGTTAAGCTGTTCCTGCTTTATTTCAAAGCACACATGATTGACAAATGCAGATGTCAGAGCTGCCTGCAGGATAAGCCACAATAGGAAACAGCGTGTTTGCTGTACCTGAACACACAGATCAGCTGGAGAAAGGCAAAAAGAGATTTTGTTTTTCTTAATAAGGAGGCCTGCCAGGTCAATTATGTTGAAACAGAAGGGAGAAGGGACTTGCTCACACATATACACACACACAGACAGAGGCACAAAGCTTTCCCGTTGGCTTGTGGTAATGTAACACAGATTCTTAATTTAAAAGAGAGGGCTTAGACAAAGAGCACTCCAAAAGCAACCATTTTATCACGATCTCTGATCAATAAATGAAATTTATAACATCAGAAGAGGTCTCTCAGTGTTTGCAAATGAACAGAAAGCCATGACACGCAGACCATTTTTTCTAGCCATCATGTGAGCTAATGGCTATTTGCAAGCAGGATAGTTCCTAATTTATTTTCCTAATAATCTGGTCACTGAGTAGCTATAATGCTTATTGATTGTGATTCTTCCAGATCAATAGCATTATTGTCAAAACAATCCTTCAGTTGTTTCATAAAGCAAAACAAACATTGATAAAGTAGCATTGGCTGTGCGGGAACAGCACCAAATCCTTCTTAATGTACAAGCATTAAGTAATGCTACCAGCAAAGATTTTAGTCCTACAGAGGACCTGATTTTAGTCATACAAAGGACAGATTTGGGTCTGACATCTAAATTCCCTTCTTAGCTAGCTGGTCTGCAGAGGAAAATGGATAGGCTTCCAAGGAAGAAGAAATTAATAAGCAGGTCATAGTACCCTGTACAGCCCAAAGGACCCTGACAGAACTATTAACCTGTGGATTAGTAAGTATTCTATGGAGAAGGTTGGAAAGATCCATTAGGGATCCAGAGCAAATTTGCAGACAAGTTCCTGTAGTAGGGGGATTCTCTCTTTCCCATATTGTTCTCCTCTTCCACTGATGCCCTTCCATTCTCAGGCAGAAACACATACTGGATTAAAAAACACCCCCAAACAATTGTGAGAGAAAGGGTCTAACGTTAGCCCTGCAGAAGTTGCTCTGAGTTACCAAAATTCACTTGTTTCATTGGGTTCTGGGTGCTGAACTCCCTCACATGCTCACCCAGGGAATCTTTCCATTCACTGCCCTGTATTTTTGGTCAGGACTATGCCAGCCTACCCAGACCTATGTCCAAAACTTCTCTCATCTTCTTCTGCAAGCTAACCAGACAATGGCTTTAAATGAACACATCTCACTTTAGGAAAGATGTTGACTTGCTGGAACGTGTCCAGAGAAGGGCAACAAAGCTGGTGAGGGGTTTGGAACACAGCCCTATGAGGAGAGGCTGAGGGAGCTGGGGTTGCTTAGCCTGGAGAAGAGGACACTCAGGGGAGACCTTATTGCTGTCTACCTGAAGGGAGGTTGTAGCCAGGCAGGGGTTGGTCTCTTCCCCCAGGCAACCAGCACCAGAACAAGAGGACATAGTCTCAAGCTTCACCAGGGGAGGTTCAGATTGGATGTTAGGAAGAAATTCTACACACAGAGAGAGTGATTGTCCATTGGAATGTGCTGCCTGGGGAGGTGGTGGAGTCACCATCATTGGAGGTGTTTAGGAGGAGACTTGATAGGGTGCTTGGTTGCATGGTTTAGTTGACTAGGTGGTGTTGGATGATAGGTTGGACACGATGATCTTGAGGGTCTCTTCTGGTCTGGTCTGATCTATTCTATTCTATTCTATTCTATTCTATTCTATTCTATTCTATTCTATTCTATTCTATTCTATTCTATTCTATTCTATTCTATTCTATTCCATTCCATTCCATTCCATTCCATTCCATTCCATTCCATTCCATTCCCATTTCATTCCAGTCTAGTCTATCTTCCTCAATGCTGAATTAAAACCAGATATGTATTTTAATCAATAGCAAATAACATTTCCTTCTGAGGCAGTCAACAGGAAAATCTTGTGTACTGTCAGGAAAATATTCCATGTAAAGAGGTTAGGATTAGGGTTTCTTGCAGTATCCACAATTTTCATTTTCTTAAGCCCCAGAATAATTGCACACTCCTGCTCTCTGAGGTTTTGTGAGCGAGAGCAAATAAAGCAAACTCAAATGTTTTCTGTCACCCAGACAGATGTTACAGTGAGCTAACAAAAGAAATACCAAACCCAAGAAATATATCCAGAGAATAAACACAAGCCTTGCTCACTAAACAGTCATTTAACATCCCTTTTCACAGAGTTTACCCCTTGAGCTAAGGGTCTCTGTGATAAAGATAAGCTCACACTGTAAACGCTTGCCTTGTAGCCAGCTACAGTGAACTGTGCTAAAGGCAATATTTGCAGTTAACATTACTGTGCAAATTTCTTGCCATTTTTTTTTGAGACAGCTAGGAAGACAGCACTGCTGATGTTCCTATCAGAGTAATACTTCTGTCCAATCTTCTGCCTGCATTTTTCAAAGATACTAGAGCTGACAGGTTATGAGAGCTGGGGTTGTTCAGCCTTCAGAAAAGAAGGCTCTGGGGAGACCACACAGCAGCCTTCCAGCACCCGTAGCAGGCTACATGAAAGCTAGGAGGGGATTTTTCACAAAGGTCTGTAGTGATATGGAGAGGGGCAAGGGCTTTAAAGCTGGAAGAGGGGAGATTTTGACTGGAAGAAATTCTCACCTCCCAGTGAGGGTTTTGAGACACTGGAACAGGTTGCCTAGGGAGGTCATGGATGCCCCCTCCTCAGAAACGTTCGAGGCCAGGTTGTATGGGGCCTTGAGCAATCTGGTCTAGTGGAAGGTGTCCATGCCCATGGCAGCAGGGTTGGAACTAGGGCAACAAGGCTGGGGAGAGGCCTTGAACACAAGCCCTATGAGGAGAGGCTGAGGGAGCTGGGATTGTTTAGCCTGGAGAAGAGAAGGCTCAGGGGTGACCACATTGCCCTCTACAACTACCTGAAAGGTGGTTGTAGCCAGGAAAGGGTTGGTCTCTTCTCCCAGGCAACCAGCACCAGAACAAGGGGACACAGTCTCAAGCTGTGCCAGGGGAGGTTTAGATTCGAGGTGAGGAGGAAGTTCTTCACCGAGCGAGTCATTCGTCATTGGAATGTGCTGCCCAGGGAGGTGGTGGAGTCACCGTCCCTGGAGGCGTTCAAGAGGGGATTGGATGTGGCACTTGGTGCCATGGTTTAGTCATGGGGTCTGTGTTGATAGGTTGGACTCAATGATCCTCGAGGTCATTTCCAACCTTAGTTATACTGTGATGCTGTGAACTAGATGATCAATTCTATGAATACCATAGTAAGAATAAAAGGGCAAAAAGCTCAAGAACTTAAATACAAAGCTAAAGAGTATTTGCTCCTCTTTTCCAGATAAATGACAACTGTTAGAAAGATCTGTGCTTTAATAGATCATCTATGTCATAATTAAATAGAGGTATGATGTATATTGTCAACAGGTTGCATAAACTGACACAGGTTGCATAACCCTGACATTTTAGACTCATATCTAAGCTGTGTTTGGCTGGATGGAGTGCATTTTCTATTTACATCATAAGGTTCAACAAGCACAACAAGGGCAAGTGTAAAGTCCTGCACCTGGGAAGGAACAACTCCCTGCACCAGTACAGGTGAGGGATTCATCTGATGGAAAGCAGTTCTGTGGAGAAGGACCTGGAAATGCTAGCGGACAAGCTCACCATGAGCAGCAATGTGCCCTCCTTGCCAAGAGGGCAAATGGTTTCCTGGGGTGCATTGAGAAGAGTGTGGCCAGCAAGTGGAGGCAGGTTCTATTCCCTGTCTACTTGGTTCCAGTGAGGCCTCAGCTGCAGTACTGTGTCAAGTTCTGGGCTCCCCAGTTCAAGGGAGACAGGGGACTGCTGGAGAGAGTCCAACAGAGGGCCACAAAGATGATGAGGGTACTGGAGCATCTCTCTTACAGGGAGAGGCTGAGAGACCTGGGACTGTTTAGCCTAGAAAAGAGGAGACTGAGAGGGGAGCTTACCAATGCTGATCAATATCTAAAGGGTGAAGGTCACGAAGATGGGGCTAGTCTATCTTCAGTGGTCTCCTGTGACAGGACAAGAGGTGTCAGGCACAAACTGCAACACAGGAGGTTTCACTTCAACTTAAGGAGAAGCTTCTGTCCTAGAGCACCGGACCAGACTGCCTAGAGAAGCTGCGGAGTCTCCTCTGCAGACTTTCAAAGCCCAGCTGGACTCATTCCTACGCAACCTGATCCTGGTGATTCTACTCTGGCAGGGACTAGAGGATCTTCAGAGGTCTCTTCCAACTGCCACCATTCTGTGGTTTTGTGATTTTTGATGTTTTGCTTATGTTGCTTTGCTTGCACACGCAGTTTGTGTTTTACCTATGAACAATCTTTATGTGAAACCACAAGTTGTCTTCATTTCTACCCTTCCAACTCTCTCGCCCACCCCTTTGGGCTCAGTGAGCAAGCAGCTGTGTAGGACTGAGTAGGGTTAAGTCAGAACCTACTTGTTTTTAGGACAGCTAAACTGTGGTATAATGCCTTAGACTCATTCTAATTTTGGTATAAATGAGAATGTAAAGTTACTGTGATGGGTTATGCCCATCCTGAAAGTGTGTGTGTGTGGGGGGGGCTTTTCCCCATTCATCCTTAATCCTTTCCCTTGTGAACCCTTCCTGTTATTGTTATATCTATCTATATAGTTTAAAGAAAATTTTACCTCTCTATTTCCAAACTGACTCCAAATTATTTCTCAGTGGATTTGCCTCCTCCCTTTTTCTTTACCCCACTTTCTCTCCTTGTTTTCCCCCTTCCCTTATCTCTTCCTATTCTTTCTCCTTCCCTTTTTTCCCTCTTGATGGGGAAAGAGGAGGGGAGAGCAGGGGAGGGATTCTCAGCCTTTCCCCCCTTCTGAGCTCTTAAATCCCAGTTCAGGCTCAAACCACCACTGTTGCACGTAGGAAGTGAAGCTCACTACCAGATTCAGCCTGTCCTCCACTTTCTGGCTTTAGGACACAAGAATGTGCACAAAGATAGGATGATGTTAATTGGTGGTGTCATTTACATAAAGCAGGGGCATTCTTACAGCTGGTCTCACTGAGGCTGTCCAATAAAAATGCCTAAGTCATTGGCATATTCACTCTTTATGGTAACTTCAGCTAGACAAAAAAATGGAGTAAGCCTCATGTTGGTGGCTGGAATAATCCAGCTTGGAAAGACAAACATTTTCTCCCTGCAGAGCACTGGGGGCTTTCCTGTGGCATGCTGCAGTTACTGACACGTGCAAAGGATTTTGCTAAAGTGATAGTACATCGATTTCCAGTGAAATAGTTGATCAATAGCCTCCTTTTAGCTTTGTAAAGTAGAGTTCAAGTTTCTTTTCAGCTGCTGTTCTGATATTTTTCTTCAAGGAATGTGTAGAACGAAATGGCCAAAATTGCAAGAGGAATCTAAAGCCAGCTCCCAAGTCTGTGCTGTCCACATGTTCAGAGATGATCATGTATATATACTCACTTGTGAGCACAAACTGTTTAGGCATCTCATAATCCAATTTTGACTTAGGAATGCACAGCTTGCTTTCAGAAATATGCTTGCATGTGTAATTAAAAGATATGGTGCAATGCTTACAGCTCCTGCCAAGACGTTCAGCAGAAAGCACTCTGGAGAAGGAGATGAAAGCAACCAGAGCAAGAGGCAGAGAAATTGGAATATGGGGAAGCAACAGCAGGAGCCAGGAGCAGTTAAAAGGTTAATGCAACCCCCCTGAGAGCAAGAGGGGGACGGTGTCCCTGGCAGGGATTACAACAGGTCCCGACGTGTGCACGAAACACACTGGCAACTGAATTACCAGGAGAGAGTTCTGTCCTGGGACTTGTGGCAACTTCAGAAATGATGTTTGGCTGTCAATGGGTCCATGTGTGGCTGTCAATGGGTCCATGTCCCATTGGAGGCCAGTGACAAGCGGAGTCCCTCAGGGATCAGTCCTGGGACCTGTCTTGTTCAACATCTATGTGGGTGACATGGACAGTGGCATTGAGTGCACCCTCAGCAAGTTTGCTGATGACACCAAGCTGTGTGGTGCAGCAGACACGCTGGAGGGAAGGGAGGCCATCCAGAGGGAGCTTGACAGGCTGGAGAGGTGGGCACAAACCAACCTCATGAAGTTCAATAAGAGCAAGTGCAGGGTCCTGCATCTGGGTCGAGGCAATCCCAGGCACAAATACAGGCTGGGCAGTGACTGGCTGGAAAGTAGCCCTGAGGAGAGAGACTTGGGGGTGCTGGTGGACAAAAAGCTCAACATGAGCTCTCAGTGTGCACTTGCAGCCCGCAAAGCCAATCAGATCCTGGGCTGCATCAGGAGAAGTGTGGCCAGCAGGTCGAGGGAGGTGATCCTGCCCCTCTACTCAGCTCTGGTGAGACCCCACCTGGAGTACTGTGTCCAGTTCTGGAGCCCCTATTACAAGAGGGATGTGGAGGTGCTGGAAGGTGTCCAGAGAAGGGCCACAAGGATGATCAGAGGGCTGGAGCACCTCTCCTATGAGGACAGACTGAAGGAGTTGGGGCTGTTCAGTCTGCAGAAGAGAAGGCTCCGAGGTGACCTCATTGTGGCCTTCCAGTATCTGAAGGGGGCTACAGGAAGGCTGGGGAAGGACTTCTCAGGATCTCAGGTAGTGATAGGACTAGGGGGAATGGAATGAAGCTGGAGGTGGGGACATTCAGGCTAGATGTGAGGAGGAGGTTCTTCACCATGAGACTGGTGAAACCCTGGAATGGGTTGTCCAGGGAGGTGGTCGAGGCCCCGTCCCTGGGGGTGTTTAAGAGCAGGCTGGATGAGGCTCTGTCCAGCCTGATCTAGTGTGGGGTGTCCCTGCCCATGGCAGGGGGGTTGGAACTAGATGATCCTTGTGGTCCCTTCCAACCCTGAATGAAACTATGAAACTATGAAACTATGTTTGCTCTTCACTGATGGCTTAGGAAATAGTTGGAAACCCTTAGGGGAAATAAAAGTGAGATACTTGCTATTTATTCTCTAATTTTTGCATACAACCCACAAATATTTGAACTCAAGGACTTTCAGAGATGAAAAGTATAACAATGACCTACAGCTTGCTAAGCCCACCACAATACTTTGTCACAGGGATGGAAGGTTGGAGGACAGAGGGATGGAGGGAAGGAGGAAGTGAATTTCTCTGTGTGTGCAAAGAAAGGCAGGCAGGTACAGGTTTAGGTTAGGCAGGTGGAAAACAATTCAAATCCGTTTTCAGCAGTCACACAACTGCTTAAAACCAGAGGGAGATGTTTGGCTAAATTCCATGCAACAATGAAATTTGAGGGGGAAATCTTCAGCCATTCAATGTGATACAATTTAGCTTGAAAGCTTAATGAAAGAGGGGAAAAAAGCATTTGGGGGGCAAGGCATTTGCATAGCCCACTTCTTCTGCAGGTGTCTAATTGGTAGTGATACAGGTTTCATTAGAGTACACAGCAGGCTGTGGAGCTATCTAAAATGCCACTGAAGATAAATGCATTTTGTTATCAGCAGATGTAACTGCTTGCATGGGGAACCAACACCAGAATACCCTGAGTGATAGCCATACTTCATCCTTCCTCTCATCCAGCTCTGTGGAGAAACTGGAGCACACAAAGAATTATTAACACCTCATAGGCAGGAGAGGAAATTAGTTTAAAAGTCACCAGCATGGATATGTAAAGTTGGGGCAGAAAAAAACCCCAACAAACAACCCTGTTTACTAGTGCTGAGTTTACTGTTGTTATTGCAGGAGCAAAGGAAGCAGGTGGTGCAACAGACCCACACCCTGAAGTTAATGGGCTTCTGTACTTTCAAGACACAGTGTGAGAAGGTAAAGAGGGCTCATACTAAATCCTCCATGCAGGAAATTAATTCCTAGATATGCTGCTCTCTTGCAAGTGTGCAATAGTTTTGCAGGGAAGATATTAAGGATTGATGCCTGTGGAGAAAATATTCCTTGGCTGGGAGTGGATAAGAATTACAAGTCACAAATCACAAGGAAATACTATTTTTGGACACCCTCCATCTCCCAGGTCTTTGTTAAAATAGAGTGTGATTGTAAATACATGGCTAAAACAAATGGCATACTGCAATCCCAAACCCCAAAATATTAGGGAGAAAAGCAACCAGATAACCAAAGCTAAAGCAAAATGTGGGAAAGCCCAGAGCTGCAGAGTCAAAGCATCTTAAATAAAGTTAACATTCCTCTCCTCTAACATAGGATAGGATAGGATAGGATAGGATAGGATAGGATAGGATAGGATAGGATAGGATAGGATAGGATAGGATAGGATAGGATAGGATAGGATAGGATAGGATAGGATAGGATAAACCAGACCAGACCAGACCAGGTTGGAAGAGAGCTTTGAGATCTTTGAGTCCAACCTATCAACATTATCAGCAGCTTTGAGATCTTTGAGTCCAACCTATCATCCAACACTACCTAATCAACTAAACATACATTCTATAAACCTTACCTTCTATAGCCTTGGGTTTTTTTAATTGCCCTGTACTTTAAAAACCTTTGCACAACAGCTGACAGAGCAAGTCTTGGTCAATGACTGATACTCCCAGGCACTATGCTTGCACAAAAAAGAGATGTCACAAATAGCAAAGCATCTAAATTCATTAATCCAAAGGTACCTGGCTATCTCATCATTCATAAAAGGTAGGATTCTTGGGTACTTGGGAGGAAACAGAGGAGGCTCAGGGGAGACCTTATTGCTCTCTACAACTACCCGAAGGGAGGTTGTAGCTAGGTGGGGGTTGGTCTCTTCTCCCAGGCAACCAGCACCAGAACAAGAGGACACAGTCTCAAGCTGCACCAGGGGAAGTTTAGGCTGGAGGTGAGGAGAAAGTTCTTCCCAGAAAGAGGAATTGGCCATTGGAATGTGCTGCCCAGGGAGGTGGTGGAGTCACCATCACTGGAGGTGTTTAGGAAGAGACTGGATAGAGTGCTTGGTGCCATGGTTTAGTTGATTAGATGGTGTTGGATGATAGGTTGGACTCGATGATCTCAAAGGTCTCCAGATTGGTTTATTCTATTCTATTCTTATTCTGTTTTGTATTTTTACTCTTCCAACAGTAAGAAACTTGAAAAGTATCATCTCAGGTGCAAAGAACTCTGTGTTCTCTGCAAGCTCTATGTGAATACTTTCAGGCATTTCCATCAGTTAGAAGGTGATTTCTTACAAGAAGTATACAAGTTTGCTTAGTCTTCCATTAACAAAATATGTTGAAGGCTTTGTGTCTTTGTTTTTGGTCTTTTTATCTTCAGGAAATGCCCAGGCATTTATAATGGAGAGACAAGCAGGCACCTCATTGATTGCATCAAAGTCACTGGAATGGTCTGCCCAGGGAGGTGGTGGAGTCAACATCCCTGGAGGTGTTCAAGAGGGGACTGGATGTGGCACTTGGTGCCATGGTTTAGTAGTCACGAGGTGCTGGGTGACAGGTCGGACTTGATGATCTCTGAAGGTCTTTTCCAACCTTATTGATTCTATGATTCTATGAAAGGCTCTCTCAGCACAGAGGTGGAGAACCTGACAGATCTATTGTGTCCACTTTTGCTCTCAATAACCAGCACTGCCCATGTGTCTCCTGGGCTTCCTGGCTGCCAAACAGTGAAACACCACCCAAGCTAAACGTGCCATCCACTTTGAGCTCCCACCAGCCCCAGGATTAAATGAGAATTTCTTAGGTGACTACTGCTAACATTTCTGCAGGCTTTTCATACTTCATACTAAGCACCTGCCTGCTGAGACCTGCCACAGATTCTACACAGCATCATCTGTCTTTGGAAAACTGTTATTTTCAATTACAGCTCATGTTTCACATAAACTGTGTGCACGCCCTGGATTCCATAGCTTGTGTATTAATTAGCAGTAAATATGTATTTAAAGCTCTGTACTTAACTATGTATTGCAGGAAACTCATTAGATTACTTTTCTAAGGGAAAAAAAAAGGAGCTTCTAGTATCCTACTGCTTGTCTGTTATTTTTCTTTCTGTAGAACTCCTTTCCCTCTGCTGTGTTAGCTTTGAGCCTGCTGGCAGGTTTTAACTGAGTCTGACAGAGACATCTACCTATTAAAATGGTACAAATTTCATGAAGAGAGGAAACAGGGAAGAAGAGGGACAAACTATTTCTATATCCACTGAGGGAAAGCTTAAAGCATCTCTACAGGTTTTTCTGCAGGCTGGCTTGGTGGCTCATGGGGCTGCAGATGGACCTGAACCAGCACAAAGGTTCCTTGCAACTCAGCACAAGTGGCCTTTTGTGGCTGATCAGGCAGGGGGCAAACAGGTTGACAAGGTGATAACCATTCTGAAAGTGTGGGGTTTCTTTTGCTGGCAACCTGAGATGAGAAGTGAGGGAGTGGGTGATTTGGAGAAGACCAGAGGGTTAGTCATGGGGGACCACTGAAATGGGAAAGGAGAATGTTGTGGAAAAATAAACTGTTTGGGCAGAAGGCAGACACAGAATAATGACTGTAAAGGATGTAAAAGCGTAGCAGATCAGGTTTTCTGTGCTACTCTGCCCATGCACCAACTTGCTTTGCATTTGCTTATTTAGAGAGGCTGAGGGAGCTGGGGTTGCTTAGCCTGGAGAAGAGGAGGCTCAGGGGAGACCTTCTTGCTCTCTCCAACTCCCTGAAGGGAGGTTGTAGCCAGGTGGGGGTTGGTCTCTTCTCCCAGGCAACCTCTGACAGAACAAGAGGACACAGTCTCAAGCTGTGCCAGGGGTTGTTTAGGCTAGATGTTAGGAAGACATTCTTCCCAGAAAGAGAGATTGGCCATTGGAATGTGCTGCCCAGGGAGGTGGTGGAGTCATCATCACTGGAGGTCTTTAAGAGGAGACTAAATGGGGTGCTTTGTGCCATGGTTTATTTGATTAGATGGTGTTGGGTGATAGGTTGGACTTGATGATCTCAAAGGCCTTTTCCAACCTGGTTCATTCCATTCCATTCCATTCCATTCCATTCCATTCCATTCCATTCCATTCCATTCCATTCCATTCCATTCCATTCCATTCCATTCCATTCCATTCCATTCCATTCCATTCCATTCCATTCCATTCCTCAAAGATTACATCCTAACTAGTGGAACTACCTAACACCCCCAGTTTAACCATCAATATAAACCAAAGCTTTTCAAACCTCAGTATGTGAACGCACTTTGCTTGCCCAAGCACTTCAATGCAACATTAAAAAGTGAACATTTACTGCTTTTGGCATTTCTGAGGAATAAAGTAAGTCTGCATCTTATCCCTGAGCAGGGTGTTAATTAAATCTTCATATGTGTTTATTTGTAGTGGTTTGTATGCAGAGTTTTTTACCTCCTGCAGAACTAATTCAGAACTGGTCAGTGTGATTATTTCCTATTTACTCTGTGCACCTTGGTTAATCGCCAAAATCAGATGATATTATTCCTGCTCCAAAAATGGATGACCTATGTATGCTAAACAGCAAAAATGACTTGTTTGTTAATGAATTATACATTAGTATCCACAGGTATTGATATCTCATGTGATAAAGGCCCATGATGCCTTCCCCTAGCTGTGAATGCTCTACAAATCTATTATTTGTCCTATTTATGCCTCATTCTCTTTCCTTGACTATTCTGATTAATAAAGCCTTCCTTGTACAAATGTTTGTGAATAAAAATCACTGTGTGATTGGAACAAGTCAGTAGAGGTAGAGCCACAGAACACAGACAGATGTCTTGTTACTCTGTGAACCTTCAGCTCAAACAGAGTGGGTGATATAATAGAACAGAGTAGAATAGACTAGACTAATGTTGGGGTTTGGTTTAAGCAAGAGGGGACATGGGTCCCAGAAACACCTGTGCAATTCAGGCCTTGAAGGATTCTCTGTTGATAATATAGCAATGGAGTAGGAGCTGTGGGAAAGTGCTGATTGCTTGGTATGCTGAAGTCCTGCTGCCCCTGAGAAGGGAGGCAAACAGGATAAGGAGGAGGCGAGATCTGGGAAAAAGAGCAATTAGACTGAGTAGAAAAATTCCAGAGAGTAGTGAAATAATGATGTAACCTTTTAGAGAGAAACCAATAGTATGTATTAAATTAGGATAGATTTAACTATGCATAAGATAAGACTATAAATAATGAAGTGTGGAACAATAAAGTTGGATGATTACTGTCACTCTTATTGAGTGCTGTCATCCCTGTCTCCGTTCTCGTCAAGACTAGACTAGACTAGACTAGACTAGACTAGAATAGAATAAACTAGGTTGGAAGAGACCTTAGAGAGCATCACATCCAACCTATCATCCAACACCACCTAATCAACTAAACCATGCAACCCAGCACCCCATCAAGTCTTCTCCTAAACACCTCCAATGATGGTGACTCCACCACCTCCCCAGGCAGCCCATTCTAATGGACAATCACCCTCTCTGTGTAGAATTTCTTCCTAACCTCCAGGCTAAACCTCCCCTGGTGCAGTTCCCTCAGTGTCTCCTCAGAGGGCTTGTGTTCCAAACCCCTCACCAACTTCTGCTGGCTGTTTTTGATTCAGGCTTCTAAAATTCAGAAGATATGTAGTGAAAGAGAGAGATAATCAGAATGTTTCATGGCTTAAGTTACCCAGGCAGACCAGGTCTGCTCTGATCATAAGCACATAGTGTGAGTATTTTACAATGCTCTACTAGAGTTTGGTAAACTCTGCAGTAGGTATGGGACTCATTTCACAGTATCCAGTATTCCTAAGGTTGGAAGGGACCTCAAAGATCATTGAGTCCAACCTGTCACCACAGACCACATGACTAGAGTAGGGCAGACACTACTGTCCACTGCAGGTTTGAACTCACGACCTTCCCATTAAGGGTTTGATGTGCTACCAACCTGAGTCACTGTGTACCACTCCCAGTATCACTAAGGTTGGAAGAGACCTCAAAGATCGAGTCCAACCTGTCACCACAGACCTCATGACTAGACCATGGCACCTCGGAAGCATGGATATTTCTGGTCCTATTGCATGTGCAGAGCAAGAGATAAACCTGAGCTTGAAGGATATATATTTTTTCCTCCCTAAAATGTATCTGTATTGAGTTCTGAGACACTAACACTGGATGCAGCTGAGTATACACAAAGGAGTTACTTTGGAAAAAAAATATTAATTATACTTGTCATGAAATACATGTTCTGTGAGACTCAAGAGCAACACTGCTTGGAAGGAGAGCAATAAATGAGAGGAAAAATGCTTTAAAATGCATAATTATCATGCATTAAGCTGAAAAAACAGAGGATGGAAATATCCATGCTCTTCAAAATGTCAAGTTGAACACCTTGCTGTGAGCCAGACTGCTTAATGTATGGGTGGCTTTCAGGTCTGAAATTCTAATGCACAAAGGACAGCGTGACAGGATGTTAGTACTTTGTACAGATAAGATGAAAACTGTAATATTTCATTAACATTAAATCACTGACTAACATTTCTGAAGAAACACCTTTAGGAAGCCTAATACTTTTAGCAAATGAGCAGAAGTTAAATTGCCACATGCCTGAGAATAGCATAGCATAGCATAGCATAGCATAGCATAGCATAGCATAGCATAGCATAGCATAGCATAGCATAGCATAGCATAGCATAGCATAGCATAGCATAGCATAGCATTAACCTGGTTGGAAAAGACCTTTGAGATCATCAAGTCCAACCTATCACCCAACACCATCTAATCAACTAAACCATGGCACCAAGCAGCCCACCCAGACTCAAACACTTCCAGGGGTGGCGACTCCACCACCTCCCTGGGCAGCAAATTCCAATGGCCAATCTCTCTTTCTGGGAAGAACTTCTTCCTAACATCTAGCCTAAACCTCCCCTGGTGCAGCTTGAAACTGTGTCCTCTTGTTCTGGTGCTGGTTGCCTGGGAGAAGAGACCAAGCCCCACCTGGCTATATCCTCCCTTCAGGTAGCTGTAGACAGTAGTAAGGTCTCCCCTGAGCCTCCTCTTCTCCAGGCTAAGCAACCCCAGCTCCCTCAGCCTCTCCTCATAGGGCTTGTGTTCCAAACTCATCCCCAGCTTTATTGCCCTTCTCTGGACACCTTCCAGCAACTCAACATGTTTCTTAAGCTGAGGGGCCCTGCTGTGCTCAGGGTTGTGGCTAAGGATACAAAGGCAAGTTTCCCTCTGCTCAAGAACATCAAATCAAGCCTACTAATAAATAGCAATAAACAAAACTTGCTAATCCATGGTGTGTTTTAAAACAGAGCTTCTTTGTTTCTTTTCATCACAGCTTCTAAAGTCATCCTAAAGTCGGGAAAAAAACCAACCTCCCACCTGTTATGATCAGAACTTTTGCCTCAAATTAATTTATTTTGTTTCAATATAGTTGTCTAAAAGAGACAAAGTTTCATGCACTGTGTGCTGTGGGTAACTCGGCTTGTTGGCTTTGCTGTTGAAAGGCATAATTGTGGGACTATTGCTTGTGATGAGTGATGCCTCTCTTCATGAAGAGCATCCTCTAAGATAGCAGGAGCAAACAGAACCAGACTCTACAACCAACCATATAAAACACACTCAAATTTTGTGTTCCCTGCTTCTAAATATAGCGCTGATTGAAGAGCTATGGAAGCCCAGATAAGTTTGCTCTCTTCCTCTCTCTTCCTCCCCCTCCTCCAAGGACAGTTTGATAAAAGTAATCAGTTTAATACAATGACCTTGCTTCCAAAGACCTAGGTTACTAGAGATGATTTCGTTTGCATATGTAAATGTAATTATTTCCTGTCTGAATGCAGATAGCTGCAGACCAGACCTCAGTACACAGACTGAACAATGATGCAGGGCTTTAGGTAAGATTTCAAACCAGCTCTGTTAGCCAATTTGTCATATGCATCCATAGAGAAACCTCCTTACAAATGTGCCCACAATCAAGGCTTCCCCCATGGAATTTGGTTACTATTTTATTCACTAGCTCACAGAATGAAAGGGGAAGTAGGAGATGCTAAATGCCACCAGCAGTTTGGGAATTGCAGTGGGGAGCTCCTTGGAGGAAAAGCTCACATTTAGAACAAATGTAGCTGTTTTATTTAAAGGCACAGGGAGTGTTAATGTGATATTTCATTTTCTGCAGAGCAGGACAGAGAATTGCAGAGGGTGTCACCAAGACACTGTCCAGTGGCCTTCTGTGTAGAAATCAGTGTACAATTTATCTGAGCTGCTTCAAGTGATGAGGGCTGCTTTAGGGAAGGTTAATTACAACTGGTTTATAAACAAATACTTTAAATTAGTCTATCTTGAGTTATGGAATGGAATGGAATGGAATGGAATGGAATGGAATGGAATGGAATGGAATGGAATGGAATGGAATAGAATAGAATAGAATAGAATAGAATAGAATAGAATAGAATAGAATAGAATAGAATAGAATAGAATAGAATAGAATAGAATAGAATAGACAGGTTGGAAGAGACCTTCAAGATCATTGTGTCCAACCTATCATCCAACACCACCCAACCAACTAAACCATGCAACCAAGCACCCTGTCAAGTCTCCTCCTGAACACCTCCAGCGATGGTGACTCTACAACTTTGTTTTCTCCCAGACAGAAGAGAAAAAAACACCAACAAAACCCCCAACCTGCTACACAATCTCTGTTCAGTATCCAGAGTGGTTTTTATTTTCTGTGAGCAAACTGAATACACTGAGATTCTTGTTTCTGGGTATGTTTTATTAATCACTCCTTCCCAACTTCCCTCTTGCTATTTGTTATCCTTTTATATATGCTGACAACAAAACTGCATTCGGGAGGCGAACAGCCATGTACCAATACCCATAGCTCATGTTTATCCTCAGAGGTACAAGGTCTGCCTGAGACTTTCCTTAATCACTCATGCCTCCAAATTCTTGCCAGCAGCAGTGCAGCCCAAGATATTTTGTCATCTCACAGAAATAATAATAATAAAACAATATAATAATAATCTTAGCATCAATAAGGTTGGAAGAGACCTCAAAGATCAGCAAGTCCAACCTGTCACCCAACACCTCATGACTAACTAAACCATGGCATCAAGTGCCACATCCAATCCCCTCTTGAACACCTCCAGGGATGGGGACTCCACCACCTCCCTGGGCAGCACATTCCAATGATCAACAACTCTCTCTGGGAAGAACTTTCTCCTCACCTCCAGCCTAAACTTACCCTGGGGCAGTTTGAGACTGTTATTATAAGAATATTTCTAGATACATGACCTTGCATGTTTCAAATAAGCCTGCTTCACCAAGTAAGTCAGATAAATCATAGAATCAACCAGGTTGGAAAAGACCTCAGAGATCAAGTCCAACCTATTACCTAACACCTCCTGATGACTAAACCATGACTCCAAGTGCCACATCCAAGCCTTTTTTGAACACCTTCAGGGACGGGGACTCCACCACCTCCCTGGGCAGCACATTCCAGTGGCCAATTGCTCTTTCTGTGAAGAACTCTCACCTCACCTCCAGCTTGAACTTCCCCTGGTGCAGCTTGAGACTGTGTCCTCTTGTTCTGGTGCTGGTTGCCTGGGAGAAGAGACCAACCCCCACCTGGCTACAGCCTCCCTTCAGGTAGTTGTAGACAGCAATAATAAGGTCTCCCCTGAGCCTCCTCTTCTCCAGGCTAAACACCTCCAGCTCCCTCAGCCTCTCCTCACAGGGCTTGTGCTCCATACAGCTGACTTGACCCTGTCATTATTTATCAGTTGAGCTAGCCAAAACCTTTTTTTTTTTTTCCTTCCCCATCAGTTGCTGGGAATTTTATTTCTTTGCTTATAATTTAGTTTTGGTCCTAATCAGATCCCAGCTCGTGTTCAAATTAGACATGGAACTGGCAGGACTGCTCCAGGGCACTGACCACACAAATAACACCCTGTGGCTTTTAAATAAAAGTGACATTTTTGTCATTCCAGTTTTGTGGTATGTTCGCAGGAAAACTGTCAGGAGCATCATTTTCTTAAGCTTCCACTTATTTGTTACCTTGACAATTGTAAAAAACCAGATGTAGCTGCTTTATTAAGTTCAGTGAGGGGCTAACACAATTATGGGTTTGTGAAATCACATCTGAATCCCAAAGTCACAATCTGCACAGCCTGTTGGCATCTAAACTAGGAAGCTTTGTCCAAAATAACATGATGATCTTGAAGGTCTCTTCCAACCTGGTCTATTCTACTCTACTTCTATTCTATTCTATTCTATTCTATTCTATTCTATTCTATTCTATTCTATTCTATTCTATTCTATTCTATTCTATTCTATTCTATTCTATTCTATTCTATTCTATTCTATTCTATTCTATTCTATTCTATTCTATATCAAAGAGAAGAAGCTTACACAAATACTTGCCATTGGCTTTCTGTATCATCTCTCCTATGGAATAGGTGAATTTCCCTGCACACAAATGCATGAGCAGCACTGAGCACTTAAACCATCCAGACCCCATCACCAGAACTACACTGTGGAGATGAATAATGGCAAACTAAACTTGAGAGGTTATAAGAAAACTGCCATGGGGGATAAGGTGCTCCCAGGGGCTTGCAGCAGTGGTCAGGCACAGCCTGGGATATTCAGACTCTGTGATAGGGAAGGAAGAGAAGGAAGCAGCCACCAATGCTGCTTGCTCTTGGAGCAGAGCAGGACAGTAAGCTGGTCTGGGATCTGTCCAGCAAAGCAACCTCCTCCCAAAGACACACAGAAAATTAAGTTTTCCAAACCATGAGACATATTTATAATACAGAGTCTATGAACACCTAATACTGAAAGCAGCTTGCCCCAAAGCCAAACTACACCTGCTTTTCAAAGGGATTCATTTTGCCTGAGCCAGAATTCCACAGAATCACAGAATGGTAGGGGATGGAAGGGACCTCTGGAGATCATTTGAGTCCAACTCCCCTGCCAAGGCAGGTTCACCTAGAGAAGGTCACACAGGAACACATCCAGCTGGGTTTTGAATGTCTCCAGAGATGGAGGAAGAACAGTGTGGCCAGCCGGAGCACGGAGGTCATTCTGTCCCTGTACACTGCACTGGTTAGGCCACACCTCGAGTGCTGTGTCCAGTTCTGGGCCCCTCAGTTTAGGAAGGAGGTTGACTTGCTGGAACGAGTCCAGAGAAGGGCAACGAAGTTAGTGAGGGGCTTGGAACACAGCCCTGTGAGGAGAGACTGAGGGACCTGGGGCTGCTTAGCCTGGAGAGGAGACTCAGGGGTGACCTTATTGCTCTCTACAACTACCTGAAGGGGGGTTGTAAACAGGCAGAGGTTGGTCTCTTCTCCCAGGCAGCCAGCACCAGAACAAGAGGACACAGTCTCAGGCTGCACCAGGGGAGGTTCAGGCTGGAGGTCAGGAGGAAGTTTTACACAGAGAGAGTGATTGCCCATTGGAATGGGCTGCCTGGGGAGGTGGTGGAGTCGCCATCACTGGAGGTGTTCAGGAGGAGACCTGACAGGGTGCTTGGTTGCATGGGTTAGTTGATTAGGTGGTGTTTGATGATAGGTTGGACGTGATGATCTTGAAGGTCTCTTCCAACCTGGTTTTATTCTATTCTATTATTCTATCCTCTGTGGCCACAGACTATAGATGCGGTGCTGAGGGTTTATGGGTGAGCTGGCAGTGCTGGGTTAATGGCTGGACTCGATGATCTTGAAGATCTCTCCCAGCCAAAGCGAGTCTATAAATACCTGTCTGAAGGACAGGCACACACCAGAAGGGGGTTTGATTCCCCCTGTGGCTTGCCAGCCTCCACTGCTCACGTTTTCTAGCTCTTTTTTCCCCTGTGAGCATCCAGACTGTGCATGCTGCAATACACCAGGAATATTGTGCACAGCAAGGGCTTGTGGCTGTGCATAGAGAATTTCTTTTCTGCTTTCTGTATTACTGATTTCAAATCAGTAATTTCAGATGTTACTGTCAGTGCCAAAATAATGGTATGGCTGACTGGAATAAATAATATATATTAACCTTTGATTTAGTCCTGGCATCAGAGCTTCATCTAAACCACATGAAAGCAACCCTGCTCTGACTGCTGCTATGAGGGATGTTTGTTCTCTGATCTCACCCCCTACACAGAAACACAAATGGGTGACTTTGGCTTCACCTTGACACTGACCAAATTATTTTCCCGTTGTCTTGGAAATGTTTTCTCTTCCCAGAGTCAGAACTAAAGCAAAATCTTTCCAAACACAGAGGCTGAAGAGCAGCATATGTGTACTCTGCATGCCCTTCTGTACATATTCAGGTCTGTATTTGGCATGTGGCACTGTGGGAGTGACTTAAATGATGTTGGGAATGACATGGTTCATAAGATTACCACAACAATTGTCTGAGAGGGGTTTGGTTCCAAAGGTGGTGTGGGGTTTCTTCCTTCTTTCTATTTCTTTTTCTCTTTTCTCTCTATCCAGCAGTTGACACAATCTTGTTAACTTTAACAGGAGATGCTGCACATTACCGAATCCAGCTGTATAAATATTTTAACAACATCATGGATGTTTCCCCTAGTTCTGCAGCACATGGTGGTGCTTTCAGCTTCTATGCACATAATTCTTATTTCAGCTGGGAGGGGAAGTAAGTGGAAAGAGACTGAAAGTGTTTAGTGGTCAGAGGAGGGGAGGTGAGACTCAGTTAAGAAACCAAAAGATTCTTTAACAAGTGGCCAGCTTGATGCTTCAGCTACTTTTCATAGAATCAATAAGGTTGGAAGAGACCTCAGAGATCATCAAGTCCAACCTGTCACCCAACAGCTCAAGACTACTAAACCATGGCACCAAGTGCCACATCCAAGCCCCTCTTGAACACCTCCA
This sequence comes from Melanerpes formicivorus, assembly GCF_026170545.1. Lineage (NCBI taxonomy): Eukaryota > Metazoa > Chordata > Aves > Piciformes > Picidae > Melanerpes > Melanerpes formicivorus. The sequence goes on along the minus strand of NW_027142415.1, from coordinate 3,713,194 downwards.
GGGATGGGGACTCCACCACCTCCCTGGGCAGCACACTCCAATAGCTAACAACTCTGTGAAGAACTTTCTCCTCACTTCCAGCCTAAGCTTGCCCTGGTGCAGCTTGAGACTGTGTCCTCTTGTTCTGGTGCTGGTTGCCTGGGAGATTTTGTATTCCTTTTTTTTAGTTCCTCTGGGGAGCTTTTTGGGATTCAGTGCTGAGGTGCATCAGTGGAACCTGTTGCTATTATTGCTATCTGCAATTATGCTTCAGCCAGAGTAATTTATACAATTATTGGCAATTCCTACAGTGACAGAACTCAGCCCAGAGAGAGAATCTTGCTTTCAAAGTAAGAAGCTGCTGCTAGGCATTCTCAATTTCCAACTCTGAATTTCCAATCCACTCTCAAGGTACAATTCAGAATGTGCTCTAGAAATAAAAGAGAGGAAAACCTATTGAGATATGATCAGCTTCTGTGTAAACTGTGGTAAGGAAGCACCTTGCTGCAGCACGTGGCATGCAAAAAATCATCATTTTGAGACTGGGTATTTATTCTATGAAGAATAGGTATTTACTGCATCAAGAATAGCGAGTCCAGCAGGAGCAGGGAAGTCATTGTGCCCCTCTACTCAGCACTGGTTAGGCCACACCTTCAGTACTGCATCCAGTTCTTCTGAGCCCCTCAGTTTAAGAAGGACATTGAGACTCTTGAACGTGTCCAGAGAAGGGCAACAAGGCTGGGGAGAGGCCTTAAGCACAAGTCCTATGAGAAGAGGCTGAGGGAGCTGGGGTTGTTTAGCCTGGAAAAGAGGAGGCTCAGAGGAGACCTTATTGTGCTCCACAACTACCCAAAGGGAGGTTGCAGACAGATCGGGGTTGGTCTCTTCTCCCAGGCAACCAACACCAGAATGAGAAGACACAGTCTCAAGCTGCACCAGGGGAACTTTAGGCTCAAGGTGAGGAGAAATTTCTTCACATAGACATTTGTTAGCCATTGGAATGTGCTGCCCAGGGAGGTGGTGGAGTCAGCATCCCTGGAGGTGTTCAAGAGGGGATTGGATGTGGCACTTGGTGCCATGGTCCAGTAGTCAGGAGGTGTTGGGTGACAGGTTGGACTTGAGGATCATTGAGGTCTTTTCCAACCTTGTTGATTCTATGATTCTAAAGGGCCACTTGCAGGGTGTGGTAGTTTTAGGCTCTACCTCTTGCTGTTGGGCTACTCCACTACAAAACAGACAAAACTTTTTATGTGATAAACATAGAGCTTTATAGAGGCAAATCCTTACAATTATCTTTGCATGATACTCAGCTTCCCATCCATTTGTTCCAGGAATGGTAGCTGTATCATCCCATGCCACAACCCTTCCTTCTTCTGGGAAAGTCAGAGGCTTTCACTGACTCAACACACACTCCTATGAGACCTCTTTGGCTGCGTTTTCTGCCAATCCAAATGAATGCATTTATGAAGTGGAACCTCTCTGATTCTCACTTCACTCATCTGTTACCAACCATCAAGCTGTGGCAAACTATGCAATCTACTTCTGCAGAGTTTTCAAAGGGTTTAAGGTCACCATCCCAGAAGTGAAAATTCTCCACTACAGACCACAGAATACATTGAGGACACTCACCCCATATTGTTTATCGATAAGAACCAGGGCTGGCCAGTTATGGAACAGTTCTTAAATATTAATCAACACACTTTTCTCCTACTTCAACCCAGGGAAAGCAGAGCTTTCTGATGCACTGTTGCAACACTGGTCTTTTAATACTATATGACTTGTGATAAATTATTGACTACATTTGTCTAAATAATGTATCTTCATCAGTTCAGAACATTCAGCAAAGCATGGTAGGACCATCTGCCACTGGTTTGAATCCTAAGTGTGTGGTCCTGTACATTTAGAAAGCTGAGCCCTGCTAGCATTGAATGAAACACTTCTGGAGTAATGGTCTGACTGCAAACTACCTTCAGTTGCAAGAGGCTGAACCCACAGCAGGAGCAGGGTGGCCCACATATAAGTCTTGAGCTTAGTGGATTATGAACTGGATATCTTTGTGTCCAGACCTGACTCCATCCACATCCTACTGTTCAACAGGATGGACCCTGGACCTGGTCCATTACCTCTTCTTCTTCAAGGCTGTCAACAAGCCTTGTCACTGCTTCCATGCGGATCCTGCTGGGAGCTGTGCAGCTGTGCCCAAGTCCTTGAGGGCACTGCCTGTATTGTGGGCACCCTCATTCCCTCAGTTCATCTTCCCATATCAGTGCAGCTCTGCTTGTGTTACTCCTTCAGCCAGCTTCTACCATCAGGACAGTTTGGACACACAGAGCTTGTCTATAGGAAAGCAAGAGGCTGACAGAAGACCCGAATATTTTCTAGTCTCATGTTTTAAAGGTATTCAGCTTTGTCCTGATGTCTGTTGCTTGCATGTGTAAAGCTAAAGTTTCATACAACAAAACCTGTTCTCAGGGATACTGCAATTGCCTACCAGTATGGCTGTTTACAACATGTAGACTGTTTTCCAGGCACCCCCTTCAATTATTTGTCCTGCTCTCTGCTTCTTTTCACTCCTGAGAATGTGTTGTGTTCTCTTCTGCTGCACTTCAGGATGTACTTCAGTTTTCATACTATCATAGTGGCTATTTCCTAGCACTATGCCTTTACTATCTCTTAGCAAGCTGAACAAGCCCCTTACAAATCTTCTCTTCCAGTACAAGGATATTCTGCTGCTGTACTGAAATCCAGCATACAGATTTCTCTGCCCAGCTCCCTAACACTTGGTGCCACTCAAGTAGTCAAACCTCTGTACAACTCCTCTTTCTCAGGAATTTCTTCCCATATTGCTGCATTTGGCTACCAGTCTCAGAATATTTTCCCTCTCTAAACCACTAGCACTTGGCCATACTCCTTCAGCACAATACCTCTGCTTTTCAGTGTGGCCAGGGTTACAGTGCTGCTGCCTCCCCAGATCAACTGATTTTTCACTGGCCTAATAGCACAGTTACAAAAAAGTAGCTGTAGAATGGATATCAACTTTTGTATCAGATGAGCAAATGATAATGAATATTCTATGGACACACAACAGATGCTGTGGGCACATGAAATATTCAGACACTATTGCATCAGTGTGCTACAAGTGTGTCAGATGTGTTTCTGAGCACATCCCTGTGTTACAGTATATTGGTGTTACCTGTTCCTGTCATTTACCCATAGCTCTGGTAGAGATTAACAGACGCTGCTTTGGTGGGACAGGGATTATTGAACCAGAGCAAAAGGAAGAATATCAGGATTTGCTGCTGCAGGTGCAATAGGCAGTGGTATTTCCTAACTTCAAGGTGTGACTGTAGGCTGCTTACTGCTCTGATCTATTTCCTCTGTTCTTTTGTTCTGAACAAACAGTACTATGTTCTAAAAGCTGGGCCGTCCCTGGGCAGCTTGGACACTGCCTGAGAAGGAGTACAGCTGCTGATGCTGGGCTCACACAGGCTTGCTGGGATAATCAGAATACAGGAAGCCCTCAGAGATGGCTAGAATTATTTCTCACTCTCTTCACAGCTGAACAGCAAGTGAATATTTCCCTTCTAATCGTGCTGACCTTAATGATACCTGCACTGGATGCTGCATGCCTAAACACTTGGTGCTTCTATCCTGCTGCATGAGCTCTGGAAACTTAGCCAGGTGTTCTTGTTCTCCAGCAGGGACTGTCACCTTTCAACTTTTACCCTGGATAGCTTGGTCAGCCTTATTTTGGGGTTGCTTCAGCATGGTTGAATTTGTTTCTTTGAAAGAATCCCTCCTGGAAATTTGTGTTACAAATCTCACAGCTGATCTCCACTCTGCTGCTTCTGAAAAACTACTTTATATTCTTCCAGAGCAAGTGGTGCTGTGTAGCTTTACTGGGTAGAGAAAACTGAGGAGCAACATTAGAAAGACAGAAGGGCTGCAATGAAGCAGACCAAAACCGCATCCTGCCTTGTGTCCTGTCCCTGCCATTGGCCAGAAGCAAGTGCCTTGGGAGGTAGATAAGAAGGGGTAAATGCATTGCCTGTAGTTCCTGAAATGCTCTCACAGCACAGTGGAATAGATGTGTTCAATAATCCCCACGGAATTTCTTTTCTGTGATAACTATCTTTTCCTGTTAAAGGTAATGAAAAATGGGGAGAAATTATCTAGGGCTGTGGTGGTGCTCCAAAAACTAACAAAAATGTGACAAGCATGCTAGGAATTTCCTAGGTGGCAGCCCTAGGGATAAAGAATTTGCTGAGCCCCATTCCTGCTTCTAAATTAAACCCCCCAAATTAAAGAAACATTTAATGGCATCACTCTAGTCTCTGCTTCACTCAACCTTTTAATTTCACATTTAAATCTGAACTACCTGGAGATGTCTGTAAGGAAACAAAGGAGACATAAATAATCTTTGACTTTGTTTGTTTGAGGATGAGATGAATTGCTTCCGGAGAGAAGGTTTGTTTCTGTTCACTACAGAGGGGAGTCTGGAGTGATTTACGTCTAGGCTGGGCACCTGATGGTGGATGCAGATCAATTTCCCCTAAAAGACAGGTCACATCCAATCTATTCTCTCTCATATGGCAGCACTCAAATGTCTGGCAGCCATCTGATATTTGAAAAGACACTTCTAGCCACACCATCTCACTGACTGCCTTGTCTGTCTTTTAAAAGGGTTAACAATGAACTTTATCTTCATAGCTTCATTTCTGTATCCTCATCCCCTACACTGGCTACAAACACAGATTTAATTCCTATCACAAGCACTTTCCTCTATATGTAAGGCTGATTCCTTCTCCTGGAAATAAGGAGTGCAGGTAGTCTGAATCTTTCCATGCTGCCTGCTGCTTTGTTCCAATATGTCACTTTCTTCACCTATTAATCACCCTCTCTCCCTTGCTGTGAATGCTAGCAGACAGATCCCTTCTACTTTATTTCATTCCTTCTGCACTACCTAATTGCATTAGAAAGCTTGTACTTTATAAGTCTGAAGTGTTTCTTTATTTATAAGTGTTATTTACAGTAGTGGTAGAATTACAAGAGGAATTCCAGCCCTGCATACACAGATCTGTGTCGTGCCTGCTCCAAACCTCTTTCTTTCTAGCAATTGGTGTTTCTTCACCCATGTTTCAAGCATGCTGCTGATATCTGACATTAACACGACACTTGTGCATGTGCTTTGAACAATGGCCTAGATTTGGGGGCTTACAAGGTGAAGGTTCTTACAGCTGGTTTTGAAATGTATTAATTGAAGCTGATAAAAGTAGACTGATGATGACAAGATGGGGTTGGTGGAGCCACCACAGCCAAGCCACTGCTTGCACTGGAATATGAAACCCCAAGGAGTGTCACAGTGTTACATAGGTACAAACAACTCAGCAGGGACAGGGAAGACTTTGTGCTTCAATGGCAGCTCTGCTTGTCATCATTACAAGAACTCCAGTTTGATCCTTGATTTTCAGTGCTGCAGACAAGTACATCTATTGATTGCATTTGATACCACCATCGAAAAGCAAAGCAGATCATCTGTTTATGTGATTTCTGCATCAACCAGCAGGAGACATCCCTATCACTCCAGGGTACCCGAAAAGCTCAAGACTTTTCAGTGGCTCAGTTTTGACACAACTGAGATCTGAGTAAGATTATGAACATCAGTTGTTACTTTGCAGCGAGGATTCGCTGCTGCCTGAGGACTTGTTACTGCAAATGCCTGGAAAGCTGCAACACATCAGGTTAAGTGCTGTAATTCGAGGAACCTACATATATTGTGCATACATGGTTAAGAAAAGAGATGAACAGAAATCTGTTGAAGCTTGAAAAGGGGAATGGAAAAGTCCTGCACCTGGGGAAGAGCAACCCAAAGCACCAGCACAGGCTGGATGATGATGATCTGGAAGGCATCTTTGCAGAAAAGAAGCTGGGTCCTGCCATTAATGTGCTGCCATGACAAAGAAAGCCAGTGGTGTCCTGGGCTGCATTAGGCAGGTAGGGAGGTGATCATTCCCATCTGCTCAGCACACCTGGAGTGCTGACTCCATTTCTGGGCTTTTCTATACAAGGCAGCTACAGAGCCACTGTTACCAAGATGATGAAGGGATCGAAGCGCCTGTCATATGAGAAGAGACTTGAGAGCTGGGGCTGGTCAGCCTAGAGAAAAGAAGGCTTGGGGAAACTCTCCAGTGTACACAAACACTCCAAGAGAAGATGCAAAGAACATGGAGCTAGGTTTCTTTCAGTGATGCATAAATTGAAACACAGGAAGTTCCCTCTGAATATTAGGAAACAATTTTAGTGTGAGAGGTACTGAGCACTGGCGTATGTTGCCCAGAAACTTTGTAGGATCCCTGAAGATACTCAAAAAGCTAGACATGGTTGTGGGCAACCTGATGATCCTACTTTGGGCAGGAGGAAAGGACTAAGTGACCTCCAGAGGTCCCTTCCAAACTGACTGATGAGGTCCCTAAAGCTGTTTCTACTTAGTGGATGCACCTCTTACACACACCTCAATCTAGTAAGCAGTCAAATACTCTCTCTTCCTTAAACAAAACAAACCCCTGAAAATAATAGTTTTGTTTCAAAGTAGGTTATTTATCTTGCAGTGATTTACTTACTTTATTTTTTGTTATTCATGCAATAATCTCGAATGAATAGTAAATGAAACAGCCTGGGGACAAGAATATGAACTGCTTTTCCCCCTGAAGGGGAGTAAGCTAACCTTCTGACCAAAGAGTGAGATGCTTTTGTGTTCTCTTCTTACTCTCATAAATCATAGAATCAATAAGGTTGTAAAAGACCTCAAAGATCATCAAGTCCAACCTGGAACCCAACACCTCATGACTACTAAACCATGGCACCAAGTGCCACGTCCAATCCCCTCTTGAACACCTCCAGGGATGGGGACTCCACCACCTCCCTGGGCACCACATTCCAGTGGCTAACAACTCTCTCTGGGAAGAGCTTTCTCCTCACCTCCAGCCTAAACTTCCCCTGGCACAGCTTGAGACTGTGTCCTCTTGTTCTGGTGCTGGTTGCCTGGGAGAAGAGACCAACCCCCACTTGGCTACGACCTCCCTTCAGGGAGTTGTACAGAGCAATAAGGTCTCACCTGAGCCTTCTCTTCTTCAGGCTAAACACCCCCAGCTCCCTCAGCCTCTTCTCACAGGGCTGTGCTCCAGACCTTTCCCCAGCCTTGTTGCTGCACTGGACTCGTTCAAGAGTCTCAATGTCCTTCTTAAATCTTGCATACTTTGCTGCATTGTGGCACAGTTTTGGTTTTTCCATTTCCCCCCCCTCAAAATGTTTTGTGCCCTACTCACTGGAGAGATTTTCTATTGAAGCAGAGGATCAGAACTTGAAACCTTGCAATCTGACTATAACTCAGATTTAGATCAAGTGGGAAAATGCTTTATTATACTATTTGCAAATGATAAGGACCATCATCACTACCCAAAGACTCTTTTCAGGCAGATGACTTTTTAAAATGAATGAAGCATGGTCCATTGGGCACTTACCTAAATTCTGTACATTTCAGCTTGAATAAACTGTGAGGCTTAATGCTCAGCCCTGAATAACCCACTGAATAATCATCATATTTTTTTTTTCTTTCTTTTCACTTGTACTATGTTTTTGTGGGTTTTTTTCTTGACCAAGTTAGAAGAAAGAAAATACTTTGGATTTAATACATAATCATAGAATCATGGAATTGTCAGGGTTGGAGGGACCTCAAGGATCATCCAGTTCCAACCCCCATGCCATGGGTAGGGACACATCACACTACAGCAGGTTGCTCAAAGCCACCTCCAGCCTGGCTGCAAAAACCTCGAGGCAGGAGGCTTCCACCACCTCCCTGGGCAACCTGTGCCAGGCTCTCACCACCCTCATGGGGAACAACTTCTTCCTAGTATCCAATCTGAATCTACCCATTTCTAGTTGGTAGCGCACAAGACCCTTAATGGGAAGGTTTGTGAGTTCAAGCCTGCAGTGGGCAGTGGTGTCCTCCCTATTCTAGTCAGGAGGTCTGTGGTGACAGGTTGGACTTGATGATCTTTGAGGTCCCTTCCAACCTTAGGAGTACTGAGTAGTTTTATTCCATGCCCCCCAGTCCTATCACTCCCTGACACCCTAAAAAGTCCCTCCCCAGCTTTCTTGTAGTCCCCTTCAGATACTGGAAGGCCACAATTAGGTCTCCTCAGAGCCTTCTCTTCTCCAGACTGCACAACCACAACTTTCTCAGGCTGTCATCAGAGCAGAACAGCTCCAGCCCTCTAATCATCCCTGTGGCCCTTCTCTGGACATGTTCCAGCATCTCCCTATCTTTCCTGTAATAGGGGCTCCAGAACTGGACACAGTACTCCAGGTGGGGTCTCACATCTGTTTGTAATAATTCAAAGAATAACTTACCACTGTTTTTTTTTTAAACAAGTTTGTAATCAGAATGCTTTGTGATTACAAAATAACTTCAAATATAATACTTTTTTTATGCTGTTTGTTTGATTTTAGCCTCTAGAATTGGAGGGTACAATGATAAAAAAAATATATTTAAAACAAGAAAAAAGTTGGAGATTTTGCTTTTGAGAACACAAAGCTGGCTACTGTAGAATGTTCAGGCTTGTCCTTTTCAAACTGGCACATTTTTGGTAAATTTATGTAGGAAAAGTAAGGAAGCTTGTCTTTTACTCAAAAATGATGAGATAGAATAGAATTAAGCAGTTTGGAAAAGACCTTCAAGATCGTTGAGTCCAACCTATCACTCAACACCACCTAATCAACTAAACCATGGCACCCAGCACCCCATCCAGTCTCTTCCTAAACACCTCTAGGGATGGTGACTCCACCACCTCCCTGGGCAGCACATTCCAATGGCCAGTCTCTCTTTCTGTGAAGAACCTCTTCCTAACATCCAGCCTAAGCCTCCCTGGCACAGCTTGAGACTGTGTCCTCTTGTTCTGCTGCTGGGTGCCTGGGAGAAGAGACCAACCCCCACCTGGCTACAACCTCCCTTCAGGGAGCTGCAAACAGCAGATGAAAGGACTGACTTGGTTTCAGTCAGTATCTCTGTTTTCTCCTCATTCTTTATTCCTATTTATTGATTTAAACATTAAAATATATCCTGCAACAAGAAGTAGAAGTGGGAGGAAAAGGAAGAAGCCAAACATTATTCTTTGCAATGATTGTGGAAATGGCATTTAAGCACGCAGATGGCAAAACTAGTGTGGCTGCAGTGGAAACATTTGGAAGCCCTACCTGCTAAAATTTCTATGGAAATGTCTCTCAGCTGCTGCCCACAGCTTCTTTCTGGTGTGTGGAGATTTGCTGCACGTGCAGCAATGTGAATCCTGCATCTGTGGAGTGAGGGGCGAGCAGTGAAAAGAAGCCAGTTCCTCTCAACTACCTCCTCAGCAGAGACTCTCTTAGCTTACACCTGAGTCTCTAACTGAAATCTCTCTACTGACCACTGATACTGAAATATCTCTACTGAAATACCTCTCAGCTGCTGCCCACAGCTTCTTTCTGGTGTGTGGAGATTTGCTGCACGTGCAGCAATCTGAATCCAGCATCTGTGGAGTGAGGGGCGAGCAGTGAAAAGAAGCCAGTTCCTCTCAACTACCTCCTCAGCAGAGACTCTCTTAGTTTACACCTGAGTCTCTAACTGAAATCTCTCTACTGACCACTGATACTGAAATATCTCTACTGAAATACCTCTCAGCTGCTGCCCACAGCTTCTTTCTGGTGTGTGGAGATTTGCTGCACATGCAGCAATCTGAATCCAGCACCTGTGGAGTGAGGAGTGAGCAGTGAAAAGAAGACAATTCCTCTCAACTATACCTCCTCAGCAGAGACTCTCCCAGTTTACACCTGAGTCTCTAACTGAAATCTCTCTACTGACCACTGATACTGAAATATCTCTACTGAAATACCTCTCAGCTGCTGCCCACAGCTTCTTTCTGGTGTGTGGAGATTTGCTGCACATGCAGCAATCTGATTCCAGCATCTGTGGAGTGAGGGGCGAGCAGTGAAAAGAAGCCAGTTCCTCTCAACTATACCTCCTCAGCAGAGACTCCCAATTCATGCCTGAATCTCTAACTCAAATACATTGATCACAAAAATATATAGCAATAATAGACCTAATTTCCTGGGGTCTAAAAGCACTTAATTTTACACACAGAACAGTCTTTAGCCACTCCATTTTCTTCATAGAGAGTGAATGGTTCTGCTCATGTTTGTTACATTAAGCACATAACTCCATAGAAAGGGTCTCCAGTGAACAGGTCTCTGTATTTAAAGGTCAAGCAGAGCATCTTAAAGCAGAAAACAGTTGGTGAATGAAAAACCTGCTTGTTTCAATACCCAACTACCAGGTCTTGCCCAATTGCAGTCCATGGCTTTGAAGAGCATTTCTATTCAGTCATTGTCCCTGCATGCAAGGTGGTGGTAACACAAAGCGCACTCCAGATAGCTTCAGAATTTTCTTGGCCTCCATGGGATGCAGCTTCTGCCTCCCAGTAAAGCTGTGTTATCATTTCTAGCCTTTGGCAGGTGGGGAGTTCCCTTCTAGCTAGCTTGAAAAGCAGTGCAAAAAAACCCACAACACTTTAAAGAGCAAGAGCTGTTAGATCAGCCCCACCGCCATTTCCAGTGACCTTATCTGCTTAGCTGAGCGTTTTTTAACTCTCCAGCTCTACCCTTTTCCCTCTCAGTTATTGAATTCCAAAAAGAAGACATTAATATCTCAGCTGGAACAACCATGACTGAATATTATTGAATTTTCTTATTAAATGTGGCATTTTCATTAGGATCCCTTTCTTGCCTCTGAAAACTCATGATGCTGTATTATCTGTCCTGATACAAGAGCGTTGCAGCATGTGCCTAGGAGGTAAGACAGTTTAAGAAAACAATTAAATATGATGGCTGGCCAAAGGCAATATATACATTTGTTTCCTGGTTGGCAGGTTATATTTTTAACAACAAGCTCTGCACCTGAAGCATCAGGGGAAGCTTTCATGGGAACATCAGGGAGAGAAAGGCTGTTTTGCGTAATCTCATCTGCAAGGCTGGCTGAGGCTGTCAAGCACGACGGGAGCTAGAGGTTCGTGCTCAATTCAATGGGCTGTCATGGGAAAGTAAAAACCACTTCAGCACGAAGAACGTGGAATAAGCAAAGTGAAGTGACTGACAAACTGTAAATTTAGCTTCTGATTCGGTGCAAAATTACACATACTGTCACCCTGCAGATTCTTTTCCTGCATCTGAAAACTGTGCGCTCTGTGCTGACGCAAGGACTGATTAGTGTGTTTTAAACTATAGCTACGTACACTTACAGAATCACACAGAATCACAGAAGCACCAAGGTTGGAAGAGACCTCAAAGATCAGCAAGTCCAACCTGTCACCACAGACCTCATGACTAAACCATGGCACCAAGTGCCACGTCCAATCCCCTCCTGAACACCTCCAGGGATGGGGACTCCACCACCTCCCTGGGCAGCACATTCCAATGGCCAACAACTCTCTCTGGGAAGAGCTTTCTCCTCACCTCCAGCCTAAACTTCCCCTGGTGCAGCTTGAGACTGTGTCCTCTTGTTCTGGTGCTGCTTGCTTGAAAGAAGAGATCAACCACCTCCTGGCTACAACCTCCTTTCAGGTAGTTGTACAGAGCAATAAGGTCTCCCCTGAGCCTCCTCTTCTCCAGGCTAAGCAACCCCAGCTCTCTCAGCCTCTCCTCACAGGGCTGTGCTCCAGACCCCTCCCCAGCCTTGTTGCCCTTCTCTGGACACGTTCAAGTGTCTCAATGCCCTTCTTAAACTGAGGGGCCCAGAACTGGACACAGTACTCAAGAAGGTTCTCTTCTGCTCTGGAATATACAGCTATTGCAGATAAACTACTTTTTAAAATAAGATGATTTTAATTGCCTTTTTTCTTCCCCCTGGCCACCACCACCATTTCTCCTTTTAATGAGAAAGCTACACCTCTCTGGCCTTGACCCCTGATGTCAGTGAGTGGTTCTACTGGAATCCCTTACTGGGGAAATACTGTGCAATGGGTTCCAATGTCCTGCCTCTGACAGCTCTGTGTGATCTCAGCAATTGTGAATGATATTTTTAGCTACTCTATTTCCTTCATAAACTGTGACTGGGATATATGTACTTGATGCAGAGGTATGGACTCTTCTGCCTCTCCTATATCCCAAAATTGAACCCATAGAATCATTTTGACTGGAAAAGACCTTTAAGCTCATTCAGTCCAACCATTCTCTAACTCTACCAAGTCTGGTACTAAACCACATCCCTCAGCACTACATCTCTGCTTCTTTGAATCACCTCCAGGGATGGGGATTCCACCACCTCCCTGGGTGGTCTGTACCAGTGTTTGAGAATCCTTTCAGTGAAGGACTTTCCAACTTAAACCCCCTGTGGTGCAACTTGAGGCCATTTCCTCTTGTCCTATCCCTTGTTTCTAGGGGAAACAGACAAACACCACCTTCCCTCAACCTCATTCCAGGTAATTGTAGAGAGTGAGAAAGTCTTCAGTCACTCAGCATCCTTTTATCCAGACTAAATAGCTCTGTTGTTGTGCAATGGTGTATGATGGCTTAAAGTACCAGAGACAGTGGCTGCTCAAGAAATAGGCTAGGAATATCCTCCCAGCAGCCACAGGATCTGAGCTGGTATTGTGGATGGGTCTAGCTTGCACTTATCTGCAGTTAACTACATGGACAGACGTTGAACCTCTGATTCTTTCAGCATTCAGATCTGTGCTTAATTTTGACCTTTTATTTGTGTGAGCTGCCCTACTGCAATCAATGAGATTATTCTTCTTCCTCGAGATGTTAATGCTGGCAGGGCTAGGGCCTAAGATGGCCTCTATTCAGCAAAACACTCCAGGCTGTGTCTGTCTTTCCCCATTCAACGTCCCATTAATGGAACTCAAGTGTGTGCCTAAGTGCTTTCTTAAGCCTGATCAGTGATAGCTTATATAATTGAGGTCAATGAACAGAAACTGTGCTAGCAGCCCTGTAATGAATGACATTTTCTCCATGTCAAGCACGGATAAGTGTTTGAAAGCAAGGAATCCTATTTGTCTTTCCTATTATGTATGCAAAACACAAAAATGCTGCCTTGAAGTAGTTGTACTCTGAAAAAGAGACATACATTTTTTTGTCAGTGAAACTATCCTATCATTTGATCACAAAAAAAGATAATAAAGATAAAAAAGTGTATTTTGTACATGGATTTCAGTTGCAAAAACAGATAGAGAAGGACTTTTCCAACCAGTGGCCAAACTAACATCGGTGAAGTGTGCAAATACAGCTCAACTTGTACAAAAGTAATATGGAATCAACAGTCAAATCCTAACTATTAGTACCATGCACTTCATTCTGGCTGTCATGTGGACTATTGCCAGGGGAGGTGGTGGTGGAGTCATTGGAGGTGTTTAGGAGGAGACTTGATGGAGTGCTTGGTGCCATGGGTTAGTTGTTTGGGTGGGTTGGATTGGTTGATGGGTTGGACGCGATGATCTTGAAGGTCTCTTCCAACCTGGTCTATCCTATCCTATCCTATCCTATCCTATCCTATCCTATCCTATCCTATCCTATCCTATCCTATCCTATCCTATCCTATCCTATCCTATCCTATCCTATCCTATCCTATCCAGTGCAGGACTCTCTGGTTCAAGAGAGGCAAGGGAATCCTGGAAAGATTCCAATGGAGAGCAGCAAAGATGCCGAGGGCCCTGGAGCATCTCTGGAGAAGTGTGGCTAGCAGGTGATCCTCCCCCTCTACTCAGCTCTGGTGAGACCCCACCTGGAGTACTGTGTCCAGTTCTGGAGCCCCTATTACAAGAGGGATGTGGAGGTGCTGGAGTGTGTCCAGAGAAGGGCCACAAGGATGAGCAGAGGGCTGGAGCACCTCTCCTATGAGGACAGATTGAAGGAGTTGGGGCTGTTCAGTCTGCAGAAGAGAAGGCTCCGAGGTGACCTAATTGTGGCCTTCCAGTATCTGAAGGGGGCCTACAGGAAGGCTGGGGAAGGACTTCTCAGGATCTCAGGTAGTGATAGGACTAGGGGGAATGGAATGAAGCTGGAGGTGGGGAGATTCAGGCTAGATGTGAGGAGGAGGTTCTTCCCCATGAGAGTGGTGAAACCCTGGAATGGGTTGTCCAGGGAGGTGGTCGAGGCCCCATCCCTGGGGGTGTTTAAGAGCAGGCTGGCTGAGGCTCTGGCCAGGCTGATCTAGTGTGGGGTGTCCCTGCCCATGGCAGGGGGTTTGGAACTAGCTGATCCTTATGGTCCCTTCCAACCCTGAATGATACTATGATACCATGAGATGTGGAGTTGTTTAGCCTGGGGAAGAGCAGACTCAGAGGGGATCTTCTCAATGCTCAGCAAGAGCTAAAGGGTGAGGGGCAAGAGGATGGGGCCAAACTCTTCTCAGTAGTGTCTTGTGAAAGGACTAGGGGCAAAGGATACAAGCTGGAACACAGGAGGTTCCATCTGAACGTGAACAAATACCTCTCTACTTTGAAAGTGACAGAGCACTGGAGCAGGCTGCTCACAGAGGTTGTGGAGTCTCCTTATCTGGAGATATTCCAAACTCATCTGGAAACAGATCCTGCACAACCTGCTCTGGGTGAACCTGCTCTAGCAGGGGAGGTTGAAGCAGATGATCTCCAGGGGTCCCTTTCCAGCCCTTGCCATTCTGTGTTTCTGTGATTATACTCTTCAATGTGACTTAAATCAGAACAATTTCTTTCCTACTGAAAGGCTGATTAACACTTCGGTAAATATACTCTAGAACTGTTTAAAGGAAGAATATCTCTCTTTCAAAGAAAAAAGGCTAAACAATTACCTAAACAGTGTTACTACAAAACCTCTTCCTCTTTCTTGAAAGCCATTTGCTAATTTGGGCCAAACTTTTTGAACACCCGGACCCTGAAACTGCCGTTTTCAACACATTTACATGAACTAAAGACAAGCCCCAAATTTCCTGGCTGTCATCTCAATATTAAAGGTCTTTTAATCAATATTAAAATCAGTTTAATATTGTTATGAAAACAATTTTAACAGGAGGTTATGTCAGCTGTTTCTGGCTCTTAGCTAGAAATAAAATCCTGGGTTGTCAGGAAGAGAAAATAGGGAAGGCCCTTTCTGAATCCTGTGCAGTTAGCTGCTGTAGGTTATGTTTTGCATAATATACACAAAAAAAACCCCAAACACTTTCTAGTTGCAATATTGCTCTTTGTGTTAAAAATGCAAACACCTTAATGAGTCAAAGGAATGTTTCTTTCCCTAGCAATACAGACCTTCCAGAAAAAAATCAGGAGTGATTTCTGAGTATCAGACCCAAGTGCTACAGCAAGGCCTGAGGGCAGCAAAACCTTTGAAAGACATTTAGCCTTTCTTCAAGGGTGAAGGTAATAGTTGAGGTAAGATGCATCCTTCACAGCTTGCAACTTCCTGGCTTAGGGCTTTGAATTACTAAAATCTTTTTACTTCCTTTCTTTTTCTTTCTTTCTTCCACCCCAAGTATAAAGGACAAACATGGAGAAGAAAGAAAGGAAAGGTAATTTTAGCCACGTTACAAAAATCTCAAGGGCAGGCATATGCATGCACACAAAAAAACCCATGTTCTCTTCTTTCTCCCCTCTCCCATTGGATATACAGCCCACCCTTAACAAAAGCTGCTGCCAGGGAGTCACTGCTGCATTTCCCCTTCAGAAAGATGCAAGGTGTGGTGGATTTGGTTTCCTCCTATTCACACACCACGATCTGTATTTGGATTCATCCACCGCCTTTCCAAAATACTTTCAGCATTTTATCCTCTTTATCACTTTCAGCTCTTTTTTATTTTTTTTCCCTGTTTTTGAACCAGTTTTTATCTTTTCAAATGCTACACTTCCATATCAGCCACATTTTAAGAACCACCTTCACTCTGCAGTTAGCCTTCCAATAATAAAATGCTGGAGCTGGATTCTCCCACAGTTGAGCTCATTCTTAAAGCACAGATGTCCATGCTTAGCAGCTTCCAGCCTTTCTCTCTTTCCCATCTATGACTCTAAAATTTTTCTTTACAGAGGGACTTCTGCTTCTGTAGCCCAGGGAGATCATGTCCTTCACTTTACAGGATGAGTGATGTAGAAGGAGGAAGCAAAAGGAAGTGTATGGAGTAAAACAAGAGCTGTAAAGCTAACAGAAGTGATTTAAGTACAGAGAGATGACCCCAGCCCCTCGGGTGTGAGGCACTGTCTGTGTCTGTTGCATGTGAAGAGGAACAATCTGTCCCTCAGCACATGGAAAAATGAGTTACTGCTCTTCTTCAGGAGAGGAATGAATAATGGCAGCCAGAGGGAGAATTTTTCAGTGGTGGCAAGATTTCCCTGTGAATTGATCATTGCTAAAAATTACTGTCTTACTGAAATCCTCAACAGCCTACATTTCCTCAGAAAGCACATTTGTTCCAAACCCAAAAATAAATGGATATTGAAATTAAAAACTCACCATTCTGCAAACAACACACAGCATAAAGTAATCTAGTTTCACTATGAAAGGCAACCAGCTTTTTGTGTCTCTTTTGAGACACTGACATTCCTCTGGCTGAAGTTACTTGCCCTTTCAAAATCCACTCCTGCATAAAGGCTCAACATTTATAAAGGTTCATATTGATCTGAATAAACCTAATGGGAATGATCTGAGCAACAATACCCTGTTGAGATTTATCCAACTCTTTGGGAACTTCAGCATGGCCAAGCTCTGATTTGAAGGAACAAATCCAGTGTGAGATTAAGACATCTAGCTTCATAACTCAAGTAGGCATCTCCTTGTGTGCCAACTATCTACAGCCCCATTATTTGGGTTTGTAACACAAACTATGCAAATACAATGGAGCCTAAGGAGTGATTCAGATGACCAAGTGATAGGTATCTACTTCCAGATGAAAAGACTTGCTCTGACTCCATTGTGTGCTCCACAGCATTGCATGGCCATTCACTATCATAGTATCATAGTATCATTCAGGGTTGGAAGGGACCACAAGGATCATCTAGTTCCGACCCCCTGCCATGGGCAGGGACACCCCACACTAGATTAGGCTGGCCAGAGCCTCGCCCAATCTGGTCTTAAACACCTCCAGGGATGGGGCCTCGACCACCTCCCTGGACAACCCATTCCAGGGTTTCACCACTCTCCAGTATACTCCAGTATAGCTGCATAGATACACAAGGTATCTAGGTATGGATCTTAATATTGAGCTAAAGGCCTCACCAAGGGGATTCCCTACTGCAGGTGCTGATCCAGGCTCAGGTGTGCTGCTTGGTGTGTAGCTGCTGCTGCTGCACAGATCATTGCTATTCTCAGCCTATGGTGCCTGGCCTGCCAGGCTAACCAGACACTGCAGAACGTTTCTAAGGCCATAGTTTCATGTAGCCAGCCCAAGATACTTCTAGACTTTGACTGGAAACTCCGCAGTTTTCACATCATGACAAATGCAATGGTTCTGTCTGGGACAGGGCTGTAGATCATCTCCCTTGCTTGAACCTCAGTTTGCACTGCAGAACAGTCCCAGAAATCCTCCACAGGATCCCTTTTGGGTTCCTCTAGGAACCTCCCAATGACTTTCTCACTGCTGCAGGCATTAAATCCACAGGACCTGACCCTGAACCCTCCGCAGTGTGCAAGTCAGGTCCTCAGCATCAACAGCTTCCCTCTGCAAATCTCTCCTACAGGGCTACAGCTGTGACTACTGGAATGGTAGTGCCAAATTTGCACTGAGCTTGTTTTGCAACCCCTGGGTTGACAGACTTCATCCATAGCAACCTAGGCACAAGAGTTCTGCACAAGGTATTTTAGCAGTGAGAACATCTAACTGTATGGATGACAGTCTGGGTTGCTAGAGCAAGCATCATGCCTGAATAACCATCTGGCATCACTGTAGTTGTTGAGTATTTAGTGACAGCTCTGATGAGCCATTCAGGGATCTACAAGTTGGGTGTTGGAGCAATTAAATTTTAAGCACGTTGATCCTCAATGAAATTTGGACTTACTGGGCTAAGCACCAGAATGGTAACCTAAAAAATCTCCATCACTGAACAAGCTTACAAGAAATGTTAGCCATATGAAAAAAAGATCTTATATGAACCCCATCTATCTCAGATTTACTCCTATGGTAAATACTTTATTTTTATTTGGTATACAATCCCCTCACTTGGATCTTGAATGTAAGACTGAGAAGGAGTGCAACCTAAATTTTGCATTTCCAGAGAAAGCACCAGGTACTGTTTGCTCTTCAGGCTGCACATACATCATAGAATCATAGAATCAACCAGGTTGGAAGAGACCTCAAAGATCATCCAGTCCAACCTATCACCCAGCTCTATCCAATCAACTACACCATGCAGTAAGTGCCTCATCCAGTCTTTTCTTGAAGATCTCCAATGATGGTGACTCTACCACCTCCCTGGGCAGCAAATTCCAATGGCAAATCACTCTCTCTGTAAAGAACTTCTTCCTAATATCCAGCCTGAACCTCCCCTGGCACAACTTGAGACTGTGTCCCCTCGTTCTGTTGCAGGTTGCCTGGGAGAATAGACTGACTCCCACCTGGCTACAACCTCCCTTCAGGTAGTTGTAGAGAGAAATAAGGTCTCCCCCTGAGCCTCCTCTTCTCCAGGCTAAACACCCCCAGCTCCCTCAGCCTCTCCTGATAGGCCTCCTCATCTTCAGGAAGGCATCATCTGCTTGACTATACCTACCCTGCTACCTTCCTGAATTTGTCTCACTGCAGGGACAATTTGGATCCACAAGGCTTTGGGAAGTATGGTAATAAGATGCTCATTAGGAGAGAAGAGATCAGGTTTAGATCTGTTCTGCAGTATATGTTATTCAATATTTTAGCCAGCGATTTTGAAACACAAAATGGATGCATTCCTGTGTGACCTGTGCTAGATTCAATGGTCCTGCTCTGGCAGGGGAGTTGGGCTCAATGATCTCCAGAGGTCCCTTTCAACCCCTAATATCTTGTGATCCTGTAAATGCACAAACAGAACATACCTAGTGCATTTTTTTCCCCTAAATTGAATGCATTAGTCTCAAGGCTGTAGATACATACTCAGTTTTCTACACACTCCTTCTCTTGAGTTCTTCCCTGCAACGTCTCTGCTTCAGAATGATGGAGAGAGATTTATTCTGAAGCATTTTTGCATGCCTTTTTGACTAAGGCATCTTTCTAGGAGATGGGAGATTTTTTTGCTGTTGCTGTTGTATTTGAATGCTCTTATGAGAAGGAAAGAACTGAATCCAGATGACCTGCATGAGAAATCTAGCCACCAGACTGTCACAGTTTGTATTAGGTTAGAGATTAGGTCCTATAGAGAATACAGAATATCATAGGTTTTGGGTGGGAAACAGGCTCCTAAAGTGATGGCAATTCTGGACATGACAGAGTCACTGGACACTGAAGAATTTTTAAGTCAGTGATGTGACTAATGATGCCTTTGTGGCCAGAAGAACCTGAATAATACTTATTCTTTTTATCTTTTTTTCTTTTTTAGCTCTCTTCCTCCTGTTGCTCAGTTCATGTTTCAGGTGCTCACAACCTTTAAAGACCTAAGCCTTTTCTTCCTTTATCACATATATGCTTTCTGCTTACCAGATCTGTTAGCAAATCTGGGAATGTAAGCCTCCCAGTCCCTATTTTTAATGCTGATTTTATTCAATTGAAGGCAATTTTATTAATATAAAAGGAAGCATTAGCTTTTTGATCAAGTTGAAGCTTTTCCCTTTCAGCTGTTTTAAAGTCACACAGCACAGATTGATCTCTGCAGTGGTTTAGATGCCAGAAATGGATAAAAACTACTCCTGAATATAGCAGATGTTAAAATGTTGCTGAAAGCTCTGAAGGAAAAACATCAATTGACATTGTGAGGTTTCAATGAAGATGATGAAATAAAAATGTCACTTTTGCAGGATCATCAAACTCATCAATTTTCTGCTCATCACTAGACAAAATTTTAGTCAGTGGCACATTTGAGGAATCTGAACAACTACATTTGCTAGGCTTTTTCAGTTCAACAGCAATCCTTCCAGTCTCCTGAAGGACCAGCATTTCTTAGTTCAAATCCCTTCCAAACGAGAATCCCTTGATTCTTTCTCCTTTATTCAAACTCAGTCATGCAGAATTGGACAAAGCCACAAATTCATTTTTGTAATGATGATTAGTGAACAACATGTTGAAGCCTGGGCTGGGTGCCCCCTGCTCTATGAGGTGCTTCCTGTGTCCAGAGGTCCAGCCCAGTGGGCGGACGCAGGAAATTAGGTATTTCCTACCATAATTCCTGCACCGCTATAAAATCCACGTCGGGGTCTGGCACTTTCTCTTTCTTCCTCCTCCATCACCCAATAACTGGGGGAGATGCCTCCTGCCCTTGAGCCTGGCTAGGCCCAAGGCTGGGGGGGATGGACAGTCTCAGATCTGGCCAGCTGAGACTAGCCTAGCACTGGAGTGAATAGAATAGAATAGAATAGAATAGAATAGAATAGAATAGAATAGAATAGAATAGAATAGAATAGAATAGAATAGAATAGAATAGAATAGAGTAGAGTAGAGTAGAGTAGAGTAGAGTAGAATAGAATAGAATAGAATAGAATAGAATAGAATAGAATAGACCAGACCAGACCAGACCAGACCAGACCAGGTTGGAAGAGACCTTCAAGATCATCGCATCCAACCCACCATCCAACACCACCTAACCAACTAACCCATGTAACCAAGCACCCTGTCAAGTCTCCTCCTGAACACCTCCAGTGACGGCGACTCCACCACCTCCTCAGGCAGCACAAGTGGGGGGGGGGGGAAGAAGGAGCCCTGGGGGGTCTCGGGTGTACCCTCAGGTGGGGATTGGATGTTTCTGTGTCTGTTTTGGGATCTTTCTTTGTCACTGGGCTTCTGGTTTTCTGCAGACATTCACTGCTTTCTATTTAAACTTTCCATCACTTTTGCAATCCGTTTGTCTGAGTTGTTTATTTCTGCCCATGGTGGGGAGGGGGGCCTGCCTCAACCCATCACATTCTTGGTACTAGAGGATGGTAGTGGTGGGGAGGGAGCCTGCCTCCAACCCACTACACAACAATCAAATTTGCAATATTGATTATGGCTTTTACATTCAAAACAGTGACATTCCTACCCTGTAAAATGCGAATAGTGCAGCTTACATGATGTACAGCCAAGTGATGCCTTCTAAACTGCTCACCTTTCAGAGGACCTTTGTGATTCTACCAGAGTTAATGCCCCTCTCCAATCTTGTCACATTATTTCTTATAGGCAGGATAGATACATTCATTTCCTTAACTAAACCTCAGGTCTGCAACTGCTTTCAAGACAGTTAAAATGCTGTTCTCATTACTCCTAGACTTTTAATTTTCCAAAGTTTTTTTCAATACAGATTTGAATCTCTCTAAATCCTTCTTATATTTGCCCCATCTGAGATGACTGAGTTCTGGGGATGCTTCTTCCCTACAATGCTGCTTCAGATTAATCTTGTTGGCTGTACAGACAATGTTTCTGTAAGGAGCTATTCCTGACACAAACATATGTTCTGTGCCAGCACATACTCAAAAAAACACACAGAGAAGCTTGAGAGTCAAGTTCCACAGAGGTATTTCCAGAGTCTGTAGGAAAATTAGTTTGATAAATCAAGTGAGTATTTTTGAGTGAAGTTTAGGGAAAGACTTGTTTTTCTCTGAAGTGATACTTAGAATCATAGAATCAGTCAGGGTTGGAAGGGACCACAAGGATCATCTAGTTCCAAACCCCCTGCCATGGGCAGGGACACCCCATACTAGATCAGGCTGGACAGAGCCTCAGCCAGCCTGGGCTTAAACACCCCCAGGGACAGAGCCTCAACCACCTCCCTGGACAACCCATTCCAGAGCTTCAGCACTCTCATGGGGAAGAACTTCCTCCTCACCTCCAGCCTGAATCTCCCCACCTCCAGCTTCATTCCATTCCCCCTAGTCCTATCACTACCTGATATCATGAGAAGTCCCTCCCCAGCCTTCTTGTAGCCCCCTTCAGATACTGGAAGGCCACAGTAAGGTCACCTCAGAGCCTTCTTGTCTCCAGACTAAACAGCCCTAACTCTATCAGTCTGTTTGGGTCAAAACTAGCTAACTAACTAAGTAACTATATATATATATATATGTATTCACCAGCACATGTGAAAGCCATATTCAATATCCTAAATGTCTATGATTTTAGATGCTGCTCTGAGGAATCCAGTAAATAGGCTGGAAACCATAAGATCAGTTTGAATTTTCTCTTTGGCTTGTTACTCTAAATTCATATTATTGTTTTGACAGCAAGAAACAGAAAGAAATTTTCCTCCTGAAGAGCATCAAGCATCAGGTGTTGATGTTATTTCCAAGACTTCAGTGATGCTCAAGTGCCCTGCACGGTGCAAGGGACAGCTGTGATAGCCCCCATTGCCAAAAGTGAATCTGCTTTCAGTGATCATAAAACTGGGAGGGTAGAAGTGTCACTAAAGCCTCCTAATGTTATTGTAAAGCAGGGTTTTATTTTTATATGTACTTAGAACCCTCTAGAAAAAGAAAATATTGATCATGAGGGAAAGAAGGAAGTAGCAGGTAAAGTAATCACGCTGCCATGGTTACTCTGAGAAGTGAAAGCTCAAAGGAAATTTTAATACAATTTAAAAAGGATAAAGCCAACAGCATTCAACCAAGACCCAGGATGTTCCTACAGAGTTATTTATTTAGTTTGGAATAAAAGCATTTACAAACTCAGATTATCACCTTGACCATGTCTGCCTAGAGTTGCAGGTAACAGGAATGAATCAAAAGTAAATCTGTGGCCTGGTGGGAAATGTCTCTAGGGTAAAAGAAAGAGAGGTATATCAGTGTCATCACTGCCTTCATACAGATTCATCCTTTAATAGAAGCCTTTTCTAAACCCTCTGTAAGAGTGATGCTGACATGGCAGCAACATCTAAGGGAACCCATCATCTAGATGAGGCTTCTGACCCTGGAGCTGCCTGAATGATCTCAGGGATTATTGCATTTCATTCAGAGTGGGGAAGGCACAACTATATTGTTGAAGCTGCCTTGTCCCTCGCTGTAGGGGAAAGGCTGCATAGATAAAGGAACAGCACCAAACAAC
This sequence comes from Melanerpes formicivorus, assembly GCF_026170545.1. Classification (NCBI taxonomy): domain Eukaryota; kingdom Metazoa; phylum Chordata; class Aves; order Piciformes; family Picidae; genus Melanerpes; species Melanerpes formicivorus. The sequence goes on along the minus strand of NW_027142415.1, from coordinate 3,690,042 downwards.
ACACACAGACAGCCTTGTCTTCAGGGCTAAGGCAAAGAAAATCAGAGCTAAAGCTCTCTTGCCTAAAGGACAAAACCAAAGAAAAACTCTCTCCCCCTTTCTGCTTATATGGTGTTAGATCTGTAGGACTATTTTGTTAGAGACAGACTCGGCCAACACAGGTAGAGTCCCTTGATTCTTTCGCTGATACTTAAAGCTTGGACCTTTGTGTGTTTCTGAGTAAGGAAATGATCCCAACAAGACTCACGGAAGAGTCTGGAGTTAGATTAAGGTACTTTAACAAGTCACAGAAACAGAGTATCACACAAATGCCTAGATTGGACAAGAATTTTAAGATCATCAAGTCCAATCATTTATCTATCACTGAAAAGTCTTTGACTAAACCACAGCCTTAACTACTATGTCTACACAACTCAAATGCTTCCAGGGATGGAGGCTTCACCACTTCCCTGAGCAGCCTGTCCCAATGCTTGATAACCCTTTTGGTAAAGAAATTCTTCCTAATCTCCAAACGCAGTGCCATCTGCAAAGCAGGAAGACACTAAAATATTCCTGTGAAGAGAAGGTGCAACTGTCCAACAACTGTAAACCAAAAATAAAGGCCTTGAAGGGTAAGTGGCTCCTTAAGTAACACGGCTTTTGGCTCATGCATTATTTCCATAGACGAGATGTCTACATCGGTCTTTGTTAAACTCAAGTAAGTTTCCTAGCAACCCAATCGTTATCTCTGTGGGGGATTAAAACACACCAGCATTATACAGAAGTTGAAAGTCTTTGACGGCATCATGAGTTTTGACCACCACAATTAATTACCAGACATGCTGGCGTGAGTCCGAAGTCCTCTTCTTCAATAAGATAAGTATCAACAAAGTACTTCACTTAATGCTAATGCATTTCATTTTCTGCTACATGATAAAATCAGCCTCAGTGTATCTAGTACACAGTGTGAAGTGCAGGGCACCCTAAACAAAAATCTTCACATTAACCTCTTGTTTTTGCATGCCCAATGTCAAGGATAGCAAACGCTGTATTAAGAAGGTGACTTTTTAAGCTTTATTTTAGAAGGTAATTACTGCCCTAAGCAGAAAATCCTTCTAGAGAAAGAAAAGCTCTCCCTCCTTCTTCTTGTGAGTTGTTTGTTTGTTTTGCCTGTTTGCTTCTAAAGGATTTTTTTTCCCAGTTCCCCAGCAATGTCAACTAACTCAGGACTAGCAGCTAGCTCCAGGACTGGAGCAGTAAAGAATATCTTTTACAACGGAAATATTAGCATAACTAATTCACGTTGCTCTGTGTGTATAATCACAGAATCAACCAGGTTGGAAAAGACCTCAGAGATCATCTAGTCCAACCTATTACCTAACACGTCATGACAACTAAACCATGGCTCCAAGTGCCACATCCAAGCCTTTTCTGAACACCTCCAGGGTGTGAGAGACTAATAAGTTTGTCTCTCTCGGTGTACTCAACAAAGATAAAATCACTTGCTGTTTGCCCAGACAATATGTATTGGGCAGAGCCACTTGGAAGGTGCAAAGATAACATTGCTCACTGGGCCACAGCTGGCCTACAACAATGACCCAGCCATTCATGCCTTCAGGGCAAGACAATCTCCACCCATCAAGTACCCTGGGCAGGGTGACACAATGTGTAAGGAATGTAGGGGGATTGTCTGAATGGAGACGGGGGAGACAGAGATTTCTCTCCCCCCTCCATCCAAAATCTTGCCCAAACACACAGCAATATACAGAAAGATTTCCGGGGGAACAGATACCTGGATTATTTCCTTGCCCCTGGAATACCTGACATACCTAAGGACCAACACTTGCCTGAGGACTAAAAAACTGTATAAAAAGACCTGAGTGACACTGTCAAAGAAGAAGAGAGAAGACGGCACCATAACATCACGGGGCAACACAACGCATCTTGGACTCTCACCACCCCTGACCGTTGGTAATATAATCGCTTTCCGACTTTCTCCTTCTAATTCCTTCCTTCTTCTCCCTCTCTCTCTCCCTCCCCATTTTCTCCCTCTCCCCTTCTTATTTCCACTTTGTTTATGTAATAAATAGTCTAGCTGCTGATACTTTGGCCTCGTTTGTGCCTCTAATTTTACAACACAGGAATATTTAAAAGAACTGTGTCTCAGGACCGAGACATTTAATGTCTCCGGACCTTGACACAGGGACAGGGATTCCACCACTTCCCTGGCCAGCACATTCCAATGGCTAATTACTCTGTGAAGAACTTTCTCCTCACCTTGAGCCTAAATAAAGCCATAAACAGGTGAAAGAGATCTCAGAAAACCAAAAAGTGAGCAAACATGGACGAGTGAACAGGATCCTCCACTATTCTTTCAAATCCTGTGCTGAAATACCTTCCTATGGCACAAGACTGTCTTGAGTAACCCTGCATGGTGCCCTGTAGCCTGACAGCGCTTGAGTTTATGGAATGTATAAAAGAATGATGATTTTAACATTTAGAGAGCCTTTTCTTTTACAGTGGATTATGAGGTTCAGTAAGCATGTTCTTGAATAAACCTAAATCTCCTCTCCATATACCGTTTCACTAATAGTTCCAAATGCCAGGATTTTGCAGTATTTGCTTTGCCTGCACATTAGAGATAGATGGGTACGAACCAAGTTGAAAGAACATGTTGCTACAGCTCAGAGTAAAAAAATATATTGATTTCTTGGTAGTCCAACATTTTGCTCTTGTACAGTTTTGGGAAAAAATAAAAATAAAAGGAAAAAAAAATTAAAAAGAGGAAAAATAAATTAAAAAAGAAAGAAAGTTAATGTAAGAAAAAGAAAATGAAAGAAGAGGTTTTTTGTTTAAGATGTATATAGAAGAGACAAGAAAAGCAACTGATTCAAAACACCCTTTCTTCAGAGGCTATACTACTACAGAAGGAAAAGGAAATAATAATACACCTTAAATCCCCAAAGAGCAAGAATTGCAACTTGCTCTTTTACTTAATAGAACCTGTACTCCCTTCTGCAAGAGTAGCTCAGAAACTGGACAAGAGTCTCATTTGAGAGGAATCCATGACACCAGTTCCTGTGGTGTTCAATCCATCATTACTTTTCTTCCAAGCAGAAGGAAGAAGCAATGCAGTTTTGCTGACTCCTGACCATTTCAAAAGGTAAATCTCCTACCTGTTTGTATTTGGCTGTTTGGGCTTGGCCGTCACCAGTGAGGGGCTTTTTAGGGTGTCGGGTAGTGATAAGGTTAGGAGGAATGGATCCAAGCTAGTGTGACTAGAGATCACACTGACAGAGAATAGAATAGAATAGAATAGAATAGAATAGAATAGAATAGAATAGAATAGAATAGAATAGAATAGACCAGACCAGACCAGACCAGACCAGACCAGACCAGGTTGGAAAAGACCATTGAGTCCAACCTATCATCTAATCAACTAAACCATGGCACCAAGCACCCCATCAAGTCTCTTCCTAAACACCTCCAAGGATGGCAACTCCACCACCTCCCTGGGCAGCACATTCCAATGGCCAATCTCTCTTTCTATGAGGAACTTCTTCCTAACATCCAGACTGTGTCCTCTTGTTCTGGTGCTGGCTGCCTGGGAGAAGAGACCAACCCCCACCTGGCTACAACCTCCCTTCAGGGAGTTGCAGAGAGCAAGAAGGTCTCCCCTGAGCCTCCTCTTCTCCAGGTTAAGCAAACCCAGCTCCCTCAGCTTCTCCTCACAGAACTGTGCTCCAGACCCCTCAACAACTTTGTTGCCCTTCTCTGGACACCTTCCAGCATCTCAACATCTTTCCTAAACTGAGGAGCCCAGAACTGGACACAGGACTCAAGGTGTGGCCTAACTAGTGCTGAGTACAGGGGCACTATGACTTCCCTGCTCCTGCTAGCCACACTGTTCCTGATGCAGGACAGGATGCCATTTGCCTTCTTTGCCACCTGGGCACACTGCTGGCTCATGTTCAGCCTACTATCTCAGGACATGGTCTAATGGCCATGGTGATGTTGGTTGATGGTTGGACTCGATGATCTTAGTGTTTTTTTCCAACCAAAACAATTACATGATTAATTACATGGTTATATAGAGGAGGGCAGATTTAGACTAGACGGTAGGAAGTTCTTCACCATAAGGGTGGTGAGACACTGGAACTGGTCGCCCAAAGAGGTTGTGGAAGCCTCATACATGGAGGTTTTTAAGGCCAGGCTGGATGTGGCTCTAAGCAACCTGATCTAGTGTGAGGTGTCCCTGCCAATGGCAGGGGGATTGGAACTGGATGATCCTTGAGGTCCCTTCCAACCCTAACAATTCTGTGATCCTGTGATCTCTGAAGCATTTTTGTTGGTTTCTTTATGCTGCCTCTACCACCTAGAGTGATACAATAAGGATTACTCACCTTTAAGGCTGTCTGTATTGGAGATATTTACTTTCACCAGAGTGATTCCAATAATATGCAGGCAATATGATTACAAAACAAAACTGCAGACACCTCATATTACCTCGTTAAGGTTATGGACTAATGTTGTAGTAATTTATGGCTCCATTGCACATGGTTCTTTAAGAGAATTTAAAAGAATGAAAGAACCAGGCACATATAACACTGGCCTGTAGCTTGCCACAAACTGGGAATACACTATTTAGCTAAATGACCTCATTAAATTTTAGGAGTCTGTTATTTCTTGTCTGATTATTACTCTAAATACAATCCCAGGGCTTTTGTGACTCATGCATAGCACCTCAGGATAGATTTCATTTTGATGTACACTGCATTAGTCATACTTATCCCTGAACACAGATGATATATGATACATCTACTGCTGTATGCTAGAAAGAAAATATTAATGTATTAATATATTGGTTATGCAATTAATGCTGGTACATAAACCAATGCAGATCCAAACCAGCTTTTAGGATTCAGGATTGGATGCTGGGGAGGTGGGGGGGGGGGGGGAATATTCTTCTCCTCAATTTCCTTTCATTTACACTGCCAGAGATAATTTATTATGGTAATAATCCCTCCAGTTCTTGCAAGCAGTATGGTGTAAAAGAAGAAAAATATGAAAGTGAATGGAGAATCTTTTCTGCAAGACGTGAAATGAGCAACCACAGAGAAAGTTAACAGTCAGAGAATCACAGAATCACCAAGGTTGGAAGAGACCTCAAAGAACATCAAGTCCAACCTGTCACCACAGATCTCATGACTAAATGGTGACACCAAGTGCCACATCCAATCCCCTCTTGAACACCTCCAGGGATGGGGACTCCACCACCTCCCTGGGCAGCACATTCCAATGGCCAACAACTCTCTCTGGGAAGAACTTTCTCCTCACCTCCAGCCTAAACTTCTCCTGGTGCAGCTTGAGACTGTGTCCTCTTGTTCTGGTGCTGGTTGTCTGGGAGAAGAGGCCAATCCCCTCCTGGCTACAACCTCCCTTCAGGTAGTTCTAGACAGCAATAAGGTCTCCCCTGAGAAGACCTCTATATATCAGCTTTCCCTGAAGAAATTAAAAAGCACACCAGACATATTGATCCCTGACCAGCTCACAGATCTTGGCTGGGTCTTGCCCAGCCCGAACTGGCAGGATCCAAGGCAAGATTTGAATCAGTATATGTCAGCATGCCAGTTATCAAAAGAGAACTTCTGTGGCAGAACCAAACATTGAAGTGAAAAATGAGAAGCTGACATCTGTAAAGTGGAATGGTAGGAAAAATACATCTATTTCCTTTAAATTTTGAGAGTCATTACCCTGACCTTTTGATGGTTCAATACAGCAAATGTGAAGACTTGCACCTGGGGAAGGAACAACTCCAGGCACCAGTGTATCTGCTGAAGGAAGTCATCTCCACAGAAAAGGATCTGAGGATCATGGTGGACATCCAGTTGAACATGAGCCAGTAGTATGCAGCTAAGGTGGCTAACTGTAAGTCAGGCTACACAAGACAGAGAAATGCCAGCAATAAGAGGGAGGTGATCCTTCACCAGGATCAGTCTTGGAGTGCTGGGTCCAGATCTTGACTCCTCTGTACAAGCAAATATTTATGCTGGAGAGACTCTAATGAAGGGCCACGATGATGATTAAGGGACTGAAGCATCTCTCATATGAAAATAGGTAGATACCAGTGACTGGTCAGCCTAGTGCAGACCATGCTAAGGGGGTTCTTATCAAGTTAAGCCTAGTGCAGAGCATGCTGAAGGGGATCTTATCAAGGTATATAAATACCTGAATGGAAGGTGTAAAGAGGACAGAGCCAGGAACAAGACAACAGCAGACAGGAGCAGAGGCAATGGGCACATTGAATCACAAGAAATTCCCTCTGAGTATCAGTAATCCATATGTGAGGGTGACCAAGCACTGGCATAGGCTGCCCAGGAAGGTTGTGGAGTTTCCATCCCTGGAGATGTTCTAAAGCTGTATAAACATGGTCCTGAGAAAGTGGTTGTAAGTGGTCCCATTTGTGTGGTGGGAGGTGGACAAGATGACTTCCAGAGATCCCTTTTAACCAAACCCGCTCTGTAGTTGTGCAGTTCTGTTCCGTGTTCTCTTACAGAGCTGACATGATGTACCACTTCCTCACCTCCAGAGAAGAGCACCTTATGAAGAGCAGGAAGCAAACCTACTTTTTTTTCTGCAGGTTACCAAGCCAGCAGCATGTTCTGATTGCAAAATCAGTTTATAGAATGTCAGAGTAGGGGAAACACTGTCACTGTTCCTTGTCTTCCCAATTCCATGCTGTAAAAATCAGAGTAAACTAGATCCTCCAAAAAGAGGAAAGCAGCTTCCCAGGATTCAGAGCTCCCCTGTGCTGCTTCTCTCATTGGTATTTTTTGTGAGAGATTTGGTGGTTAGCTTTGTCTCCCTAATCTTAGTGCTGTGTAAAGTTTCTAGGTAATCCAGATTTGCAGGTAGAAGGATGTTTGGCACTTACAAGGGAATGGCAGCATCTGTGCATAAGATTAGCTGCTGTCAGTCAGATTTCTTTTTGGTTTGGAAGCTGAACTGACAAACTGAAATAAAAATAGTCAGGTTAAAGTGAATACAATATTCTGTGTAAACAGCAAATAAAATCTTGCTAAGGGTGAAGGAAGCATTTTAATTCCCTAGCTTCCTTCTACAGAATCTCGGAATGGCCATGTCATACAACCACAGTGACTAAGATCAGAAAACCCAGGTTCTGGATGTTACCCTCCCTCCCTTGCTCAGGGCAACTTAGCACATATTGTCCAGCTTCCAAAGGACTGCCAGGGTTGTCAGAGAGAGTCATTCTCAGGGCCTTTCTGCAGTTCATGCAGAAGAAATTTCCTACCAAGCAGCTGAAAAGAACACCACCACAGAAACATCGCAGTCATTAGCTCTACGCATGGGTGACTGGGCCACTAGGAGATAACAGACAGCAGCAAATACCCATAAATAACAGAGAGGATGGAACCAGGCACTGAGATTTCCAGAGTGCTGTAACTAAGCTGCTGGGCAAAGCATTTCTTTCTTCTCAATTCTGTGATTCAAACTAAAGCATTTAAGATGAAAGTCCTGAGTGATTGATGTCAACACTTGTAAACAGCTGTGTCTAGACTGAGTTTGCTCACTAAGACTCTTTCCTCACCCAACACAAAAGGTGTCATAAGATGTTAAGTACTGGCTGCAGAGCACTTTGAGACACCTATACTCTAACAGCTATTACTGATTCAAGAAGAGTGGTTTCTTAAAGCATCCTGATGGTGCATTTGATCCAGGCAAGTCGCAGCACTGCTTTAAGCACCCCGGGAGATTGTTTCTTATTGCTCTTAGATTTACTGTAACACAAATATGGCTATAAAGAAAAAGACACCTAAATCCTTCCTTTATTTACATCTATTCAATCACTCCTGGTTACTTCTCTCTGAACCAACCTACCTGATTCCTCTCTCATTTACCCTCTTAAAACACTTACAGCTATTTAATACATCATTCATGAATCATTATTTAGACAGGCACTCCATATTTAGCCCTTCTTTTCCTCATAAATCAGTCCCCTCCAGACCCTCAATCTTTTTTATTGCTCTTTCATAACTGCTGATAGTACTCATAAATGAAATGTCTGTAATGGCACTAAGCAAGAAAAAGGGAACAGGAGACCAAGGCTGGAGTTAATAACATAAAAATAAAACACAAGCTAACTTGTGCATCCTCTTTACTCTGGCACTCAAGTAGACATAAATAATAGCACAACAAGGCAAATTAATAAACAGAAGCTAAAGTGAGGCCCAGGCATAGCTGCTGACATATTTATAAGTCTAGTGGAAGGTGTCCCTGCCCATGGCAGGGGGGTGGGAACTGGGTGATCCTTGAGGTCCCTTCCAACCCTGACAATTCTGTGATTCTGTTAGTACAGTGCCTTTGAAAATTAAACAACCAATTATTTTCAACAGGAAACTCTGGCAAAATGCTGAAAATAATTCTCAATATGCTGGAAGGTGTCCAGAGAAGGGCCACAAGGATGAGCAGAGGGCTGGAGCACCTCTCCTATGAGGACAGTCTGAAGGAGTTGGGGCTGTTCAGTCTGGAGAAGAGAAGGCTCCGAGGTGACCTCATTGTGGCCTTCCAGTATCTGAAGGGGGCCTCCAAGAAGGCTGGGGAAGGACTGCTCAGGATCTCAGGTAGTGATAGGACTAGGGGGAATGGAATGAAGCTGGAGGTGGGGAGATTCAGGCTAGATGTGAGGAGGAGGTTCTTCACCATGAGAGTGGTGAAGCCCTGGAATGTGTTGTCCAGGGAGGTGGTCGAGGCCCCGTCCCTGGGGGTGTTTAAGAGCAGGCTGGATGAGGCTCTGGGCAGGCTGATCTAGTGTGGGGTGTCCCTGCCCATGGCAGGGGGGTTGGAACTAGATGATCCTTGTGGTCCCTTCCAACCCTGAATGAAACTATGAAACTATGAAATATGTATTAAGTTACAGCAGCTTAGTACTCAATGGCTTTATAGCTTTTCTTATGGATCCTCTATCAAGGTCATCTTAAAATCTTTTGAGTGCTTAGAATCTGAGTGTTTAAGATTTGGTTTGCAGCTCAACAAAGGGTAAGATGTTAAGATGTAAGATTCATTTTAAATTAAAAATCCCCACCTTATTTAATGTATTCAGATTCTCTGGTTTGACACTACAGGTATGTGTAAAGACAAAGAACACTTGAAGTTCCAAATGCAACACTGATGATAAAAAAACCCACAGCAGGTATAAATAAGCCAAAAAGCAACAATTGGCATTCCTAGCTTAAAAAATGATCTTTGCTAGAGCCAGTATATCACACAGAATCACCAAGGTTGGAAGAGACCTCAGAGATCATCAAGTCCAACCTGTCACCCAACAGCTCAAGACTACTAAACCATGGCACCAAGTGCCACATCCAATCCCCTCTTGAACACCTCCAGGGATGGGGACTCCACCACTTCCCTGGGCAGCAAATTCCAAAGGCTAACAACTCTATCTGGGTAGAACTTTCTCCTCACCTCCAGCCTAAACTTCCCTTGGCACAGCTTGAACCTGTGTCCTCTTGTTTTGGTGCTGGCTGCCTGAGAGAAGACACCAACCCCCACCTGGCTACAATCTCCATTCAGGTAGTTGCAGACAGCAGTAAGGTCTCCCCTGAGCCTCCTCTTCTCCGGGCTAAGCAACCCCAGCTCCCTCAGCCTCTCTTCATAGGGCTTGTGTTCCAAACCCCTCCCCAGCTTTGTTGTCCTTCTCTGGACATGTTCCAGCAAGTCAACATCTTTCCTAAACTGAGGGGCCCAGAACTGGACACAGGACTCAAGGTGTAGCCTAACCAGTGCAGAATACAGGGGCACAATGACTTCCCTGCTCCTGCTGGCCACACTATTGTTGATGCATGCCAGGATGCCATTGGCCTTCTTGGCCACCTGGGCACACTGCTGGCTCATGTTCAGCCAGCTGTCAGTCAGGATCCCCTGATCACTTTCTGCCTGGCTACTCTCCAGCCACTCTGACCCCAGCCTGTAGCTCTGCATGGGGTTGTTGTGGCCAAAGTGTAGCACCAGGCACTTGGATTTGTTGAATGTCATCCTGTTGGACTCTGCCCATCTGTCCAGCCTGTCGAGGTCCCTCTGCAGAGCCCTTCTACCTTCTAACAGATCAACATCAAACCAGACCCTTGCTTGCCAGCAGGTAAACAATAACCTTTTCTTTTCAAGCAATGGAACTTCACTCAAAGAATGATTAAAACACTGGAGAAACATGATTTTCACAACAAGAAAATAACTGCTTACTTGTATTTGCAAAAGGTTAGTGGCCACAGTTATTAGACTACCAGGGGTTAACTATTTTACCAAGAACTCATTCCTCCTATAAGCACACACTCTCCACCTCAGTGATTCAGACAAAAGGAAAGATAATGTCCAGAACTCTTCCACATTAAAATGTGCTTTTTGTTATTTAGCTGACAAATGGGTTCAGAATAAGGCTTTGTGATGTAAAAGGAAATAAAACAGCCCTCAGCACTTCAGTCAGAGATCCCTCAAACTTTTAGCTGTCATCTGACCTAACAGAGTATTTTGCTAGTTGAAGACACTAAACTTGTCTGATGAAACATTTATGACTGTGGTGCTTCAAGGTAAGACAGTAAAAGGAACGAGTCCATAATCTAAAGTAAGTATTAAAAGCTGAAGTTTCAACCATTTCCTTTGATTAAAAACTCCATTAATCAATCATTCTCTATCAAAGTTGATGGATAAAGGCATACCTGTACACTGTAATGAAATACAGGCATCTGATTAAGATAGTCCAGGCTGGTTGAAACAAATGATAGTCTTGGCACCTAGAAATCTTGGAGATCATCAGCTACACTGCAAACATAAGAAACACAGTGGATAAAAGTGTTTTGTCTCTGCACATCCTCTGAAGGGCTCTTAGAAAGGAATATCTCTGAAGGAAAAACAGGTTCAGGTTAGGGAAAGTACCTCAATTTCTGCAGCAGCACTGGTACAATCTCCCTAAAAATGGGGGTGAGGAGGACTGGGTGGGCTTCCTGTCAGCCCTGTGTATTTACTTGATCCCACAAAAGCTACATTTATTCTCTCTCTATTACTTTTACAAATGGCTGCTCCAAGAGTAACAAATGGGGACCTGAAGATCTGGTGATTTAATCCACATCACAGGCTGCATTTTCTGGGAGTTTGGTCTGTCCTTGCTAGGACAGGATAAAAGAAGACATGTAAGGGAAATGTGGAGATGAATACTTAATTGAACAATGATGGCAAGAAGAATACTTTGGCTGCTCTGATGCTGGGATACAGTTCAATGAACCGCTAAGGAGGGAGAAAGGTCATGCCAGGAAAAACAGAGGAAGAGTTTCTTCACCTTGAGAACATCACAACACCTTGCAGCTTGAATGAGAATCAGGGGGTGGTGGTCAGTGACAAAAACCTACAGGTAAGTATAAACCCTGGCTGCTGGTCTGGTCATGAATGGATTGTGGATTAGATATGATCAGCCAGGAAGGAGACTGTGGAATGATTACAAATTTGGAAACATCAATAATGTTAAAAAAAGGCAAATAGAACATTTTCTGCTGAACAAAGTAGGAAACTAACCAAAAGAAGACAAAAGGAAAACATTTATGCCACTGTACAAACATACAACAGATGGAAATCTTGAATACTTCAGGCCACTTATCTCTTGACATGAGGCTATGATAATATTCACAGTACACATAAGTGACAAGGATGGCTGGGCTGGTAGTATGGAACCACTTTCTTTCTACAGCTCAAGACAACTTCAATACATCCAGAAAGGCAGGAAGGGGTATCAGGAAAACAACACCCTCCTCTTGCTCTCTGTCCTGTGGTTTTTTTCTTTATTCAACTGAATAAGAATAAGTTCAACTGAATAAGTCAGTTCTTGCAAGCTCTTCAAGCCTCTGACTATCCCAGCAGCTTCTGTTTACATCTATTGCTTCTGAATACTTGTTTTGAGGCAAATACTGGGACAATACCCTGTATTTTGTATGGGGATTCAGCTATATCTTCTAAAATAGCTTCAATGCTTCCCCTTCTCTAGTGGAAATTCTTTATCTAACATAACCCTGGGCTGCATCTGTCTTTTTTATGATCCCATTACATTCATCTTATTAGTCATTCCATGGTCAAGTAATGAAAGCTACTGAACCAAGGAGAGCAGAAGATGCTTTGTAACATTGAAAATCAAGCTATTTTCATTTAGATACATATTAAAGAGTCTAACAGTTAGCTATCAATTCAAACAAACAAACAATAAAACCCGAACCACCAATCCAAACCAAGCAAAAACCAACAGAACCCACTGAAATATGAGTAACTGGAAAAAAGATGAAAACAACAATGGCCAAAAACCTTCAGGTATATTTTGTCTTTTACTTTCTTTAGTCACAGAACTGCAGAATTCATCTGAGTTGGAAGGGACCCTCAAAGATCATCATGCCCAACACTCCCACATTCAGCAGGGACTAGATCAAGTTGCTCAGAGCCCCATCAAGTTTGACCTTGAATGTCACCAGCAATGGGGCCTCAACCACATCTCTGGGCAACCTGATTCAGAATTTCATCACTCTCATTGTGAGGAACTACTTCTTCATGCCAAGCCTAAATCTACCCTGCTCCAGTTCCAAAGCATTGCTCCTCATCCTATGGCTACAAGCCCTGCTAAATAATCCTCCTCCCAGTCTTCCTGTAGGTTCTCTTCAGATATTGAAACACAGCTCTAAGAAAGCTTCCTGGAGCCTTCTCTTCTCCAGGCTGAGCAGCCCCAACTGTCACTTTGTAGAATAGGTGCTCCAGCCCTCTAATCATCTTTGTGGCCTTGCATCTGAATGCATCCTGAGGAATCTATACAGGCTGGAGAAGTGGGCTAAGGAGAATTTCATGAGGTTCAACAAGGTGAAGTCCAAGGTCATGCACCTAGATCAGGGCAATCCTTGATATAAATACAGGCTGGGGGATGATTATGATTGAGAGCAGCCCTGCAGAAAAGCACTTGTAGGTACTGCTGGACAAGAAGGTCCCATGCTTAGTGATTCCATCCATTATATTTGTGTTTGAACCAGTTTAGGAATAATGTTAATTTGCTGGAAGGTGTCCAGAGAAGGGCAACAAAGCTGGGGAGGGGTTTGGAACACAAGCCCTATGAAGAGAGGCTGAGGGAGCTGGGGTTGCGTAGCCTGGAGAAGAAGACGCTCAGGGGAGACCTTCTTGTTCTCTATAGCTACCTGAAAGGAGGTTGTAGCCAGGTGGGGGTTGGTCTCTTCTCCCAGGCAACCAGCACCAGAACAAAAGGACACAGTCTCAAGCTCTGCCAGGGGAAGTTTAGGCTGGATGTTAGGAGGAAATTCTACACAGAGAGAGTGATTGCCCATTGGGATGTGCTGGCTGGGGAGGTGGTGGAGTCACCATCACTGGAGGTGTTTAGGAGGAGACTTGATAGAGTGCTTGGTTGCATGGTTTAGTTGATTAGGTGGTGTTGGATGATAGGTTGGACGCGAGGATCTTGAAGGTCTCTTCCAACCTGGTCTGGTCTATTCTATTCTGTTATTTTCTGTTCTGTTCCACTCTACCAATACCTTAGGGTACACATTCTAATTTTAATTGAAACCAAATCTATCTGCTGGTGTATTTTTTTTTTGCTCCAGAGGAATAATTGCACATTTATGCCATTTGAAACGAGAACAGGATTTGGCTCACTACATTTTTTTACACACTTCACTGGCTGGGTGCTGAGAATGTCTTATTGGATTGGCTGGATTTTTTCCCCTCAGAAGAAACAGACATGATAATTTGTATTTGGCAGTTAAACACCTGGTCACTAAATATTTAAAACCCTGCAATGAAATGCCTCTCAATAAGCTGCAGAGCAATAATATGCAAATACTTACTTACAGTCAATTGGCACATAACAAGGTATGAACAATGTGTGTGCATTGTAATGAAGTGATGTAAATGACCTCAGAAGCTGGAAGACACTGCCACAAGTTTGAATTGTATCCAAAATAAGAATGTCTGTTTTCCCTACAATCTGCTGAATGCAGAATGCATTAGTATCTCAGCACTGCACAGCTGTGTTTTTCTATGGAAGGAGGATAATGCCTGCTTTCAGATTTGGGGGAAAAAAAAATAATTCCTTCCTAATTGAGTTGAGTACCTTTATCTGCATTCAAGCTGCTGCTTATTTATTTTTAAACAACTGAATTTTGGCAACGTTTTTGCCCTGAATGAAACACGCAGTTTAAAAGGCATTAGACATTCCGTGTCGGCCTTCTGCTATGGACAGACAGTATCCACTTAAGCTGGCTCTTGACCTCTTTATTTTTGCCTCATGACTGATCAACAAAATGTCTTTGTGCTTTTTACCTGTGGCCTCAGACCTTTTCCTCCCTATTGCCTGAGACACACTCTTGCAGAGCAAACATAACATAGAGCCACAGTCTTCCCTTTAATGTTCTGGTGCAACCACCAGCTCCACATCTTTTCAAGTTCAGGCTCCTCTCTCAAAGGAGAGAACCGAATGGAATGGAATGGAATGGAATGGAATGGAATGGAATGGAATGGAATGGAATGGAATGGAATGGAATGGAATGGAACGGAACAGACCAGACCAGACCAGGCTGGAAGAGACATCCAAGATCATCGTGTCCAACCTATCATCCAACATCACCTAATCAACTAAACCATGAAACCAAGCACCCTATCAAGTCTCCTCCCGAACACCTCCAATGATGGTGACTCCATCATCTCCCCAGGCAGCCCATCCCAATGGGCAATCACACTCTCTGTGTAACACTTCCTCCTAACCTCCAGCCTAAACCTCCCCTGGTGCAGCCTGAGACTGTGTCCTCTTGTTCTGGTACTGGTTGTCTGGGTGAAGAGATCAACATCTGCCTGTCTACAATCCCCCATTAAGGTAGTTGTAGAGAGCAATAAGGTCACCCCTGAGTCTCCTCTTCTCCAGGCTAAGCAACCCCAGCTCCCTCAGTCTCTCCCCGTAGGGCTGTGTTCCAAGCTCCTCCCCATCTTTGTTGCCCTTCTCTGGACATGCTCCAGCAAGTTAGCATCCTTCCTCAACTGAGGGGGCCCAGAACTGGACACAGTACTTGAGGTGTGGCCTAACCAGTGCAGTGCCCATCACCTTCTCCTCCATACTTTGCTTGTGCAATCAGTGTGCTTCATCTAGGGAAGACCTGGATTGCACAGCAAGACAATATCAAGGACAGGGTTGCTTAAGTGAAAGTGTTGAAGAGTTGAACCTCTGCCGTTATTCATACCATGCTGTCCAGTCAGAAGTGATACACAGAATCACCTCCCTGCCAGAGTGGCATCACCTAGAGCAAGTCACACAAGAACAAATCTAGATGGATTTTGAATGGTTCCAGGGGAGGCTCCACAACCTCTCTGGGCAGCTTGTCGAGGGCTCTGTCACCCTCACAGTGAAAAAGTTTTTCCTGATGTTCACACGGCGCCTCCTCTTCTCCAGCTTGCACCCATTGCCCTTCATCCTGTCATTGGGTATCACTAAGTAGAGCCTGGCTCTGTCCTCCCAACACTGCCCTTCATGCTGTTATACACATGAATGAAGTCACTCCTTAGTCTCCCTCCAATCTAAAGAGCCCCAGCTCCCTCAGCCTTGCACCATAAGGAAGATGTTCCACTCCCTTCATCATCTTTGTAGCTCTATGCTGGACTCTTGCAAGCAGTTCCCTGAGGTACATCCTGAACTGAGGGGGCCCAAAACTGGACACAATATTCCAGATGTGGCCTCACCAGGGCAGAGTATGCATTTAAGTTTCATTTTACTTGGGAGTTTGACAGAACTGAAGTATATGTACGAAGACTGGTAACTGTTTATCTTAAATGTTTTCCTTTTGCATGAAAAAATAATCACATTTTAGTAGTATATGAGAAGGCAGATCATTAGATAATAGAAATAAATCATTGCAGCTTCACTGTCTACATTATAGCAAAGAATCCAGCACCTGAACCGATAGGTTTTGTTCTTACCTCTCCCTCATGTCGCAAGCGCTTGCTTTGCTTTTCCCTCACACAACATTTTGTTAGTGTTTGCACTTACTGTTTTATTCCAATCAAGCCAAATTTCTAATTTCAGGCCTTTACTTTCTATCTGAGTACATTTCAGCAAAGCACAGATGCCACCTGATTACCATGTGTCAAACATGACTCCTTTTCCACTGTTCTATTAAGGCAGGAAACCCTTATTTAACAGTCTTCCAACAGGAAGAATAAAGTTCTGCTCGCACAAGATTTGTGGCTTATTAACTTAAGCTGCTTTATGAAGTGAATTAGTTAAACTGTGGATGTATAACTCAGTTTAAAAGCAGTTTACTTCAGCTTAGCTTAAACAGATTCCAATTTATGCTAAATTGAAAAATGCCTCATTTGAACTGCAATAAAAGTAGCGGCACAACTTCATTTCCTGGTTTAGTTGAATTAGTTAGACTTATTACATTTGGTTGAACCAAGTAACAGTACCAGAGATTCAAAGGTGAAATGTTCAGCTAACATTTAGCCTGGCAGGTTTACCAGTTTTTAGCAGCAGATGTCTGCTGCAATTGCTAATTATCTTGTCCCTTTGGGAAGTACCTAACGAAGCCCACGTCTGAAAAGGGTTGCTGTATAGCGCACATGAGTGAGGCTTAGCAACGTGCCACAAGGATCTTAGAGACCTTAGAGAGGTCTTCCAGGACTTGAAAGTGCCCTGCAAGGAAGCCAGGAAGGGACTTGTTATAAGTGCTTTTAGTGACAGGATGAGAGGGAATGGATTGAAGCTTGAGGAGGGCAAATTCAGACTGGAGATTAAAGAGGAACTCTTTACAAGTAACGGAGGTGAGACACTGGCACAGGTTGCCCAGGGAGGTTGTGGATGTCCCCTCCCTGGAGGTGTTCAAGGACAGGTTGGATGAGGCCTTGAGCAACCTAATCTGGTGGAAGATGTCCCTGACCATGGCAGGAGGTTGGAACTGGATGATCTTCAAGGTCCCTTCTAACCCAAATCATTCTATGATGCTGTGAATCTACCAAACACTTCACACCAAGGACAAGTTAAAACACTGGATTGGAACAATCCTTAAATGCAGCAAAATTGAGCCTCATGCAGATCCTCTTTACGGCAAGGAAATGTTTCTCCCAAACTAACTTTATTTCCAGTGGTCTCAATGAGCTCACAGGGAGAAGGCAAAACATTACAATAACTCCTCTGAGGACTTTTTAAAAGCATTGCTATGTCTAACCCTAGCCCAGGTGACTGGAACACCTTTCTAATGAGGAAAGGCTGAGAGACCTGGGGTGCTTTAGTAAGGAAAAGAGAAGACTGAGAAGAGGATCTTACAAGTGCATATCAATATCTAAAGGGTGGAGGTCATGAAGATGAGGCTGGGTTCTTTCCAGTGGTGCCTGGTCATAGGACAATGGGTACAAACTAGAGCACAGTATGTTTCACTTGGACTTAAGGAAAAACTTCTTTGCTTTCAGGGTGATGGACCACTGGACCACGTTGCCCAGAGAGGCTGTGGAGTCTCCTCTGGCGACTTTCCAAACTCATCTGGATCCACCTGTGCATTCTGATAAAGGTGAAGCTGATCTAGCACGGGGGTTGGACTAGATGATCTCCAGAGGTCCCTTCCAACCCCTATCATTCTATGATTCTAAGGGAACTCAGTGCTCATGAGATCTCCTCTTGCTTCAACTGCATTTCTAAACAAATTGTAAGCTTGCTTCAAGTATGTGTGAGGATTCAGCTGGGCAAAACTTTTAACAAAGAAAGTAACTTGATGTATAAACAGAAGAAAGGAGGAGGCACAGGAGAGGAATAGTTCCTTCATGGCAAAAATGAATGCAAGCACACACTCAGGCAGCACCACATTATTACTCTAAGGTATTTGCAGTAATATAAACTTTTGCAGAGGAACTTCAGATGGCAGAACCAAGGTGCATCAAATTTTAGCCTGAACAGCCAGAATAAACACACAGAAGTTGTAATTATTCAGACTCAACGAGTGGGAACATGCTCAATTACCACCGCTCTTTATCCTGTTTTTCCCAAGCAAATGAAGCCTTTCAAAATGATTGAATACCTGCAGCCACCATATTTTCTGTTATTGCAGCCTGGTAATTCAGATGTCATTCCAAATAAATATGTGGCTGGACTAAATGAAGGGGGTTTTGTGGTTTGTTTGGATCTTCAGTGTTGTATGTTTGAAAACAGACTTTGCTTTTCATAAAATGAAACTTCTCCTCACAAACAAATGACAGAAAGCACAAGTTCTCTATCTAATATTTCATTAGTATGCATCTTCATTCAGCTGAATAAGGCTGTTAGGGGTGTTAACCCTACCTCAAATCATTTATTCCCCCACTTAAGTTCTAAACTACAGTGTAAGCATGGCTTTATTTTACTTTCTCACCACACACAGTTAGACAATGACAGAAAGTTTGAACATATGCAGTGATTTGCATACATCTGCACACATTCATATGCATAAATACACACAGCACAGAAGGTGAAACTCAAAGTGAGCGAGTTAAGAAACTGAAACTCTCTTCAAGGGCTGCGTTAGCTTTGAAGGCAGCTCACTGAGCTGAGAGGTAAACCAAGTACCAGATCAATTTATATACTTATTTCCTTCTTAAAAAGGGAGAAAAAGTACTTTACAATCAGTTGGCAATTAATACACTACCTTGTTAGCTTGCAAGGTCTAAGGTAAGCACGGGACTCTTTCTTGTTCTTCATCTAGTTTGTGATCCTTTTTCAGGAAGGGGGGAATCTGCTATTAAGAAATTCCATTTACAAGCATTTTCATATCAAAATAGATATCTTCCCATGAAAGTCAGAGGAACCTCTCTCCCCCTCTCTCTCTCTTTCTATTTTTTTTTTTAATATATATGTCCTTTTCAAGTTTTTCAAAGAATTCTTTTCAGAGAAGGCAAGCACCTCATCAGCTCTCACCCACACAAATCTTCAAATGCTCTTTTTGAAGAATTGCATTTAAAAGTATGTTCAGTCACATCCCAAGCACGAGAAGCTGGGGAAAAAAAGCCTTTGAATCTGAACTACAGCTCCTCATAATCTGGTTAAAATTATCTCCAACACCACCTGTCATTATTAATGCAGGAAGAGAGGCGGAAAAATACCTTCAGCCTAGCTACATTATTGCAAATAAGGTCCATCTGCTTTCCACTGTTCTGTCATATAATAACAGCAGCTATATTTATGATGGATTTAGGATTTTGCCTGCAGTAGATGAATGTGTAACTGCTTTTATTAGAAAATGCTTTTCTTTGAGGGTGTTTTATCATCTTAGCAGACTTTGTACCTAATTTTCAATGTGGAATCCTCAGTCTTTGATATATTCCATAGCTAGGTACATGATTTTTTTCCCCCCAAGTATTTACATTCTTATTTCATATTTTATTTATATATATATATATATAAATATATAACTCTAGTATTTTGTGTTAAATGGTATAGCTGTGAAGAATTTTATATATATATATATATATATATAAACCTCTGTTTAGTATTTTGTGTTAAATGGTATAGCTGTGAAGAATTTTAGTTATATATATATATATAAACCTGTGTTTAGTATTTTGTGTTAAATGGTAAAGCTGTGAAGAATCTGATTGAAGGAATAATGGCTATAAGAGTCCTTTTATAATAGTCATAGTAAAATATTCATTATCTGAATAGATTAGACTAGAATTAACCAGGTTGCATGAGACCTTTGAGATCATCGAGTCCAACCTATCACCCAACACCACCTAATCAACTAAACCATGGCATCAAGCACCCCATCCAGTCTCTTCCTAAACATCTCCAGTGATGGTGACTCCACCACCTCCCTGGGCAGCACATTCCAACAGCAAATCACTCTTTCTATGAACAACTTTCTCCTAACATCCAGCCTAAAGCTCCCCTGATGCAGTTTTAGACTGTGTCCTCTTGTTCTGGTGCTGGTTGCCTAGGAGAAGAGACCATCCCCCATCTGCATCCTTGAAGAAGGCACATTCAAAAACACAATCCACAGGGTAATAGTTAATTTCTAAATGAGAAAGCAAGGATGTTTGTATAAAGAAATGAAAAGGAAAAGCTTAAAGGATAAAATGCTTGCTGTCATTACGGGAAGTGCCCAAAACACAGCAAGGAGATTTAGATAAACCATGGGTTGTGCCCTCAGCAGCCAGCAACGTGGGGACCCAGGTGCTGTGGTATGGCTTATTCTTGGCTTGCAGTCTGTTGTCTAAGTCTGCCCAGATTTCAATGACTTTGTGTGCCCCCCAAAACAGTATGCTGGTCTGAACAACAAACAGTCATCTGCAAGGTTTTGAGCAGACTGAAAATAGTAAATGAAAGAACAGAATTACCTAGAAAGCTAAGTACAAAAGTATGACATGGAACCAGTTGCCCAGAGATGTGGTTGAGGCCCCATTCCTGAAGACATTCAAGGTCAAATTTGATGGAGCCCTGAACAACCTGATCTAGCTGGAGATGTCCCTGCTTACTGCATGGGGGCTGGACAAGCTGACCTTCAAGTGTCTCTTCCAACAGAGACAACAGAGGCCAGAAAGAGAGTTCAGGTCCCTCTAGCCTATAAAAAACACCAGCAGATAGTTTTGGAAATCCCAATTTAACACTCAGAGGTACATAAAAGACAAATAAAATGCTAGAAGATATTAAAACAGTATCACAGTATCACCAAGGTTGGAAGAGACCTCAAAGATCATCGAGTCCAACCTGTCACCACAGACCTCATGACTAGACCATGGCACAAACAACTCAAAATAGCACTATACCACTTTAAAGCCATAGAGCAGCCTTACTATGGATAATGTACACAGTTCTACTTACCTGATCTTCAAAGAAATGAAGCTGAAATAACTTGAAAAGATGAAGAAGATGGCATAAGGCTGATCAGACAAGTGGAATAGCTTCCATAAAAGAAGCTATGATTGTGCAAGGGAGAAGCTGGCAGCCTGTGACTCTACATTCTGGACAAGACAGGGCTGTAAACTTATATGCAATGACAGACATGATGAAAGAGTGAACACAAAAGTATTTTCTTCGTTATTTCTCCTACTAGGGACACTAGATGAAATTGAGAGCTAAAAAAATGGAACTACTTTCTTTATGCTCCGCACATTTCAGCTGTGGCCATCATTGCTCTCAGGGTGTTTGAATGGCAGAAACTTAAACAGCCCAGAAAAGTTACTTGAGAAATTTGTTCACGACAGCATAGTGAACAAAATCAACTGGATGCAAATCCTTGCTGTTCAGATATCTGTTGTTCAGAATTTCTTGCTCAGAAGGGCCTTTAAATATTGATTAACTGAAGGCGGGAGGATGCACGAGGAGAAATAAATCTGCTTGTTCTGCTGTAATATTCATTGCCTAACCACCGACACACACCAGACAAAATGTACGTTTGCTGAGATTTCTGTTCACTCCTGTATCTTATATGAGGTAAATAAAAGCAAAGGAGCAAAAATGAATACCGACACCAAATTTATTATAGATGATAAGGAGCTCCAATTTGGAAGACACGGAATACTCTCATCTCTCAGTTGTCTTCCACTTAAGCTACTGCGAGATTTCATACACACTGGGATGAGTGGTTGCAGTGGGCTTGCTAATACTAAGTGTTCTCCCAAAGACTGGTACTAGCTGCTTCAGATCATATCAAATATTCACATTTCTGGGAAAGAAACATCTACTTTTTTTCCCCCACTCCCTGCACTGTGACTGATTTGTTGTTCTTTCTCCTTGCTTCTAATGTGAAGACAATATTCCTCCTGAACTTACACAGTGACACAGAGCCTAATGAATTTTATTTGTAATTATTAAGGCACACATTTGTAAAACTCCCATTCCATAGTGTGGTATCCTTATAGGGTTTATACCCTGTACACCACACTAGTTAGGCCACACCTTGAGTCCTGTGTCCAGTTCTGGGCCCCTCAGTTTAGGAAAGATGTTGAGTTGCTGGAAGGTGTCCAGAGAAGGGCAACAAAGTTGGGGAGGGGTTTGGAACACAGCCCTGTGAGGAGAGGCTGAGGGAGCTGGGGTTGCTTAGCTTAGAGAAGAGGAGACTCAGGGCAGACCTTCTTGCTCTCTACAACTACCTGAAGGGAGGTTGTAGACAGGTGGGGGTTGATCTCTTCTCCCAGGCATCCAGCACCAGAACAAGACAACAGTCTCAAGCTGCACCAGGGAAGGTTTAGACTGGATGTTAGGAGGAAGTTCTTCATAGAGAGAGTGATTGCCCATTGGAATGTGCTGCCTGGGGAGGTGGTGGAGTTGCCATCATTGGAGGTGTTTAGGAGGAGACTTGATGAGGTGCTTGGTTGCATGGTTTAGTTGATTAGGTGGTGTTGGATGGTAGGTTGGACACGATGATCTTGAGGGTCTCTTCCAACCTGGTCTATCCTATCCTACCCTATCCTACCCTAATCCTATCCTAATCCTATCCTAAAATGACAAGGGTCATTCTTCTCTGTGATAGTGAGTACTTTGCTGTGTAATTGCTTGCAGCAAGTAATTTAACTCCCTGGAAGGATCAAAGAATTGAAAAAGAAACTGTTGGGAATCTAAATGACAAGGGATGTAAAGGAGAAAACCAGAATATGGCTCACAGCTTATGTCATGTTCTGAAAGTCATCACTCTTAACACTTGTCCAGCAAGGATCAGTTCCAGGAACATGAGCCCAGCACCATGAGTAGCATGAGACTTCTAACCTCACTGCCCATGGGACAGGTAACTAAGCATAGGAAACAGCTCTGCAGAGACTGAAAAGCCATCCTGAAGGAAATGAGATGTTAAGCAGCTAGGGTTATGTACCAACACCTTGAATTTCACCTTAAGGTTAATTGGTAGTTGTTGGAAAATACAGAGCACCACAGAAATACATGCTTGGCATTCTGGCTGACTGAGAGGGCTAGCAGGCTACTTTGTGTTCCCTGCAACCAAGGGAATAATTCATTGTAGTAATGAGTTTCTTAAATTAACAAAGCAAGGTCAGACCTGAGTGCTTGATCAAGCTCCCTTTTTGACCATTTTTCATCTTGCAGATCTTACAGGAACCTGCAAGATTTGTGACTAAGGAAACTACTTTGAAGGGGTATTCTTTGCTCAGTACTTTGTTTTTAAATAACAGTTTGCATTTAATTACATTCAGGTGCACCAAACATAAACTAAGAATGTGTAACAGCCAGTTTGCTTTGCCTTTATGCCTGCCACATGGATTTGCATCAGCAGGATTGACATTTTCCTGTGATACTCAAAAAGCTTTGTGTAAGGATGGATAGAGAAGCACTTTTCTTATTCCTCTGTAAGCAGTACCAGGGAAGTGATTTTTACCCTGTAGCCAGCAGTAGTGATGCCACACCTTGAGTACTGGGTTCAGTTCTGGGCTCTTCACTACAGTAAAGACATTGAGGTGCTGGAGGGTCTCCAGAGAAGGGCAACAAAGCTGGTGAAGGGTCTGGAGAACAGGGCTGGTGAGGAGCAGTTGAGGGAACTGGGGTTGTTTAGTCTGGAGAAGAGGAGGCTCAAGGGAGACATTATTGCTCTCTACAACTCCCTGAAAGGAGGTTGGAGCCAGGTGGGTGTTGGTCTCCCTAATAATGAGTGATAGGAAAAGAAGGAATGGCCTCAAGATGCACCAGGGATGGTTTAGACTGGACATTAGGGAAAATTTCTTACTGAAAGAGGGATGTGGTGGAGTCACCATCCCTACAAGTGTTCAGAAAACATGTAGACATGGCACTGTGGGAGAAGATTTAGTGGACATAGTGGTTTCAAGTTGATGATTGGACTGAGTAATCTTAGAGGTCTTTTCCAACTGAAATAGTTCTATGAGCTTTCTTAGTTATACTTCCATAAATTCTAAATAATCATATTGAATTAAATAAGCTTGCATCAGAGAATGCTGAGTTAGTCACAATTCTACGCCATGAAGAGTGTGAGCTTGCTGGAATCATACGGTACTGTTAGCTGTTGTCATTTGAAACAGAAACTCCTTCCATCCAAAGCCCTCAACAATTATTGACTTTTACAACTTCACACTGCAAACTCAAAGCACACTAACAGATCTAACAGATCAACAAATACCTCCTGAAAGTTTCAGGTCACTTCTGCAGTGATGCCAAAAGAGTACTGAGAGAGGATACGGCGTGCAGGAAACAGCCGACTTTTCGACTGCTAAAAGGAGGTTATCTTGTGAAATCACCAGGGATTTCTCTACTGATGTTGGAAAGCTTTTCAGCAGAAGCAAGAAAACAACAAGAGAGCTGATCATTTTGATTTTGTTAGGCTGAGGATGCTTTGTCAAACCCTACTATTATAAGTCATATTTCAAAGCAGTTTCACAGAAATTAGAAGGTTTTTCTGGTTCAATTTCACGGGGTTTGTTTTATTTTTGAGGGATAAGCAAAAACCTATGCTCTGTTTTATAACTGACTGAGAGACAAAAAGGATTCTGAATTAATATAACTTCATGGATGTAACATAATGCCAACTTAATTGAAGAACTGCTGGAAGAAATCATTACTTTACCTTTAAACTACAGTGAGCACTCTTTATCTGATTTTGCTGCAGTGCATACGCAAGTGACAGTGAGCAGAGGTTTGCTGTGGTGTGTTGCTGGCAGGATAGCCAAGTCATCCTTTGTGATGTGCTGTAAACTACAAGACTTATTTCATGGTAAGGAGTAGAAAGATTTATTGCAGTGTTTTGCTGAATCTCACTTAAAGCAATGCCAAACTCCTGATGTGCCTCCAATTTTGGATGACTCTTTTAGGCTGTGTGGGCATTTTCCACATACCTCCTGCAGACAGGTCCTGGCCTTTCATGAATAATATATTTAATAATGGCATTAAAATAAGGGGGCTTTAAAGATTATCTTCACTGAAATGAAGGCAGACCAGGTCAAACTTAACTTTTGAATTAACTATTCCAAATAGAGCAGTTCCTACAGAAGATGTTAGGAAGCCCAACTCATAGCACCAAGAGGCTGTACACATAGGTGTGACTGGAATGTGAGAGACCCAGGTTAGGTACCCAGTTCTGAACTGTCTACAACTACCTGAAAGGAGGTTGTAGCCAGGTGGGGGTTGGTCTCCTCTCCCAGGCAACCACCACCAGAACAAGAGGACACAGTCTCAAGCTGTGTCAGGGGAGGTTTAGGCTGGAGGTGAGGAGAAAGTTCTTCACTGAGAGAGACATTAGTCGTTGGAATGGGCTGCCCAGGGAGGTGGTGGAGTCACCATCCCTGGAGGTGTTCAAGAGGAGATTGGATGTGGCACTTGGTGCCATGGTTTAGTCATGAGGTCTGTGGTGACAGGTTGGACTCGATGATCCTCGAGGTCTCTTCCAACCTTGGCGATACTGTGATACTGGCGGAATACTGGACTATGGGACAAAGCTCCATGTAAATGCCTCCACACTGGCAGTCATCTGGGCCACAGGAGTAACTCCAGGGTGATGATCTTGATCTTGATGATCTTGAGGATCTTGAGCAACAAATCTGTCCTCAAGCTGTGCAACGCTAAGAAAAGGTTTAATAGAAATTGCTGTCCACTCACAAAACCCCTAAATGCTCTGAAGTTATAAATATTGAACAAATTCTCAAGTCTTTTCTGTCAAGAAAAACGTTTGACTATTTTCTGTCACAACTGGCGGAAAATACTGATAGCCGTTTGGATCGGCAGAGGGTGTAGAAGCCTGTGGCATCTGCATGGTTCAGGTTCAGCCTGGAGAAAAGAAGGCTCCAGGGAGACCTTAGAGTGGCCTTCCAGTACCTGAAAAGGGCCTAGAGAGGAGTGACTTTTTAGAAGGACTTGTAGTGACAGGATGAGAGAGAATGGATCAAAGTTTGAGGAGGGCAGATATAGGCTGCAGATTACGAAGACATTCTTTACAGTTAGGGTGGTGAGACACTGGAACAGGTTGGATGCCCCCTCCCTGGAGGTGTTTAAGGCCAGGTTGGTTGAGGCTTTGAGCAACCTTGTCTGGTGGAAGGCTGGAAGGTTGGAACTAAATGATCTTCAAGGTCCCTTCCAACCCAAACCATTCCAGCAATCTATGAATTCTCTAATGAGGTTAAATATGAGACACTAATTATGATCACTGGAGGAACTCAAGCTATAAGCTACAGCAGTTAGGTACTGCTGTATTTGGAAAGTTTATTTGTAGAATTTACCTAATCTGAATGCCAAAACATACTCTAAACCAAGGTATGTGTGGAAAAACCCACAACCCATAAACAATATGTATTTCTTTCCCTGAGCCATCTAAAGTAAAACACAGAAGAAATCAGCTCCTTACTTCAGAGTCCTACTGAGTTACAAATGACAAACAACTTTTTATCGAGCTCATCTCCACCCTGGCTTCAGTGAAGGTTTCTATTCACCTGAATGGCAACAGACTTTAATCAATGCAGTGAAGATAGTGGATTCAGTGCTGCCTTCTGTGGATTCACATCATCCCTCCACTAGCTGTTTTTCTTTTCTGACAGGCTTCAGTCACTTCATTTTCTCACATTTCTGGCTCAGCAGCTCAGAGTGAAGCTGAGCTGATGTTGCTATAGGAATTGTTCAAGGTTTTCTCCATAATTTTTATACTTTTTTTTTGGTTTATATGCTGCAGGCTCCATATTTATAAGCATCAGTGGTTATTTTTCTCCTCCTGTTTCCGAAGTCATAGTGTTAATACATGGGATTTTGCTTTAGAGGCTTTAAGGCAAGTATATTAAAGTGACTGCTGCACAGTAAATAAAACATCAATTTACAGTGTATTTTCAGGTGTTTACAATTTAAAATGGCAGGAAGGTCCCTCTCAGAAAAGTGAAAATTCTATATTGTAATTCAAATCCCTACTGTTCTCCTATAACTGGCCATTTTTCAATATCACATCAGTCCTGAAGGCCATTTTTTATTCACTACTACAGCAAGAACCTACATAAGATTCCTCAACCATTCCTCATTCTTTTAGGATTACGCTGCAGATCTCAGTCAAACTGCAAAACCAGAAGGCTCTGCTTGTCAGAAATCAGTGTGGGGTCCAGCTATGGAGATGAAATACAGTATGCACAACTGGAGTGCTAGCAGGATCGTTGCTATTAATAGGGTTTGTTGTCATATATTTTTAATTCCAGATTAAATAATTATTGTACATTTTAACAGGCTGAGCCACCCAAAATAGAGCACTGATGTGACAGATCCCTCACTGAGAATCAGAGAATCAAGAAGGTTGGAAAAGGCCTCAGAGATCATCAAGTCCAATCTGTCGCCCAACGCCTCATGACTAACTAAACAATGGCATCAAGTGCCACATCCAACCCCGTTTTGAACACCTCCAGGGATAGTGACACCACCACCTCCCTGGGCAGCACATTCCAGTGGCCAATTACTCTTTCTGGAAAGAAATTTCTCCTCACCTCCAGTCTAAATTTCCTCTGGCACAGCTTGAGACTGTGTCCTCTTGTTCTGGTGCTGGGTGTATTGGTGATGAGACCAACCCCCACCTGGCTACAACCTACCTTCAGGTAGTTGCAGAGAGCAATAAGGTCTCCCCTGAGCCTCCTCTTCTCCAGGCTAAACACCCCCAGCTCCCTCAGCCTCTCCTCACAGGGCTGTGCTCCAGACCCCTCCCCAGCCTTGTTGCCCTTCTCTGGACACCTTCAAGTGTCTCAATGTCCTTCTTAAATTGAGAGGCCCAGAACTGGACACAGTACTCAAGGTGTAAAGTAAACCCTTCAGTCAGAAAAGATGTGTTTTGTTCTGGCACAGTGCAAGTCATCTCCAGCTAAAAATCTCACAACATCCCAGTGACATTTTACACAAAACACTTCCAGCTCCGCGTACAGGAACCAATATGCATTCAGTAGGTGTTTTTAGAAGGAAAACAAGTTTAAATTATACAAGTGCATCTATACATAGTGGTGATATTCAGGTGACAAACAGCAGAGATATGTGACAAATTCCATCTGCCTCCCAGTTTAGGTATTGATTTGGGGTTTTTTATAGCACCCACCACATTAAGTGCGAGTTACACATGCAGCTCTGCACACTCCACCTGCCTCTTGCCCACCACTCCGTTTCTTCCCAGATCACTTGTAACATATCACACCTCTACACAGTGTGAAATGCTTGCCAGTTTTATTTCTAAAAACCTGGCTTCTGCATTAGTGTTTCTTTCCTCACTGAAAAGTTACAGTCATTTAAGAGGCAACACGAGCCAGACAGAAAGCGAGGACAAGGAGGAGTGTTAAGTTTTGGCACATTGTAACACTGGATTTAGAAAGGGGAAGCAACACTGATTTCTCTAAGGAGAACCAACTTGCTCCCAGTGGACAATCAGCTGAGGGGCCTAACGTACCATAATTTTGTTTTTCTCAAACAGCAGAACTTGAGCAGAGGAAGTTCCATCTAAACAAGAGGAGGAATTTCTTTACTTTGAAGGTGGTGGAGTACTGGACTAGGATAGGGTAGGATAGGATAGGATAGGATAGGATAGGATAGGATAGGATAGGATAGGATAGGATAGGATAGGATAGGATAGGATAGGATAGGATAGGATAGGATAGGATAGGATAGGATAGGATAGGATAGGATAGGATAGGATAGGATAGGACAGGACAGGATAGGACAGGACTGGACCGGACCGGACCAGGTTGGAAGAGACTCTCAAGATCATCACATCCAACCTATCATCCAACACCACCTAATCAACTAAACCATGAAACCAAGCACCCTATCAAGTCTCCTCCTGAACACCTCCAGTGATGGTGACTCCACCACCCCCTCGGGCAGCACATTCCAATGGGCAATCACTCTCTCTGTGTAGAACTTCTTCCTAACATCCAACCTAAACCTCCCCTGGTGCAGCCTGAGACTGTGTCCTCTTGTTCTGGTACTGGTAGCCTGGAAGAAAGAGACCAACGTCTGCCTGTCTACAACCCCCCCTTCAGGTAGTTGTAGAGAGCAATAAGGTCACCCCTGAGTCTCCTCTTCTCCAGGCTAAACAACCCCAGCTCCCTCAGTCTCTCCTCATAGGGCTTGTGTTCCCAGCCCCTCACCAACTTTGCTGCCCTTCTCTGGACATGCTCCAGCAAGATTGCCCAGAGAGGCTGTGGAGTCACCTTCTCTGCAGACTATCAAAATCCACCTGGACACCCTTCAGTGCTGCTCGATCTAGGTGAACCTGGTCTGGCAGGGGTGTTGGATTAGATGATCTCCAGAGGTCCCTTCCAACCCCTATCATTCTGTGACTCTGGGCAGTGATATTTTAGTTGCCTAGTAGCTAGTAAATAACAGGCTAGCTTCCAGGACTCCCAAGGAAACTAAATCTACATTATAGCTACCATTTGCATTGTTCTGATCCATGCAGAATCAGTTTTTACTAATCTAAAAGATCTGCTGCAACTTTTAAAGTAGAACAACATGAAAAGTTCCTGCACTGCTTCACCACCTGGATGCTGCAGGACCCCTCAGCTCTTTGGATCAACCACCCTTGTATACTCCATGTCCTGACACCTGCAGAGCCCTGGTTTACCATCTGCTTGGCATGGCAAGCATCACGGCTGTATGTACATTGCATGCCCAAATTTAGCACTGAGGAAAGCAGAGTTTTGACTTTGTAGCTGGTACTTACCAAGCCCATGCTGCAAAGAATAAAAACTCAGATTATACTAGTGCATTTATTTTCACTACATGTTAGGACAGGGGGTAGTCTGATACTATTATGTGTTTTACTTGGGCACTGGAAGACTCAGAAGTCTTACCTAATTTTTAACAGAATTCCTGCAGTCAGCTTGAAAGTGAAATGCATTGCTCAACTTTCAGGACCAAAGGTTGACCCATGTTGTCCTCTTAGCCTTGGAAAATAACTTATATTCTCATAAAACCCAGTGGCCAACTCACTGTTGAATATGATGCCTCTAGCTCACATCCTACCTGTAAAATGTGAATGTTCACTCCACTGTCTTATTCAAGCCCACTTACTTTGTTTAGTAATAGACTTGGTTTTAATACTAACTAAGCTCATTCTTATGCAGAGAGGGGAACTCCAGTGTTGTTGGTTTAGGGATCCAAACTAGACTCTCCAGCACTGTCTAAATGTCTCTATTCCAGAGAATGGCATTTGGCAGTTAGTCACTTATTCATATGTGATACTACTGGGGAAGAATTGATGCCAGAAGTATGCAGGGGATCATTGCATCTACCTCCTGTCAACATCTTTCCCAAATGGCAAGGACACTTTGCTTTTATGGCTCCTGGCTGGAATGATGAGGCAGTTGGCAGCAATGCAGCCATTATAACAGAGAAGTAGTTCAGACAGGGCAGGGAAGCATAAAAGAAGATGCTCTCTCCATCTTTTACTGGGAAGAGATTTAATTTCCCAGTAATACCGTAGCTATCTGCAATGACAGTTTGGGATCTCGCAGTGGCATCTGTGGCCAAATGTCAGTGCTTACACCATGTGTACTCTGAGGTTTTTCTAACAGTCTGTCATTAAATGTAACCTGACAAAAGTCAAGTCATGCCAATATGACATAAACACTGAGCTGCTTCAAAGCCTTCTACCTTAAAAAAAGCCTCAAATAGCATTTTGGTGACCAAATACGCAGCATCGCTTTGACCTTTCAGCTCCCAAAGTGCCAAAGCAAACCCTGTCCATCCATTCAAGACTACTGGTCAATAGTAGGCTGAACATGAGCCAGAAGTGTGCCCAGGTGGCCAAGAAGGCCAATGGCATCCTGGCCTATATCAGGAACAGCATGGCCAGCAGAAGCAGGGAGGTCATTCTGCCCCTGTACACTGCACTGGTTAGGCCACACCTTGAGTCCTGTGTCCAGTTCTGGGCCCCACAGTTTAGGAAAGATGTTGAGTTACTAGAAGGTGTCCAGAGGAGGGCAACAAAGCTGGGGAGAGGTTAGGAGCACAGCCCTATGAGGAGAGGCTGAGGCAGCTGGGATTGTTTAGCCTGGAGAAAAGGAGGCTCAGGGGGAGGTTGTAGACATGTGGAGGTTGATCTCTTCTCCCAGACAACCAGCACCAGAACAAGAGGACACAGTCTCAAACTGCACCAGGGGAGGTTTAGGCTGGATGTTAGGAAGAAATTCTTCATAGAGAGAGTGATTTGCCATTGGAATGGGCTGCCCAGAGAGGTCGTGGAGTCACCATCACTGGAAGTGTTTAGGAGAAGACTTGTTGGGGTGCTTGGTGCCATGATTTAGTTGATTAGATGGTGTTGGACTCGATGATCTCAGAGGTCTCCTCCAACCTGGTTAATTCTATTCTATTCTAATACCTAAATAGCAATAGTTCACATGCATCAAGTGAAAGGACAAGAAGAAAAAGGCTCAAGTTGTGCCAGAGGAGGTTCAGATTGGGTTAGATTAGGGAAAATTGCTGCACAGAAGGGGATATCAGGCTCTCGAACAGGCTGCCCAGGGAGGTATTTAAAAGAAGTGTGGATGTGGTACTGTGGAACATAGTTTAGTGGCAATAACTTAGTAGTAGTGTCAGGATTATGAGTTCTAGGTGAGCAACTGGACTCAGCCATCTCAAAGGTCTCTTTCACCCTCAACAGTTCTATGATTCCATGAAAGAAGCATTACTATTTGTTGGTTTATAGTACACCTTTGCCCCTTTGGGAGACAAAATTCACACTGCTACCAGACAGATCAATCCACTCAAAGAATAGAATAGAATAGAATAGAATATAGAATAGAATAGAATAGAATAGAATAGAATAGAATAGACCAGGTTGGAAGAGACCTTCAAGATCATCGTGTCCAACCTATCATCCAACTAATCAACTAACTCACGCAACCAAGCACCCTGTCAAGTCTCTGATTTCAGTTTTCTATAAGGAATGGATTTCATTTTTCTGTAAGGAAAATGGAGGATAAATATTTCTGTCTAAATATCCAGGGAGAAAAAAAAAAAAGAGACATTCTCTGAAATGAAGAATACCAAAGCCTGGCTTTTATTTTTCCAACAGCAGCAGCCAAGGCAAACAATGCCAGATACTCCTGTTCTTTCACTCCCAAATTGAATGCTAGATTTGAATCAAATATACACCTATCTTACAGTTTACTTTTGAAGCACAGACTGTTGTCTGGGAAACATAAACAGCATTCATTTTTCCTTTCACCACACTAGAAATTAGACAGAGGCAGCATGCCTGACATACTGAGAGATCACAGATAGGCCCCTTGTGACGCTTTTAGGCAAGATGCTGTATAAATTTATGGTGGTGTTACTGCACTGAAGAGACTGTTTAAATTCTGCAGCGCTCATAGGTCAAACCCAGCACATTTCAAGACACAGATCTAATATCTCAGCTGAAAGAGGAAAAGATTAATTCTTCATTATATAAATGGCTTCAGATCCTGGACTAGTTTGCATTCATGTGCTTCCAGGCAGATTATTCCCTTCTTAAGCCACCAGTTCACAAAACAATAAAGAGCCCTATAATACTTTACTCTCATCAAAATATGTGGTTCCATTCCCCACATCTGTATTTACTTTTTGCTTTAATTGCAGAGAGAGTGCATATTTCTGATGCTGGACAAGTGTACTTACAGAGGTCAAAGGAGGTGATGCTGGTGTAATGGAAAAGAGTTGTTAGGCAGAAGAGTATCTGGAAGTGAATGCTGCATTTATATGCCATGAAGAAAGAACTTCTCAATGTTTCTTTTAAGAACAAAAAGCCTTCCAAACACAAACACTTCTACTCACTCATTATAACTGAAAACAACATAGTATAATTTGAATGTGAAACTTAGCCTGCAATGCTCTTGCTTAAGCATTCACCATGAGGAAAAGGTGGCAGATGTTATCGGTCCTCATACCATGTCATTACTATCCACAGGTGTCTTTAATACCAGGTTCAGTAAGCAAGTCTTGTATATCATGAGATTACTTAGCATTAATATAAGAGACTAATTACTGTATTTCAAGCAACACAAATGATTCTGTGAGGAAATGGCACTAGAGGAGATTTAGGTTGGATATTAGAAGAAACTTCTTCACTGAAAGGGTTCTCAAACACTGGAACCGGCTGCCCTGGAAGGTGGCTGAATCCCCATCCTGGAGGTGTTTCAAACAGGCGAAGATGTGGTGCTGAGGGCCATGATTCACCTTAAGCCTTGGTAGAGTTAGAGAATCACTGGATTCAGTGATCTTAAAGGGCTTTTCCAACCAAAACAGTTCTGTGATTCTTTGATTCTAATAATGTAGCTAAATCAAGTGTCATATTCAATAGAGTAGAGTAGAGTAGAGTAGAGCAGAGCAGAGCAGAGCAGAGCAGAGTAGAATAGAATAGACCAGACCAGGTTGGAAGAGACCTTCAAGATCATCGCATCCAACCCATCAACCAATTCCAACCCACCTAATCAATTAAACCATGGCACCAACAAGCACCCCATCAAGTCCCCTCCTGAACACCTCCAATGATGGTGACCCCACCACCTCCCCAGGCAGCCCATTCCAATGGGCAATCACTCTCTCTGTATAGAACTTCTTCCTAACATCCAACCTAAATATAACTGAATATAACTGTCCTTTAGATTAGCCTAATCTGAACACATCACAGTCTACACCAGGCATTTACTTTTGTTTTCTTTTTCATTTCTGAAGTACAGCTATTGCCTTCATGCTTCACCCTGACACTGATCTCTAAAACAACAAAATTTGGAAGCATTTTGAAATGCACAACTCACATGCTGAAGAGAATTGCAACCTAGATTTGCTCGTTTACCCCCATTATCTCTTGTTCCTATGGAGCAACCTCACCAATGATAGGCAGGCATCTGCCAGAGATTTTTCTTTGCCTGTGAACATTTTGCATCTGTCAGTGCTGGGTCACAGAGGTTGCTGCAAAAAAATATATATAATGATAGTATATTTTTGCTGTAGTAGATAATAAGTGAAAGTTAAATGCAGCTGATAAGGAAGGATGTCCTCTGAGACTAACAAATGCTGTGAAGTCAGTGTGAGCTGCTGCTCGTGCATAAGCTGCAGGTTAGTAACAATCTCACCAGCGGTGGAGAAGGGTTTTAAACATTCCAGAACACAGGGAAAAGCTTGAAGAGGGTGACAGTTTTGCCAGGCACACAGTCTGAGTGCTGGACAGGCTAGCTTGCCAAATTTGGGACACTGTTAGCTACTATTTGTTCTCTCTAAGCATACAAAGGTTTGTCATCACAGGATTCAACAGCACTCACCAATTCAATCCTATTCACGACTGTTAGCATTGTAAAGCATATTTATTTTGTTTCCAATTTCTGTGCATCTAATGTCATACACTCTGAAATGTCTTCAGACTGAAGTGTTCTGCCTGCTTACTGAATTGCCCAGACTGCCTGCCTGCCTTTGGGAAGAATGGAATGCTGTTTAAAAAGAGAGATCTTCGTGCTGCTCAGCACTGAGCTCGGAGATGACTTGAGAAAAATCACCTTTGGGGACGGAAAGAATAAAGTGATTGTCCATGCTGTCTCAGTCCTGGTGCATTCTGCTGAGCACAGACAAAGAATTGCCAATTAAGCCTAATTGTGATAAATTATGTTCTCTTTATTAAAGATAACAGAGGACTACTGTCTGAGAGGTAATAATGCTAAAACACTCTTCTAATTGTGGTTAAAACCTCGGGTTAGATTTAAATGACCATGGATGTGACATGCCAGTGCTGCATCCACTATAGCATTATTACAGTATTCACATTTACATACACAATTAATTTTGGCACAGTGTTTAACATTATTTGCAGGAGTAGAGCTTGCTGGAGTTTCTACTGCATTATTAATTTTCAGCAGGTTACAACTGTGCTGAAGCTGTGCTAAGAAAGTGAGAGAGGCAGGGAATGCTTTTGTATTTTTGGGTTATGTCCTCCTTTTCTTGCCTTCAACCAGCCCCTCTAGCAGACAGCACTCCAAAATGCACAAGAATTCTGAAACCATCCAAGCACAAAGTGTCACAATATTGATGTTATTTGTATACTTCCTTCCATATGAGAGAAAAACTCCACCAAGAGAGAGCAATTGTTGCTCTTGGACTGATCAAAGCAAAGACATGGGGGAAAAAAAAATCCTCCAAAGCCTCTTAATTGGAAAAATAATTTCTGAGCAACCTGATGTAGTGGAGGATGTCCCTCTGGGCAACCTGATGTAGTGGATGTCCCTCTGGGCAACCTGATCTACTGGAGGATGTCCCTCTGGGCAACCTGATGTAGTGGAGGATGTCCTTCTGGACAGCCTGATCTACCAGAGGATGTCCCTCTGGGCAACCTGATCTACTGGAGGATGTCCCTCTGGGCAACCTGATGTAGTGGATGTCCCTCTGGACAGCCTGATCTACCGGAGGATGTCCCTCTGGGCCACCTGATCTACTGGAGAATGTCCCTCTGGGCAACCTGATCTACTGGAGGATGTCCCTCTGGGCAACCTGATCTACTGGAGGATGTCCCTCTGGACAGCCTGATCTACTGGAGGATGTCCCTCTGGGCAACCTGATCTACTGGAGGATGTCCCTCTGGGCAACCTGATGTAGTGGATGTCCCTCTGCGCAACCTGATCTACTGGAGGATGTCCCTCTGGGCAACCTGATCTACTGGAGGATGTCCCTCTGGACAGCCTGATCTACTGGAGGATGTCCCTCTGGGCAACCTGATGTAGTGGAGGATGTCCCTCTGGGCAACCTGATGTAGTGGAGGATGTCCCTCTGGACAGCCTGATCTACCAGAGGATGTCCCTCTGGGCAACCTGATCTACTGGAGGATGTCCCTCTGGGCAACCTGATGTAGTGGATGTCCCTCTGGACAGCCTGATCTACTGGAGGATGTCCCTCTGGGCAACCTGATGTAGTGGATGTCCCTCTGCGCAACCTGATCTACTGGAGGATGTCCCTCTGGGCAACCTGATCTACTGGAGGATGTCCCTCTGGACAGCCTGATCTACTGGAGGATGTCCCTCTGGGCAACCTGATCTACTGGAGGATGTCCCTCTGGACAGCCTGATCTACTGGAGGCTGTCCCTCTGGGCAACCTGATCTACTGGAGGATGTCCCTGCTCATTGTAGGGGAGTTGGAAGTAGGTGACCTTTGGAGGTCTCTTCCAACCCAAACCACTCTATGATCTTTAGACTGCATATTTATTAACTAGGCCAACACAATCATTAAGCCTATCCATACATTTATTCCTTGCAAATCCCTCCAAACCAAACCCAGTGCTCCTAAAAACAACATTTCCAGTCCTTCACTGGGAAGACAAAATAGTCCTCTGAATTTTAGTAACCAGATTATGTCAAAACTTTCCATAGAGCTAAAAATGATACCACAACTACTAGCTGCAGTCAGTAGTTCTAAAAACATCACCAGCACTGAAGTATCTATGGAGCTGAACTGTAAAAAAAAGCCTTCATCAAAGTTTTAATCCAAAGTATTAAATGACTTTCTCAAAGTAAAGCAACAGTAAAGTGGTATAAGTAGAGAGCTTTGTTTCCGCACATCTCAAGACAGGAAGGACATGAACCTGAAGGAGTGGGTGCAGAGGAGTGCCATAAAAATGATCAGAGAGTTGGAGCACCTCTGCTATGAAGACAGGCTGAGGGAGCTGGGGGTGTTCAGACTGGAGAGGAGAAGGCTCTGGAGGGACCTAATAGTGACCTTCCAGTACCTGAAGCGGGCCTACAAGAAAGCTGCAGAGGGACTGTTTGCAAAGGCTTGTGGTGATTGGACAAGGGACAGTTGTATGAAATTAGAGAAGAACAGATTGAGATTGGATGTTAGGAACAAGTTCTTTACCATGAGGGTGGTGAAACACTGGAACAGGCTGCCCAGGGAGACAGTTGAGGCCCCGTCCCTGGAGATATTCAAGGTCAAGCTTGATAAGGCTCAGAGCAAACTGATCTAGTGGAAGATGTCCCTGCTCACTGCAGAGGGGTTTGACCAGGTGACCTTCAGAGGTGCCTTCCAACACAAACCATTCTATGATTCTACTATCTTTAGATTGCACATTTATTGATGACAAAGATATCAGCAGAAAGGAAGACACGCATTGTACTGCAGAAAATTAGATATAAGAGTTGTCATTTTGGACATAACTGGATCTTATGTCAATAAATATGTATAGGGAACTTGCAAAATCCCAATAAAACTGCTGCACATAGAAATGAAGGTTGTAGTGAGGAAAATCCTGATTTCAACTGGCTTTCCATTACTAGTTTTGCTGAGGTGTATTTTAACCTCCTCCACTATCTCTTCACAGATGGGCTATGTCGAAGTTTCATGTATCACTATGAACACTAAACTCCTAACTGTCAGATTTCCAACCCTTAAGCAATCTGGAACACATACACCTTCAGTTTTGAAACATCAGAAGACTATTTTAGAGGACACAGTCTCAAGCTGTGCCAGGGGAGGTTTAGAGTGGATGTTCAGAAGAAATTCTTCGTAGAGAGAGTGATTGCACGTTGGGATGTGCTGCCTGGAGAGGTGGTGGAGTTGCCATCATTGGAGGTGTTTAGGAGGAGACTGGATGGGGTGCTTGGTTGCATGGTTTAGTTGATTAGGCGGTGTTGGGTGATAGGTTGGATGTGATGATCTTGAAGGTCTCTTCCAACCCGGTCTGGTCTGGTCTGGTTTATTCTATTCTATTCTATTCTATTCTATTCTATTCTATTCTATTCTATTCTATTCTATTCTATTCTATTCTATTCTATTCTATTCTATTCTATTCTATTCTATTCCATTCCATTCCATTCCATTCCATTCCATTCCACTCCATTCCACTCCATTCCATTCCATTCCATTCCATTCCATTCCATTCCATTCCATTCCATTCCATCCCATCCCATCAGTACAGTGATTTTGATAATCAGTGCAGGTAGATTAAATGAAAAGTGTGTTTTGCTGCAAACACCTTTACATTATGCCAAAGGCAGAATGAAACTCTGGCAAATAGCACATCACCAGATAAACAGCATAAACATTGTATTTGCTCTAACAAGCTGTTCTAGAAAAATAGCTTTTAGCACCTTGGAACAATTATGTCTTCATCCTGCTGTTCTTTTTCCCATCCCCTTTTTATTTCTGTGAACAACCCTCCAATACTTTCTCCAAAGCATTTCTCATCACAAAAAGTCCCCTCCATGTTCTGTCAGTAATCCCATTTCTCTCAGCTGATTTGATGATCTAGATGGATATTTTCTGATAGTATGCTTTGTCTTAAATATACATCAGAATAGTCCACATTTGAACTACTGGAGTCAGTGATGTGAAACAAACTGATATATCTATGCAGCCTGTGGAATGAACACTCCCCTGACAATAGTGTGAAAGTCCTAGAAGTCTATGTGTGCATTGAGCACAGAATATGATGGGGACTGAGAGATGAGTTTAGCAAAGATTGATATATTTATGCTGGGCAGTTATGGTTTAGTTTAGTTTATTTTTTTGATTCTCCTTTACTCCAAATTCAGAAGAGATTTTCAATTAACTAATATTCAGCTTCAGAATAGAATAGAATAGAACAGAACAGAACAGAACAGAATAGAATAGAATAGGTTGGAAGAGACCTTTGAGATCATTGCGTCCAACTTATTATCCAACACCACCTAATCAACTAAACCATGCAACCAAGCACCCTGTCAAGTCTCCTCCTAAATACCTCCAATGATGGTGACTCCACCACCTCCCTGGGCAGCACATTCCAATGGCCAATCACTCTCTCTGTGTAGAATCTCTCCCTAACCTCCAGCCTAAACCTCCCCTGGCGCAGCTTGAGACTGTGTCCTCTTGTTCTGCTGCTGGTTGCCTGGGAGAAGAGACCAGCCCCCACCTGGCTACAACCTCCCTTCAGGTAGTTGTAGAGAGCAATAAGGTCTCCCCTGAGCCTCCTCTTCTCCAGGCTAAGTAACCCCAGCTCCCTCAGCCTCTCCTCATAGGGCTTGTGTTACAGCTCTTACAAGTCTGGAACAGTACATAAGATACTGATTTATCTCTTCTGTTATGGATAGCATCACTGAATGATTCAGACACCTTTTTCTATGACCTAATTTTAAGTGAAATTCCACCCTGAAGCTCAGGGCATGTTTTTGAGGTTGGAAATTGAAACTAAATTTAAAGAAGAAGAACTCACTATAACTGGTTTAGAATGAGTCAAGCAGAAGCAGGCACTATCACACTTTTTTTCTATCTACTTTCTATTAATGTTTATCATTTCTGAGTTACAGAGCAAAGGCACACTGAGAATATTTATAACCTGCTCGAATTCCAGATAAAAGGATTCATGTGTTACATTTTTCCTCGCAGTCTCCTTTTATTCCAGAAGGTACTGCCTGCGATATGGGACTGGTGCTTCTTAGTTACCCACGATGCATTAACCTAACAGGTGGTTCACTGTGCTAGATGAGCTTAGGCCATTGTGGAGATCTGTCTTCCCCACAGCAACTCTGAAAAATGATGGGAGAGACTCCTCATCAGCCAAAGCAAGGAAAGGAATGAAGATGAGAGAGCCAGACTCTTTTCTGTAGGGCCCAATAAAAGAACAAGAGGAAATGGACATGGATGAATCATAGAATCAATAAGGTTAGAAAAGACTTCAAAGATCATCAAGTCCAACCTGTCACCACAGACCTCATGACTACTAAACCATGGCACCAATTGCCACGTCCAATCCCTTTTTGAACACCTCCAGGGACAGAGACTCCACCACTTCCCTGGGCAGCACAATCCAGTGGCCAATTACTCTCTCTGGGAAGGACTTTCTCCTCACCTCCAGCCTAAACTTCCCCTGGTGCAGTTTGAGACTGTGTCCTCTTGTTCTGGTGCTGGTTGCCTGGGAGAAGAGACCAACCCCCACCTGGCTACAACCTCCCATATATACAGAACAAGAAGGTCTCCCCTGAGCCTCCTCTTCTCCAGGCTAAACAATCCCAGCTGTCTCAGCCTCGCCTCATAGGGCTGTGCTTGAGACTTCTCCCCAGCCTCATTGCCCTTCTCTGGACATATTCAAGAGTCTCAATGTCCTTCTGAAATTGAGGGGCCCAGAACTGGACACAGTACTCAAGGTGCGGCCTGAAGCAGTGTGACATTCTATCTGAACACAAGAAACACAAGAATCCTCTGGGGAGGGTGGTGAAACACTGGCACAGGTTACCTAGAGAGAGAGGCTTTAGAATCTCCCGTCCTGGAGATTCTCAGAACTGACCCAAACATGGTCCTGGACAGCCTGCTGTGGCTGTTGCTGATTGAACAGGATGAGATGACTAGATGATATCCACGGGTCTCTTCCCACCTCACTCACTCTATGATTCTATGAGATGAGATCCATCAACTCTCAAACCAGGGTGTTTCAGATTCTGATTTCAGAATTGCTAGGGATCTGCTGCCTTTCCCCAAAGTCAGGCCAAAAGAGGGCAACAGGTTTCTCAGAGCATGATCCACAGCCCCATACAAACTCAGGCATTCACAGAGGCTCTCATTTCCAATGAGAAAGGCAAACCCATTTTCTCCCTTAAAGAACTGAACAAAATGATTTCATCCCACTGGGAAGAAAGTAACATGAATTAAGGAAAGAAAAAAAGGACAAGTTTTATTTGAGCTGCTGTTTGATTCCTACGTGGGGGAAATTAACTCCTGGGGCTCCTCTGAGCAGACATGCCCATTTTATACCACTTTTGAAACAGTCTGACAGCACTAGGATGAAAATTCATATCATTTTGCTCAATCAGCTGCTATGTGAGACAGAGAATAGTATGCTGAGCAACTAGGCCACCTACTTTGATAGCTTAAAGCACAGCAAGTGGAAAAGCCCCAGACACTCAAGCTTTTAACATAGTCCAATAACATGCACTTTGTGTTCTGTGTGTGTGGTTTTTTTCCATGTATGACAGATAGGGCAAGATACAGGTCATAGAAATAGAAGTGAAGATTTAATAGTGATTTATTCCCCATTACCAATGTAACAGAACCCCCCCCAGAATTCCAAATACTTCCATCCATATGAACAAACAGTTTATCTTCCCAAACCCCACTGCATTAATTGTCCTCCCAAGTATTAGCAGTCAAATTTTATCCTTCAGTAAGGAATGTGTCATGAATTAAGAGAAGTGACATGCCTAGAATAATAATCATAAAGTTACAGAAAATGAATGAATGACTTACCAGCAGCAGAACAAGAGGACACAGTCTCAAGCTGTGCCAGGGGAGGTTTAGGCTGGATGTAAGGAAGAAATTCTACACAGAGAGAGTGATTTCCCATTGGAATGTGCTGCCCAGGGAGGTGGTGGAGTCACCATCATTGGAGGTGTTTAGGAGGAGACTTGACAGGGTGCTTGGTGCCATGGGTTATTTGAGTAGATGGTGTTGGGTGATAGGTTGGATGTGATGATCTTGAAGGTCTTTTCCAACCTGGTTAATCCTATCCTATCCTATCCTATCCTATCCTATCCTATCCTATCCTATCCTATCCTATCCTATCCTATCCTATCCTATCCTATCCTATCCTATCCTATCCTATCCTATCGTATCCCATCCCATCCCATCCCATCCCATCCCATCTGAAAGATATGTAGTGCTGG
Organism: Melanerpes formicivorus; assembly: GCF_026170545.1. Lineage (NCBI taxonomy): Eukaryota > Metazoa > Chordata > Aves > Piciformes > Picidae > Melanerpes > Melanerpes formicivorus. Next base: position 3,648,452 of record NW_027142415.1, on the reverse strand, counting down.
GGTTTTTTAAGTGTGATAATACCAGATAGAAAAGCCAAGCTCAAAAGGTAGCAAGCAGTAAAGCTAGTAAAGCACAGTACAGCCAGCATGAAAATGCAAAGAGAAAAGCTAAAGAAACTACATAGGTTTAGGATAAAGACCTCGATCAGCACCAGCCAAGACAGCTGGAAAATATCAGTAGAAATTGCAGAGAATTAACTCAGAGGAAATACAAGTGTTAGTCTACCTTACTCATTACTTCAAAGTGTAGGATAGCAAAGTCTAAACAGAACGTGAATGTATCATCAAAAGCTGAGAGTAAGGTGGAGGAAATCCACAAAATGCCATAACACAGCCAGAAATGCACAAAGGCAGTTATAAACGTACCAAGGGTTTTGAAACAGTTGCTGTCCTGAAATGCTCGTTTAACATAACATAAAATGCTTCATGAGAGCAGCAGCAGATTCAGGAAGGTTTGCTCTAGACACAAACAAAAACATATTCTTTTTCTTTCTTTTTTTTCCCCTCTCTAATTTGTTTTGAAACTCAGTTAAGTTTTGTGCTGTAAATCATTGGCACCAAACTAAAGACAGGAAGCAAAATGTTAAGCTTAGAAAGAAAGATTTGCAAATGTTCTTACTGTGTTTTCACTGAAACAAGCTATTAATCATATACTATTTAAGAAAGCACTGACATTCCATGTTCTTCTCAGCTCCAGGAATATATACTATGCTTTGCAATCTTTCTAAGAAAGAACAGGCAAAACTTCTAAAGAAGCCTTGGCTCCACTGATGAAAATAAAAACCTTTTTTTAAAGCAAGGGCTTACAGTGAGAGGATGAGAGGGAATGGCTTTAAGATGGAAGAGGGCAGGTTTAAACTGGATATTAGAAAGAAATTCTTTATAGTGAGGGTGGTGAGACACTGGAACGGGTTGCCCAGGGATGTTGTAGTTGCCCCCTCCCTCCCCATCAACCATGTCAAGATGAGTCTTGCATTTAATGTCTGTCAGCTGTTAATTGTTGCTGTTAACTTCCTTTCCTTTCCTTTCCTTTCCTTTCCTTTCCTTTCCTTTCCTTTCCTTTCCTTTCCTTTCCTTTCCTTTCCTTTCCTTTCCTTTCCTTTCCTTTCCTTTCCTTTCCTTTCCTTTCCTTTCCTTTCCTTTCCTTTCCTTTCCTTTCCTTTCCTTTCCTTTCCTTTCCTTTCCTTTCCTTTCCTTTCCTTTCCTTTCCTTTCCTTTCCTTTCCTTTCCTTTCCTTTCCTTTCCTTTCCTTTCCTTTCCTTTCCTTTCCTTTCCTTTCCTTTCCTTTCCCTTTCCCTTTCCCTTTCCCTTTCCCCTTTTCTTTTAGTATCACAGAATCAGTCAGGGTTGGAAGGGACCACAAGGATCACCTACTTCCAACCCCCCTGCCATGGGCAGGGACACCCCACACTAGATCAGCCTGCCCAGAGCCTCGTCCAGCCTGGTCTTAAACACCTCCAGGGATGGGGCCTCAACCACCTCCCTGGACAACCCATTCCAGGGCTTCACCACTCTCATGGTGAAGAACTTCCTCCTCACATCCAGTCTGAATCTTCCCACCTCAGCTTCATTCCATTTTCTCTTTTCTTTTCTCAGATTAAAAGAAAATATTTTTTCCAGAGTCCTTCTGAGTTTAAAAATAGTATCTGAGATTAAAAATTCTGAGATTAAAAATAGTATCATTAGACAGTTAACATTCAAGGCTTCTGCTGTCAGCAGTGATAATTTACTGTGATCTAAGGACTTCCTGAATTAACTGTATTAACATTTAAGTCACTCTTCACTGTGGATTCTATTCTCATTCATCAATAAAACTGCAAAATTCAAAATATTAAGGCTCTCTCCATCCTTCTTGTAGCCCCCATCAGGTACTGGATGGCTGCTATTAGGTCTCCTCAGAGCCTCCTCTTCTCCAGGCTGAACACCCCCAGCTCCCTCATCCTGTCTTCATAGCAGAAGTGCTCCAACCCCCTAATCACTTTGGTGGCCCTCCTCTGGATGTGCTCCATGTCCTTCCTATATTGAGGCCTCTAGACCTGGACACACTCCAGGTGAAGTCTCACCAGAGCAGAGTACAGTGGCAGAATCACCTCTCTGGATGTGCTGGCCACACATCTTCTGATGTAGCCCAGGGTGTGATTAGCCTTTCTGAGTTGCAAGTGTGCACTGTCTGCTCATCACTCACTATCCAACTGCACAGAGTTTGAAAAGAGCTCAGCAGGTGCATTTTTACATGCCCACTTTCACAGCAGCATTTATATAACTCATCCATGAATAACTGTGGCAGCAATTAATACCTTCTAGTAAGGTCTTATCTTTTTTCCACAGGCTCTCTACCTTTAGCAGCTCTTACAGTTTTACCAGAAACTAAACCAGAGATAATGTCACCCAATCACACACAGAGTCACCTGCAAAACTGTAACTGAGGGATTCACAAGACATTCTCTTCTTCATGAAGATAACTTCGATGTGCAGCATTTGTACAGAAGGATTACTGCAAGTACAGAAGACAAAGCGTAGCTGCACTAGCTCCAAATCCAAAGTTTGAGGCTCTGCCGTAACATAATTATCTACTGCATTTAGAGAAATCCAGGGGAATAAAAAGAGTGGAAAACACTCAGGTGGCAATAGCTGTATCAGGATTTCTCAGATTGTGTTAGTGTGCATTTTGCTGTGCACTCAGAGTTTAACATGACAGAAGACAAATATGAAAACATGAGGACTAGGAGTGCAGTCACCCTGCACTGTCTGTCTACAGACTCCGATCCATTTACAGCATGCTTCTGGTTTTCATCAGTCTGCATCTCTAGCTCCAGGAGAGAGAAATCTAAACCAGAAAATAGCCTTTTGTATTTAGTATTCCTAGTGGAAAAATAGTCCATGTAATGAATGACAAACCTGTTAATATAATCTGACTTTGCATTTTTGGTTGTTGTTGTTTGTTTGTTGTGTTTCTGTTTTAGAAAGTTTATTTACTGAGATTCTTGAAGCTTCAGAGAAAAAAAAAAAAAGATTAAAGATAATGCTGGTACACAGCTTTCAATTATTCAAGCCAATGAGAGCAGAGAAGAATTGGAAACAAAGAAATGGTGCCTATCAGAAATGATGGGGAGGACTCAAGCACATGGGAGAAAGGGAGAAGGGAGAAGGGAGAAGGGAGTAGGGAGAAGGGAGAAGGGAGGAGAGAGGAGAAGAGAGGAGAAGAGAGGAGAAGAGAGGAGAAGAGAGGAGAAGAGAGGAGAAGAGAGGAGAAGAGAGGAGAAGAGAGGAGAAGAGAGGAGAAGAGAGGAGAAGAGAGGAGAAGAGAGGAGAAGAGAGAAGAGAGGAGAAGAGAGGAGAAGAGAGGAGAAGAGAGGAGAAGAGAGGAGAAGAGAGGAGAAGAGAGGAGAGAGGAGAAGAGAGGAGAAGAGAGGAGAAGAGAGAAGAGAGGAGAAGAGAGAAGAGAGAAGAGAGAAGAAGAGAGAAGAGAGAGGAGAGAGAAGGAGAGGAAGAGGAGAAGAAGAGAGAGAAAGAGAGAGAGAGAGGAGAAGAGAGGAGAAGAGAGAAGAGAGAGAGAAGAGAAGAGAGAGAGAAGAGAGAAGAGAGTAAACCAAATCAGGTTGGAAGGGACCTTCAAGATTGTGTCTAACCTATCACCCAACACCATCTAATCAACTAAACCAGGGCACCAAAACACCATCTAATCAACTAAACCAGGGCACCAAGCACCCCATCAAGTCTCCTCCTGAACACCTCCAGTGATGGCAACTCCACCACCCTCCCCAGGCAGCCCATTCCAATGGCCAATCTCTCTCTCTATGAAGAATTTCTTCCTAACATCCAACCTCATGAACAGTTTGGAAGCACATTTAATTTCTAGACACAGGAAGCAAACCAACAGTTAGCACTGGTGAAAAAACAAATCAGGGAAGAAACCCTCAGTTTAAGCTCAGTAGTATATGCGTCAGCTGCCCTTTTCCATAACTGTGCAAAGGTTTGAGGTTATTCTAAATCTTCAAGGCAACATAAACCACCTCTGTCTCAAATCAAATCTGATATCATTTTGGTGCTGCGTCGGTCATAGCTGCGGTGCCTGGATACCCTGCTCAGATTCTCAAATGAAAATAATAAGTTTCCCCTGGAAACTCAGCAACACAATCACAAAGCAGGCCCTGATTATTCCGGGGATATAATGCTTTTTCTTTATATATTTGCTTATCATCTAAGAAGAGAGCTGCAGATACGAGAGGGAAGGTTCGCTCAAATAGCCTGGAGGATTCTGAGAAGCTATCCAAATGATATTTTGTGCTGGTGATTTTTCTTGGGTATAAGGGTTTTGTTAGGTTTGCTTGTGCCTTGTTTTGTTTTTAATCAAAGCCATGTTTAGTAATAATTCATAGTTTCATAGTTTCATTCAGGGTTGGAAGGGACCACAAGGATCATCTAGTTCCAACCCCCCTTCCATGGGCAGGGACACCCCACACTAGATCAGCCTGGGCAGAGCCTCATCCAGCCTGCTCTTAAACACCCCCAGGGACGGGGCCTTGACCACCTCCCTGGACAACACATTCCAGGGTCTCACCACTCTCATGGTGAAGAACCTCCTCCTCACATCTAGCCTGAATCTCCCCACCTCCAGCTTCATTCCATTCCCCCTAGTCCTATCACTACCTGAGATCCTGAGCAGTCCTTCCCCAGCCTTCCTGTAGGCTCCCTTCAGATACTGGAAGGCGACAATTAGGTCACCTCGGAGCCTTCTCTTCTGCAGACTGAACAGCCCCAACTCCTTCAGTCTGTCCTCATAGGAGAGGTGCTCCAGCCCTCTGATCATCCTTGTGGCCCTTCTCTGGACACCTTCCAGCACCTCCACATCCCTCTTGTAATAGGGGCTCCAGAACTGGACACAGTACTCCAGGTGGGGTCTCACCAGGGCTGAGTAGAGGGGCAGGATCACCTCCCTCAACCTCCTGGCCACACTTCTCCTGATGCAGCCCAGGATCTGATTGGCTTTGCGGGCTGCAAGTGCACATTGAGAGCTCATGTTGAGCTTCTTGTCCACCAGCACCCCCAAGGCTCTCTCCTCAGGGCTACTTTCCAACCAGTCACTGCCCAGCCTGTATTTGTGCCTGGGATTGCCTCGACCCAGATGCAGGACCCTGCACTTTCTCTTATTGAACTTCATGAGGTTGGCCTGTGCCCACCTCTCCAGCCTGTCAAGGTCCCTCTGGATGGCCTCCCTTCCCTCCAGCGTGTCTGCTGCACCACACAGCTTGGTGTCATCAGCAAACTTGCTGAGGGTGCACTCAATGCCACTGTCCATGTCCCCCACAAAGATGTTGAATAAGACAGGTCCCAGGACTGATCCCTGAGGGACTCCGCTTGTCACTGGCCTCCACTGGGCCATGGAGCCATTGACAGCCACTCTTTGGGTGCGGCCATCAAGCCAGTTCCTTATCCATCTAGTGGTCCACCCATCAAACCCATGTGTCACCAGTTTGGAGACCAGGATGTGGTGTGGGACAGTGTCGAAGGCTTTGCTCAGGTCCAGGTAAATGACATCAGTTGCTCGCCCCTCATCTATTAATTTTGTCACCTGCTCATAGAAGGCCACCAGGTTGGTCAGGCAGGATTTGCCCTTGGCAAAGCCATGCTGACTGCTCCCAATCACCTCTTCACTATTCTTTTGAGCGAGTAGTGACTCCAGGAGGATCTGCTCCATGATCTTTCCAGGCACAGAGGTGAGACTGACTGGACACAGAGGTGAGACTGACTGGGCACAGAGGTGAGACTGATTTTTTTTGTTGGTGAGATCTTTAGTTCTTTATGTTTTTTTTTTTCCTGTTTGGTTTATTGTTTTGGTTTTTTTCTCTGAGTAGGTGATGGAAAGGCTTTGTGCAAATGAAGAGACATTTTAAATGTATTTTGTCTAAGGCACAGACAAAAGCAAAGGCTTGGAGAGAGACACAGAGGATAGTGAGGCAATGTTGATGACTGATTCAGGTACAGGGGTGTTTGACTCACAGCTCAGACCTGCACACAGAATTAAGTACATCAGTGTGAGTGAGGGGATGATCTTGAAGGTCTCTTCCAACCTGGTCTGGTCTGGTCTGGTCTGGTCTGGTCTGGTCTGGTCTGGTCTGGTCTGGTCTATTCTATTCTATTCTATTCTATTCTATTCTATTCTATTCTATTCTATTCTATTCTATTCTATTCTATTCTATTCTATTCTATTCTATTCTATTCTATTCTATTCTTCTATTCTTATCCTATCCTATCCTATCCTATCCTATCCTATCCTATCCTATCCTATCCTATCCTATCCTGTCTTATCTTATCTATTCTTATCCTATCCTATCCTATCCTATCCTACCATACCCCAGCCTTGATCCTAACTGTCATACTAAATTTTCCTTTGGAAGTATATGTCTCTGTCTTAACAAAAAAACCCAAGCAGGCAAGGTATTATAAACCTTCAGGTCTTATCCCATCCATGTAGCACAACAATCCAGCCTGGGAATGTTTAATGCTGACATCTAGGGACCAAATCCATTACTGATCATTAAGATTATTAAGAAAAAAAGGGGAAAAAAACAAAACCAAAAGCTAAATGTTTAAATGTTTTAGCATCCAAGTACCAGTGAGGCAAATCTGGATTTCTATTAAGAAATCCTGCTGTGCAACCATCCTCAACAAGATGCAGGTAGCATACATAGCAGCTCGTTGAACTGATGCCAGGAATTGCTGGGAAAGGTTTGTGCAACAGAGAGCTGGGATAATATGGAAGTAATTTCTGTTGATCTATTTTAATGTGAATATGTAAGGCACAAGTTCTTCAGCTTTGACCTGAACATTTTTCTGCCTGCAAGTGGAACATACCTATTTCTAATGATTTGTAACTGTGGCAGATCAAAGGCCCCTTTCCTCTGGGCATGCACAGGTGGCTCTGAGGCTGTGTTTGTGTATTGCCATTTTGGGAGATGGAGAGTGACAAATGCATTGTATATTAAATCCCAGCAGATTGAGGATTCTTTTGTTCCATTCTGCGAGGGCTATAAACAAGCCATGTGGCACAAAACAGGCTGCTGAACGAAAGAAATGCACACACACCAAATAAATCAGGGAAACCTTAGCGGTTTACAAATGGACATTTTCAACAGGATCCAAACAGAGAAACAGAAAGGGTTGGGTTTTTTTTTTTACACAAATGAAAGAACAGCTTTACTGCTTTCTACAGGCACTTCTGGGAAGAGGCTTCTATCAAATATTCATGGTTGCCTCTTGTCGACACAAGTCTGGCTGATGGAGTAGTGGTGTCGACTCACCTGGCACCAAAACTCAGCCATTTTCCCTTTCCCCATCCAGTAAATCTGTGGCTGTCAGTGATAGGAGCTGATGGGAAATGATAGCCTTATTGAGCTGCCTCATGAACTGTAACTCATTTGTTCTGAAGACCCAGACTGACAGCCTCTGCATTTCTCCCTTCCAGCGAAATTGAGAATAAATCACTTCATCATTTTTCCCCGTGACAGTTTATCAGAATTCTGGAATTTTATATGAAGTCATAGGGGCTGGTGGTAGAAATAAGACTCACAGTCGATCTTGTTGCTGGAGAGCAATGTATCTGGCAAGGTTTAACTTTCCCCTAAAAAATTGCAATTTGACTTCCACTAACCAGACGTGCATACACATGCACACCCACTTGACAGGCTGACAGGGAGGGAAAGCCAATCAGGCTCACTTCTGCTGGGCAAATAATCCAAGATTACAACCCTGTGAACTTGCAAATTACAATTACCTTGACTCCTTGATAAGTTAATTTCTCATTTTGACTTTTATGTCTGCTAGCATATTCCCTGAACAAAAGAAAGTAATAAAATCCTTCACTACACAATACAACTTGAGTGGAGAACAAACCCTCTGCTCTCCTCTGTTTCCATTCTTAATAAAACAGGAACCAGAAAAATAGGCTGAGTGCACTACAAGTATTGATGTGGATTTCTGTTATGACCTTGAAACTGGCTTAGGAATTTGTTATTTAGAAAAATAAAAGACAATCACCAACGATCAGAATGATATAATGCCAAAGCTGGTTGGGTAGCACAGGACAGGCAAAGTTACTGAGACATCTCCCTTCAACACCCCCAATGAGTTGATAGGCACTATGGAAACATTAGTCAGTAATTCCACAACTAAAGAACTTGCCATCCTTAAGCAAATAGCCATCTCTGTTAAAAATGTGAAAAACATCAAGCTAGGCCCACAAAGGCTCTACATAGAATCAGACAGGTTGGAAAAGACCTCCAAGATCAGCCAGTACAACCTATCACCCAGCCCTATACACTCAACTAGATCGTGGCACTATGCCTCATCCAGTCTTTTCTTGAAGATCCAGCACCACAACAAGAGGACAGAGTCTCAAGCTGCACCAGGGGAAGTTTAGGCTTGAGAAGAGGAGAAAGTTCTTCACAGAGAGAGTTCTGCCCAGGGAGGTGGTGAAGTCACCTGGAGATGTTTGGGAGGAGACTTGATGGGGTGCTTGGTGCCATGGGTTAAGATTAGATAGTGTTAGATGATGGGTTGGACTCGATCTCAAAGGTCTCTTCCAACAAAGGTCCCATTCCATTCCATTCCATTCCATTCCATTCCATTCCATTCCATTCCATTCCATTCCATTCCATTCCATTCCATTCCATTCCATTCCATTCCATCCCATTCCATCCCATCTGCTTTTCTGTCAGGGTGTCTGTATCATTAGACAATGAACACTTGACTTCTCTATTAATCCTACTAATAACAAGGGATTTTGCACAACTGATAGATAGGTATGATTGAATTATGCAGAAAAAAAAAAATAAATCTAAGACAAATCTGAATTAAATGTAAGCTAAAAACAAAATATGAAGATCCAGGTTAGGGTCATCGACAGTACTTCATGAAGTATTAAGACATTTCTTATTAAACCCAACAGTAAGGCATTGAGAAGGCAATTTACAGGATCACCAAGGTTGGAAGAGACCTCAAAGATCATCAAGTCCAACCTGTCACCACAGACCTCATGACTACTAAACCATGGCACCAAGTGCCACATCCAATTCCCTCTTGAACACCCCCAGTGATGGTGACTCCACCACCTCCCTGGGCAGCACATTCCAATGGCTAGCAACTCTCTCAGTGAAGAGCTTTCTCCTCACCTCCAGCCTAAATTTCCCCTGGCACAGCTTGAGACTGTGTCCTCTTGTTCTGGTGCTGGTTGCCTGGGAGAAGAGACCAACCCCCACCTGGCTACAACCTCTCTTCAGGTATTTCTAGAGAGCAAGAAGGTCTCCTCTGAACCTCCTCTTCTCCAGGCTAAGCAACACCAGCTCCCTAAGCCTCTCCTCACAGGGCTGTGCTCAAGGCCTCTCCCCAGCCTCCTTGCCCTTCTCTGGACACATTCAAATATCTCAATACATAGAATAAACCTGGTTGGAAGAGACCTTCAAGATCATCGCATCCAACCCATCAACCAATCCAACCCACCTAAACAACTAAACCATGGCACCAAGCACCCCATCAAGTCTCCTCCTGAACACCTCCAATGATGGCAATGTCCTTCTTAAACTGAGGGGACCAGAACTGGACACAGTACTCAAGATGTGACCTAACCAGTGCAGTGTACAGGGGCACAATGACTTCCCTGCTCCTGCTTTGAATTCATTTGGAGCCTTAATGGTGCTATTTGAAGAAGAAGAGGAGGGGGAGTATTTATTAAAGCATCCAGTTTCCTTTGGGGTTTGTTTGTTTGACGCTGTGAAAATTAAGACAGGCAACAATTATGGTCAAACACTTCAGTTTTCAGATCTTCCTGTGGAAAGACAAATTGTTAAAATGATCCTGATGGAATTTCTCCTCTTAGCTAAATTAATGTATAAAGTTCACAGCATTATACAGACTTCAGAGCTGGAAGAAGGAATCATTATAGAAAGACAGCTCAACAAATGTTTTGGGGAAAAAAACCACAATGTTTTGTAGTATAAAAAAAAGGACATAAGAGCCAAACTGGATTTTGTTTTCTGGTTAGGAAATGCAGGCTATCCACAGCAAACACTGCACACACACAGTTGTAGTTTAAGGATGTTGACTTGCTGGAATGTGTCCAGAGAAGGGCAACAAAGCTTCGGAGGGGTTTGGAACACAAGCCCTATGAAGAGAGGCTGAGGGAGCTGGGGTTGCTTAGCCTGGAGAAGAGGAGGCTCAAGGGAGACCTTAGTGCTCTATACAACTACCTGAAGGGAGGTTGTAGCCAGGTGGGGGTTGGTCTCTTCTCCCAGGCAACCAGAACAAGAGGACACAGTCTCAAGCTGTGCCGGGGGAGGTTTAGGCAGGAAGTTAGGAAGAAGTTCTTCACAGAAAAAGAGACTGCCCATTAGAATGGGCTGCCTGGGGAGGTGGTGGAGTCACCATCACTGGAGGTGTTTAGGAGGAGACTTGATAGGGTGCTTGGTTGCATGGTTTAGTTGATTAGATGGGTTGGATGATAGGTTGGACACAATGATCTCGAAGGTCTCTTCCAACCTGGTCTGGTCTATTCTATTCTATTCTATTCTATTCTATTCTATTCTATTCTATTCTATTCTATTCTATTCTATTCTATTCTATCCTATCCTATCCTATCCTATCCTATGCTATCCTATCCTATCCACATAGTTTGTTTTGTCTATTGTTTTTAGTCTATTTTTCTGCAAACATTGTAAAGGCTGTCATGAAAAAAAAATATATATCCCACTTTTGAAGCCTGTTTCTGCCTTTAAATTTTGTTTCTGCCTTTAAATTTTGTTTCCAATGTGCTGACTTTGTACATTACCCTTAGGTTAAAAAAACAAAAGCCAAGTGAGCAAATGTCCAGCAAACACGCTGCCCTGCAACTGTCAGAAGGTTATTGTTGTTTTCATGGGGAGAGTTTTAAGGGTTGGGGAGATGAAAAGGAATTATGGCCAAGTCACTTAAGTGTCGTGAATTTTCCGCTGTGCTCCAGGCACGCTTTTTGGGAGCTTGTGTGTGTCTTGTTAATAGCCTGACCTTCATGGATTATTAAGATGGAATTTTGTACAGTGAAAATGCTGATAAATTTGAGCTAAACAGCATACTTTGAAATGGCTATGTTTAAAGATGCTAATTGCTGCAGTTTTGTGGAGCAAAATGGTATCATAATTGCAGGGAGGATTGAGATGCTGACTGTAACACAAGGGCATGCAAGCAAGTCTGTCTTAGCATTTTATGGGAGGGTTTTAGTTCTTTGGGTAGCTGATATTCTTCCCTGTGTTTATTTATGGGTTGGAGAACACACAAGAGCAAAAAACACCACCAAAAAAGTCTTTCTTCAGACTCTTCTTTGCTCCCACCCTAAAGATAATATTTCTTAGTATATTAATCATGCTGATTTTTCCTTTCCTCCACCTTCCAGACAGAAATATGAATATTACAAACACAGCTTCACTGCTGGTGAGATGATAGCCCTGAAGGACAACAAAGCTACCAGATAAAGAAGGCAGGCAGCCTCATCTTTTCTGCTGCAGATGAATTGTAGGTGCTCCATGAGGGTCACGGGTTGTGATCAATAAAAGAAGGACTGTAAACTTTCTGAGCCAAAGCACTGCAATTCAGCTGGATGAGCAAGGCATCTTGATATGAAGGGAGAGAAGAATTGCAAAATTACTTCTGTGAGAAAGAAAATAGACCTTTTAAAAATAGAAAATCCAGAGAGATTTTGGGAAAGATTAACAGACTGCAAAGCAGCACCTGTCAGAAAGTAGAGGATTCAACAATACCTGGAGTTCAAAAAAACAGAGAAGGAAGATACTGCAGCTCCTTGCAGCATGATGCCTAAGTAACCTGAACAGCAACGTTTCACTTGTGGTGTATTTTATTTCTTTAGTCTCATTAACTGCTTTAATTTGTTCCATTTTATTTTGGCTGCACAATCTATCTTTGCAGGACACCAAATGAGAAGCATGTTTAAACAACTGATTCTAAGATTTCCTAACAAAATGATGTTTCTATGAACTATCACTTGTAACACCAGAGATTCTCTTTTTTTTTGCATCTTCTTCTGTGTTTGGTGGCATAGAGATTAGCCAAAATGCATGTGGGAGGATTAAAGACCCCTTGGCCTGATTTATTGAGACACTTGAATGTGTCCAGAGAAGAACAACAGGGCTGGGGAGGGGTCTTGAACACAAGCGCTATGAGGAGAGGCTGAGGGAGCTGGGGGTGTTGAGCCTGGAGAAGAGGAGGCTCAGGGGAGACCTTCTTGCTCTCTACAACTACCTGAAGGGAAGTTGCAGCCAGGTGATGGTCTCTTCTCCCAGGCACCCAGCACCAGAACAAGAGGACACAGTCTCAAGCTGTGCCAGGGGAGGTTTAAGCTGGAGGTGAGGAGAAAGTTCTTCAGTGAGAGAGTAATTTGCCACTGGAATGTGCTGCCCAGGGAGGTGGTGGAGTCCCCATCCCTGGAGGTGTTCAAGAGGGGATTGGATGTGGCATTTGAAGCTATGGTTTAGTTAGTAATGAGGTGTTGGGTGACAGGTTGGACTTGATGATCTTTGAGGTCTTTTACTGATTCTATTCTATGATTCTATTCTATGATTCTCTTCTAAACTTTCCCTTCACTCAGACAAACACTAACCCTTGCCATCTATAATGCATTTTGAAACATGTCTCTCAGCCTTGCTTGCTAAAATTTCAGGTAGCTCTAGTAGCAGTCTCTCCTTTTAAGTCCATGCTTGGGAGTTTTCCCAATATGTAAAATGGTAAGGTATCCACTGAGTCAGAGAGTGGGAATGACTTCTGTGATTAGGCTTCTCCTATTATCACAGAGTGCCATTATTCACAGAATCACAGAAACATTCAGGTTGGAAAAGACCTCTCCTTTTCCTTCTGAGCAGAGCCACTCCTGTGGGCTCTTTCCAGATTCTCTGAAATGTATAGAAATTACCCTGCAAACAAAATATTTTCCTTTGATATGACTCTTTGGCTCTGCTGGTTGCTTTTTTCCCCTATAATTGATGGCCAACAAAATGAAGAGATACAGAGCTCTCATGTATCTTCCTTTGGGACTCCTTTGCTGTGCATACATATTTGAGATATTAGCACTGTCAGACATCCATAACTGAGATACATTGTCCATGCACTACAGATATTGTGCCACAGCTAATCCTAGATTCAGCCTCGTTTACCATAATTACGTCCATCAAATATTAAGTCTTCTTGAAAGCATCTCTGAACAGAAAATAGTTCATTTGCCTGTGGATGCTGGTAATGATGGGAATGCCTTACCATCTGTGTCTCTCCAGGTTGTGATCTTGTCAGATGTCATAAGGTAAGCAGATTCTGGCCTGCATGATAATTGGTTGGTAACTTTCCAAAGAAAATCCCAGGTGCTAAGGAAAACAGCACTGGTGATTCACTATTTGGCATCCTTCCCCCCCCGTTCAGTAGCAGACCAATGTCTCAGCATAATATAGAGAAACTGTTTGGTAACTCAGGTGTGCCAGCTTCCAGGGGAATATACAATCAGTGCAGAGGAGATGTGCAGTTACAAAATATCTGGGGAAGTTCTTGCAATGTGAGAAGGTAAAACAGCATTTTCACAGAATCAATAAGGTTGGAAGAGACCTCAAAGATCATTAAGTCCAACCTATCACCACAGACCTCATGTCTAAACATTAACACCAAGTGCCACGTCCAATCCCCTCTTGAACACCTCCAGGGATGGGGACTCCACCACCTCCCTGGGCAGCACATTCCAATGGCTAATGACTCTCTCAGTGAAGAACTTTCTCCTCACTTCGAGCTTAAACTTCCCATGACGCAGCTTGAGACTGTGCCCTCTTGTTCTGGTGCTGGTTGCCTGGGAGAAGAGATCACCCTTCAGGTAGTTGTAGACAGCAACAAGGTCTCCCCTGAGCCTCCTCTTCTCTAGGCTAAACAATCCCAGCTCCCTCAGCCTCTCGTGCAGTAAACTGCTGAGCTGGCTGGAAAGAATGGGACATGCCATCATAAAGGCTGTTTTAGAGCCCATGAGCACACAGGCTTGCACAAAGTGTTTGGTGATAACTCTTGCAATCTACTCTGGACTATTGTTGGCATTACTTACCAGTTACTACTATTGGCATTCTTCCTAGAGAGACAGGGCAGAGTTTTCAGATGCAGTGTAATTGGATTATTAGGCACCCTTAAAACCCTTAATTTAGATAAAGGAACAGCTCTCATCAGATCGGGGAAGAGCCAGGGAGCTGAAAAGCCTGAATTGTCTTCTTGTGTTAATGCTGTGCCTGTGGCAAGCCATTTGCAAGGAAAACTGGGCAGACTTGTCAGGATGCAGTCTGCACAACTATTTCTGGTCGAGCCACGTGATGCTTCAGCAAAGTACCTCAGCATGCAGGAGGTTCTGAGATATAATGAGTTTTAATTCATAATGACTACATTGCTTGCAAATGGAAGTTTACCACAGAGGGAAAAAAAACAACCCTGTCCTTATTAAGGCTAAGCACTATATATACACTCCCTTTTATCAAAGGCATGATGGTTCTGAAGGAAAACTTACACTTCTAAAGCCAGCTTTCAAGAGAACACTGCTCTTACTCTATGCAGAGACTGCATAACTCACAACCTCCAAATAAAAGGACTTCTAATATAGTACTTTTTTTCTTCCTGGCACATTTTGAGAACACTTTGTCCTCTAATTATTTTCTGAGAACAAGATGGCAACAAAATGTATACCCAATTAGCTGGCAAAATAACATTACCCAATCACAGCTACTCCCTTTGTAAAGGCCAAATTATTTATTGCACAGGAGAAGCCTAAGTTTATAAAGGGCAGAAATTAAGGTTTGGTTCCTAAAAGTGCACCACTGAAAGGGCAAGAGCAGGCATTCAAATATTAGATAGATTTTTGCTGAAGTGTGTTAATTTTACCTTTTTTTTTCCTGATTGTGCCACTTCTCCAGTTTTCATTCCACACAAAACTGTGCTTTTTATTCTGTGTGCAGATCTAAGGCTACAGTTCTAAAACATGATGTGAAGGGGGAGGGGGGAAAAAAAAGAATCCTGTAATTATCTCTGGTAACATATTTTGTTAAAAGTAGACATGATGACCCAAATAATTACAGTCTGCTTGGCTGAACTTCTGTTCTGGGCAAAGTCACAGAAAAGCTGATGCAACATAAAAGTAGTGAAGAATTAAAGGATGGCAGCATAATTAGTACCAATCAGCACAGTGTTACGGAAAATAGATCTTGTCAAAACTTCTGATGAGGTGATGAGTTCAGTGCACAGAGGAAAGTGTGTTGACATAATACAGCTTTGGTAAGGGCAGTTGCCTGCACAACATTCGGATTAAAATTAGGATGGTATCAAATCCTTTGTGGAATGGAATGGAATGGAATGGAATGGAATGGAATGGAATGGAATGGAATGGAATGGAATGGAATGGAATGGAATGGAATGAATAGACCAGACCAGATTGGAAGAGACCTTCAAGATCATCGCGTCCAACCCATCAACCAATCCAACCCACCTAAACAACTAACCCATGGCACCAAGCACCCCATCAAGTCTCCTCCTGAACACCTCCAATGATGGTGACTCCACCACCTCCCCAGGCAGCACATTCCAATGGCCAATCTCTCTTTCTGGGAAGAACTTCTTCCTAACATCCAGTCTAAACCTCCCGTGGCACAGCTTGAGACTGTGTCCTCTTGTTCTGGTGCTGGTTGCCTGAGAGAAGAGACTAGTCCCCACCTGGCTACAATCTGCCTTCAGGTAGTTGTAGACAGCAAAAAGGTCTGCCCTGAGCCTCCTCTTCTCCACACTAAGCAATAATCATTAGTTCACAGGAAAATCTCAGAAACCAGCTGCTAACTGGGAATAATTGTGTAAAGAGTGAGCTAGTGGAAAGATCTTGACCAATTATTATCCAATATTCATTTATCCAGAAGAAACTGCACAGTGATGTTGAGAAAAATCTGTGGTTTATACAGAAATAGTAGAGTGATGAACAGCAATAAGGAGCAGACACTGCTGCACATGTGCCTGAATTCCAGAGTAAGGTGAACTCAAAATAATTCATCTTACTATCTTCTGAGGTCACAGGTTTTCTATTGAATGCCTATATTTTGGAAAAACATTCTCAGATAGGATTTTGAAATCTAAAGTGGTTAAGGAAATAGAATTCCTGGAGTAAAATCAGGATGAAGGGAAGAGATGTAGTCCCTGACCATATATATGTAGGATGTGTGTGAGTGAAGCGGACCTTTTATTTACCTTGTTCTTGACACTGCTGAGACCATTCCTGGGAAACAGTTCTCATGTTTTCCAGTTCTCAAGCTGTGCCCGGGGGGGTTCAGATCAGATGTTAGGAAGAAATTCTACACAGACAGAGTGATTGCCCATTGGAATGGGCTGCCCAGGGTGGTGGTGGAGTTGCCATCATGGGAGGTGTTTAGGATGAGTCTTCATAGGCTGCTTGGTTGCATGGTTTAGTTGATTAGGTGGTGTTGGATGATGGGTTGGATGCGATGATCTTGAAGGTCTCTTCCAACCTGGTTAATTCTACCTACTGTAACCTTTTCTAATGGACACTGAAAAAGTGAAAAATGTTTTCTGGGAAGAGCTTAAAAAGTTATTCTGGATCTGGGAAGGCTGAATTAACAGTGAGAGGTTTAAGAGCTGGAATCTTTTCAATTTAACCTGATAGTTTTATAACAGTAAGCTTTATAGTTCAGGTTTGATAAAGATAACGAGTACTGTGTCCAGTTCTGGGCCCCTCAGTTTAGGAAGGAGGTTGACTTGCTGGAACGAGTCCAGAGAAGAGCAACAAAGTTGGTGAGGGGTTTGGAACACAAGCCCTATGAGGAAAGACTGAGGGAGCTGGGGTTGCTCAGCCTGGAGAAGAGGAGACTCAGGGGTGACCTTATCACTCTCTACAACTACCTGAAGGGAGGTTGTAGACAGGCGGATGATGGTCTCTTCTCCCAGGCACCCAGTACCAGAACAAGAGGACACAGTCTCAGGCTGCGCCAGGGGAGGTTCAGGTTGGATGTTAGGAAGAAGTTCTACACAGAGAGAGTGATTGCCCATTGGAATGGGCTGCCCAAGGAGGTGGTGGAGTCGCCGTCATTGGAGATGTTCAGGAGGAGACTTGATGGGGTACTTGATGCCATGGGTTAGCTGTTTGGGTGGGTTGGATTGGTTGATGGGTTGGACACAATGATCTTGAAGGTCTCTTCCAACCTGGTTTGGTTTATTCTAAATATTCTAAATAAAGACAATTTCTGATGATGGAAGATGCTACATTTACCAGACCAAGGTAAAACAAGACATACAAGCTGGAAGTAGAAACTAAACAAATTTAAATGAGAGAGAAGCCATGTTTTAACACTAGAGATATCTACTCCGTAGAACAACTTATCTAGAAGAATGGATTTTTGCATTACTTCAAATCTTACAGCAACAAATGCATTTTATTCCAAAAGATAGGAAGAAGCTCCATCAGAACTTGAAAAAAAATCACTCAGTGAAACTCAAAGATTGTGTTGTTCAAAAGATCAAACTTGGGGGATCATAGTTTCATAGTTTCATAGTTTCATTCAGGGTTGGAAGGGACCACAAGGATCATCTAGTTCCAACCCCCCTGCCATGGGCAGGGACACCCCACACTAGATCAGGCTGGACAGAGCCTCATCCAGCCTGGGCTTAAACACCCCCAGGGCCGGGGCCTCGACCACCTCCCTGGACAACCCATTCCAGGGTTTCACCACTCTCATGGTGAAGAACCTCCTCCTCACATCCAGCCTGAATCTCCCCACCTCCAGCTTCATTCCATTCCCCCTAGTCCTATCACTACCTGATATCCTGAGAAGTCCTTCCCCAGCCTTCCTGTAGGCCCCCTTCAGATACTGGAAGGCGACAATTAGGTCACCTCGGAGCCTTCTCTTCTGCAGACTGTACAGCCCCAACTCCTTCAGTCTGTCCTCATAGGAGAGGTGCTCCAGCCCTCTGATCATCCTCGTGGCCCTTCTCTGGACACGTTCCAGCACCTCCACATCCCTCTTGTAATAGGGGCTCCAGAACTGGACACAGTTCATGATGGGCTCTCAGAGTCTTAAAACAGATTACTTACATCTCAGATCACAACTGTGAAATTTTCAACAGAAGAGTACAGAGCAACTGTAAAGGAGAAATTGCCATAGCATTTCAAGAAGTACCTTTGACCTTTTTACTGTCCTTCAGCAAAATATGGGACTATTTCCTCCCTCCCTACAGGAGCTAGCCTTTTAATGACTTTTTCTGACAGACAGCGTATATTCTGATGCAAAGCTGGACTGAATGGAAAGATTTTCCCATTAAAAAGCAGCAGAAATGCAGGAATGTCATACTCCTGGTAAGGCAAGTCACATTATTCTTAAAGTGGGCTACTTAAATATGTCATCTTTGCAGTCACAATAAGAAAGTACATCCTTCTCATTCCAAATATTTCACAGCTCCTATTGCACAGCATCCAACCTCTCTGGTAACACTTTCAGCTCTCCTCTTTTTTTTCATTACCTTCCTTCCTTTTCACACACTAAAATTTTCATAGGTAGGTGAATACTCACAGTCTTGTCACAGTTTTCATGTATATTAAAAGACACCACAAATGTCTTTTGACATTTGATAAGGGAGAGGCTTAAAAATCTGTCTACCTGCTCATATCTGCACCAACAAATGATGCAATAAAAAGGAACAAACACTGCTCCTGGCAGGAAAAATGGGAAGCTCCAAAATATCAGCTCTGTTGAGGGAAAACAGCTTTTGTATTTATGCTTTTCTGCATAGAATCATTAAGGTTGGAAAAGACCTTTAAGATCATTGAGTAGAGCTGTCAGTACAACATCACCATGCCACATCCACGTGTTTTTAACACCTCTAAGGATGGTGACTCCACCACCTCCTTGGGTAGCCTGTTCCAATGCTTGACTTCTCTTTCAGTGAAGAAACTTCCCTAATAACTAACCTTACAGTATCACAGTATCACTTAGGCTGGAAAGGACCTCGAGGATCATCAAGTCCAACCTATCAACACAGACCCCATGACTAGACCATGGCACCAAGTGCCACGTCCAATCTCCCCTTGAACGCCTCCAGGGACGGTGACTCAACCACCTCCCCAGGCAACCCGTTCCAATGACGAATGACTCGCTTGGTGAAGAATTTCCTCCTCACCTTGAGTCTAAACCTCCCCTGGCACAGCTTGAGACTGTGTCCCCTTGTTCTGGTCCTGGTTGCCTGGGAGAAGAGGCCAACCCCTTCCTGGCTACAACCACCTTTCAAGTAGTTGTAGAGGGCAATGAGGACACCCCTGAGCCTCCTCTTCTCCAGGCTAAACAATCCCAGCTGCTTAACAACCCCCAGTGGAACTTGAGGCCATTTCCTCTCATCCTACCACTTGTTATTTGGGAGAAAAGACCAACACCTACACCTCACTAGAACCTCCTTTCAGGTAGTTATAGAGAGCTACCTGAAAGGAGGTTGCAGTGAAGAAGGTGAATAGAGTAATTTTTACACCAGTTTTTATTATCTTAAGCCTGTCACCTACACACAACCTGCATTGGGGTGTGCAGCTCAAAAGTCACCCCATGCAGAACCCCTCAGCACCATCACAGACAATGCAACCTCCAGAGATTTTTATACAGTCAGCTCTGAAAAACAAACAAAAAAGTAGTTTCAAAGTCCTAAAGCCACTATTTGTAGTAAGACATGTATTTTAAGGAAAAAGATCATAGAATCAATAAGGTTGGAAAAGACCTCAAAGATCATCAAGTCCAACCTGTCACCACAGACCTCATGACTACTAAACCATGGCATCAAGTGCCATGTCCAATCCCCTCTTGAACACCTTCAGAGATGGTGACTCCACCACCTCCCTGGGCAGCACATTCCAATGGCTCTGTGAAGAACTTTCTCCTCACCTCCAGCCTAAACTTCCCCTGGCACAGCTTGAGACTGTGTCCTCTTCTTCTGGTGCTCATTATTAGAGGAGTTAAGGAAGCTTTGACTAATTCCCCTAAACTTTCCCCATCTTTTCGGGTCGGTGATCAAGATGTGACTTTGGCTATCGGATATCACTGCGTGGTGAAAAAATTTTACTGCCCTTTTTTTAGAGCACAGATCTGAAACTAAAAAGTCACATCACATTTCATCTACCTGGAAATACAGTCAATGGGCTTTCCAGTACCGTGCAGTTTATTGCCAGGAGGATTATTTTCGTCTCGAGTGCACCCTTTGGAAAAGTATAAATTTTAGTGTTAACCATCAAATCGGTTCCCTGACAATATTTGGGTATTTTTCAGTGCTGCAGCATTAACACCGAAATATTTTGCCCTTCTGTTTTGCATGTGTCGAGAAGCAGTTCAAAATATTGCTAACAATTACCGCTAAGACGCAGACAGCTTTCCCAGATACTGCGGCGTTTAAATGTTACAGCCGAAACCAGCAGAGGAAGCATCGTTTTATCTTCTGGCGTCATAAATGCAATTCAGAGTGGAAAGCCAGAACAAAGCCAGGAAATAACCTGTTCTAAGCCAAGCACAATAAATGCAGTTTTAGAAGGCTTTTTTTTATGTGTGAGGGCTGTAGAAAAATAAAAGGAAAAGGAGACAAACATCACAATATTTTAGCATTAAATTCGAGGTCTAATTAATCATCTCTGGTACCTTTATTCAAACACTAAAAATGGCATTTTCTTCAGAAAATAAAGTAGGGTGATCGATTGGGATTTTCCTCTCCTTAATATTGATTTTAATGTTATTTATAATATTTATTTATATTATTTTATATATCTATATTATAATATTTATAGGTGTCACAGTATCACCAAGCTTGGAAGAGACCTCAAAGATCATCGAGTCCAACCTGTCACCACAGACCTCATGACTAGACCATGGCACCAAGTGCCACATTCAATCTCCTCTTGAACACCTCCACGTATGGTGACTCCACCACCTCCCTAGGCAGCACATTCCAATGACGAATGACTTGCTCAGTGAAGAACTTTCCCCTCACCTCCAGCCTAAACGTCCCCTGGCGCAGCTTGAGACTGTGTCCTCTTGTTTAGAATAAACTTTATTTAGAATAAACCAAACCACGAATGATCCACCAGGACGTTCTGTGGAAACCGAGGGGATTTGGCACAAGAGGAGGACAGGGCCAGCCCAGCTGAAGTGCTTCTATGCGAATGCGCGCAGCTTGGGCAATAAACAGGATGAGTTAAGTGCCACTGTGCTGCTGGGATGCCACGACATAGTGGCTGTTACTGAAACTTGGTGGGATGAATCCCATGACTGGGATGTAGGCATAGATGGGTATAAACTCTTTAGGAAGGATAGGCAGGGAAGGAGAGGAGGAGGTGTTGCCCTCTATGTCAATAGCCAGTTGGAATCAGTGGAGCTCCAACTGGGGAGGGATGATAAGCTAGTTGAGAGTGTATGGGTCAAAATTAAAGGCAGGACAGGGGAAGAAGATATTACTGTGGGGGTCTCCTACAGGCCACCTGACCAGCAGATCCAAGCAGATGAGGCCCTCCATAGGCAAATAGAAGCAGCTTCCAGGTCACAAGCCCTGGTCCTCATGGGTGATTTCAACCACCCGGACATCTGCTGGAGGGACAACACAGCAAGGCACCAGCAATCCAGGATGTTCCTGGACTGCATAGAAGACAACTTCCTCCTCCAAATGGTGGAGGAACCAACAAGAAATGGTGCTATGCTGGACCTTGTTCTCACCAACAGGGAAGGGCTGGTAAGCAATGTGAGGCTCATAGACGGCCTTGGCTGCAGTGACCATGAAGCAGTTGAATTTAACATCCTCAGGGCAATCAGGAGGAAGTATTCCAAGCTCATGACCCTAGACTTTAGGCATGCAGATTTTGATCGCTTCAGGGATCTGCTAGCCAAAGTGTCCTGGGACAAAGCCCTGGAGGGAAGAGGGACCCAGGACAGCTGGTCAGTATTCAAGGACCACCTCCTCTGTGTCCAGGAGCTCTGTGTACCAACAAAGAGAAAAGCAGGTAAGAATGCTAGGAGGCCTGCCTGGATGGGCAAGGAGCTACTGGACACACTATTACTTAAAAGGAAACTCTACAGGAAGTGGAGGGAAGGACAGGTAGAACAGGGGGAATACAAGGAAGCTGCCCGAGCAGCAAGAGTCCTGGTTAGGAAAGCCAAAGCAGAGTTTGAGTTGAATCTAGCCAGGGAGATTAAAGGGAATACTAAGAACTTTTACAGGTATATTAATGGGAAGAAGAAGACTAGGGAAGGTGTGGGCCCCCTCAGAAAGGAAAATGGTGACATGGTCACCTGTGATGAGGAAAAGGCTGAGGTACTTAATAACTTCTTTACCTCAGTCTTCACTGCAAGGGCCTCTAGCCACACTCCTGATGTTATGGAAGTCAAAGCCAGGGACGGGGAGGAAGAACTGCCCATTGTAAGTGCAGATCAGGTTCGTGATCATCTGAAGAACCTGAAAGTGTTCAAGTCCATGGGACCCGACGGGTTACACCCACGGGTACTGAGAGAACTGGCAGATGAGGTTGCTAAACCCCTCTCTATTATATTTCAAAAGTCCTGGCAGTCTGGTGAAGTCCCCACAGACTGGAAAAGGGGAAACATTGCCCCCATCTTCAAAAAGGGCAAGAAGGAGGAACCAGGGAACTACAGGCCAGTCAGTCTCACCTCTGTGCCTGGAAAGATCATGGAACAGATCCTCCTGGAGTCACTACTCGCTCAAAAGAATAGTGAAGAGGTGATTGGGAACAGTCAGCATGGCTTTGCCAAGGGCAAATCCTGCCTGACCAACCTGGTGGCCTTCTATGAGCAGGTGACAAAATTAATAGATGAGGGGCGAGCAACTGATGTCATTTACCTGGACCTGAGCAAAGCCTTTGACACTGTCCCACACCACATCCTGGTCTCCAAACTGGTGACACATGGGTTTGATTGGTGGACCACTAGATGGATAAGGAACTGGCTTGATGGCCGCACCCAAAGAGTGGCTGTCAATGGCTCCATGTCCCAGTGGAGGCCAGTGACAAGTGGAGTCCCTCAGGGATCAGTCCTGGGACCTGTCTTATTCAACATCTTTGTGGGGGACATGGACAGTGGCATTGAGTGCACCCTCAGCAAGTTTGCTGATGACACCAAGCTGTGTGGTGCAGCAGACACGCTGGAGGGAAGGGAGGCCATCCAGAGGGACCTTGACAGGCTGGAGAGGTGGGCACAGGCCAACCTCATGAAGTTCAATAAGAGCAAGTGCAGGGTCCTGCATCTGGGTCGAGGCAATCCCAGGCACAAATACAGGCTGGGCAGTGACTGGCTGGAGGATAGCCCTGAGGAGAGAGACTTGGGGGTGCTGGTGGACAAAAAGCTCAACATGAGCTCTCAGTGTGCACTTGCAGCCCGCAAAGCCAATCAGATCCTGGGCTGCATCAGGAGAAGTGTGGCTAGCAGGTCGAGGGAGGTGATCCTCCCCCTCTACTCAGCCCTGGTGAGACCCCACCTGGAGTACTGTGTCCAGTTCTGGAGCCCCTATTACAAGAGGGATGTGGAGGTGCTGGAACGTGTCCAGAGAAGGGCCACGAGGATGATCAGAGGGCTGGAGCACCTCTCCTATGAGGACAGACTGAAGGAGTTGGGGCTGTTCAGTCTGCAGAAGAGGAGGCTCCGAGGTGACCTAATTGTCGCCTTCCAGTATCTGAAGGGGGCCTACAGGAAGGCTGGGGAAGGACTTCTCAGGATATCAGGTAGTGATAGGACTAGGGGGAATGGAATGAAGCTGGAGGTGGGGAGATTCAGGCTGGATGTGAGGAGGAGGTTCTTCACCATGAGAGTGGTGAAACCCTGGAATGGGTTGTCCAGGGAGGTGGTCGAGGCCCCGTCCCTGGGGGTGTTTAAGAGCAGGCTGGATGAGGCTCTGTCCAGCCTGATCTAGTGTGGGGTGTCCCTGCCCATGGCAGGGGGGTTGGAACTAGATGATCCTTGTGGTCCCTTCCAACCCTGAATGAAACTATGAAACTATGAAACCAGGTTGGAAGAGACCTTCAAGATCATCACATCCAACCCATCAACCAATCCAACCCACCTAAACAACTAATTCATGGCACCAAGTACCCCATCAAGTCTCCTCCTGAACACCTCCAATGACGGCAACTCCACCAACTCCCAGGGCAGCCCATTCCAATGGGCAATCACTCTTTCTGTATAGAACTTCTTCCTAACATCCAATCTAAACCTCCCCTGGCACAGCTTGAGACTGTGTCCTCTTGTTCTGGTACTGGCTGCCTGGGAGAAGAGACCAACATCTGCCTGTCTACAACCTCCCTTCAGGTAGTTGTAGAGAGTGATAAGGTCACCCCTGAGTCTCCTCTTCTCCAGGCTGAGCAACCCCAGCTCCCTCAGTCTTTCCTCATAGGGCTTGTTCTGGTGCTGGTTGCTAGAGGGAAGGGACCAATCCCTTCCTGGCTACAACCACCTTTCAGGTAGTTGTAGACAGCCATAAGGTCTCCCCTCAGCCTCCTTTTCTCCAGGCTAAACAATCCCAACTCCCTCAGCCTCTCCTCATAGGGCTCGTGCTCAAGGCCTCTCACCAGCCTTGTTGCCCTTCTGTTTATTTTAAATGTATTGCCCAGCATTTAAGCTGTGCAATTCATGGCAAAGCACTGGAGAAAAGATTCTTGCAGCAAATGTTTTCTGGATTCTGATATTATTTTGAAAATGGAGATTTCTCATAAAAGAGCCTGAAGTAGACATAGCCTGAGCACTTGGCAGCCAGGCAGTCATTAGAGAGAAAACCTGCCAAAGGAACTTATCTAGGGAAGGTATCTTAGGATTCAGGGGAAGGTATCTCAACATTCCCAGGAACCATTTCACAGAGGCTGGATGCACTCTGTCACTCTGGCCTGTTATTCCTTCATCCTCTCCACTACATATCCACAGATTCATGTAATGTGGCTACATTTACTCAGTCTATAATCATATGTTGTTAGAGGAGAAACTGCAGAAACTACAATTTAAAAGAAAGAGGGGAGGAAAGAGGGGAGGAAAGAGGGGAGGAAAGAGGGGAGGAAAGAGGGGAGGAAAGAGGGGAGGAAAGAGGGGAGGAAAGAGGGGAGGAAAGAGGGGAGGAAAGAGGGGAGGAAAGAGGGGAGGAAAGAGGGGAGGAAAGAAGGGAGGAAAGAGGGGAGGAAAGAGGGGAGGAAAGAGGGGAGGAAAGAGGGGAGGAAAGAGGGGAGGAAAGAGGGGAGGAAAGAGGGGAGGAAAGAGGGGAGGAAAGAGGGGAGGAAAGAGGGGAGGAAAGAGGGGAGGGGGAAGAAAAGGAAGAAAAGATGATTTTGCAAATCCCCCTTCAACACTTCCAACACTGAGATCAGGTATGGCAACTCTCAACACCTCCAACACTGAGAACAGGTATGGCAATAACCCGCACAATGAGCACAAAGCCAATCTTTGGGTGGGAGCAAGCATGCCTCAATCTGTTGGCATCAGTTCACTGGACATGGAGCTAGCTTCAGAGTAAATAGACTTGTGCTCAAAGCACTGCTTTTTAAATAATAATGCATTCTGTCTGCATCAGGGGAATGGATGAAGAGTGGTATTTCCATCTTGGGTAGCTACAAGTCTGTCACAGTTGGAGCACTCATCTCCAGCATAATGCTCCCAATTTAAAATCATCCATATGATACCATCTGGTAGCAGAAACATCTAGTGTGAGATGGGCTAGTGGGTTCTTTATTTTTTCCTGGTCTTTGACTGCAGCCTTCTGCCTGGGCAGTAGGACATGACTAGGAATAGTACATCACAGAAGAGGGGTAAAAATAAACCCCTAAGGAAAATATCCCCAAATCAACATTTTCCATAAAACTTTTGATGACATTCTGGGCTTAACCATCAAGAAACCAGCAAACCATTTCACTTTTCCTCTAGCCACACAGTCCTTTCAATCTCACAACATTTGGATCCAACATCAGGTTATTTGCCCTGTTGTTCGACGCAGAGTGAGGAATATTCAAGGCACAGCTTTTTTTAAACTATACATTTGACATATCTGGAAGAAGGAAATTAAACCAGCTTGTAATCATCCCATTGATTTCTCATTTTAAGGATGGTGTGCTTCTTAAGTTATTTTTACTAAGGTAATAAATAAAGGCGAACGCTCTCAACAGTATTTTTAAATGCTTATAGATTTAGGGAGGAAATGCAAAATGCTCTTTCAGCTGAGTTCCTCCAAAATTCAGTGTGTCTTTTCAAGGACTGCTTTTAATGTGATTACAATGCTTAAAGCAATCATAGAAACCAAATAAAAGCAGAAATATTTCATCCACACTATTATACCCTTTGCATTTATTAGCAGCTGTTTTTAGTTTTAAGGTGGTTCCAATGCTGCTCATTGCAAATGTTTCACGAGGGTTAGAATCCATATTCAGTAGGATTTTAAGGTGGTTCTAATGCTCCTCATTACAAATGTTTCATCAGGGCTAGAATCTATGTTTAGTAGGATTTTAAGGTGGTTCTAATGCTCCTCATTACAAATGTTTCATCAGGGCTAGAATCTATGTTTAGTAGGATTTTAAGGTGGTTCTAATGCTCCTCATTACAAATGTTTCATCAGGGCTAGAATCCATGTTTAGTAGGATTTGAGGGTGGTTCTAATGCTCCTCATTACAAATGTTTCATCAGGGCTAGAATCTATGTTTAGTAGGATTTTAAGGTGGTTCCAATGCTGCTCATTGCAAATGTTTCACGAGGGTTAGAATCCATGTTTAGTAGGATTTGAGGGTGGTTCTAATGCTGCTCATTACAAATGTTTCATCAGGGCTAGAATCCATGTTTAGTAGGATTTGAGGGTGGCTCTAATGCTCCTCATTACAAATGTTTCATCAGGGCTAGAATCTATGTTTAGTAGGATTTTAAGGTGGTTCTAATGCTCCTCATTACAAATGTTTCACCAGGGCTAGACTCTGTGTTTAGTAGGATTTGAAGGTGGTTCTAATGCTGCTCATTACAGATGTTTCACCAGGGCTAGACTCTATGTTTAGTAGGATTTGAAGGTGGTTCTAATGCTCCTCATTACAAATGTTTCACCAGGGCTAGAATCCACGCTTAGTAGGATTTTAAGTTGGTTTAAATGCTCCTCATTACAAGTGTTTCATCAGGGCTAGAATTCATGTTTAGTAGGATTTGAGGGTGGTTCTAATGTTCCTCATTACAAATGTTTCACCAGGGCTAGAATCCATGCTTAGTAGGATTTTAAGTTGGTTTAAATGCTCCTCATTACAAGTGTTTCACCAGGGCTAGAATCCATGTTTAGTAGGATTTTAAGTTGGTTCAAATGCTGCTCATTGCAAGTGTTTCATCTGGGCTAGAACATTTAGTTGCCTTAAGTTGCCTTTCTTCCCTGAGAAGACACAATCATAGAATGGCTTGAGTTGGAAGGAACCTTAAAGAACACCTAGCTCCAAACCCCTTGCCATAGGCAGGGACACTAAACCAGGTTGCTCAAAACCTCACCCAGTCTGATCTTAAACACTCCCAGGGATGAGGCACTCACAACCTCCCTGGGCAACGTGTTCCCTTGTAGTAAAGGCCAATACAAGTTACTCAATCAGTAAGAAGACACAATCCATGTTACTCAATCAGTTCAGATTTAACTACGTTTACAAATAGTGTAAAGTAGTGAAAAACTCCAGAACCACAAGAATTCAAAATGTTCACAGCACAAAATGCTCACAGCTGCAATAGCTATATATATATAATATGCATATAGTAACAGAATTGATGCAAAAAAGTGGTTTCTGATTAGCTTCATGTGGCTATTGTTCCTGTATTAGCTTTTCCCACAGAAAAACTATGGATATTACAGCTGAGCCAGCAAGGCTGCCCAGGGAGGTGGTGGAAGCTCCATCCCTGGAGGTTTTTAAGGCCAGGCTGGATGCACTCTGAGCAACCTGATCAGGGTGTCCCTGCCCATGGCAGGGGGCTTGGAACTACATGATCCTTGAGGTCCCTTCCAACCCTAACAATTCTATGAAGGCTCTGAATTCTTTAGTGTGAACACAGAAACACTCACTCCTTTAGCAAAATCCCCTTGGATTCAGCATTTATCACCTACCAAACAAGTGTAAAATATTTCAATCCAAGAGGATTATCACCACTGTCTTCCTCTCTGCTCTACTCTCTTCCTCCACGTGCTGGAGGAAAAATACTCTGTATTCCATTAGGCTGTGACAGTCGTTCACCCTTCATACAACCATTCTGGCATCGCTGGTGCTTCTTCTTGAACAATTTTTGTTTCTTATATATATTTTTAAGACCTGGGGGTACTGGTCGATGGCAGGCTGAACATGAGCCTGCAGTGTGCCCAGGCAGCCAAGAGGGCCAATGGCATCCCGGCCTGCATCAGGAACAGTGTGGCCAGCAGGAGCAGGGAGGTCATTCTGCCCCTGTATACTACATTGGTTAGGCCACACCTTGAGTACTGTGTCCAGTTCTGGGCCCCTCAGTTTAGGAAGGAGGTTGACTTGCTGGAACGAGTCCAGAGAAGAGCAACAAAGTTGGGGAGGGGTTTGGAACACAGCCCTATGAGGAGAGGCTGAGGGAGCTGGGGTTGCTCAGCCTGGAGAAGAGGAGACTCAGAGGTGACCTTATCACTCTCTACAACTACCTGAAGGGAGGTTGTAGACAGGCAGATGATGGTCTCTTCTCCCAGGCAGCCAGTACCAGAACAAGAGGACACAGTCTCAGGCTGTGCCAGGGGAGGTTCAGGTTGGATATTAGGAAGAAGTTCTATACAGAAAGAGTGATTGCCTATTGGAATGGGCTGCCCAGGGAGGTGGTGGAGTTGCTGTCATTGGAGGTGTTCAGGAGGAGACTTGATGGGGTGCTTGGTGCCATGGGTTAGTTGTTTGGGTGGGTTGGATTGGTTGATGGGTTGGATGTGATGATCTTGAAGGTCTCTTCCAACCTGGTTTGGTTTATTCTAAAATTTATTATTCTAACTGAACACAGCAGTTAATAGTGGGGTTGACCATGGGGTTTGGCTGCAGCACGAGACTTCTTTCCTGCTGATCTGCTCATTTCTGAACTGCTTTTTCAGTGCTTCAGAAAACTAGTCACACAACAGAACTTTTTTCCTAAGTGGCAGGAGCTAATTTAGAGCCTATCAGTGTATATTTAACATTGAGGTCAAATTGTCACAGAATGATGGAATTGGGGGTGGGGGTGGTGTTGGTGTTGAAAGCAACCTCCAGAGACCATCTAAGTCCAGGTTTTCCTAGATCAGGCTGCACAGGACTGCATCCAGGTGGGTTTGGAAAGTCTCTGGAGAAGACAACTCCACAACCTCTCCAGGCAGCAAAATATGATACTTTAAATGATGACAAGCAGACATTTTAAGTTCATCAGTATTCACTTAAATGTCCTGTGGTTAATTATTTAAGATGGAATATTTGGTTTAGGAACCTAGAATATTGTGCAAATGTTTGGCCTTCATAATCCCCAAAGTAAATGCCTTTTAAGAGATACCTGAATAACCTTTAAGCAATTGTCAATGACATTCTAGAAGGAACTTGTTCAGTGTACCATCCTCCTTCCCCTATTTATTCCATGACACACATGAAAAAAGAAACACAGGTGTAGGGATTCATCTAAATGGACAGACTGCATTGTGACCACTTCTTATCTTATTAAATAGGTGAGCACACTGTTTCCAGAACAATATTGTTCCTATGGCTTCTATAACATCAAACACAAGAATAAATAGTAAAAGAATAGAATAAACCACATTGGAAGAGACCTTTGAGATCAAGTCCACCCTATCACCCAACACCATCTAATCAACTAAACCATGGCACCAAGAGCCTCATCCAGTCCTTTCCTAAACACCTCAAGTGATGGTCACTCCACCACCTCCCTGGACAGCACATTCCAATGGCCAATCTCTCTTTCTATGAAGAACTTCTTCCTAACATCCAGCCTAAACCTCTCCTGGTGCAGCTTGAAACTGTGTCCTTTTGTTCTGGTGCTGGTTGCCTGAAAGAAGAGAACAACCCCCACCTGGCTACAACCTCCCTTCAGGTAGCTGTAGAGAGCAAGAAGGTCTCCCCTGAGCCTCCTCTTCTCCAGGCAAAGCAACCCCAGCTCTCTCAGCCTCTCCTCAAAGGGCTTGTGCTCCAAACCCCTCACCAGGTAAATTACAAGGTAAATCACACCTCTGTGTAGTTCATATAGAACAGACTGAATTATTTATCTGCTCTCCAGGTCTTTTTTCCAGATCTGTTCACCCAAAATGCAGACAAAAGAAATAATTACAAGGATTCTGCCACATATTTCCTACTGATATTTTTTTTCCACTGACTGTTGTGAACTAATGAGAAAAATTCAAGAATATATCATTAAAAAAAGAAAAGTAGATCTGCACCTTTGGGGAACACTGAAATTCTTCAGGTTTTTATCAGTGTTTTCCCAGCATAACACTTTCTTTTTTGAATGCTAGAAAAAGAAGAGAAAGTGGCTACTTTGCTCTTGACTTTCCTTGTCTTCCAGATTGTTCTCAACAGCTTCTTAAAGAAAACAAACACTCCATAGCTTGGCAACTTCAATATGCTATACAGACTCTGATCCAATTACACTCATCAAATTACTAGAAAGAATAAACCTTTATTAGAATAAACCTTTATTAGAATAAACCAAACCAGGTTGGAAGAGACCTTCAAGATCATCGTGTCCAACCCATCAACCAATCCAACCCACCCAAAATATCTTCAGACCAAATTAATTGTAAGTCATTAGGTGGGGAAGGTTCTAACAAGAGAATTTGTTTTCCTCATAAAACTGTATATATTGAGAAGGGCAACAAAGCTGGGGAGGGGTTTGGAGCACAAGCCCTATGAGGAGAGGCTGAGGGAGCTGGGGTTGCTTAGTCTGGAGAAGAGCAGGCTCAGAGGAGACCTTATTGCTGCCTACAACTCCCTGAAGGGAGGTTGTAGCCAGGTGGGGGTTGGTCTCTTCTCCCAGGCAAGCAGCACCAGAACAAGAGGACATAGTCTCAAGCTGCACCAGGGAAAGTTTACGCTGGATGTTAGGAAGAAGTTTGGGAATACAAGTATGATAACCATACTCATCACAAAAGGTAGCAGAAGAAAGGAGAAATGACTTGATGGCTTTAGACTGCAATTTCACTGAGGAAAGGAACAAAACATGCATAAGAAAACTTAATGGGACTCATTTCTATGAACAAGGCCACAAGTAATTCCACAATCTGAACAGGACTACACAGGGTGAAGCATCAGAAAAAAAAGTGTCTCCACTAGCTCTGTGTTACTGGAAGATTACTGAGTTTAACTTCACTCTGGTGCTGCTGTTTTATGCAGGCAGCTTCAATCATCTTTGTTTGACAGTGGCAAGAACTGAGAACAGAAGTTCAGGCAGAAGTTCTGATTTACAAGCCCTATGAGGAGAGGCTGAGGGAGCTGGGGCTGCTTAGCCTGGAGAAGAGGAGACTCAGGGGTGACCTTATCACTCTCTACAACTACCTGAAGGGAGGATGTAGACAGGCAGAGGTTGGTCTCTTCTCCCAGGCACCCAGTACCAGAACAAGAGGACACAGTCTCAGGCTGCGCCAGGGGAGGTTCAGGTTGGATGTTAGGAAGAAGTTCTATACAGAAAGAGTGATTGCGCTATGGAATGGGTTGCCCGGGGAGGTGGTGGAGTTGCCGTCATTGAAGGTGTTCAGAAGGAGACTTGATGGGGTGCTTGGTGCCATGGGTTAGCTGTTTGGGTGGGTTGGATTGGTTGATGGGTTGGACACGATGATCTTGAAGGTCTCTTCCAACCTGGTTTGGTTTATTCTAATAAAGGTTTATTCTAACATGACTCAAATCTCCCAAGGTTCAATCAAGTGATTTGAGCTACAATGCCATGTCCCTTTTCTACACTTAAATAACTGTCTCATCCAGTGAGCAGATGCAATTCAGTACATTAATAAATGTTTACTTCTTCATGTACAGATTCAGATCTCCTAGCATTTGCACATCTTTTATATTCCAAGTTCACTGAAATATGAAAGCCAGAAATACCAAAACAGAACTCATATCATTACTCATCTGTTTATCTGTGTTTTGTGATGATAAATACCAGTAGCCTTTTTTTCACTAAATCTAATTCAACAACATTTTGGTGAGGATGGAAATTATCTATGCATGCCTTACATGGTGTCAGTTTAGACACTGAATGCCTGCTCATAACATGATTTCCATATCAATGAAACTAGAAAAAAACAACCACCCTTCTCTTCTATTATCAAATTGTTTTTGATGTGCAGAATTCTCAAGACATCATCATGCTTTTAGGAATAAGAGTTGACACTTTGAGAGGCCCTTGAAGAGTTTATGTCAGCTCCTGGCCTCATTTTAGTCAATGGAACAACAACAACAACAACAACAACCCCAACAAATAAAACCCGTGCATTGACTTCAACAGGAACATGATTTCACCTGAAATTTCTGCCTAAGAAAAGGGCAGATCTAATTAAAAAGCTGAAGGAGGAACCACAGAGAATCAGAAAGGCAGAGGATGTATTCAGTCTGGAGGTTCTGTGACAAAACTGCTCTAATCCATTGATCCATGTGCTCTTATGAAATCACAGTATCACAGTATCACTTAGGTTAGAAAGGATCCCGAGGATCATCGAGTCCAACCTACCAACACAGACCCCATGACTAGACCATGGCACCAAGTGCCACGTCCAATCTCCTCTTGAACGCCTCCAGGGTCGATGACTCAACCACCTCCCTGGGCAGCCTGTTCCAATGACGAATGACTCACTCAGGGAAGAATTTCCTCCTCACTTTGAGTCTAAACCTCCCCTGGTGCAGCTTGAGACTGTGTCCCCTTGTTCTGGTGCTGGTTGCCTGGGAGAAGAGGCCAACCCCTTCCCGGCTACCACCACCTTTCAGGTAGTTGTAGGGGGCAATGAGGTCACCCCTGAGCCTCCTCTTCTCCAGGCTAAACAATCCCAGCTCCCTCAGCCTCTCCTCATAGGGCTTGTGCTCAAGGCCTCTCCCCAGCCTTGTTGCCCTTCTCTGGACACGTTCAAGTGTTTCAATGTCCTTCCTAAACTGAGGGGCCCAGAACTGGACACAGTAACATGTAAGACATAGCTATCTAAACTTTCCAGAGCAGTTCATACTAAAATGACTTTCCTTCTTCAGCTATGAGAGGTGAATTGTGTGTGGCTCTTTTGGGGTGGCAGAGCTGTAGACAGCATTTGGAATCATAAAACTGTTCTGGTTGGAAAAGACCAAATGCTCATTAAGTCCAACCGTTCTCTAACCATGCCAAGATTGCTGCCAAACCACATCCCTCAGCACCACATCTCTGCCTCTTTGAAGCATCTCCAGGGGTGGCAATTCAACCACCTCCCTGAGCAGTCTGTTCCAGTGGTTGAGAACCCATTCAGTCAAGGGGTTTCACCTAATATCCAAAGTAAAGCTCCTCTGGTGCATTTGGAGGCCATTTCACAGTATCACAGTATAACTTAGGTTGGAAAGGACCTCGAGGATCATCGAGTCCAACCTATCAACACAGACCCCATGACTAGACCATGGCACCAAGTGCCACGTCCAATCTCCTCTTGAACGCCTCCAGGGACGGTGACTCAACCACCTCCCTGGGCAGCCCGTTCCAATAATGAATGACTCGCTCGGTCACTCATACATGACTTTATTCTGGCTTCTGGCACTGTGCTGTGTGATGTTACTTTTGTGCAAACTAAGAAAGTGCATAACAGATGTAAATCACCATCCACAGCTGGTTTAAAACCAGTTCACAAAATGTATTTATCAGTGTTTGGCTGTTAAATGAGAAAGGGCTTGAAGTGCAATCCACTCCGGATTCAACTTAATATTTTCATGAATGATTTGGGTGACAGGACTGAACACTTATATATTGCAGAAGAAATACAGTACACACTGTAGAGGGGAGGGCTGCAATCCAAATGATCACAGCAAATTGAAGACATGACCCAAGAACAACAAGGTGAATTAAATGGAGAAAAGAGCAAAGTACTCTCCATAAAGCTGGAGAAATCAGACAGATTGAAAGTAAGTAATCTCTGGCAAAATAGCAAAATATGGCAGAGAGAACTGCAAGAGACTGCAATAGTGACTCAGAAATGAGAATCAACACCGTAGTGCTCTGCAAAACCCAGAAAATCTGAGTCAGTAAAGCTTTAATGACAGCTTTAGAGACAAAATATCAGAGGTCCTATAAGGTCTGCTTTACTTGGTGCTGGTGGGGTCTCAGAGCATACAGGAAGCATTTAGAGAACAATGAGAGACAAAGAAAATACCAACAATAAGGAAGCCTCCAGAACAAGAGGACACAGTCTCCAGCTGCACCAGGGGAAGTTTAGGCTGGAGGTGAGGAGAAAGTTCTTCCCTGAGTGAGTTGTTAGCTATTGGAATGTGCTGCCCAGGGAGGTGGTGGAGTCACCATCCCTGGAGGTGTTCAAGAGGGGATTGGACGTGGCACTTGATGCCATGGTTTAGTCATGAGGTCTGTGGTGATGGGTTGGGCTTGATGATCTTTGAGGTCTCTTCCAACTTTGGTCATTCTGTGTGAAAGAAATGCGACTACTTTGCCTAAAGGCATAAAAAAATGAGGAATCAACACAAGAAATTTCTTTCAACATGCCAATGATGTAGTAAAATGAATGTAATGCCTATTCACTAAAGGTTAAAGATAATCAGTAAAACCACTTTGGTTTGATCCTAGGAAAAACTTCCTGTATGCAGGCAGTGATACAAAATCCATATTATTAGTTTATAATCAATTAGCTAACCAAGTGTTAAAGACTAAATATTAGCATTAGCTCCGATGTGCAAGAAATATTACAGGAGATCTCTTCCATCTTTATGTTCCTCTAATTCTGCTGTGGCTAATTTATCTTTCTAGATGCTTCAGCAACAAATTAATATAGCATTTTCTTTCTTTCTTTGCTTTTGTTGTTGTGTTGTTTGTTTTTTTTTCCTTACTCTAATGATAAAGTAAATCCTCATCCAGAGGACTTTTTACTTAATGTAGTGCTGCTTCCTAGGCATAAAATGCAGCAGTCCCATATTTCTCCATCTTAATATTTAATTCTAAAAAAAAGTAAAATAAATTATTTAGCTGCTCAAGGGCTTACATATTCAACAGTTTGCCTTCCCCCTTTCCCCCCCCCCTCCATTTTACCTTATCTAACAGGTACCATGAATCCCCTCACAAAGAAAACACTAGGCAAAAGAAACAGCCATTAATAAAAAGATGCCCTTAAATATTTAAGTAGGCTGAACATATATCTCGTGCCCAGTATTGAAAATCTTCAGACCAGATCTTTTGCTTTGCATTTTTCATGTGGTCTTTCCACTTTTTTTTTTTTTTTCTTGTTATGAGTGCCTTCTCTAGCACCAATCAATAGAGAGCCACAAACTCTTGACATTGCTCTTTGCTTTGAAGCGTGCACTTGCTTCATTTGCCTTTTTAAGGATCCTAGGGTTTTGAAATTCAGCTATTCCATGCTCTGAACTGAAAACCCAAATGCTTATTATTCATTTGCATGTTGGTATGATTACTATTTTTTTTTGTATATGGTTTTCAGAAGTGATTCTCATTGTTTCATGGACATGGTAGGCAGGTTTTCAATTTATTTCATACGCAGCATCAGTGGCTTACTCTGAAACAAAATGATAAGCAATGAAGGAGGGGAATCAAATAAACCACGCAGTCCTAGCTGAAAACATGAAGCAGTTGTTCACTATGTTTATAAATGAAAACTCTCCCATTGCCATTCTTTCTCCTTCTCTTGAAGGCAAATTAATTAAAAACAAACAAAAAAAAGGAACTTTTTCCTAGAACTCAAACCTCATTTGCAGAAATTACTAACAGACTGAACACTCAAATCCTAATTTAAGGCAATCTAGGCTCTATGGCACCAGATTTCTAGATATATTTGGAGCTTGGTGTTAAAGGAAGGCATCCCACTGTGTTTAACTACCGTGCATTCAATGGGTGATAAGCACTTAGGGCTGGATTCAGCTCATTTAATTTTAGCTGTCTACAAGTCAGGTATCTACTGTGAGCCATGCTGGCAGTCTAGACAGAGCAGCACAGATCTCCACAGAGCGTTTCAGCCCATAACCACCTGCAAGATAGGTGTCTAGGAGAACAGTGGAAGTCTAAAAGGAAGTGAGAGACACTGAAGAATCTGCATCAAAAGAAGTGTGGCCAGCAGATCAGGATTCTGCCACACTGCTATGGTAAGAACTTGTCTGGAGTACTGTGTCCAGCTCTGGAGAGCTCAATGCAGGAAGGATATGGACCTGATGGAGCAGGTCCAGTGGAGGGCCATGGAAATGATCAGGCAGCTGGAAAACCTCTCCTGTCAGTACGGGCTGAGGGAGCTGCAGTTCTTCAGTCTGGAGAAGAGAAGGCTCCATGGAGACCTAATGGCAGCCTTCCAGTACCTGAAGGGGGCTACAAAAAGGCTGGAAAGGAACTGTTGAAAAAGGCCTGCAGTGATAGGATGAGGGGCAATGGTTTGAAATTAGAGAAGAACAGATTTAGATGGATGTTAAGAACAGGTTCTTTACCATGATGGTAGTAGAACACTGGAACAGGTTGCCCAAGGAGGTAGTTGAGGCCCCATCCTTGGAGATACTCAACATCAAGCTGGACAAGTTTCTGAAGAACCACATCTAGTGGAGTATGTCCCTGCTGACTGCAGGCATGTGGGACTAGATGACCTTTGGAGGTCCCTTCCAACCCAAACCATTCTGTGATTCTATGAATTACACATGGGAAGGGCATGTCAGATGGTCAGAGGAGTGGTTTGTTTTGCTGATAAGACAGATCTAGTTCATCATCCATCTGGATTTCGAGTGGCTTGCTGGTTTCCTTCAGTTCAATGTTTTCATGACTATAAACCTACCATCTTAAATAAATAGCAGATAAGCTGAATATAATTTGAAAAGAATTTTTAGAGTTTGGGTTATTGAAGACCTAAGTTAGAGGTGAAATTACACTCTACTTACATGCAATTTGCCACTTATGCTTGTTGTGTTTTGCACTGCCTCTGTCTGAGACATGGAAGAGATGGTGCTTGATACCTATCGACTCTGAAAGCATGCCTCTTTATGATAGGACACAAGGGAGTGCTGCCTAACACAGCACACAATGGTATCAGTTGAAAAAAAAATCTATTACTTTTTATCTATTCTTTCTAACAGATGTATTTTTGAGCCTGTGAGAAACAACTGAAAACATTGCCTAAAGCTAAACAGAATGGGTACCAAACAAAAAAAAACAACAAACAAATCCCCATGTAAAGTCTCTCAGTAAACCTTAGTCTTCAGTGACTCTTCACAGAGAGGCAACTCTCCACTACAGATTTTAGAATAAAGCAGGTTGGAAGAGACCTTCAAGATCATCGCATCAAACCCATCAATCAATCCAACCCACCTAAACAACTAACCCATGGCACCAAGCACCCCATCAAGTCTCCTCCTGAACACCTCCAATGATGGTGACTCCACCACCTCCCTGGGCAGACCATTCCAATGGGCAATCACTCTCTCTGTATAGAACTTCCTAACATCCAGCCTAAACCTCCCCTGGTGCAGCTTGAGACTGTGTCCTCTTGTTCTGGTGCTGACTGCCTGGGAGAAGAGACCAACATCAACCTGTCTACAACGTCCCTTCAGGTAGCTGTAGAGAGCAATAATAATCATTAATGCTACATGCTGTGACACTGACAAACATCTTTTACTGATAAGTTAAAGACTGCTGCAGCCATTTTCGCTTTGAGACCTGAATCTGGATAAGTACTATTATCTCCTGGAGATGCTTTGCCAGAAATGTAACATCAGAATTATGCTCCCATAGCCTGCTACGAGCTCCTGATTTCACTGTGTGGAAAGAAACATTTCTTGAAAGAATCCCAATTACTTCAGATTTGTACTTTACACTCTTTCCAATGTGTAAAAACCCAAGAGTCTGGCAATTATCATTATATTCTCATTCCTGTAGCAGGTTGTATATGCTAATGAAGAGGGGGAAAAAAAAAAACCCTAATTACATAGTATCATAGTCTGTTGTTACTAAGCACTCCTCTAACCTTTTCTTCCAAACAGCTGTCTAGGCTCATAACTTTTTCCTTTATTAAAAATTAAAACCACAGCACTCAGGAAGGCAAACACAGCACCAGAAGTTGTAGTTTTAGGAAACATCTCATGCTTTGAACCCCATTATTGTTTGTCAACCATGAAAAATGCACGGTTAGAAGCACAAGAGCTTTCCCATTCTATGTCAATTATGCTTTATTGTATATCCTTGTGCTGAGCTGAAACTACTTCTGTGATTGAAATACTTTAAACTGATCACAAAGGCACTGATAGGATTTGGCAAGTAGGATAGGAACAATTCCAAGACAGAGCAGCTAAAAGAAGCTGGGATATTTTCACACAACGTAAACCAGGGCACCATAAGACAAGTAAACATCTGATGAAACCAAAAGGAGCAAAATAAAGAAGATCTAAGTGGAGTAGTTGGCTCTTTTTTACCATTTATTAGCATCCATGCCTATAAGAATAAAAATGGAAAATATCATAGAATCAATAAGGTTGGAAAAGACCTCAAAGATCATCAAGTCCAACCTGTCACCCAACACTTCATGACTACTAAGCCATGGCACCAAGTGCCACGTCCAATCCCTTTTTGAACACCTCCATGGAAAGTGACTCTACCACCTCCCTGGGCAGCACATTCCAATGGCTAACAACTCTCTCTGGGAAGAACTTTCTCCTCACCTCCAGCCTAAACTTCCCCTGGCACAGCTTGAGACTGTGTCCTCTTGTTCTGGTGTTGGTTGCCTGGGAGAAGAGACCAACCCACTCCTGGGCACAACCTTCCTTCACATAGTTGTACAGTGCAATGAGGTCTCCCCTGAGCCACTAATATAATATTAAATAAATAAAATAATCACAGAATGGCACATAAGTGCTGTTAAATGAAATGAAAATGACTCAGCAAATAATATGTATATGTTTGTTCCTCAATGAAAGTGAATGGCTAATTCCATAGGCTTAAGGAAAAACTTCTATCATAGTATTAGTCATGAGCAGGGACATCCCACACTAGATCAGGCTGGCCAGAGCCTCATCCAGCCTGGTCTTAAACACCTTCTAGTGGAAGGATTCCTTTCAGTTGCCCATAGCAGTATTCCTTACACAGCTATTCAAACACCTAGGATTAACTGCAGTTGGGTAGATGCTGATGTTCATGGATACCCCTTGGAGAACCCACAGCATCTATTTTTACATTGTTCACAGAATAACAGCAGTTAGAAGAGACCTCTGGAGATCATCCAGTCCAACCCCACTGCCAGAGGAGATTCACCTAGAGGAGGTTGCACAGGATGGCATTCAGGCAGGTTTGGAATGACTCCGGAGTGGACACTCCAGCACCTCTCTAGGCAGACTGTTCCATTCTTCTTATGCAAATAGTTGCTTGGGGCTTTTTAGTGTGTATTATATAGACTATACCTGCAATGTATTTAATGTTTCATTAACATTTACATTATGATGTCATATGTGGTGTCTGAAAAAAGAAACATAGAATCATACCATTGTTTTGGCTGGAAAAGACCTTTAAGATCACTGATTCCAACCTTCAACATAAAGCCATCATGGCCATTGATCCATGTCCTAAAGTGCCATGTCCACATGTTTCTTGAACACCTCCTGGGACCTTGACTGAATTATGCTGAATGTGATATTGAATATTCTATTAAAGAGAGTTGTTAAAACTTCCTGAAGTCAAACTTCAAGA
The DNA here is from genome assembly GCF_026170545.1 of Melanerpes formicivorus. Lineage (NCBI taxonomy): Eukaryota > Metazoa > Chordata > Aves > Piciformes > Picidae > Melanerpes > Melanerpes formicivorus. Next base: position 3,608,541 of record NW_027142415.1, on the reverse strand, counting down.
TATAGAAATATCTTCCAAGTGCTCAACTTCTCCAACTAACATAAACCCATCTCCATCATTGTGTACTTGGGCTTGAGGGACATCTGTAGCAATACTACGAATGAGGTGAATTTGATTACACTTGGCAGTGAAGTAGAGAATTACAATGCTTGGTGTATTCTGTGAGGAAAAGGGGAGTGACAAATATAGAACTGTCAAGAAAAAAGAGAAAGAGGAAAGCAGAGACCTCAACATGAGCATGAGAAGACACTTCTTGACTGTAAGGGTGATGGAACACTGGAGCAGGCTGCTCAGAGAGGTTGTGGAGTCTCCTTTCCTGGAGACTTTCAAGACCCACCTGGATGCATTCCTGTGTGACCTACTCTAGGTGATCCTGCTTTCTCAGGGGGGTTGGACTTGATGATCTCTGGAGGTCCCTTTCCAACCCCTAACATTCTGTGATTCTGTGTTCCGCTTAGAAGTCATGGATAGGACCTTTTTACAACTAGGCTGAGCCCTTCGCTTCTAAGATATGGTCAGAAGCCTTACAAATCCAACAACTTCACTTTTTTCCTTCATCTGGATACTGAAATATGTCTAAATTCCTGATAGAGAACTATTTATGTTTTCCCCCACATAGTTTTGAGCACTCTGATCTTATTCTCCCTCTACATTGCAAACAGCAGCTTTCCTATACGAGGGTTCATTGGCAGTTTAAAGATACCGGTGAGATACTCAGCCACAGCACGTTACTGATCACCTCATTATGGCTGAATTAGTCAACTATTGTAGAGTGGAAGAAAAACAGCTCAAGTTTCACTGTGGCCCGCTGAAGAACTGGCTTTTAGAATGAAACCCACAATAAACCACACTTTTGTTCAATTCATAAGGTTATTTAATCAATCAAATCCTACCCTCAAAACACAGAATCCAATTTCTACTCAAATAGCTGCTCGTGGTAGTCTGATAAGTGGGATATAATGCCATGGTACAGCAGTCTGCTCCTGAATAGATAGGATGCCCCCTAAAATTAATGTCATTGAAATAGCAGCAGCAAGTTTTGAAAACATCAATACTAGAGTAGACTCAGACTCTGGGGATGAATTCACAAAGGTAATCATGGAGTTTAGTGGGTTGTTAGAAAAGGAGACCCAATATTTTTTCATAGCTACTCCTTCATTCTGAGCATGTGGAATCAACAAAACAAGTTGAGAGTGCGGTGTCAGCTGCAGCATGACAGCGCTGAAGTCGATGAGGTTTTGCCTGAGAATAATGTTTCTGATTTATTATGGGCAATTAATAAAGATCCATCACCAAATTCTACAGAGTTATCAAAGCTGACATCAGTTAATTCACTTATCCATCCCATACAGATTGCTGCCTTTCAGTAGCAGTTGTTGAAATATTCTTTTCGTTGGAATGAGAGAGGAAGAAAATGACAAGGGGAAAAAAAAAAATCACTAATGTTTAAAATTAATTCTGCAGAGCTGAAGTGGCAATTTTCCAGGAGGGAACATCCATTTCTTTTGTACCCCAAAAGAGTTACATTTCATCATGTTTCTAGAAAGATCTCTTCAAATGTTAAGGAGATTTATTTAGTAAGTGGGAATTCTCTTGGGGCGCAGCAAGCACAGCAGGGCTCTGTGACTAGGGCAAACATTCACTCTAACGTACTTGAGACAGTTTAAGCACATTACTGCCTCCTCAGCTTTTAGTGGTGTCTTCTCTAGGAGCTGCTCACCTGTTTAAGTGCACTCTTGAGTAAGAATATATTTTATGTGGCTGCTAGGAGTGGCTTAAGGAGCACCTTAAGATCATGAATGTTCAAGTGTTTCAGTGGCCAGCAGGGCGATGGGAGTGGGACCTTCCAGGCAAGCATTAGAAGAGCTGACCTACTGTTAGAGATGATCAGCCTCCACAGTCATCACCAGTGCCTGGCCTTATGGACTGTGAGCTCCTTGCTACCACTGCAGTGGTGAGAAAGGAGTGTGGAGAAAGGTCACACCGTGCTGCTTGCTGGCTCCACTCGCACTGGGATGAGGACAATATCAAACAGGACTGAAAAAGGAGAGTGCTTCAGAGCTCAGGTTGCTTTCCCAGGTTCAATAATTGCTTATTCATATGTGAAAAGATGCTGAAGGCAAGGCAGAATTTTTATTTCCTACTGGAATATTTTTCAATGACATAAGAATCAAAATTATTTCCTTCAGAAATTCCAAGTAAGACAAAGCTCCCTGGAAACTTAATGTCACCTTGAAATGTCTGGTAGACCACTGGTTCACAAGACGGAGCTTAGCTGCTACATTAGAAACAGAAAGTCAGTTACTGATGCATATTTAGAGGAAAGGCAAGTGTTGAGAAAGTGTAGGCTAGCCATTGCAGCCCCTTTTAGGACAAGAAATTGTTAAGGACTATCTTCAAGTATTGCATGTGTACTCAAAAAGAATAAACAAAAAGCTGACAGCATGAGAAACGGCAAAGTGAAATTTAGCTCAGTTCTAAAAAGCAGAATATATTTTCCTGTGTTTTCACACTTTCACAAAAGATGAGTGAGCGCTCTGGCAGCCTCCCCAGCTTTCAGCTATGATAAAGAACCCTTTAGCCCTTGTCCATAACTGGATTCCAGAGCCTGATTTATACACCCGTGGAAATGTCCTACTCATGAAAGGCACAGACAGCTCCCCAGAAGAGCTGTCACTGCAAATGTGCATTCTGTAGCTGTCACTTGAGCATCTGCTTCACTGAAAAGTGCCTTAAACAACTGGTAAGATGCAGCAGTAGTCTTCAGAAATTATTTCAGTACAGAGGAAGATCAGAAAATGCTGCCCAGCCAAAAGCTGGGCTCTGTGTCACTTGCCTATCCAAGCTCATTGGGATGAGAAAGACAGCGAAACCTTGATGAGAAAGCTGAGAAAACCTGGATTTCATGAGGAATTTCAAAGACATAAGACTGGTTTGCATTCTCCATGCAGCTCCCTATTTGTTGGGTTCTACTTCTTTTTCTGTTTCATAGATTCAAAGATTCACACAACGGTTTGAGTTGGAAGAGACCTCAAAGATCATCTAGTTCCAAGCCCCCTGCCGTAGACAGGCACAGCTTCCACTAGACCTGGTTGCTCAAGGCCTCATCCAACCTGACCTTGTGGATGCCTTCGGGGAAGGGGCATCTACAACCTCCCTGGACAACCTGTTCCAGCATCTCACCACCCTTACTGTAAAGAATGTCGTCACATGCTAAGGCTATGCACCATTTAGATCAGGCTTTACGCTAGGTGTGTTTAGGGCTCACAGTCTAACAACACCCTGATATCAAATTGGGGCCACTAGATGGTACTGCAATATAATTAATAAATATTAACAAGTCATCTCATAAATATGCATTTGTTTTGGTTTGGTTTTCTGCAGTATCTTGGCTGTAGCATTTGAAAGAGTGGCAGAAACATCCATGGCACTGCCTATATATATATATGAAAGCCATCGTGCAACTGTAACGTATGCAGATGTAAGGCATATGCTAAAATATCTGCTTATTGATCTTAATAGTATAACTGAGGCACTTAACACCTATATACAGACATATAAGATATTTACACAGTATGTACACACATATGGATACGATCAGATGGTATTATCAGCTGATCAGTCACTATGCTTACTCATTTTCATGTGTTCCTTCCATAGTGCATAACAATTAGATTCTGGGACCAGTGTGCATATATAAATCACTATGCAGATTACACAGGAACTCAATTTATGTGTCACATAAAAAAAAAGAGAGAGAAACTTTGTACAATGAGCAAAACCCACACAACATTTCATATTTCTGCATACTTTGATTTCCCAGCACAATTTATTTCACCATTAAAGAGGCTGAAAAGTCCCCTTTTGTCTAAATGCTTTTCCACCATATGCTACATTTGCAATAATAAACAGTTCAAATTTTATAAGGAGTTACCTTCTAGCTGGTAAAGATCTTGAGGCCTCAGAATTGCTGCAAAACTAAATTATCTCAAACCATAAGCACGCTTAATAGTATCTACCCATGACGCTAGCCTCGGAATAACCTAACACTGCTGGTTGCCAGCACTGTTTTCAATTTTCATCTGTTAGATATATGATCAAGCATGTCAAATCTGCCCTGAGTAATAGAACTGAAAAATATAAAGTCATTTACTTAAAACATTCTGATAGCTATTTATCTGAAAAGCCTGGTCAGATTTACTGCTCAAAGGCATTTACCTACAAAGTTAACCAGATGCTTTGAGTTGAAACCTAATTTAATTTCTCTGTTATCTTAACAGGACATCTGCTAAAACAACATCCAAAAGTAGGTAATATGCTCCAAAATTAAACATCCTGCAGGTTGTTTTAGTAGAGTGTGTGCAGCATTAACATTTAACTGTTAACAAGCACTGCCTTAACAAAGTAATTATTAAATATGGGATCAAAGCAGTATAACAATTATACTAATGGACACAGGGCAGTGTAGAATGAATGTGTACCTGGTGTTACTTCAATCTACTTGCTGAAGTCCATTGCTTTGTTACAACTGAGTTAACCTGAAGATGAATGAACCATTTCTTTTGTTTCTTTTTCCCCCAGCTTCCTCTAGATATCAAACTGTCCCTTTAAAACCAGAGTGTATGAGCTGTACAACACGTTCAGCACTCATACATAGCCTGCATGTTCTTTAAGCATCTTGAGTGACAAGCTATGCAAATCATATCCTGAAGTAATTTGCATTATTGCAGATAATTTGCATATGGATATAAATTGCATTTCAGAGCAGCTAGGTATCAATCCAAGCAGTGGTATGTGAAAGTGAGACACATAGGTGGATGTGTGCTTGCCAGTGTTGCCACATCCAAGTGGAAAAATACTACAAGATGTTTGTTTCTGGTCGGTCCTTATACATTTTCTGGATAAGATGGTGAGAACAAATGAGAAGGGCAGGAAGAAATGTGGGCTCTGCATTTCCTCTCAGCCCTTCCATTTACTCCCACCAGCAACACAGAGCTGATGTTAATTTGTCTGTTGGCAGGACCATTGCTGACTGCCTCTTTCCATTAGTGTCATCCAATGGAAAAGGAAAAGAGAGAGGATGGAGTACACTACAGCCCCTAAAAATCAGCCATACCTGGCTAATCCTGAACTAACATCTCATGTCAGCAAGGGAAAGGAAGACTTTTCAGCAAGTTGCTAATGCATGAATATCAGCTGTGGGTGGATTTCTAAACTGCTCATTTCTTCTTAACATCAGATAGCCTTGCATAGTCCAGGCTGGTTGCCGAGCCTGGCTGGAGGTGGGAGAATGGACAAGCCATATCCTGAAGTTCTGTCTGGCCTTACTTTACTATGAACTTGATTATGTAAACTGATTCCAATCACAGCACACCTTGGCAGTTGGGGAATGCCACATACATGATTGCTTACATTTGCCTTTATCACTCAGCTTTCATGATGTGGAACACAATCAAACTTGCATTTCAGCTACAGAGTGGGCAATACTTGAAGATAAAAAATAAACCAGCAACACACTCTCTTATTAAACCTTCATTTCTCCAGTGGTTCCTCTGCACTGCTAGCACTGTCTCTCTCCCCAGGGTTGATCCCTAGCAATGCCATTTTACTGCCTTCCTCTTGCTTCCAGAAAGTTCCAGGACAATACAGGAAAGGCAGTAAACTCATCTGAATGTAAATAGGAACAGTACCTTGCAACTGGGATCTGTAGAATGAATGCTAAAATCATAACGAACTGTACTTGAAGCACACAGTGGTAAGCTATGTACATATGGTGGGTTGGATAATAGGTTGGACACAATGATCTTGAAGGTCTCTTCCAACCTTGTCTATCCTATCCTATCCTATCCTATCCTATCCTATCCTATCCTATCCTATCCTATCCTATCCTATCCTATCCTATCCTATCCTATCCTATCCTATCCTATCCTATCCTATCCTATCCTATCCTATCCTATCTTTTAGCCACTCTGCTACAGGGTTCTTAGATGTCATGGCATAAGCTTTCATCTTATTCTTCTACATGTGTTCAGAGCAAAGTGGAAGTACAGGATTTACCTGCATGGAGTCTAGAAATTAATCACATAATGACCAATAAGGAGAAAATGAAATATGCAATGGCCACACATGGTAAGAAAAGCACAATCCTTGTTTTTACTTTTTTACCTTGTCTTTTCATTAAGGTTTTTCTAACTGCTGTAAGAGCCAGTGTGGCAGCCTCACTCAATTCCCAAACCTGATTCATCTCTAAAATAGGCCATGCTCTACAGAGATTAGGGGGAAAAAAAAAACATGAAAAAGGGGGGGGAAAAATACAGCTGTGATGGCATAATTAAAAGCTATATAAAAATGAATGTATAGAGAGCTAAATTATGCTTATGCAAGCAACCTTAATTCTGCTGTTGCTGGCTGCCAGAGCATTTGATTTCAAACACCTAATTTTTGTGTCAAAAGACATACAAGTACAACCTTATGATTTAATATTTTAAGTATAACCTTTCTGTGTTATTAGATAAAAATAAGAGACGTGTCAGAAATGTCACACAAATAGAAACTGGGTCAATTTTCAGACTTTTTAACAAGTGTATTCTTGATCACATAGTACTGTAGAGACTTGCCATGGTTTAGACTCAGCTGGCAGCTGAGCCCCACGCGCTCCCACCCTCCAGCGGGATGGGAAGGAAACTCAGGACCCAAATGCAATACCTCATGGGTGGTGAGATGGAAAGTGTAACAGAACAATACAAAGACTGGAAAACCAACAGGAATAATAACAACAATAATAATAAAGAAGAATATATAGAGAGTGATATAGTTCCCCCTCAATCAGCACCCCAAGCACAGCTTCTATCCTGACTGCACTAACTGACAGCAAAATCTCTACACTCCTGCATGTGTGATGCTCAACCTCAGCTATGGATTTTAAACAGGAAAAAATGACTATTCATTTTTAAAGCACAAAAATAAAAGGGAGTTTGATAGTTTCTATTCTACTTGTGCATTCTTAGACATCGTTAAGGGAAGCCTTTAAATGCCCCAAAGCGAGGTTGCTGTTTCTTCATTACATCAGTGCAGTGCTCACTTGTACTGAGGGTCTTTATTCAGAGGTTGCAGCTGAAGCCCACAGAAGTACATAGGGTATTGTTTATGAAGAGAGTAAAAAATATGATAAGCAGACTGTAAAGTTTTGGGGGCTGTTATTTTTTTTTCCTGAGATAGCTGAACCTAGTTCCTTCAGTCTTGTCTTGGTGTATTTAATCACTGCAGGGTTACATTTTTTGAGAGGTGCTTTCCTTTATGTTTTCCTTTTTGCTTCACCAGTGTACTTCAGAGGTGGCTCATTCAAGACAAGAGGTTAGGCTTTTCCTATGCTGCATTTGCTTAGCCACAGGCCAAAATAAATATTACCACTCCTGAAGCCCTAAAGCCCTGCTTATAATGAACATGACAAAAGAACACAGCCTAATTAAATATTATTGAAGGGTAATACTGAAAAGGAAGTCAGAGAAACGGAGTTCCTAGGTGAATTCACAGATCCACATAACAATCAAGGTTAAGAATAAGTGACTGTCCTTGCTCTTTCTTACCAGCTTTGGTTACAAAGCTATAAACATTACAGCTTGCTATGAAAGAGTTTCAGCAAAGACTTCTGTGCCTCCAGGACAGAAAATACTGCGTGATGCCATTTTCCACAAGATCTATATGATTCTACTGGTGAGTAATACAAATAGATTTGCATGGCTGTTCGCTAATGATCCTTGAGGCTCTTCAGTCTCTTCAGTGATGATTACCTTGTTCTAAAATTTAGAATCATAGAATCAACAAGGTTGGAAAAGAACTCAAAGATCATCAAGTCCAACCTGTCACCAAAGAACGCATGACTAAACCATGGCACCGAGTGCCACATCCAATCCCCTCTTGAACACCTCCAGGGATGGGGACTCCACCACCTCCTTGGGCAGCACATTCCAATGGCTAACAGCTCTCCCTGGGAAGAACTTTCTCCTCACCTCAAGTCTAAACTTCCCCTGGCCCAGCTTGAGACTGAAGTTCTGAGTCTTCACAGGCCTTTTTCAGTGCAGTAAGGAGAAGCTGTAAGAAGGGTGCTGTTGTATAGGACCTCTGCCCCCACAACTAAATTAAGGATGAGGTTAGCAACCCTGTTGCAACAAGGTATATTAACAAGTGAAATATGTCCTCTCCATTGTATCAGCAGGTGCTGATGGAAAGAAATGGATGTATGTATACACAGAATAAAAGCTGTTCTCAAAACTTTTTGGAAAGTCTTTCTTTTACTTAGTAGAAAGCCATAAATTATATGTATAAAAATAAACTATCCCCAGCTGAACTATTATTAGGCTGTAATTTTAACCTATCAATTGCTAAAGCCATGCTGTGCAGGATTCTCTCTTGTGCTTTACAACCTCAGAGGCATCCCCTTGGTACTTACCTAAAGGTTATTTTTTATTGTCCCTTTAGAACTGATTCAGACCCAGAGCTTTTTTCAAGGTTCTATGTGCCATTCCAAACACACAGAAATACACAAGAGTGCCATTAAAGGTTTGAAGCTGCAGTTATTTCCAGGTGAAAATATAAATGATAAAGAAGATTCAGGGCAAGACACATGAATGTGACTCAGGCATAAAACTCAAAGAGATCCATTTTGTAGAATGCCTACAACTGTAAAACAGTTGGAGCCTGAGGAATCTAGAACCAGAGGAGAAGTTTTATCCCTCAACACAGTTGGACATCTTTGTATTAAACGCATATCTATAGGCCCTAGAAGCTTTGATCATGTGGGGAAGTTTTCATATACCATTAGCAGTTGAAAGGGTGAGGAAAGGAGAGAAGAGGAGAGTGATGTCTCAAGTCAATCTGTGTCTATTTCTAAAACACGTTTCCTAAGACCTTTTCTTTATCTCCCTCTCTTTATCAACGTTGTTGGTTCGAAAAAACCACCTGAAGTGGAAGGAATGTCCTCTACTGTGTATTTCAAGTCAGATCATATCTATCACTGGAACAAATAACACCTCTAAAGAGGTATCATTTGTAACTGCTTCCAAATATAAGCCTGCACCATATGGTTAGTTGGGAAAGACTCTAGACAACACAGCCCTAGACTTTAAGGTCCAGGTTTAGATACTGGGTATGGTCCATCCTTATTGCAACCAGCACTTACTAGTGTTCTTCAGCAGTTTTTACACCCATTAAAACACAGTGCTCAAGCAGCTGCTTCTTCTTTCTTCCTCCCTGTCCCCTTTCACTTCATGATGAGCATCCTAACACTTACAAGTTCAGGGATGCAGGTGGCTGAAATAAGCAGGTGGAAACGGGGTGGATTGGGTTGAGTACTGTACAACAGGTGTTAGAAACACTCAGGAAACATTTTAAGCAAAGAAAAGATACTACATTCAATTTCTTTAGTTACTATTGGGTTTTTGCCAAGCTTTTGATGAGCTTAGGGCTGTCTAAAGGTACAAATCTGAGAAAGTGGTAATGTTTTACCTGCAGAAAATTACACCACCAGGAAATGAAATTCTAATCCTTCTGAAATCAACAGCTTTTTTGGGGAAAAAAAAAAAAGAATAGGTGGAGATGAAATATCTCAGCCTCTAGTACTTATTATACTTTGAGGGTGATTTGAGAGAAAATACAGGTAAGGAAGTATCTTTGCCTCATTTCTTCTCTCTGTAATTGCATTTAACTTTCTGCATCATAACGCACCAGTGACTCACAAAGGATCAGAGAATTGCATCTGTAATTTACAGTTGGGCTAAACTCCCTTTAATCAACAGTTAAAAAGCTGAATCAAGAAGATAATGCAATCTCTTTCACATGGGATTCTCCTTGATGGTCAGTTCACAACCCTGTGAGCATAACTCAACACGGACAGCAATATTTAGCCTCAGTTGAAGCTCATTAACCAAAAAAAAATTGTCACCACTGCTAATCTTTCATCCCACAAATTGCCAGCCTTCTGGGCATGCCTGAGAAAGTAGGAAGTTTGGTTTGAGATATTGGCTTGAGTCCATTACCAACTGCCACTTGATGTGTTGTCTTACAGTCTCAATAAAACCCTATAAATATGTCATTCTTAAGAGAATCTATTTTATTTCCTATGGATTTTGACTGTGTGTAAAGCTCAATAACAACATCCCTACCAGAAGTGCAAGTTAAGAAGCACTGCTGTAGCCAAGTGACAATTTGGCACCTCAGTTTATATTTTCACTTTGTGAAAGGCTCCCTCCTCCATTTACAATTGTTATGCTGTGATACAAGACCCCTGAAAGCAATCCAGCTAAGCAACAGCAAGCTAAATGGCACACAAAAAAATACTTGTTTACCCTTGAGATGCTAATCTTTCATAAGAGTGAAACCATCAATACCTCTCATAGAGGTGAAATCTGCATTGCATGCTTACTGGGCAAGCAAAAAGAGTTTGTGGTGTGTTGTTTTGGGTATTTTTTGCTCCTTTAAAACATGTATACCACTACTGTTGTGAGCAAGGGATGGTATATGCTCATTATGGGCTAGATTAAAGATTTCTCACATATCCAGAATACTCCACATTACCACCATACTGCCCTCATTCCAACAACAGTTAAGTGGGTGAGTCAAACAAAACACAGCCTTTGGACTCAGGCATGTTAACAAATTGCTGATGGCTTAAATGTATCCAGTAGTAAATTACCTTTGAAAGGTCCCCAGCCTCCAAATAGAAGCAGATAACAAACACGTTCCATGTAACCCAAAGGACCAGCCAGACAGCATACTGCAGGGAGGAAGAGAGAAGCAGGGCATTAATAATTCCACTATCAACTGAGATAAACTTAGTTTGTTCAACCCAAGACAAAAAGGGACTATAAACACGGTGCATATGAACAGAAGTGTTACATATAAAACAGAATAAACAATGAATTCTTCCTTTTCACTGACACAGTGTAGAGAAACCTGGTGAGCACTTAGTAACACCAAAAATCCTCTGTATCTGAGGATAAAAAGCCTGTTGCTACATCTGACATTTGAATATGAGACTCATCCGGATCTCATATTATGTTTCAAATGGAGAAGAGAAGGCTCAGGGGAGACCTTATTGCTCTCTACAACTACCTCAAGGGTGGCTGTAGCCAGGAGGAGGTTGGCCTCTTCTCCCAGGCAACCAGCACCAGAACAAGAGCACACAGTCTCAAGCTGCACCAGGGGAAGTTTAGGCTCGAGGTGAGGAGAAAGTTCTTCACAGAGAAAGTTGTTGGCCATTAGAATGTGCTGCCCAGGGAGGTGGTGGAGTCCCCATCCCTGGAGGTGTTCAAGAGGGAATTGGACATGGCACTTGGCGCCATGGTTTAGTAGTCATGAGGTGTTGGGTGACAGGTTGGACCTGATGATCTTTGACGTCTTTTCCAACCTTATTGATTATATGATCAAGAGAGGCATGTAGTATCAACTGCATGTGAGGAGTGCAGAGGTGTGTATTCAAATGGTTATTCATATAATAGCTTTTAATAAGTTTTATAACTTATTATAACTTACTAAATAACAAAGTCTGTCTGAAGCAGGCACTGGATTCTGTAACACTTCGAATTTAGTCCCCCCCCAAAAAAAATAACCCTCTACATAGAACCTCAAGAAAATAAACCTATATATATAGAGAGAGATTATTCTGCAGTATTTCTACAAAATAAGGGGGAGGGACGAGGTCATGACAGCAGCCTCTAGCAATATACTTTGTGACATTCCAAAACAAGGTTCATAATCATCCAGTGCCCTCACTGGCAGCCTATTTTAAATTGCCAGTTAGTCTCTTGGATTTTTTTGGTTTGGGATACAGTGTAGAGAAGTATTTATGCTTAAGCAGCATCTCTTCACTGGTGGTTTCATAGTTTCATAGTTTCATTCAGGGTTGGAAGGGACCACAAGGATCATCTAGTTCCAACCCCCCTGCCATGGGCAGGGACACCCCACACTAGATCAGGCTGGACAGAGCCTCATCTAGCCTGCTCTTAAACACCCCCAGGGACGGGGCCCCAACCACCTCCCTGGACAACCCATTCCAGGGTTTCACCACTCTCATGGTGAAGAACCTCCTCTTCATATCTAGCCTGAATCTCCCCACCTTCAGCTTCATTCCATTCCCCCTAGTCCTATCACTACCTGAGATCCTGGGAAGTCCTTCCCCAGCCTTCCTGTAGGCCCCCTTCAGATACTGGAAGGCCACAATTAGGTCACCTCGGAGCCTTCTCTTCTGCAGACTGAACAGCCCCAACTCCTTCAGTCTGTCCTCATAGGACAGGTGCTCCAGCCCTCTGATCATCCTTGTGGCCCTTCTCTGGACACGTTCCAGCACCTCCACATCCCTCTTGTAATAGGGGCTCCAGAAATGGACACAGTACTCCAGGTGGGGTCTCACCAGGGCTGAGTAGAGGGGGAGGATCACCTCCCTTGCCCTGCTGGCCACACTTCTCCTGATGCAACCCAGGATCTGATTGGCTTTGCGGGCTGCAAGTGCACATTGAGAGCTCATGTTGAGCTTTTTGTCCACCAGCACCCCCAAGTCTCTCTCCTCAGGGCTACTTTCCAGCCGGTCACTGCCCAGCCTGTATTTGTGCCTGGGATGTTATATACAAGTGTATACATCTACTCAGGTGGAGTTACTGCAATTATTCCTTCTGACACACAACTGGATTTCTTCTAGAGAAAACTGTAAATACAGCATTTAGTCTGGCTTCCCAAAGACATGAAACTTCAGCAGTAATATTTATGTGTGATGGCTAGTTCCTTCAAATTGCTTCTGTGCTCCTGTGCCTACAAACAAACAGGAAGAGATACTCTAAGTTCTTACACAGAGAAAGATTTGCAAGATCATCTGTCATCAGTCAACATGAAAGGGAAAAAAATGTGGGAGAGAATCACTGGAAGCTAGGTGTCATTACATTGGTTGCTCATGGCACAACTTGTCCCATTGCACCTAAGCAACACCTGATTAGAAAGCTCCCCATGCACAGAACATTAAGCAGAACACTCCAAGGCACTTTGGAGCTGCTTGTCCCAGCAGAGAGCCTTATGCTTACACAAAGAAGAGAAAATTCTCTTTTCCACAGTCTAGTCTGTCACCAAGAAAATGGCAAAGTCATCTGGCTTTTGGACACACTCTTTTAACAAGCATCTGCTGTTACTGGACTACAGATAAGGTTTTAAAATGTCTTTTAAAAGCATGTTTCAAACTGCTTCCTTTTGAAATGTTATTTTAAGTGTTTGCTGCCCAAATTCTGTGGATAAACACTGTGTATAATTGTCTTGAAATACAAGGATGCTTCTGCTTCCCACTGCTTATTTCAGATGCTTCAGATCTGGCACATCTCTTATCTCTGGATCACATGCAGTCATAAATGCCTCTGGTTGTCTATGTGCTTCAGCAAATTGTTGCAGAAATCCAGCTCTGAAGGTCTGTGACAATGAACAAATCCCTCTGGTGTTCTCTGTTATATGTTTCTAATTAGAAACACAATTTGGAAGAGTTCTTCAGAGGGCTGTAGATGTATTTTTTAGACATATGTGGGAGTTCAGGACAGCTGCATTATCTGACAGAAGCCATCACAACGCTGCAGCAGTCACACATCCACAAGACAAGAACCCTGATGAACAGACACTTGGTGAAGCAGGAGACACTGACAGGAGACACAGCAATGACAACACACATTCTTGTTTTTATGGCAGTCCACACTGGAAAGAAGTGTTACAGGAAAGCTAAGACTGAAGATTTAAGTATTTCCTATTTTGCAAAGCTGTAGCAAATAAGCAGAAGTGCTTGACAGGGTTTGAAGGTTTGAAAATTTGCTACAAGTCATCACAAACGATTACAGGAGATCATTTTTCCTGAGGAATTGGACATTGAAATATGAAAATGCTTGCAACAGCACTAAGAATCCACACATCCCTCTTCAGACTTCTCTCAAAGCTAAGTCTCATTATCTCCATTTTGCTAACAGTGAAGCTGAAGGTCAAAGAAACGAGACTTAATTCCATAGCCCAATAGAAAAATGATCCTGGAGGGCATAAGACCAAAGGCCCAGGTAGACCACAACTGCCTTTGATACGAACCTGGTCACCAGAACTCACATCTAATACTCCTGTCACTTTGCCTGAAGGAGAAATATGTCACATACCTTTTGAGTATAAATTGCGAGCACCTCTGACATCTCTGAGCATGTCAAATTTACATTTATGGGGTTTTTTTTCCACAGGACTTCACATGGCATTTCTCTTGCTCCCAAATTCTTTTGGGATATGAGAGTCAATTACAATCACACTTGCAACTGACTGAAGGATACAAGGGCTCCAGACTTTGAAGATATTAACTTGTGCAATTCAAAGCAATTGACATTTTTTTGTTGCAATTAGTTATTTCTGACTTATTTTCCTTTTAGATATAGACAAAGGTTTAGTCTCAGATTCTCCCAAAGCTCAAAATATTGCACCTCCAGACCCTTGCATTCTCCATTCAAGATAAAAAAGAGAAATTCTCTAATGATAACTACATTTGCCACAATAATTAAAGATGTGATTGTTGATGGTATTTGGGCAACAGTACTTGAGTTGTTCAAAGATTGCCCTGACTCCAGCATGTCTGGAAGGAGCATCTCTTTCCAGTAACATGGTAACAACTGTCCACAACCATCATCATCTTTGCTTCCACTTATTTTCTCCTCATTTCCTCTGTCTGTGAAGATGCATCACTCTGAGTTTTTAAACTCCCCTTTTTGCTATCAAATCTGGTAACAGGTGGAATCCTGAATGCTTGGCATTATTTGCCAACATACTGGTAACATTCAGCTAGTCCTTGAGGTGCCTACAGCCCTGCTTAACCTTTGGAAAAGCCTCTGCAATAGAAACAGCTATCTGATGGAGTCAGCTGTTTCTGAACAGCAGTGTCCATGGTTTGGTTGTTTTAAGCTTCTGTGGTGCTGGCTGTTCAAAATGCTTCAGCGCCACAGAGCAAATGTTCTGCCTCATTTCCACCTTCTGGGAACTAGTAAAGCACCTCACACAGACTTCCCTGGGGAGAAGTCCATTTGAAGTGGCATCAACAGCAGTCTACAGAGTGACTTCATGTGGCCAATCAGTAAGCACTAGTTTAGTCTGCTCTGTGCATTTTGCCATTTCCTTCCCGTTTCCATTGCCTGAGGCATTCGCCTTCGAGCTGAGGAGGCTTTGGACAGCACAGCATGGTGGAGATTCCAGATCTAGAATCCATCAGCATCCACATCTCGGTGGAAAGCCTCCAGCACGGAGCAGGGACAGACACTGCAGCCTGACTCCAAAGAGAAATCATGAGGCAAACTCACATCCAGGAGAGATTCAGTTATTGAATGCATGAGGACCAGCTGTTTTAAAGCAGAACTGCTGCTCTCAGCAGCCTAACACAAAGAGCAACCACACTCTGCTTTCAGTGATCCAGATGAAAGTCTTCCCTGACCAGCAGTTACCTACGGACCGCAAGTGGAAAGAGCTCAGGGCCAAGACCAGTAGCCTTTACAACAAATAACAACGTTCCTGGCAGCAGAGGGCTTTGTGCAACCAGTTCAACTTCAATAAATGTTCATTCCCTCTCTTAAATGTACTGGGAAACTCTTGCAGAACGACATAATCCTCAGGATTTTTTTTCTCCCTTGCTTGTTGATTGTCATAGCCTGCAGCTTGCACCAGCTTTGCTCGGCTGAATTCTTCATATCATTAGGACTTAGAGCTTTTCTTCCTGGCTTTATTTATTTATTTTTAATCAATCCTGGCTATGGTGTCAGAGCACTGTCCATCCTTGTGAGTTTCTGTTTCTAATCAGATGTGAATTGATTTTGTACAATCCATTTCTGAGCCGTTGGACCTTTCTGTCTCAAACCGCACCAGCAATCTGGTTTGTCTGTTCGTGTTTATCAGGGAGTTTTGTTAACCCTTCAGCATTGCAAGTCCTTGGGTCCTCAGCCTGTCACAAATATTTTCTCCTTCACTTTTCTCCCTTGGGTAAAAAAACCTCTGTGATATTTTACTTCCCTTGCATTATACTTTAATAATTAGTGTCTGAGTGTAAGCTGCTGAACTGTCAAGCGCATCAGAACTGGTCACTACCAAACAGAAATTACTGTGGGATTGTTTTTTAAGCAATCACTGCCTGCAGTTAGAAAGCAAGTGCTACTTAAAATTTCTTCCCAGAGGCTTCCCAGTGGCTATGCATAAACTTTCCGGCTCCTTGGGCTCAGTTTTAAGCCAGTATTTTATATAAGTGTATTAACTCTCTTGCCCCTTGATTGGTGTGGGAAGGATTCATAAGCACAAGTCAGGAAGAAAGCTGAAGCACATTCTGATCAGGTCACAAATGGATGAAGGGCCAGCTCAGAGCTTAGCACACTGCTATGGTGGGCAGGATCCCCTGTATCTACTCACAGCCAAGGAGTTAGAGCTCGGGTGGGACTCACTCGCCTCACTTTTTTGTGTCTTCTGTTTTGTGTCCATTTCCTTGTGCACCAGAATTACGCTGTGCCCAGGACATGCAGCAGGGATTTACCTTGCTTTATTACTTTATATTTTCTCAGAAGACACAGCTTCAAAATCCTTCTGCTTCAAGAAGCTGGATTTCTACAAAGCAAATAACTGCCAGAGTGGTACCCATCTGCCCACATTTAGATGTCTGCAATGCAGATGTCCTCCTCTGAGCAGTGTCTGGGTTCCCATTGCAGTCAGTTGAGAGGAAAAACCACTTCCAGGGCTCGGTTCATTTCTCAGTATCTGTCAGATTACTCCATCCTTGCCGTTTGGAAAGATAAACTCCAAGGCAAAATCCCCAACGTTGCAGAGGCCATTAAAAATCATGTGCTGGTGACATCGAAAATGAGATAGCAGCACTGCACTATGCAGATGTGCACTCCCTTTTCCCCCCACATAAACGAAAAGAACAAAGCAATTTAAACATCACCAATGTAAAATATCCCCAAAGGTCTGTTGAAAAAACATCTCCTGAGAACTCCTCGCTCTTGAATCTTGCACACTCCTATAGTCTGCTAATGCTTAAGCTTGAATCATTCCTTTGTTCATTTTCTCTTTCTCAGGTTCAGAGCTTCTCAGGTTTTAGCAGAAAAGACGGGGAGAAGTACAAACATGCAGATGCTTTTGGGTACTGCATCACTTTTATACCTCTTTCAGCTTCTGCTTCAGTGTCCAGCTTCACCATCTTCAAATACTACCCTAAACACTGAAGGACAAACCTGCATTCCAAGAACCTATGAACAACTCAGGAGAATGAGAGGACACAGTCTCAAGCTGCACCAGGGGATGTTTAGGATGGAAGAGAGGGGAAAGTTCTTCACAGAGGTGTTAGCCATTGGAATGTGCTGCCCAGGGAGGTGGTGGAGTCACTGTCTCTGGAGGTGTTCAAGAGGGGATTGGACGTGGCACTTGGTGCCATGATTCAGTAGTCATGAGTTGTTGGGTGACAGGTTGGACTTGATGATCTTTGAGGTCTCTTCCAATCTTACAGATTCTATGATTCTATGACAAATCTCTCCATCCATACAGCCTTCAGAAGAAAGATGCACAGAATTTTCTCCCTGTAGCCATTCTAAATAAATAATAAACACTTTCCAGAGGATGCTGTAAGGATGAATGTCCAAATTGTAGAAGCAAGCACATGGAAATACAGAACTTCCATGCTACCATCATTTAGTCAATCTACCACATTACTCAAGGGTGTCACAAAAATTCTAGCTCCAACTCCAGAATCAATTCTAGAATCAATTCTCCAATTGCAGAATCAAAGTATTCTGCAACTAAGCAGCTACTTTATAGAGTTTTCTTTGAAAATGCAGATTTCTTTTTTCCTGCCATTACAGAATCACCAAGGTTGGAAAAGACCTCAAAGATCATCAAGTCCAGCCTGTCACCCAACACCTCATGACTACTAAACCATGGCACCAAGTGCCACATCTAATTCCCTTTTGAACACCTCCAGGGACGGTGACTCCACCACCTCCCCAGGCAGCACATTCCAATGACGAATGACTCTCGGTGAAGAACTTCTCCTCACCTCGAGCCTAAACTTCCCCAGGTGCAGCTTGAGACGGTGTCCTCTTGTTCTGATGCTGGTTCTTACAGATGTGGAGCAGAGATTTTTCTTCTAATCTTAAATGATTTTATTTTTTGAGTTGTTTTACTTCTCCCCCTCCCTCCCCCCCCCCCGCCCAAGATTCCTTCAGCATCCATCTATAAAAGCTCATGACCTTTGAACAAAAGTGTATTTTTGTTTATGAAAGAAAGTAAACTAAGGCAGGGATTTTATTAGGACATACGTATTTTTCTCTTTTTGACTTTGCAGTAGAGATTTAATTGGTTTGGCTTCACTCTTCGTTCAGTTCCTGTGTATCTTTTGATCACATCTTTGTTGTGAAACATTTACCAGCAGGAAGCAACTTCAAATATCTGAATACTCAGTTTCCTGCAACACAGTAGGTATCCACCCAGCTGCAGACATATACATGCATATATTCACAGATGGACTGATATTTTTCCTCTCATGTTACTTGTCCATTTGTTTGCAACATTCTTTCTTTTGTTCATGGAAGGGATTAGAAAAAGCTCAAAATAGAAATGACTAATTGAATGTAAGTAACAGGAAAATGACATACAGATAATTCTTACTTAAATGGAGCTCAAAATGCTTCCCTTCTATCAGAATTCTAGTAGTGTCTCTGGTTTTCAAGGCATAGCTTGAGCTGGTCAGGCAGTTGTGACCATTAAAATGGTACTTTTTGGTCCTCTTCTACCCACCTGCTTCAATTTAAACATGAATCTAACAGAATCTAGCACTAGAAATTAATGCACCAGCTCTAAAAACTATAAAGTCATATCTTGGAAAGGGCATTATTTTTTGAGCAGCTCTTCTCAGCTGTTAAATTCCTATTAGAGTTGGAGAAAGGAGGGAAAGAGGGGAAAGAGAGAAAGAGGGGAAAGAGAGAAAGAGGGGAAAGAGAGAAAGAGGGGAAAGAGAGAAAGAGGGGAAAGAGAGAAAGAGGGGAAAGAGAGAAAGAGGGGAAAGAGAGAAAGAGGGGAAAGAGAGAAAGAGGGGAAAGAGAGAAAGAGGGGAAAGAAAGAGAAGAAGGAAAAGAGGGAAAATAAACTGATTTCACAGTGGGAAAGCCAGCCTCACCACCTGAGGCCCACTTCTCTTGGCCTTTTTCAACCTCAGGCAGCCCTACAAACAATCTCTCTGCCCTGCTGAGTGACCACAATTGGGTGGAAACATTGCTTCTTGTGCATCCAGGAAGGTAAGGTGGTTTTCTCCAGATAAAATCACATCTGATTTGGTTGGAGAAGAGGAGGCGGAGGGGAGACCTTATTGCTCTCTACAACTACCTGAAAGGAGGTGGGGGTTGTCTCTTGTCCCAGCCACAGGACAAGAGGACACAGTCTCAAGCTGTGCCAGGAGAAGTTTAGGCTGGAGAGGAAGAGAAAGTTCTTTCCAGAAAGAGTAATTACCCATTGGAATGTGCTGCCCAGGGAGGTGGTGGAGTCACTGTTCCTGAAGGTGTTCAAAAAAGGATTGGATATGGCAGTTGGAGCCATGGTTTAGTTGTCACGAGGTGCTAGGTATTAGGTAATAGGTTGGACTTTGATGGTCTCTGAGGTATTTTCCAACCTGGCTGATTGTATGAATCTGAGAATGGCTTCTCACTGGAAATATGGGAAAACATAGTTTGCTTTAGAGCTCAGCATACTGGAGGAGCCACACATGTACTGACTGTTTCCTTGGTGTCTCTGGCCTTTTCAGAAGCACGCAAAAAGAAAAGTCTTGATTATAATTCAGTCATTGAAGAGTTTGTTTTAATGCAGGTTTTTTTAGCAGCTGGGCCCATTTAAATGCTCTACTGAAAACACAAATCAGGACACTCAGAATTCTTTCAGTGCTCATTTTAACAGAATGCAAAAAAAACCACCCCAACAAACCCTAAAAGACAATAAAATCAATAGATACTGTTGCTAGGAACAGAACTCTACTGACATTTATCTTGATTCTTTTATTGATGCCTCAGTATGAGTGCCAACTGCAACTATTTATAACGGGAATCCATCTCCCTCAGTGAATACATCAAAAGCCTCACTAAAACTAAGCTATTTACAAAAAGATACTTTTTGCTAAATTGAGAGTTTTGTATTCAGCTTCCCAGGTATTTTTTTTCCCCTCCCCTCTCTTTTCTTTCATTAATGTCTTAACAGGGCAGTGAGGAGAGAGAAGCCTAAACGTCGAGTGTCCTCGGTATTCATATTCAAAAAGACTTAATTGAAGCTAAAGCTAAACTGGTCATAGGAAAAATAAGTGCAGACCATCAGGTGCTTTCTCACTTTAGAACTCCTTCCTAAAGCACAAATAGTCAAAAATTCCTGAAACACTCCAAAATTTTGGGGGAAAGCCAAAAAAAGGATAAAACTGGGAGGTGGCTAAGAAACCAGGAGAGTTTGTGTTTCAGGGATGGGGAGCAGAGCACACACATTATCAAAGATGCTTGCTGGAAGGGATAGGATAGGATAGGATAGGATAGGATAGGATAGGATAGGATAGGATAGGATAGGATAGGATAGGATAGGATAGGATAGGATAGGATAGGATAGGATAGGATAGGATAGGATAGGATAGGATAGGATAGGATAGGATAGGATAGGATAGGATAGGATAGGATAGGATAGGATAGGATAGGATAGGATAGGATAGGATAGGATAGGATAGGATAGGATAGGATAGGATAGGATAGGATAGGATAGGATAGGATAGGATAGGATAGGATAGGATAGACCAGGTTGGAAGAGACCTTCAAGATCATCGCGTCCAACCTGTCATCCAACACCACCTAATCAACTAAACCATGCAACCAAGCACCCTGTCAAGTCTCCTCCTAAACACCTCCAGTGATGGTGACTCCACCACCTCTGCAGTGGGAGGTTGGTGTCTGTTTTGAGAGTATCAAAGCAAAGGTCACTTCCCGTTCTTTCAAGGTAACAAACACACAGGAGATCTGCAAAGCGATCACCTTTAAAGGGACCCTGGCTAAGCACAACTCTTTAGAACCATCATAGCATGGAGCCAGACTGAATTTTGTTTAAGGGGCTAAGACAACTGGAGTGGATGGAGAAAAGTTCTAGAAGCAGAAAAAGTCGCTTCATGATATTGTATGGTAAGTAGAGGGTTAGATACAACTTCTTTATGCAGGGTGTGTATGCTTGTGAGACTGTCACCCTGCCCAGGAGACTAACTGACTCACTGAGAGACATTAATGAAACACAAGGAAGGAAGGAAAACATAGAACACACTCAGAATCATAGAATGCACTGGGTTGGAAGGGACCTTTAGAAGTCATCTAGACCAACCATCCTGCAGTGAGACATCCCCAAATAGATCAGATTGCTCAGAGACCCATCAAGCCTCAGCCTGAATATTTCCAGGGATGGGGCCAGCACCAACTCCCTGCACAACCTGTTTCAGTGTTACAGCACCCTCACAGTAAGGAGATTCTCCTTCCCTTGTTCCCTTCTGATACATCTGATTGGCAAGATCAGCACCAGAACAAGAGGACACAGTCTCAAGCTGCACCAGAGGAGGTTTAGGCTGGAGGTGAGGAGAAAGTTCTTCCCAGAGAGAGTTGTTAGCCATTGGAATGTGCTGCCCAGGGAGGTGGTGGAGTCACTGGCCCTGGAGTTGTTCAAGAGGGGGCTGGATGTGGCACTTGGAGCCATGGTTTAATAGTCATGAGGTGTTGGGTGAGAGGTTGGACTTGGTGATCTTTGAGGTCTTACCCAACCTTATGGATTACTATGATTCTGTTTCAGCACAACAAGGCTTTTTGCAGTCTTGAATGTATTTAAGGAGGCAAAAAGGAGGAAAAAAAAAAAAAAAAGAAAGAAATCTGAACTTAGAAAAATAAAAGCAGACACTCAGCATCACTCCTTCTAAAAGAGCCTGAAAAGCAAAATGGACTCCATTCTTCAATTTCCTCAGGAGAATTTAAAGAGCATATGCTCCTGAAAAAGATATTTCTTTCACACTGAAACCAGACTGCACATATTCAGAGGAAGTACTGTTCTAAAAATAGCTTCTTCAATCATCAATCAATCAATATCTGAATTCCCCCAAATCACCAGAACACATTTGTGAGGGGTTGAGGCCGACCATCCCCCACCACGGGCAGAAACGAAACTCAGACAAACGGATTGCAAAAAGGGGTAGAATCATAGAATCAAGAAGGTTGGAAAAGATCATCAAGTCCATCCTGTCAACTATTAAATTGAAAGCAAATTTAGAATAGAATAAACCAGGTTGGAAGAGACCTTCAAGATCATTGTGGCAAACCTATCAACTAATCCAACACCATCTAATCATCTAAACCGTGCAACCAAGCACCCTATCCAGTCTGCTCCTGAACACCTTCAATGACGGTGACTCCACCACCTGGTGGAAAGTTTAAATGGAAAAGCAGTGAATGTTTTACAGAGAACCAGAAGCACAGTGACAAAAGAGATCCCAAAGCACACCCAGAAAGAGCCCATCCCCACCTGAGGGTACACCCAAAACCCCCAGGGCTCTTTCTAACACACACCCCCCCTCCACTGTTAGGCTAATCTCAGCTGGCCAGATCTGTGATTGCCCTTCCACCTGGCCCTGGGCCTAGCCAGGTCCAAAAGGCTGGGAGACAGCTCCCCCCATTACCAGGTAGCAGTGAGGGAAGTAAAAGAGGAAATACCAGACCCTACATGTGGCTTTTGTAGGGAGCAGGACATTATGGGATGAAACATATAGCTTCCTGTGTCCACCCACTGGGCTGGACCTCTTCGGGACACGGGAGGTGTTTCTCATGTGGGCACAGCAGAGGGGACCTGGCACAAACTGCTACACACATTACATCTTGTTCACTGGATGAATTATGCCTTTCCTCAGGAAGGTTTCTTCTGGGTCTATGTGCATGTTTGGCTCTGTATTATTCAGGGGAAATAAAATAAAATAAAAAATAAAATAAAACCCTTCCCTTAGAGCATCTTGAGGAAAGTTTATTTTCCTTCTCTTCCAACCTGCCTCAAAAAGTATCAGTTAAAAATAAGACATGGAATAGGACTGTCCAGTTCTGAGCCTCAGCTGATGATTCAATCAGGTAATTTTGTGGTCCAGCCCTTTAATAGGCACGGACTGGCCAAATTCTATTTCCCTAAGTGTGCTGCAATCAAAGAATAGCATAATGCTGCTTGTTCATGCCTTGGACTCTTTTTCATTCATGATATAGCCTCCAAATTTTTTTTTTTTTGGCTAAAATTACTATAATTGCATTTCTGATTGTACCTGATTTTCTTGCTCTGAAAGTACCTGTTGCTTCTCTCCACTCCATATCTCAAATACCCTAAATAACGCTTTCACTCTCCTCCCTTTGCAAGTGCAGTCTGCATCTCAGTTTCAGGTGAAAGCATGTGCCAGTTTTGGATTGGAAAAGGATATCATGACCAGCCCTCCCATGGGCCATAAAATGATCACAGGGCTGGAGAACCTCTCTTATGAAGAAAGGCTGGAAGAGTTGGGGTCGTTCAGCCTGGAGAAGAGAAGGCTCTGGGGAAACCTTAGAGCAGCCTTCCTGTACCTGATGGGAGTTACATGAAAGCTGGAGAAGAACTATTTACAAGGGCTTGTAGCACTGGAACAAGAAGCAATGGCTTTAAACTGGAGAAAGGTAGATTTAGATTGGACATTAGGAAGAAGAGCAACAAGGCTGGTGAGAGGCCTTGAACACAAGCCCTATGAGGAGAGGCTGAGGGAGCTGGGATTGTTTAGCCTGGAGAAGAGGAGGCTCAGGGGTGACCTCATTGCCCTCTACAACTACCTGAGGGGTGGTTGTGGCCGGGAAGGGGTTGGTCTCTTCTCCCAGGCAACCAGCACCAGAACAAGAGAACACAGTCTCAAGCTGTGTCAGGGGAGGTTTAGACTCAAGGTGAAGAGGAAGTTCTTCACTGAGCGAGTCATTCATCATTGGAATGTGCTGCCCAGGGAGGTGGTGGAGTTACCATCCCTGGAGGCGTTCAAGAGGAGATTGGACGTGGCACTTGGTGCCATGGTCTAGTCATGAGGTCTGTGTTGATAGGTTGGACTCGATGATCCTCGAGGTCCTTTCCAACCTTGGTTATACTGTGATACTGTGAAGTTCTTTACTATGAGAGTGGTAGAGCAGGCTCCATCACTGGGAACATTCAAGGTCAGGCTTGATGGGTCTCTGAGCAGCCTGATCTACTTGGGGATGTCCATGCTCACTGCAGGGGTTTTGGACTAGGAACCTTTAGAGGTCCCCTCCAACCTGTGCATTGTGTGATTCTATGATCATCATTATTTCCTTTGCTGCTCTGCTTCTTGTCTTAAGCATCCTCTAGAACAACTACTCTCAAGCAGTTCTTTATAGTTTAAAAATAAACCACGAGAGATTTTCAAACACCATCTAGGAGTAAGGCTGGCATCTCTGTAACTACAGATGTAAAAAGCTCGGGACATTTAATTGTGAAGACATCACTGACTGGGAAGCCTGCCACCAACATCCACACTTGATGCACATACATTGTCTTTTGGCTCTCTACAGCTATGCCCATCTGCTTCAGTGGCATGGTGCCTGCTTATCAGGGAGGTGGAGAGCTTCGGTATGCAGAGATGCCAAATAAAGGTTTTACATGGGTAGCCTGCAGAACCCTGAAAGCACCATTCCTTTTGTAGGAAGAAATGTTAGTGCTGAGATACTAATAGATTACATCTTTGTGAGGGTTGGGTTTTTCTGCACTCACTGAAGATAGGTTTTGCCAACCCCCTTTTTACATCTCCTTTACAAATAAAGATACGGTGCTGGTAGTCAAAGGGAAAGCAAGCAGTAGCTACAGATAAACCACTCAGGAACAAAGCCATTATGAGATAAAATGCAGAGTGTGGCAGGTATAGTTTAAGTATTGTGCACCAGATGTCAGGAATTCAAAGCAACAAATAAACTACCCCAAAATACCTCATCTCATTTCGCATGTTTTGAAACAAAGAAAGCTTTACAGATGCAGGAATTGGATCACATTGAGAGGGAATAGATTGAAGCTTGAGGAGAGCAGATTTAGACTGGATATTAGGGAGAAATTCTTTGTAGTGAGCGTGGGGAGACACTGGAACAGGTTGCTCAGGGAGGCTGGGGATGCCATCTCCCTGGAGGTGTTCAAGGTCACTTTCATAGAATCATAGAAACAATAAGGTTGGAAGAGACCTCAAAGATCATCAAGTCCAATCTGTCACCCAAGACCTTTGGATGAGGCCTTAAGCAACCTGGGCTAGTGGAAGGTGTGTCCCTGTCCACGGGACAGGGTGGAGGTGGTGGAGGCACCATTCCTGGAGGTGTTCAAGAGGGGACTGGACGTGGCACTTGGTGCCATGGTCTAGTCATGAGGTCTGTGGTGATGGGTTGGACTCGATCATCTTTGAGGTCTCTTCCAACCTTAGCGATACTGTGACAGAACAAGGTGACCTTTAAGTTCTGTTCTCACCCATACCATCCTATGAATCTCTGAATTCAAACAGATTATTTAATGGCAACATACAGCTGAGATGTTTTAAATAGCTCTATTTTGTCCTAGAGAGATGTCAAAACAATCCCACAGAAATTTAACAAACATTTTGTAATATTTTCTCTTCAGTTTGTTTCAGCACAAACTCTATTACAGAAACACATTACCTTCAAAATGTTTTTCCCCTTACTGCATGAGTCAGGGTCACAAACTTCTATGGAGAGCACAACTGCATCAGAACTAACAGCTAAAATGGAATAAAATTGGATCTACATATAAAGGTAGCAGAAGTCACTGCTGCTTGAAATGTGAACCTTTAAACACAGGGTAGATCCTAGTAAAACCATCACGTTCTTTCTCCAGGCATAAAAGTAGTCTGTCATTTTCCCATTCTCAAGAGGAATTTAATGGAAAGTGGATCAGGGAAACATTACTTATTGCCTCTGATGAAACAAACACACACCAAAATTGTACTGATTATGAGGTGAAAGCACCTAGTTAAAATAATTCTGGCAGGAAACATTTACAACATCAGAAGATTATTTTTCTACAACAAACTGGTGATTAATGAAAGACCCAAAGGCTGGGGACTTGTTGGGAGAGTGGGGAGTGCAGTGTTCTAGAGTTCTTGTAAATCCATCATTAAAATACATGGGCAGTGGAGAAAATCAAATTAGAATATAGCTACAGCTCTGTTTGGATGTACCACCTGAAAACAAGCCCTGTTCAGCACAGACATGATTTCAGCACAGACATGATTTGCCATGGGTTAGCTGTTTGGGTGGGTTGGATTGGTTGATGGGTTGGACACGATGATCTTGAAGGTCTCTTCCAACCTGGTTTGGTTTATTCTAATTCTAATAAATTCTAAGTTTATTCTAATTCAAGCTAAAATTGGACTAAATACACTTTTTTTAGAGCCACCCTAACTCAACAAACTGGAATACAGGGAGATTATTGAAGCTTTAAATTCAACAAGTCTTAAAAAGGAATATCATTGAGAATTATATGATGAGGAAATTAAACTGACTTGCAAGGTACAAGATGCATAGGAATTTGCCCTGTACCACTGAGAGACTCTCAAGAGGTCACTTCCAACCACTACCATTCTATGATTAATCTGTTGGTACCTCAACTCCAAATGGTAACTGTGGTTGTATGTAATGTGATGATGGGCAGGTGGGACATAAATGCTGCA
Source organism: Melanerpes formicivorus (assembly GCF_026170545.1). Classification (NCBI taxonomy): domain Eukaryota; kingdom Metazoa; phylum Chordata; class Aves; order Piciformes; family Picidae; genus Melanerpes; species Melanerpes formicivorus. The sequence continues at coordinate 3,581,750 of NW_027142415.1, read as the reverse complement.
CAGCTCTCTTGCTCCAAGCATAGGCACTTTGGGACATGGTTTAGTGGCTATGGTGGTCTTGGGTTGATGGTTGGACTTGATGATCTTGGAGGTCTTTTCCAACTAAAACAGTTCTATGATTCTATCATTGGAGGTGTTCAGGAGGAGACTTGATGGGGTGCTTGGTGCCATGGGTTAGTTATTTAGGGGGGTTGGATTGGTTGATGGGTTGGAAGCGATGATCTTGAAGGTCTCTTCCAGCCTGGTTTATTGTATTCTATTCTATGCCATGGTTTAGTTGATTAGATGGTGTTGGGTGATGGGTTGGATGTGATGATCTTGAAGGTCTCTTCCAACCTGGTTTATTCTATTCTATTCTACTAGATCACAGTATCACAGTATATCAAAGGTTGGAAGGGACCTCAAGGGATAATCAGGTCCAACCCCCCTGCCAAAGCAGGATCACTTATGGTAGTCTGCACAGGAATGTATCCAAGTGGGTTTTTAAAGTCTACAGAGAAGGAGACTCCACAACCTCTCTGGGCAGCCTTTTCCCATGCTCTGTCACCCTCACTGCAGGGAAGTTGCTCCTCATGTTGAGGTGAAATCTTCTATGTTCAAGCTTGAACCTGTTGTCTGTTGTCTTACTACTGTGCAACACCCAAAACAGCTTGGCTCTATCCACTTGACACCCATCCCTCAGATATTTATGCACATTGATGAGATCCCCTCTCAGTCTTCTCAAGTCTAAATAGCCCCAGGGATCTCAGGCTCTCTTCACAGGAAAGATGCTCAAGTCCCCTAATCAGTAGGTACAGCAAATATAGTGAAGAAACCTACCAGTATGACTATAAAATCCAAAAGCTGACTCAAAATTAAACTCAGGCAGCTTCACTTTCCTTTAGAGGGTCATTGGGCAAGATGATATTCAGGGATTCCTCCCAGGGCAGCTTCTCCTCAGATTCTTTGATTCTTACAGATATTCCTTGGCATTATGACCCTCCACAGAGCTCAGAAAGAAATGAATGCCCATTATTTTAATAAATAGTGCTGCAGACCCTTTCCCAGCACTTCCAGACCCTTTCCCAGCACTTTTCAGAAGAAAATTAAAGAACAAAAAAGCAGGTTGTTGAAAGGATGATAGCTCACTGAATTATAAGGAAGGAAGAAAGGTCAACAGCGAGGGAATAAACAGCTGATATTTCAAATTGAGTGGGAATAAGCCCAGATGCCAAGATGGCATTTGATGACATTACTCATGAAAGGCATGGTAGCTCCCACGTTGTGGCAGAAGAGCTGTGTGACTTTCAGTGCAGCAACTGAGCTTGCCATGCAAAATCTGAGCGCTGCTAAGCCAAGAAGGCTTGCCAGTGCCCCCAGCATTGCCACATCAGAGAGACTGTGATGACAGTTTGGTGACAGGAGACAACAGCATGACAGACTGAGAACTTTGGTTGGAAAAAATAATGGGATTTTGAAGAGACCAGACTGAATTATTCCAAACTCAGTAAGATATAACGAAAGCTGAACAGGTTTCTTGCACTCTCCACTTCCTTTTCAGAGCGCTAGATCGAGTGCATCCTCCTTCTGGCATATGGAAATAAGTACTGAAACATCCAGTAGGAAAACATTGTCACTTTTTAATTGCTGCTACCTTAAGATCAGCAGGAAAACTTTGTGACCATTGGGGAAAAAAAAAGTAAAATCTGTGATTATGCAAGCTAAAGTTCATGCATTTATTTCATGCTTGAATTACATTAGAATATGCTGCTGGCTTGATTGCTTGGATGTTTCAGAAATAATTTACTGTCCAAGCACAATATTTCCTGCACAGGCAAAAGGAAAAAAAGGGAAAAGACCTTCAAGGTCATCTAGTTTTAACTGCTGTGGGCAGGGACAACTTCCACTGGTGAGGCCACACCTTGAGTCCTGTGTCCAGTTCTGGGCCCCTCAGTTTAGAAAGGCTGTTGAGTTGCTGGAAGGTGTCCAGAGAAGGACAACAAAGCTGAGGAGGGGTCTGGAGCACAGCCCTGTGAGGAGAGGCTGAGGGAGCTGGGGTTGCTTAGCCTGGAGAAGAGGAGGCCCAGGGCAGACCTTATTGCTCTCTACAACTCCCTGAAGGGAGGTTGCAGCCAGGAGGGGGCTAGTCTCTTCTCCCAGGCAACCAGCACCAGAGGAAGAGGACATAGTCTCAAACTGCATCAGGGGAGGTTTAGACTGGATGTCAGGAAGAAATTCTTCATAGAGAGAGTGATTGCCCATTGGAATGTGCTGCCCAGGGAGGTGGTGGAGTCACCATTGGAGATGTTTAGGAAGAGACTTGATGGGGTCTTTGGTTGCATGGTTTAGTTGATTAGATGGTGTTGGATGATAGGTTGGATACAATGATCTTGAAGGTCTCTTCCAACTTGGTGTATTCTCTAGACCACATTGTTCTAGGCCCTGCCAACCTGGCCTTGAATACCTTCAGGGAGGGGGCCTCCACAACTTCCTTGGGCAACCTTTTCCAGTGTCTCACCACCCTCACTGTAAAGAATTTCTTCCTCATATTCCCCTCTAAATCTCCCCTCTTCCAGTTTAAACCCATTCCCCTTCGTCCTATCATCTCATTCTTTTTCATCTGTCACAGCAGAGGGTCACTGGATGTTGCTGTTCAATACTTATTTTTTACTTTCATCATCCAGTCCAGCCTTGTGCTTTGTTTACTGAATATCATCCACATTCAGTTGTTTGTTGGATTTTCTTAGGCTAGCTGATTTACTGCAGCTTCTGAGTACATCCTGAGCATGGATTACCTTCCCGAGACCCTGCCTGGGCCGGGTAATAGTTATTAGTCCCATGTTAGAGATGAAAAATTTCTGCTGCAAATGAGTCTGGAGTGCTGAAGGCAACCACATTATTCATTACTAGTGAGAGAAACCCATGTTGTGCACTAATAAGGAGATGCTCACTTTGATCACGCAATTAAAGACTGTAGCATAATTCAAAAACACAGGTGGTTAAATAAAGGTCACAGAGGCGCCTTCCAATCTGGAACTTTCTCAGTCTTGGGTACTGCATTTGCAGCCTTAATAGACTCTTGTTGGAGTGCATGTGAAAGCCTGGCTGCAGGTATTTTCACAGCTGTGCTCATGCTGTGGATAGTGGGTGTTAGGTGGCCAGGTAGCCGCAGTTGGTAATGTGTGCTGAGCAGTGTTCTCCGAGTGAGCCAATAATACCAGGAGGATAATGCCTTTGTAGCTCCCAGAGAAGTCTTCTACTAATACACAGGTATAAACAATTCTGTCTTATTAAAAGGAAACACTGAAAACACCAAGAAACCCTAAAGCACAGTTAGAGAGAGATACTGATCTGCATGTGAGACTTTGCAGCCTCTCAGCCTCTCAGAATGGGTCTGTGCCAACCAAGCCAACAAAAATCACAGGAGGCAGCACCCCTCCAGCCACAATTAGATCTGAGCAACCTGGACTAGTGGGAGGTTTCCCTGCCCATGGCAGAGAGTTGGAACCAGATGATCTTTAATGCGCCTTCCAACTCAAGCCATTCTATGATTCTGTGATGGTGATTCTAGGACTATATGGGCTAGAGGCTCCTGTGCTTTGCCTTCATCCTTTTCCCTTCAGTGATCAATGGCTTGCTTCCTCTCCTCCCCTTGCCTGGTGCAAAGAAAGGATGGTCTCCTTTGTTCATCCTGCACAGTTGCCAGCTGCCTGAGCCAGCAGAGGCACCAGACAGAGCGAGGGCCTGCACAGCCCCCAGGGTTCACCCGTCTGTTGTGTGCTCAGCAGGAGCAGACCCTGCTCCCTCAGCACCATGGCTGTTGCAGGATGGCTGGCTGCACTCTGGCTGTCTTGCCTAGAGTTTGCTGCCATTTCCTAATTTGAAATCACTGCCCATTCAAACAAAGCCAGATGAATTTGCATGGGGGACAAATGACAGCCTGAAACAATGCCCTGTGCACGTCTCTTTCCTCTTCCCCTGTTAAATGTCAAATTGACACTTAAAATACAGAGAGGAAAAAATTACTAGTGTAACAGCTAAAAACCAAACCAAACAAACAAAAACAACAACAAAGAAACAACAAAACCAACTCTTTTTGTTTGTTTTGAGTTCCATATGATCAGAAAATAATAAACACACTTAGGCAAAACTTCAGTTTGAAAGGTGCCTAAACTGTTCACAGAGGGTTTATCTCTAGCCCAGCCATACAAATGGTTAAGCATCAAGGCCCTGTGATGGAAAGTGCTAGACAACTTTGTGGGTAAACACTTACTGCCAAACCTGACTATCATTATGTAAATCATTAAACAAATCCAGCCATTTCTGTTTCCCCATCCTCCTTTAGAACTTCAGATGCTGAGTAAATGCACTGCTGGGATTTCAGTCATATTCAGCAGATATGTCCCCATTCTTTGATGCTACATCAAAAGAAACAGAGTCCCATAGAAAAGCTTTGCTGTCCTTTCATCTACAAGAAATTTCTGTGGATTACCCAAAGCTTGCTGCTTTTTGCTGGTCATCTCTCCTCATTGTCAGAAATTCTTTTGCCCTAATTCCTTCATTACAGGCATCCCACAGCAATAGCAATACAAACAGAAGAAGCTCCAAAGCAAGGAGGGTAAGGAAGATAGGAATATTAATACTGCAAAGAGACTTAGCAAAAAAAAAAGTCTCAGAACAGAAAAGAGTGAGGGAAAGGTTAAGTAAATAAGATAATGTTCAAACACATAAACCACAAGAGGTCATTGAAGAATATGGTCATATCTTTAAGGAATAAAAAGGGTAATTTCACTGACAGAAGAAAAAGATAATTCTCTAAAATGCAGACAGGATCTGTGCCTCACAGAAGCACTTGGGAACAAAAGCCAGAAAGATAAGTATAAAACTCCAAGGGGGAAAAAAATAAATGTCATGACTGTCATTATCAGGTCAGTTGTGGTCAGCAAGAAATTAGAGCTGAAGGATTAAGAAAACTTCCATGGCACTTGGAATCTGTCCCAGAACACTAATAAAATGGCAAGAAAGATAAAAGAACAATTAGCTTACATTTGCAATCTCTTAGCTGCAGAGCCACACTTCCATAGAAAAGCAATGGAAGGAACTACAAAGCTGCTTGGCATTAAAATGAAAGAGGGAAATCTAGAACACCCAGAGACTTATCACACAGTTCTGACTGGAACAACAGAAAAACAGCTCTCTCCCACCAGCCAACAGTGGTCCAAAGGAATCAGCAAGTCTTGGCTTAGCAGTATCAATCTGGCTTCACCTTGGGGCCTGGGTAAATGTTCACTGTGTTAACTAACTGGGCTGAGTAGCCAAAGGCACACTTAGGGACAGGAGAATCCTCAGAACTCTGTCCTTTCCCATTATGAGCACTCAATTGTCTCACCCAGCCTGAGCTGGGGAGAAAAGGCTCTGTCCAGCCTGATCTAGTGTGGGGTGTCCCTGCCCATGGCAGGGGGGTTGGAACTAGATGATCCTTGTGGTCCCTTCCAACCCTGAATGAAACTATGAAACTATGAAACTATGAAACTATGAAAAGAGTAGTGCATCCCAGTCCTCTGCCCAGCTCCAACATTTGCAGTGTCTTTGGCTGAATTAGTTCTGTGGCAACCTTGTCTGCCCCCAGTTTAAGTGAGAAACTGTGGTCATGATGACATTCCCATGGCACTCATTTTACTAAAAAATGCTGCAGAAAGCAGACAAAGCATTGGAAGAGGCTGCTGTGGGGCTGGGATATCCAACTCACATTCTTCAATTACCCCAGAGCTGTTTTAAGTGGGCTGATGTCTTTGCCTGCTGAAGGTGTATTAGGAAGCAATGAAGTGGATCTCATTTTAGTTATCCCATGGGATGTTCTTGAAGACATTCAAACTAATAAATGGCAAGCCTTACAGGAGGTCTCAAGTGCAGACTGCAGACGTGATCCCCTAACTCTCACTGGAAAGAAGCCAGGACAATTGTTTTGATTCTGCAGGGATTCTTGTCTTAATACCTTATTTTGTGGTAGAAACTGAAAGAGCACTGTATATAAACCTGCAGAAATTAAGCCTCATAATGCCCACAGAGCAATGTTTTTATTGATGGAAGAAAGAGAAGGGAAAATCTGTTTAACCACAGGGAAGTCCTAAATCCTTAAGAAACATATCAGTCCTTTAAATTCTTGACTCTGCCATGAACTGCACTGTTCAGAATCTTTCCTCAAAACGATCTGTAGCCAGCCTGACAGATTGAGTGAGAATCTCTGTTCTGTGTGGCAAGTCTACAGCTCCTTCCCATATGCCTTTTGATATCAAACCTCTTCCAAACCTTGTGGATTTAGCATAAGGAAATCACAGGATGTCAGCAGAAAGAGACAATTTGCTGTCCAGCAAATTCAAAGCCTTTTGTAGGGTTAGTTTGCTTCCTTCACTTTCTGTGTGTTAGGACACAAGTAATAAATGGACCCTAAACTGGATATGTAAAGTATAGAATGTCTGGTACACAGAGATGCAATGAAGAAAATACTGTGAGAGTTGGTATTGGACTAAATTTCTCATGTTATATTCATTTTTAGGAAGTAGAGAGCAAAGTAAAGATGACTTTGGTTCATTTTGCTTCACATCTGGCTGATCCCAAAAGTATTACCCACAGAGCCATACTTTTAAAGGAACTGTCACAAGGGTACTGGCACTTCCCCAGATATTTGTTACCCAACAGTTCTGTGAATGAAAACAGTCTTGATATGGAGAGAGCCATGGAATTCACTGTGCACTTCTGAATGGCATTTTATCAAGAAGAAACATCCCCAAACAATGCAAGGTAGACCTGCTCTAACCCTTTCAGTAATAGACACTCCACAGAAACCCATTATATGATGAATAACAATCTTGAACTGAAGATCAGGTGGGGGAAATGTATGTAAATGATCAGTTCTCTAAGTGCTTACAATGCACTTATTGAAGGGTAACCACCCTCTATCTGCATAAGATCATTCTTAGTGCAGGAGAAACACCAAGGAAGACAAGTTGTGGATGGGCAAGAGTCTCATGCAACAGAATCACAGAATCAACCAGGTTGGAAAAGACCTCAGAGATCATCAAGTCCAACCTATTACCTAATACCTCCTGACTACTAAACCATGGCTCCAATCCTTTTCACAGTATCACAGTATCACCAAGGTTGGAAGAGACCTCAAGGATCATCGAGTCCCACCTGTCACCAGAGACCCATGACTAAACCATGGCACCAAGTGCCACGTCCAATCCCCTCTTGAACACCTCCAGGGATGGTGACTCCACCACCTCCCTGGGCAGCACATTCCAATGGCCAATTACTCTTTCTGGGAAGAACTTTCTTCTCACCTCAAGCCTAAACTTCCTCTGGTGCAGCTTGACACTGTGAATAGCCTCCAGTTCTGAAGGCTTAAATCTGGGCTTAAAAGACTATGGTAAAACAAGGGAAAAAACGTGTTGCAGATAGAGAAATAATGAGTAACACAAAAGAAGATGTTGAAGTACATTTCTTTTCCTGCTTGTTACATATTATTCTCTAGCCAGAGAGCTGCACAGCCAATTTAGATGCCTCCAGAGAAAAAGGGATACTGTTTTACTCAAAGCCCTTCTGTGATGACATTTTAAGTTGTGATCAGCATTTTCTAGCCAGAAGAACAAACTTCAAAATGTTAATAAATTCTAAATGTGCATACAGCACTGTAAGAAGAAAAGGAGAGAAACAAAGTTCTCTCTTCCTAATAATAAAAAAAAGGGATTACTTTAACTGTACTGTTGAAATAAAGGTGCATTTTTGTTAATAGATATATTTGAGACCCAGAAGGGGAAAAAAAAATATCTAACTACATGTACATTACTGCTCTTAGCTCATCAGTATAAAAGCTACTTCATTACTATATTAGAATAGAATTAACCAGGGTGGAAGAGATCTTTGAGAGTCCAACCTATCATCCAACACCACCTAATCAACTAAACCATGGCGCCAAGCACCCCATCCAGTCTCTTCCCAAACACTTCCAGTGGTGATGTCTCCACCACCTCCCTGGGCAGCCCATGAGACTGTGTCCTCTTGTTCTGGTGCTGGTTGCCTGGGAGAAGAGACCAACCCCCACCTGGCTACAACCTCCTTTCCAGTAAACGGGTCATTTAGTGCAATCCAGGGGAGGCTCAGAGATGACCTTATTGCTCTCTACAACTACCTGAAGGGAGGCTGTAGCCAGGTGGGGGTTGGTTTCTTCTCCCAGGCAAGCAGCACCAGAACAAGAGGACACAGTCTCAAGCTGGACCAGGGGAGGTTTAGGCTGGAGGTTAGGAAGAAGTTCTTCCTAGAAAGAGAGACTGGCCATTGGAATGTGCTGCCCAGGGAGGTGGTGGAGTCACCATCACTGAAGGTGTTTAGGAAGAGACTGGCTGGGGTGCTTGGTGTCATGGTTTAGTTGATTAGATGGTGTTGGGTGATAGGTTGCACTTGATCTCAAAGGTCCATTCCATTCCATTCCATTCCATTCCATTCCATTCCATTCCATTCCATTCCATTCCATTCCATTCCATTCCATTCCATTCCATTCCATTCTATATTCTATTCTGTTCTCCTGCAGTGAGCAGGGGCTCCGCCAAGTAGATCAAGTTGCTCACGGTCCCATCAAGCCTGACCTTGAATGTCTTCAGGTATCTACCAATGCTCAGGGCAAGCTGGGCCAGTGTTTCGCCACCCTCATTGCAGAAAAATATATTCCTTATATCTATTCTAAATTTCCCCTCTTTCAGTTTAAACTCATCACCCCTTGCCCTGTCACAACAGGCCCTGCTAAAAAGCCTGTTCTAACCTTTCTTATAGACCCCTTTATCACAGTATCACCAAGGTTGGAAGAGACCTCAAAGATCATCAAGTCCAATCTGCAAGCACAGACCTCATGATTAGACCATGGCTCCAAGTGCCACATCCAATCGCCTCTTGAACACCTCCAGGGACGGTAACTCCACCACCTCCCTGGGCAGCCCGTTCCAATGACGAATGACTCGCTCAGTGAAGAACTTCCTCTTCACCTCCAGTCTAAACTTCCCCTGATGCAGCTTGAGACTGTGTCCCCTTGTTCTGGTGCTGGTTGCTAGAGAGAAGAGACCAACCCCCTCCTGGCTACAACCACCTTTCAGGTAATTGTAGAGAGGAATGAGGTCTCCCCTGAGCCTCCTCTTCTCCAGGCTAAACAACTCCAGTTCCCTCAGCCTCTCCTCATAGGGCTTGTGCTCAAGGCCTCTCTTTAAGTACTGAAAGACTACAATAAGGCTTCCCACTATGACATTCCTATTCCAGTGCCATTTATAAGGATGTTTTTGTTTTAAATCAGATTTGTTAGGAGACATGTGATGAAAATTGTCCAAATACACCCAAGCGAGTAATGCAAACATCACCTGAGTAGGTAGTAAATTTCAAATATCAGCCTAGCACCATTTCTGTCCAAGACTGACTTTACAGCTGAACTGTCTCTTTAACTTTTTTGATTCCATTGTCAGACATACTTGTTGAAACATTATTTTTGCCTTATTTGTAGGTTTGCTGTGCTCCACGAACAGCATTACACTTGTCAACTGCTTCTGGCGTATTTAGAGATTTCCCAGTGGTGCGAGATTCCCTGCCTTGTGTTGCTATCCTAACAAAGATCAGGTAAGCAGCCTTCAATGTTTTCCCTGGCACAGTAACATAAATTATAGCTGCTTATTTTCTTGCAATTTCCTCAGGAAAAAGAAAAAAACAACACCCTTCAGTCTCATCTTTAAACTCTCGTTGCTTTGTGGCCAAGTGTCTGAGAAGCTTTGATGGCTTTATTGCCTCATTTGCAAGCACAAGAATCAGGAGGAAAAAAAAACAACAAAAACCAAGAAACAAACAAAAAACAAAAACCCCAACACTGCCATATTTTCTAACAGATTCCACAAATGAATAAAACCCCCAACTAACAGCAACCTCTGCATCAGCTTCTCATTCTTCCCACTAGAATCTCTAAAAGCCTTTTCCAAACCCAGCAAATCTTAATGATCTGGAAGAAGTTTCGAAGAGCATTACATTTGCCATTATCCCAACTGCAACACTTGTTGCTCTAGCCCTAGCTCAGGACCCAAGAACTTCAGCTCATGGTGCCTGTTCTGTTCCCAGAGCATACAGCTCTAGGCAAAATCGTGAGTTCACCAGTTCTTGGGAATCAGAGCTGAAATAATTCTGCTCTATTTACCCTAGAAAGTAAAACTGGATAGCTGTAGACTGTGAACTCCACCATGTTGGGGATTCCCCCCTTTATTCTTTTCCTTTCACTTTTAGCAATATTTTCACATATTGGTTGACTTTCCATGGACATTAGTTAGGCCACACCTTGAGTACTGTATCCAGTTCAGTGCCCCTCAGTTTAAGAAGGATATTGAGATACTTGAAGGTGTCCAGAGAAGGGCAACAAGGCTGTGGATGGGTCTGGAGCACAGCCCTATGAGGAGAGGCTGAGGGAGCTGGGATTGTTTAGCCTGGGGAAGAGGAGGCTCAGGGGAGACCTTCTTGCTCTCTACAACTACCTGAAGGGTGGTTGTAGCCAGGAAGGGGTTGGTCTCTTCTCCCAGACAACCAGCACCAGGACAATGGGACACAGTCTCAAGCTGTGTCAGGGGAGGTTTAGACTCGAGGTGAGGAGGAAGTTCTCCACTGAGAGAGTCATTAGCCATTGCAATGGGCTGCCCAGGGAGGTGGTGGAGTCCACTGTCCCTGGAGGTGTTCAAGAGGGGATTGGACGTGGCACTTGGTGCCATGGTTTAGTCATGAGGTCTGTGGTGACAGGTTGGACTTGAGGATCTTTGAGGTTTCTTCCAACCTTGGTGATTCTGTGATTGTAACTGTCTCTGGAACAAGCTCTGTATCTATGACGACTGTTTCTACCTTCATAATAGAAACAGAGCCGTTTCTCACCGCCCACACACGCAGTCGCTTGTTAGAATTTCTTATCCCTCAGTATTTTCCCCTTTACCACCCAAATGTGTTAATAATTAAACCTGACTCAGAGTTCCCTGGTTGGAGACACAATGCTACAATTTAGCATGACTTCCTTACGAAGTTCTCATTTCTTAATGACCTGCACCAGAGTTGCTGCAGAACCTGTTTACTAATGTTTACACTCTCTCTGCGTGCATGCCATACGTTACTCCTGCATGTCCATTTGCGTTTCCCCTTTAGCAAGCTCCACACGGTGCGAAATTTGACAGTACATTTGCTGTGTGGTAAGTTAAGTGGAAAAATATTAAGCTGGCACTGAAAACATTTACCCAGGACACTCAGGAATTTCAACACTCAGTTCTAAATACAAGTTTAAAACTATGAAGATTTCAGGAAGACAAACCAAATACTTCTTAACCCTTTCCTTTCAGTGGCATGATCAATCAACTTATCTTCAGTTACCAGCAATAAATGAAGGGGTCATCATCAGGAAATATCTATTGCAGGGGCAGAAATCTTCATTTCTTTGAGAGCTAATGTTCTAATCCAGTATGATTATTTCAAGCCACATTCAAAATGTACATGACTAACTGCAAGGAAAGTCCACTAAGCATAGATAGGTGACAACTTGAGTGCTGTGTCCAGTTCTGGGCCCCTCAACTTAAGGAGGACATTGAGACTCTTGAATGTGTCCAGAGAAGGGCAAGGAGGCTGGGGAGAGGCCTTGACCGCAAGCCCTATGAGGAGAGGCTGAGGGAGCTGGGATTGTTTAGCCTGGAGAAGAGGAGGCTCAGGGCAGACCTTATTACTATCTACAACTACCTGAAGGGAGGTTGTAGCCAAGAGGGTTTTGGTCTCTTCTTCCAGGCAACCAGCACCAGAACAAGGAGACACAGTCTCAAGCTGTGCCAGGGGAAATATAGGCTGGAGGTAAGGAATAAGTTCTTCCCAGAAAGAGTAATTGGCCACTGGAATGTGCTGCCCAGGGAGGTGGTGGAGTCCCCATCCCTGGAGGTGTTCAAGAGGGGATTGAACATGGCACTTGGTGACATAGTTTAGTCATGAGGTGTTGGGTGACAGGTTGCACTTGATGATCTCTGATGTCTTTTCCAACCTGATTGCTTCTATGATTCTTCTTTAATTAGATTATGTATGGCAGACAGGCTAAAGATTGAAATATTTGGTCATGGAAAATTTACATACATTAGTGCTGGAACTAAGCTACTCTTTGACCTGGTGACCCAGGAGAAGGTGCCCAGGCAAGCTGATATCACGTAGATGTTAACACACACGTGGACCACAGAGTGCTTGCATCTGTTCGCTAGATAAAGACCATGATTAATTTTCTAATGCTATCACGTCGCTTCTTTCCATGAGAATTAAATCCATGTTACAAAAACAAAAAGCAAGAGCTCAGATTTCTGAAAGAGAAGAAAGGATTGAGAAAATAGACACCGATTATTTTTTCCAGGCTCCAATGTAATTACTGTTACAGTTATGATGCTAATTCGTGGTTGTTGCTCTTGTATATTGTCATGTACTGTGATGGTGGTGGGGAAAAACCCAAACATCCTGTCAGTGCTACCTTCATTCTTAAATGGTGCACTGAGTGAAGTTCCACTGAAAGCAAAAGCTTCCCACATATTTACACCAGGGCTGTAATCCAGACAAGGGTTTTAAATCCTCCCATCTGCTGGCCTGCGATAACTGTGTGATCTTTTCGTGATGTTCCCTATCTGATACAAGCTAGACATTTAATAACTTCTATGGCATCTAATGTGTCATCTTGTTAGAAAAGGAGACAAAGCTGAAAAGACACTTATCTGTAAGCCCTTATTTTAAGATAATCAATAAACTCTTCCATAATAATTGTATCCTGGCAGCGTTCAGACAGCAGACACAGAGCAAGCAGAGTCACAGCGATCACTCTGTGTTCCCCGAGCAAGCGAGGGGTAACTTCAGAGAGACTCTCCTGCCATAACAATCACAGAAAGAAGCCAGACAAGGAGCATCAGCCTCAGACACCTTACTGCAGTTATGACTAGACTTCCCTGTGCAGAGTCCCTGCATGACCATGCTTTTCTCTTGTTCCATTGGGGTCTTTCAGCATACTGAGGGTGTGCAATGAGTGATGCTTCCATTCCCAGTCTCTCCAAGAAGTTTGACACCTCCAGGAAACCATATCAGAAATCCAGTCTGACTTACTGTGTGGTCATGAGGTGCTAGGATCAAACAGGGCATCCCTTTCAAAATGAGAGCCTGATGTCCTTGCCCTAAAACACAGGAACTGTTTCCTCAGGTCAGTTTTGCTCTTCCCTTTCATAGAATCATAGAACCAGTAAGGTTGGAAAAGAACTAAAAGATCATCAAGTCCAACCTGTCACCCAAGACTTCATGATTACTAAACCATGGCACCAAGTGCCACATCATCATGATTTTATCATCTTCATTCAAGAACTCTCTACAGACCAAGCAGACAAATCTCAGCTTCTCAGTACAGCTGGAAAGAGCGGCAGCTCAGGATGGCCGATCATTTGAGTGATTGCTCAGTGGGATATCTTGAGCTTGCTGTGACTTCAGGATCTCCTAACTCCAGTTACCAGAGTAGTGACCTCATACCTTCTGTGCATGCTGTGGTTGGTTGCTGCTGCCTCTACACTCAACTCCACTTAATGGCACTGCTTCTCTCTCCTTGTATTTTCACTTAATTTTTATGATGTTGCATCTGCAGAGCCATTTGTGGTGGCTACTTTCTTCCCTCCTTACTTCACAGCTCTTCTCTCCACGTTCCTACCATACCCCACCGCTGCTGTGTTTGTGCACTGCTTAGCACAACTGAGCACATTCTTGGTTGGCTTTTAGAAACTGCTGTAACAAAAGTGATTAATAATGATATTAACAGCAGCCACCTTTCAGACCATCCGTTTTACCGGGTGATAATTCAAATCCCAGCGTTCTGCCAAGAAAGCTTAGTTAAACTAAAAGGTGTGAAATTAGCCTGCAATTTTCCAGAGAAAGTATAATTTATTACTTGCATAAGCAGGTAATAATGCTCATAAATGCATTTTCAAAATTGCAAATGCATAAGGAATAAAATTTTGCAAACTGTACTTTTGAACTCCACCATTAATCAAAAATATTTATGCAAATAGATGATCACACAGAAGTTTGACTTGAGTGCTGCACAGCACAACTTCTTGATGCATTGGGTACTGGTTACTACGCTTAATAGTAATAGCTTAATCTTCTGATTCAAGTGTACATTATTGCAATCATGGCAGCTTTTTGTCTCTCAGCCTTGAAGTTTCACGCTTCTCAAGGTCATTTATGAGAGGACTGCCAGGTAGAGAAGACAACAGAATCATAGAATCAATAAGGCTGGAAAAGACTTCAGAGATCGTCAAGTCCAACCTGTCACCCAACACCTCATGACAACCAAACCATGGCATCAAGTGCCACGTCCAGTCCCCTCTTGAACACCTCCAGGGGTGGTGATTCCACCACCTCCCTGGACAGCACATTCCAACAGCTAACAATTCTCTCAGTGAAGAACCTTCTCCTCACCTCAAGCCTAAACTTCCCCTGGCACAACTTGAGACTGTGTCCTCTTGTTCTGGCGCTGGTTGACTGGGAGAAGAGACCACCCCCCTCCTGGAAGCAAGGTAAATTGATTTGATATGTTGTATAAACATTTTCCAAAGTTTTTTTGTGAGGTTGGCCAGATATATTTGAGATCATCAAAACTCCTCTTGCAAGTTCATAGAATCATTAAAGTTGGAAAAGAGCTCCAAGATCAAGACCAACCACTAATGCAACATCACCATAAACCATGTCCTGATGTGCCATGTCCACACGTCTTTTGAACACCTCCAGGGATGGTGGCTTCACCATCTCCCTGGGCAGCCTGTTCCAATGCCTGACCACTCTTTCAGTAAAGAAAGTTTTCCTGATGTCCAGTTGAAACATCCCCTGGCAGAACTTGAGGCTGTTTTCTCTCATCTTATTGCTTGGGTGAAGAGATTGAAACCTACTTGATTCCAGCCTCCTTTCAGGGAGCTATGGAGAGCAAGAAGGTCGCCTGTCAGCCTCCTATTCCCAGGCTAATAAACCCCAGTTCCCTCAGCCGCTCCTCATTATGCATTTCTCCAGACCCTGACATCTCAAATGCACCCTCTCACATCCTTCATAAAACTCAGATGCAAAGCTCAGTAGGGAAGAAACAAAAAAATCCTTTCACATTGTATATTTGTGTTTAAATTTGATTTAATTTTTGAAGGAGAAGCTGCTTTCGTTGTCCTGTTTCACGTCTGTATCAAATTCCAGCGACAATCCTCTTTTCAGTAATTCATATTGTGGATCAGAATTTAGAGGCACAATTCTCCAAATGACTTAATACTTTGTGCCTAAATAGTCCTGCTGAGTTCAGTGGTTTACTGCTAGGTAAAACATTCAGATATGCACGTAGGTGTGTGCAGGATTGCTTCCTTAGCTGTCTGAATATCTTTGTTCGCTTCAGCAAGCCTCTCATGCCTCCACACAGCTGTCTATTCACAGCGAATCAAAGAATAGGTAGTGTGACTACTTTAATGAATTAGTGAAATTAAAGCCTTCTAATCAGATCTTTCATTAGCATCAACATGTTTTACCCTTAACATTCTTAGAACCCTTTCACAACATTTGCAATGCTTGCTAAAGGATGTAAAAGTAAAGAAAAAAAGGTATTTTGTACCCACTTTTGCTTTAGAAAAGGTCCATAAACTGTAAAGAAATGTCAGCAGTGCATGTTCAGTTAGGGCTTGCCTTTCGTGACTCAAGCTCAAGCTGAATTTGTCTATAAATTAGTCACAGCAAAAGCCTCCTCATTTGGGAAAAGCTGAAGAAAATTTTTTAGTGAAGAGGTTACTCTGCAAGGACATAAGAGAATTATCAAAACAGTAAAAAGACTTAACTGAAGAGGGCTTTTTTAAGAGGTAGCTAGCCAAAATGCAGTTATTTATTGGTTAAGATACAGTTTGTTCTCTGGATTAGTGAAAGGAAAGAAAGAGAATTTCAATTACAACTGTTATCCATTATGCATATTAAAAGCTTTCCATTTTCACTGGTGACAACCACAGCATGCACACCATTATTGACTAGAAACCTTTCCTGAGGAGTGGATTAATAGCTTTTCTCCCTCTGGTAGGTATAAATATTTCATCTATAGCTCAGGAGAACATCAAATAGTTAAACTGATAACAATATCATTCCACATTCTCCTACCATGCTACTCCTGACAGAAGTTTTACAGTGGGGAAACTCTTACAGGGGTGGAAATGAGTTTTCTCTGCAGTATGGCACGTTCATTATGTGCCTTGACTTTCCAAATGCCCCCTTATCACATGGGCATCTTGTTCTTGGTGCATATAATTAGAAGTATAACTGAAAGCAGTGCAGTCTAGTTTTAAAGAAAGGCATATTAAGATGGATTCATCATGGCTATATTATCCAGATCTTTGCCCATCTGGCTACAATGCTATTCTTAAAGCTTTTCACAAGAGTTGGTGCAAAGCTCAGCCACGTAGAACAGTTTGAAAGTGGTTTGTAGTTTTGGTGTAAAAGATGAAAACTAAGTACTGTGAATTTTTAGCCGTTTTCAAGACCCAACTGGAGCAATCTTATATAAATTCAGTGTTGACAATGCTTTGAGCAAGAGGTTGGAATAGAGACCTTCCAAGGTCTCTTCCAATCAAATCATCTCTATAATTCTCTACAGTACTGGCCTTATTATGGTACCATGATGCCATCTGTATGTTGCTGTTCACACAGCCCTGTCCCTATTTCCTTCTATAGGTTCCTATTGCAGCTTTATGCTGGTTTTGTCTAGGATAGAGTCAAGTTGCTTCATAGTAGCTAATATGGGGCTATGCTTCATATTTGTGTTGAAAACAGCCTTGATAACACAGGACTGATTTCATGACTGCTGTGCTTACACTGAGTTAAGGCCTTCTCTGCTTCCCACCTCACCGCACCAGTGCATAGGCTACTGCTGCGCAAGAATTTGGGAGAGGACTATCAGGACAGCTGATCCCAGTTGTGCTCAGCATAAAAACATGGGGGCAAAAGAGTGAAGAGGGGAGTATTTGTCTACCAAACTATTACACATGATGAAGTCCTGCTGTAGCACCTCAGTGTTTTTCTTTCAGTGAGGGCCCCAAACCTGAACACAGTATTCAAGGTGTGGTCTCATCACTGCTGAGTACAGGGGGACAAACACTTCCCTGGTCCAGCTTAGACCAAGGCACAAACAAACAGTATCCTACTAGAACACTAGTTCTCAAAAATCCCTTTGCTTTTCATATTTCACTTCTCAAGCAAACATTCCTAAGTGCAAATGTTTCCAAATAAGCAAGTAAAAATAGTTCCAAATACCAGAGAAATTAAACAGAAAACTCTGCACAAGCATATTCATGAATATTCCTGGCTAGGTTAACATAGCTGTCATCAACATTCAGCACTCATCACTCACCATGGAGCTTCAAATAGATTACATGAAATAGATGGAGAGGCAGATGATAGATTATTCATTGAGAGTCAACCCCTACAGGGAGAGGGCTTACATTTCTCTGATTTTCCTACTCCCTCATGATAAAGGTTACACTGTAAAGAAATGCAAACTGTCCTCCCATGCAAGTAATAGCAGGATCTGACTGTGACTACTCTGAGAGATTTAAATGAGATGGGAAGCATCAAATGCTATAGTTACCTAATCTAAGACCTCACTTCAAAAAAAAAAATACCAAAACCCACAAATGACAAACCTAAAATAGCAAAAAAATCTCCCACAGGATATTTAGCAAAGCTGCCCAAAGAAACCCTTTCCCCACTTTGCAAAAGAAGGTTTGGCATTTCAGGTTTGTTTTCAAAGCATACTGGAGAATAAAGAAAAGGGGGAGAAAAAAAGAGTAAAACACTTATGAAGTCACCAACTAAACAGAGGAGAGCAGACAATGACCTTATAATACAGCACAGGATGTGTAGAAGCAATGCAGAGCATACAGAACCTAGAATAGAATAGAATAGAATAGAATAGAATAGAATAGAATAGAATAGAATAGAATAGAATAGAATAGAATAGAATAGAATAGAATAGAATAGAATAGACCAGGTTGGAAGAGACCTTCAAGATCATCGTGTCCAACCTATCACCCAACACCACCTAATCAACTAACCCATGTAACCAAGCACCCTGTCAAGTCTCCTCCTGAACACCTCCAGTGACGGCAACTCCACCACCTCCCCGGGCAACCCATTCCATAGCGCAATCACTCTTTCTGTATAGAACTTCTTCCTAACATCCAACCTGAACTTCCCCTGGCGCAGCCTGAGACTGTGTCCTCTTGTTCTGGTGCTTCTTGCCTGGGAGAAGAGACCAACCTCTGCCTGTTTACAACCCCCCTTCAGGTAGAGAGCAATAAGGTCACCCCTGAGTCTCCTCTTTTCCAGGCTAAGCAGCCCCAGCTCCCTCAGTCTCTCCTCATAGGGCTTGTGTTCCAAGCCCCTCACTAACTTCGTTGCCCTTCTCTGGACTTGTTCCAGCAAGTCAACCTCCTTCCTAAACTGAGGGGCCCAGAACTGGACACAGTACTCGAGGTGTGGCCTAACCAGTGCAGTGTACAGGGGCAGAATGACCTCCCTGCTCCTGCTGGCCACACTGTTCTTGATGCAGGCCAGGATGCCATTGGCCCTCCTGGCCACCTGGGCACACTGCAGGCTCATGTTCATCCTACCATCAACCAGCACCCCCAGGTCCCTCTCTGTCTGGCTGCTCTCAGCCACTCTGACCCCAGCCTGTAGCACTGCATGGGGTTGTTGTGGCCAATGTGCAGAACCCGGCACTTGGATGTGTTAAATCTCATGCCGTTGGACTCTGCCCATCTGTCCAGCCTGTCGAGGTCTCTCTGCAAAGCCTCTCTACCCTCTAGCAGATCAACTCCTATCCCCAGCTTGGTGTCATCAGCAAATTTACTGATGATAGACTCAATGCCCTCATCCAGATCATCAAATCATCCCTCGTATCACAGAGAAGCAGTTGCTAATGTATGACCTTATTCTGCTTTCACCTATCAAAATCTCCATGGTGCTAGATTTGAAACACCTTGGTGGAAAAGAGTTGATTGTCAAAAATAAGTATATCGCCATGTCAAATCGAAATGGCAGTAAAATGAGGCTTGTATCAATAGCAACAAACCCATCAAAAAAATGCCAGTGACTGGCAGCTACTTTGTATGTATCAGGAGGTAAACTCATGGTTGATTTGGTAAAGCCAGCTTGAGGCACTCCCCTGTCTCTGCTTGGATTTCACAGAGAGGATAATGTATGCAAATACTAATCCCTGATGTTAACAAATGCCAGATTCTGTGAAAATGTACATTACTGGTAATGAAAGCAAATTGCCAAATTGATTGAGCTAAACCTGGGTAGTTGCTAGATATTAAAGTTGATATTGGACAGCTGAGATTGTGTTTTAAAAGCACAGACATACTTAAATACTTTACCATTCAAATAATGGGAAAATACTCATGTCAAAACTACTGTCAGCCCTACATACTGCTCTTTAATGTACCCTTAACTCCCTGGGAGTCTAGGACTGGAGCACTCCAGATCTCTTATCACTAAGCCAATATTTTGCAGCTCATCTCATAATCATAGTATTAATGACTTAAGGAATACATCTATGTGATGTATGATGGGAGTTTGGTGGCTTGTCTGGGAGATATAGGTACAAGACTACATTCAGAGGTGGGACTGGAATCTGTGAAGCTCAACATGTAAGTTAGCAGGGAATAATTTAGCCTTAGGAAGCAGCAATCATGCCAAGGAGAACAGCCAAGCCCCCCTCCTGTCCACCAAAAAAGCCCCACAAACAAACAACAAAAGAAAACAGAGGAGAAAAAACACCAATAAAAATTGCTATCCTATTTTACTTATTGAGAGAGGAATCAAAGTTTGGATTTCCAAAATGCAAGATGTGGAAAGATGTTGAAAAATATCCTAGGGACTTGTTTTGGCTGGTAGACCCAGTAAGAAAGGCAAACAGAGATATGAAGGCTCAGAGAAGGATTAAAAAGAACTTAGACAAAAGCTCTCAGAGAGTTGAAGCTGGGAGGGATCATTTTCACAGACAGGTTAACCAGAGGAATGGAATGGAATGGAATGGAATGGAATGGAATGGAATGGAATGGAATGGAATGGAATGGAATGGAATGGAATGGAATGGAATGGAATGGAATGGAATGGAATGGAATGGAATGGAATGGAATGGAATGGAATGGAATGGAATGGAATGGAATGGAATGGAAGAGACCTTTGAGGTCATCACGTCCAACCCATCAGCCAACATCACCTAATCAACTAAACCATGCAACCAAGCACCCTATCAAATCTCCTCCTAAACACCTCCAATGATGGTGACTCCACCACCTCCCTGGGCAGCATATTCCAGTGGGCAATCACTCTTTCTATGAAGAACTTCTTCCTGACATCCAGCCTAAACCTCCCCTGGTGCAGCTTGAGACTGTATCCTCTTGTTCTGGTGCTGGTTACCTGGGAGAAGAGACCAACCCCTTTCCTAGCTACAACCTCCCTTCACGTAGTTGTAGAGAGCAATAAGGTCTGCCCTGAGCCTCCTCTTCTCCAGGCTAAGCAACCCCAGCTCCCTCAGCCTCTCCTCATAGGGCTTGTGTTCCAAACCCCTCCCCAACTTTGTTGCCCTAAGCAGCAAACTGTGCAGACTCCATTTTTGAGAAAGGGAACTGAGCAGAGAATCTGCACCACAGCTAAGCCCAGGAACCCAGAGATGTCAGAGTATCCCGCTACTGCTCAGACACAACACATGTTAAGGAGCACAAGATCTAATACAGGGACCTAAGTTGAGTGGTGAGGACAGAGAATTCAACAAGGTTTGCAGCTACTGAATTGAGGTGGTTTTTTTTCTGTAGAGAAGCTAGACCAAAAATAACACAGTGTGATTATGTCTATATTCTGCTTACTTTGAAGACCATTGCATTTGAGTATTTCTGAGTCTCTTGTTTCTTCAGGAGCAGTTCCTAGTTTAAAACCATCAGACGTGTGTATAGATAGAACTCCTACAGAGAAAAATAACTGCTGATAACATTAAATAATTTAGGTAAATATTCATACACCTCACAGTAAATAACACACAAATTGCTGAGCTTGTGCCTCTTCACCTCTACCAAGGTGTTTGTAATCTGCTTGTTCTGATTTTATTCCTTTCTCTCCTGCTTGACAAGGTACCACTTACACATAAACCCCACTGCAAAATCTATTAGCTATAATTTTTTTTTCCCCAGCATTTTAATTTGCCTACAGTGTAAATATCTTTGATGAATTTAGCTTCTCTTTGCTGAAGATCACTTGAATACTTTTTAAGAACTCATGGACTGTTTACTGCTCCCCCTATTATTTTATTCAGCACAAGTTTTCAGTCGGTTGCTCTGTGCTTTACATTGTTGCAAAGTTTTTGTCTGTCCCATTGTATAGCCAATAAAATCAGATATGGAATATCTGTCCTCCTCTTTTGAAAGGTGTGTTGCTTGATAACCTTGTCAGAGTGTGCAGAGCAGTGACTGGATTGCCAGGATGTCTACACAGCCTCTGAGTGATGGCCAGGAGAATGTGGATACCTGGCACCAGCAGAGCAAGGGTGTTTGTGCCAGCTGGAGCTCAGGAGCATTCTGGTGTCACAGAGAGGAAAAACTCAACCCTTCAGCAGACAATAAAAAAAAATCCCCATTGACTTCAATATTGCCAGCATGCACTTGGCATCTCTGTTTCCCAGATGGCAGAAAGGGATTAATCTGAGTGTCCTCTCTTCTCTCCCACCAGAGGAATAAAGCCTAGTCATGTGGGGAAGGCAATATTGTATTGAAAATCTCCAGTCACTGTCACACATGAAGGTACACAAACCTACCCTGGCTTCATCAGATGTGTAGCTCCTACAGAAAAGGATGCTAGGGGTTGGAAGGGACCTCTGGAGATCATCTAGTCCAACCCCCCTGCCAGAGCAGACACAGCAATAAGGTTTGTACTGGAATCTTCCTAGTATGGAGTCACATCTTTTAAGCGCAGTGAAGTTCAAATCACAGCATATAAGGATAAAAAATTATTTACTCCATTGAAAGACTATTTCAGAATCAAAGAATCATTTTGATTGGCAAAGACCTTTCAGTTCATTGAGTCCAACCATTATTTCACTCTACCAAGTCTGGTGCTAAACAACGTCCCTCAGCACCACACAATTCCTGTTAGTTTTTATTTTATCTGACATAGATTTTATCTTGAAGTCCAAAAGGGACTTGAATGCAGTCAGGTATTGCAGTCATAGAATCAATAAGGTTGGAAAAGACCTCAAAGATCATCAAGTCCAACCTGTCACCCAAGACCTTCTTGGACACCTCCAGGGATGGGGACTCCACCACCTCCCTGGGCAGCACATTCCAAGGGCAAACAACTCTCTCTGGGAAGAACTTTCTCCTCACCTCCAGCCTAAATTTCCCCTGGCACAGCTTGAGACTGTGTCCTCTTGCTCTGGTGCTGGTTGCCTGGGAGAAGAGATCCACCCCCACCTGACTACAACCTCCCTTCAGACAGTTGTAGAGAGCAATAAGGTCTCCCCTGAGCCTCCTCTTCTCCAGGCTAAGCAACCCCAGCCCCCTCAGCCTCTCCTCGTAGGGCTTGTGCTCGAGGCCTCTCCCCAGCCTCGTTGCCCTTCTCTGGACATGTTCAAGAGTCTCAAAACGTCCTTCTTCAATTGAGGGGCCCAGAACTGGACACAGTCATGTTATTTATCTTATTATAACCTCCAACTTAATGGAATAACTCTTTTTCATGCTGTTTTTCACATCAGTCTTTAGAGATGAAGCCCAAACAAATATGTGCAGTGTTCATATATCAACATTTTTTCCTTACCCAGCAGCACAGCTACCATATTTTTATCGCTAAATTCTCCAGAGTTGAATTGTTTGTTTCCAGGCATGTACTCTGTACTCTGCATTCCTTTTGTTAGGGCAGCTCTTTTGAGGCTCTTTAGTCAACAACATGTGGATTCTTAGTTTTTGTTATTCTCTGCCTAACAGCTTAGAGTAGCCTGGATTTGGGTTCCATTTTGCTTTGTTTGACATTATACACTTCTGCACTTTGATTAGAGATTGCATCTTCTAAAGTACAATATTGGTTCTTGAATTTCTGTAGGACATCTAAACTCCTTTGCAGTGCTTTGAAGAAACCTAAACATCAGGGTTAGGTCCCTGAAAAATACATGAAGATTTGGTTATTTGTGGTTTGAAATTAAATGTAGGCTGCTGACCAGAGCTCACTTTTAGACTTTTTGTGGCCATAAATAAAACTGGATGTTTTTAGAATCACTGATGCTAGAACCCAATTATTGAATGGCTAAATGCAGTGTCAATAAAGTCATCTCAAAGACACGTCTGACACAGAAGGAGCAACGTATCATAGAAACAGAGACACATCACAAAAGGCTGCTTATTCACACTGTGTCTGTACTTATGTGAGTTTAACAATCACATCTCCATGAGGGCAAAGCCCTGTCAATCAACCTAAGACATACAAGTAAAAACACTAATATTGCTAGTAATTAAATTTATTACGAGGGTAGATCTCTTCAGAGAGAAGCTGGATGGAAATTTGTTACAGAATATAGAGTATCAAGACAAAGTCTGAAATTGGCTTAAATAGCACAGTAGAATAGAAAGGAACATAATAGAACAGAACAGAATAAGCCAGGTTGGAAAAGAACTTTGAGATCATCAAGTCCAACCTATCATCCAACACCATCTAATCAACTAAACCATAGCAGCAAGCACCCCATCAAGTCTCTTCTTAAACACCTCCAGTGATGGTGACTCCACCACCTCCCTGGGCAGCACATCCCAATGGGCAATCACTCTTTCTATGAAGAACTTCGTCCAGACATCCAGCCTAAACCTCCCCTGATGCAGTTTGAGACTGTGTCCTACTTGTTCTGATGCTGGCTGCCTGGGAGGAGAGAACAAACCCCACCCTTCAGGCAGTTGTAGAGAGCAATAAGGTCTGCCCTGAACCTCCTCTTCTCCAGGCTAAGCAACCCCAGCTCCCTCAGTCTCTCCTCACAGGGCTGTGCTCCAGACCCCTCCCCAGCTTTGTTGCCCTTCTCTGGACAACTTCCAGCAACTCAACATCTTTCCTAAACTGAGGGGGCCAGAACTAGAGACAGTACTCAAGCAGTGACCTAACCAGCGCTGACTACAGGGTCAGAATGACCTCCCTGCTCCTGCTGGACACACTGTTCCTGATATAGGCCAGGATGCCATTTGCCTTCTTGCCCACCTGGGCACACTGCTGGCTCATGTTCAGCCTACTATCAACCAGTACCCCTAAGTCCCTTGCTGCCTGGCTGCTCTCCAGCCACTCTGATCCCAGCCTGTAGCACTGCATGGGGTTGTTGTGGCCAATGGGTAAAACCCAGCACTAATAGGTGTTAAATATCATGCCCCTGGACTCTGCCCATCTGTCCAGCCTGTCAAGTTCCCTCTGCAGAGCCCTTCTACCCTCTAACAGATCAACTCCTGCCCCCAGCTTGGTGTCATCTGCAAACTTACTGATGATGGACTCAATACCCCCACACAGATCATCGATAAAGATATTAAAGAGCATGGGGCCCAGCAAAGCCTGCAGAGGTGACTCCACAAGCTCTCTGGGCACCCATGTATTTATTGCTCTACTTAAGTTTATCCAAAACAAATGTATGTAGCATTAACTTCTATATCTCAAAATATACAACAGCCCATAAAAACAATCTGTAAATAGTGCCCTTGACAATTAAGTTACAGAAATAAGGATCAATGGAAACTCTGGAGCATATTTAATAGTGAATTTTAC
The DNA here is from genome assembly GCF_026170545.1 of Melanerpes formicivorus. Taxonomy (NCBI): domain Eukaryota; kingdom Metazoa; phylum Chordata; class Aves; order Piciformes; family Picidae; genus Melanerpes; species Melanerpes formicivorus. The sequence goes on along the minus strand of NW_027142415.1, from coordinate 3,556,868 downwards.
ACCTGTAATAATTTTTTAGGCCTTTTAGTGTCACTCAGAAAATGTATCTTCAGTGGTAATGCAACAGGCAAAGGTTGAACAGTGTAGTGTGTCCCTTTTCTTATGGGGCTTCATTATGCAAATCATAATGGCAACATTAAAAATTGAAAAAGGAAGTACAGGCAGGAAGCAAGAGTCATCTCTGAGGTGGTGAAATGGAGATCTGTGACAAGAAGACTTATGGAATTATTATTATGTAGGTTCTTGTTCAGCAGGAAAGTCACGTTTGGAATGTGACTGAAGCAGCTCATCTCCCTCTCCTCTCAAAACTGGAAATGGTGATTTACAAATGAATAGGATGGTACAGCTCCGTGTGATTTTCAATGCACCTTTCCTGAAGCATAACCTCAGGGTAACAATGAAGCTCATAAAAGAAGAGAATCAGTCACATTGCCTAAAAAAGACTGAAAAAAAAAGATAAGGACAGATTCCAGGCACGGGTAGGTCATCCTGTGCAGAGATATAAAATGACTATGACTAAAGTCAGCTTCACTTGAATGGCTGAGATAACTTAAATCTTCATCAGCTGGCCAAAATCAAGAACTGGGGTTCAGTTCAACATATCACAGTATAACCAAGGTTGGAAAGGACCTCGAGGATCATCGAGTCCAACCTATCAACACAGACCCCATGACTAGACCATGGCACCAAGTGCCACGTCCAATCCCCTCTTGAACGCCTCCAGGGACGGTGACTCAACCACCTCCCTGGGCAGCACATTCCAATGACGAATGACTCGCTCAGTGAAGAACTTCCTCCTCACCTCGAGTATAAACCTCCCCTGGCGCAGCTTGAGACTGTGTCCCCTTGTTCTGGTGCTGATTGCCTGGGAGAAGAGACCAACCCCTTCCCAGCTACAACCACCTTTCAGGTAGTTGTAGAGGGCAATGGGGTCACCCCTGAGCCTCCTCTTCTCCACGCTAAACAATCCCAGCTCCCTCAGCCTCTCCTCATAGGGCTTGTGTTCAAGGCCTCTCCCCAGCCTTGTTGCCTTCTCTGGACATGTTCAAGTGTTTCGATGTCCTTCTTAAACTGAGGGGCCCAGAACTGGACACAGTACTACTGCTGTCCAGACCCCACTGAATTTAAAATGGACAGCTTCGTTTTAGCTACCTGCCATTTTAAACACATTTGTAGAGATTAGAATAACCTTTATTAGAATAAACCAAACCAGGTTGGAAGAGACCTTCAAGATCATCGTGCCCAACCCATCAACCAATCCAACCCACCCAAACAGCTAACCCATGGCACCAAGCACCCCATCAAGTCTCCTTCTGAACACCTTCAATGACGGCGACTCCACCACCTCCCCGGGCAACCCATTCCAATGGGCAATCACTCTTTCTGTATAGAACTTCTTCCTAACATCCAACCTGAACCTCCCCTGGCACAGCCTGAGACTGTGTCCTCTTGTTCTGGTACTGGCTGCCTGGGAGAAGAGACCATCATCAGCCTGTCTACAACCTCCCTTCAGGTAGTTGTAGAGAGTGATAATTAGTGGCTAAAGGAAAGTGAAGACACAGTCTCAAGCTGCACCATGGGAGGTTTAGACTCGAGGTGAGGAGGAAGTTCTTCACCGAGCGAGTCGTTCGTCATTGGAATGTGCTGCCCAGGGAGGTGGTTGAGTCACCGTCCCTGGAGGTGTTCAAGAGGAGACTGGATGTGGCACTTGGTGCCATGGTCTAGTCATGGGGTCTGTGTTGATAGGTTGGACTCGATGATCCTTGAGGTCCTTTCCAACCTAAGTTTATACTGTGATACTGTCATACTGTGAAGAGAACAGAGGAAGACAAAAACAAAAGTAGAGATGGAGATGGAAGAGGAGAGAGAAGCAGTAGCAGCACCATTGTTTGGTAACTACTCAAGAGCACTTCTGAACCAGCAGCCTGCTGCAAGAAGAGGCAGTGAAGCAGAGCAAGGTGAGATTTGGACAGGCAGTTTGGACTAGAAGCAATGTTTCTTTATTCTTTTCTAATGCTTATCTCATTGTGGTATAAGCTGTTAATTAAAATATATTCATGGTCTCTTCTCTCTAGCAACCAGCACCAGAACAAGAAGACACAGTCTCAAGCTGTGCCAGGGGAAGTTTAGGCTCAAGGTGAGGAGAAAGTTCTTCACGGAGAGAATCATTCGTCATTGAAATGGGCTGCCTGGGGAGGTGGTGGGATCACCATCCCTGGAGGTGGTCAAGAGGGGATTGGACGTGGCACTTGGTGCCATGGTCTAGTCATGAGGTCTGTGGTGACAGGTTGGACTTGATGATCTTTGAGGTCTCTTCCAACCTTGGTGATACTGTGAAAGAAATTACAGGTCCCAGCCACCATCATAATAGCCACTGAGTCTGACAAAGGAATTATCTCAGACAGCTTGAGGTATGAGCAGACTTTTCCCTTGGTGAGATATTGTCCAAAGACTATTTTATTATTCTTTCCTCCCCCACAAAGTATTTCACTTTGTTAAGCAGCTGTGATCCCAATCTTTCTTCCTAGATGTTCCACAGGTTGGGGCATCTCCGTATGTCCAGGGTGCAAAATCTCTGGCTTGTAACTTGAGAAAAATGGATTCTCATGTTGATCTGTCACAGCCTTTCCTCTGGTACTCAGGATGTGTGTGCCTTTTGGTGTTTCAGTTCTCCCTTTATAAAGCAGTGGAGGTAGTGCTTCCCTACTCTAGTAGCGTGACACAAGGACAGAGGCATTAGAAGTTCAGAGGTAGACAGATACTCCATAAATGGGTGCTGTAAATACGTACAAGATAAGAAGGCAGAGCTATAGCCTCTTAGACAAGTGAATGCCACTAGTAATATATGTCAGCTAGAAAAAATGTTCAATAATGTGGAAATCCATAGTAACAGCTTTAGGAATAACTATGGGAAATAAAAGCAAATGTGATTCCTTCAGATAAAGAGAACTATTTTGAACTGAACTGCAGAGGTCACCTCAGAGCAGTGGAAACATTACCTTATCCTTGCTTGATTTTTAATTATCTCTAGCTGGCCAGAGCTATTGGGTATTTGAGAGAATTTTAATGCTTTCAACTGCAATTTAGGTAACAGTAACAAAACCCATGGATTTTCTCTCTAATCTCTTCCTTTGAGTATCTGTTAAAGACATCCTCAGTTGAATCGTTCATTTTCCATGCTTTTTATAGCATTTCAACTACAAACTGCCAATTAGACATCATTTGAACAGAGAGGGTTGGTAGTTCTCAAGCAAAAAAAAAAGAAAACCACAAAAAAAAAACCCACAAAAAGTGTAGAATAAAACCCACTCATCATTACAGTGGGAAAACAGAAGATAGTTTCATAGTTTCATTCAGGGTTGGAAGGGACCACAAGGATCATCTAATTCCAACCCCCCTGCCATGGGCAGGGACACCCCACACTAGATCAGGCTGGACAGAGCCTCATCCAGCCTGCTCTTAAACACCCCCAGGGATGGGGCCTCGACCACCTCCCTGGACAACACATTCCAGGGTTTCTACCCTAAAGAAAGAGAAAATAAAATGTAAAGGAACTTCATGGGTTTGGCATCTTCCCAGAGCTTTTGCTAGTGAGCTCTCTAGTTTGAATGAAAAGAAAACACTATTTGCTGTATGTTATTAGCAGTGCTGCATGGAACTGTAGTCCTGAGTGGAGACTCCCTGGAAAGCTCTCTGCCTTTTCTGGGGGAATCAGTGGGGGAAGAGACATTTTGAATGGCTACTTTTAACTATGAATATGATTCACTGAAAGGGGATAAAAGCATTAGGAAAGGACGAACGTAGATGAATTCTACACCGATTAAACCTGCTATGAAAACAATAATTAAGGATTCAGATTAAAAATATCAGGCAGCTTCACACACTGAATAGGTTCTACATAAAGTTTCCTGGAAATCAATGCTGTGCTTCATTATATGATGCAAATTATCATCTTTCATCTTTTAATACTCAACATACCTATAGTGCCTTTAAAACAGTATTAGCTAAGTATCTTTAAGAGAAACTTGTTAGAGTGGAAAACTTTAAAACAACATTAAAAAATAATGGATATCCATCTCAATGTAAGAGAAAACAAAACTCCAAGCAGAACTGCTGCTGAGCTAGGAGAAGAGGGAATGGATTGAAGCTTGAGGAGGGTAGTTTTAAATCAGGTATTAGGAAGAAATTCTTTGCAGCGAGGGTGGTGAGACGCTGGAACAGGCTGCCCAGGGAGGTCATGGATGTTCTCTCCCTGGAGGTGTTCAAAGTCAGGCTGGATGTGGCCTTGAGCAGCCTAGTCTAGTGGAAGGTCAACCTCACAGTGCCAGGGGGTTTAGAACAAGACCTTTAAGGCCCCTTCCAACCCAAAGCATTCTGTGAATCTATGAATTTATAACCTCTGTCCTTGAGTCTTGCCCAGTGTGTATTGTATCCTATTTTGCTTGTCAATTTGAATGAAGGGCTCCTTCACTGACAGTTGGACCTGATGATCTTGGAGGTCTTTTCCAACCTTAATGATTGTATGATTCAATGATCCCATGTTTTCTGAAAATGCCCCAAACTAATTTTCAAGACTCAGCTGCTCTAAGAACCCAATGGATTGCCTGCTCAAACAAGTGAGAAGAATTTATTGTGCTTTCAAAATGTTTACTGTTTAAAAGGATTCTTGGAGTTTGACAGCTTCTCACCCAATTATCTGCACTGAGACTCCAGAGGGCTGGTGATCTTTTTCTCTTTAGAACTCTGTTTTCTGACAGAGTGGGGGAATTCTGAAAGAGTAGCATCCTATACAAAACTTAAAGGAATTGGAGACTTAACTGGGATAATTTCCATTTTACATCCTGACTAGCTCTCTGATCAGCTGGGTGTTTTTTTCCCCATTGTGCTTCCCTAGAGCTGGCAGACTGGGTACTGTTTAATCTTGAAAGAATATTCTTCCTTTATGAAGCTGGGTCAGGTTTTTCTGAGCACAGAAGAAATTTCCTTTTCATAGTTTCCTTTAGATTAATCCTTTTGTACCTCAGTGCCTCACACCTAAATATGTTCTAGTGAAGGCAGCAGATGAAAGTAGTCAAACTTACACAATTTCCATGAGAAAAAAAAAAGAGACAAAAATTTCTATGGCCTTTATTCTAAGTAGCAGGAAAATTTTCAAGTCAAGGGCCAAAAAATGGCAGAAAATGACAGAGAAATTCATTGTAGGTTACCTTCTTTTATGTACTTCAACACGGTCAAGACAGACGCACTCTAAGTATTATGATGCTGGAATTCAGTGATTCTCTGACCTGTTTACCCAAGGCTTAGCTGAATCTCCAGGGCTGAACAATTTGAGACCTGTGGAGATCCTTTGCAAGTTATCAAAATATTTCTAAAAGGAGGAGTGAAAATGAAAAAGCCACCAGTGTCAAAGCCTGGACTGATTATCAGATAAAAAAGGAGGCCACCTGTTTTAAGGCGGTATTTAATACTCCGTCAGTTCAGTATTTAATACTCCAATAACTCAGTATTTAATACTCCATCAATTTACTAACCAATAAGCATAAAGAACAAACTACTTTGGGCTCATCTGACCATATTTAAGCTTTTTTTTTGTGCAAGTTGTCTATTTGTGCAAAGCATTAGCGTTAGAATTTGGATCAATCAAACCCCTATAGCTAAGACACTGACCAGCTAGCTGTTCACTACCTCCCTTCACATTCCCACCACAACCGTATAGCAAGCTAGAATCGGTTTCAAAGGCAGATTCCTGAGCTTGTCTTTTTCAACATAAATGAAAGTACATTTAAATCCACAACACACTAAAATCTAATCTTTTAGCACTACAGCAACAAAAGCACTCTATTAAGCAGCACACCTCCCTGGGAATTGAAATCCCTTTCAGCAAATGTTGTTTAAAGTCCAAAGGGCAGCCTTCTACTTACATCCCTACCGGCTTCTCACAGCATCTGCCAGAAGTGAGCAAAACTCTCCAATAAAATCGCAGTTAGCAAAGTCTGCAAAGGTCATTCTTATGGAGTTAGCATCCAGTAGTGAAAGGATAGAGTGTAAAAACAATCTCAAGCTCCACTTTTCTGTGGTATCCAATTTGTTCCCAGTAATCAAAGAACTTTGAAAAGAAAAAGTTGTTCTCTTCTTTTTTTTCTGCACAGGGATATTTAAAAAAAATACTGATGAGATCTAAAGAAGGCTATGAAGACCCAAAAGAAGGCTAAGAAGGTGACCAGGACAATGGATCTTATCTGGTTAGACCACACTTGGAATACTGTGCCGAGTTCTGGGCCCCTCAGTTCAGGAAGGAGGTTGACTTGCTGGAACGTGTCCAGAGAAGGGCAACAAAGTTGGTGAGGGGTTTGGAACACAGCCCTGTGAGGAGAGACTGAGGGAGCTGGGGTTGCTTAGCCTGGAGAAGAGGAGGCTCAGGGGAGACATTATTACTCTCTACAACTACCTGAAGGGAGGCTGTAGCCAGGTGGGGGCTGGTCTCTTCTCCCAGGCACCCAACACCAGAACAAGAGGACACAGTTTCAAGCTGCACCTGGGGGGGTTTAGGCTGGAGGTTAGGAAGAAATTCTACACAGAGAGAGTGACTGCCCATTGGAATGGGCAGCCCAGGGGGTGGAGGGGTGGAGTCACCATCACTGGAGGTGCTTAGGAGGAGACTTGATGGGGTGCTTGGTGCCATGGTTTAGTTGATTAGGTGGTGTTGGATGACAGGTTGGAAGCAATGATCTTGAAGGTCTTTTCCAAGCTGGTTTATTCTGTTCTATTCTATTGTTAGGAAGGTGAGCTTTGGCAAACAACCCATCTATTTAGGATAAAATTCTGCTTGAAGAGAATGTTCATGATAGTGAACACTTACCGTGGGAAGTGCTAAGGAGAGGCCAGGTTGCTATTCGTGGCACGGAAAACATTTCATGTAAGGGCCCCTATGCAGTAATTACTATCCTATAAAACACTAGTGCTTCATTTAGCATCCATTTATCTGGCATAATGAAAATCAAGCCATGAATGAAACTTGGACTTAATTCAGGGTCGAGGTGGATTCTCCAGCACTGTAATAGTCTTAATTCATGTCATCATCTGGAGCTTCACCAAAGTGTCCCAAAGATGGTTCTGCAATACTTATTGTGGAGGTTTGTTAGGGATTTGTAAAGTTCTCAATTTTTATTCTGTAATTTCCACCCCACCCTGCCTTTGTACTCTTGGTCATGCACTTTGCTCTTCAAAGCTTAAAATTCCTTCTGTACAGTAGAATTGACCAGGTTGGAAAAGACCTCAGAGATCATAAAGTCCAACCGATTACCTAACACCTGATTACTAACTAAACCAAGGCTCCAAGTGCCACATCCAATCCCCTCTTGAACACCTTCAGGGATGGTGACTCCACCACCTCTGTGGGCAGCACATTCCAATGGCAAATTACTCTTTCTGGGAAGAACTTTCTCCTCACCTCAAGCCTAAACCTTCCCTGGTGCATCTTGAGACTGTGTCCTCTTGTTCTGGTGCTGGTTGCCTGGGAAGAGAGACCAATGCCCACCTGTCTATAACCTCCTTTCAGGTAGTTGTACAGAGCAGTAACATCTCCCCTGAGCCTCCTCTTCTCCAGGCTAAGCAAGTCCAGCTCCCTTAGCCTCTCCTTGTAGGGCTTGTGCTCAAGATCTCTCCCCAGCCTCATTGCCCTTCTCTGGACACTCAAGTACTTCAATAATACTATGCAGCATTATAAGCTGTTACAGAGGTATTTTAGTTAAACATCTCTATTAGGTACACATCTGTGTGCTGTTTCTCCATTGCTTTGTCCTTTTTAATTTGGAAGTCACTGAGGAGCCTAAATTATGATCAAGATTTTATTCCCCATTTTTCACCAAGAAGAAAATTAGTAATAAACATTTGTTTCTTGATATTTCCTGAGGCACAGTGACCACTAATATTGTAGTTATCAAACAATAACTCAGACATAACTGTTTTTCAAACAGCTCCTCTGATTTGCTTTCAGCTGAAGGCAGACTTTCTAGGTGACTAATTCTTAATCAACAGCCCGAAGTATAAATTGAGCACGAATCAAGGAACTATTTTGCTAATGTTTGGCCTGACTGAGCACTTATTCTATTTAGGTGTACACAGGGATTGCCATAATGGCCAATTTATGGGATGTTACCATCTCCTTGATCTTGTAAAGTTTGTGTTTTCTGCATCTGTTTGATCTTTCTGATAAAAATGAATAAATATGTAATGGTAGTGTGTTCACAGTACCAAGACTTGAAACTGCTGGATAAGTCCCTCCACTTATTCCTTTCCCATGTATAAGAACTTCTTCATGCACATGCAGTTCCTAAATAAAATAGCTATTTTTGTCCTTCCTGTATAAGGCACACAAAAATAACAGTGTCACTAAGGTTAGAAGAGACCTCAAAGATCATCAAGTCCAACCTGTCACCACAGACCCCATGACTAAACCATGGCAAGAAGTGCCACATCCAATCCCCTCTTGAACATCTCCAGGGATGGTGACTCCACCACCTCCCTGGGCAGCACATTCCAATGGCTAACGACTCTCTCAGTGAAGAACTTTCTCCTCACCTCCAGCCTAAACCTCCCCTGGAACAGCTTGAGACTGTGTCCTCTTGTTCTGGTGCTGGTTGCCTGGGAGAAGAGACCAACCCCCACCTGGCTACAATCTCCCTTCAGGGAGTTGTAGAGGGCAAGAAGGTCTCCCCTCAGCCTCCTCTTCTCCAAGCTAAGCAACCCCAGCTCCCTCAGCCTCTCCTCATAGCGATATGCTCCAGACCCCTCCCCAGCTTTGTTGCCCTTCTCTGGACACCTTCCAGCAACTCAACCTCTTTCCTAAACTGAGGGGCCCAGAACTGGGCACAGGACTCAAGGTATGGCCTAACCAGGAGCACAGGGCAGAATGACCTCCTTGCTCCTGTTGGCCACGCTGTTCCTGATCCAGGCAAGGATACCATTGGCCTTCTTGGCCACCTGGGCACATTGCTGATTATCTCTGGCTTTTTAGCCATTACTGAAACAGATTTTTTCGACTAACATGGAAGTACAACTTCTGTGGTCACACATTTCCTCATTTTGATTTCCCTTGTAAGTACTAAAATCATGTCATGATACTTTCAACCTGGTGACTGAAATCAAGAAATTCTGAGTGGTTTACACTGAAAGCAGCATGGGCAATGAAAAAAAAAAAGTTTCCTACAAATACCATTTCCATATTTAAGTGGATTTACTTCAGTCTTGTTCAGCTGGCTTTCTGCTTCTCATTCAGTAAATATTTTATTAAATATAGTGACAGAATATGCTAATAAAAATAATCATTCTGTTGCTGGTATTAGTGATATTTGCAGAACAGAAATTCAGTTTTATTGAAACACATTTGTCTCAGAAATGGGACTTTAAGAGGTCTCCCTTCTTTAAAAGTCAAGTAGATATAATAACTATTTATATAGCTATTGTGTTGCCTCATTTACAATTAAAATGACCAGAAATCTATGTTGAATATTAACAATATTGTATTCAGTAACTGAATATATTGAAAGAGCATTGATACGAGCTACAGCATAAACATTCACCTCCCTTATTATCCATGGCAAACTACTGAATCAAGGAACAAACTGAAGAATATCATTATGTGTGTGTGAATGACATGTTAGCAAACAAAACATCTTGCCAATGGCACATTCTGAAACAGACTCAGGATCCTGATTCCCAGTCTCCTGTGACAGCCAACAGATAAATCTGCTGCTACAATGTTCAGGGTCTTTATTTACTTAATTGTACTTACGGTATTATTCAGCTTTAGCTCAAAAGGATTATGCAGAAGATTATTGCTTATGTCCCTAAACCATCATTTGCTCTGAAAAGTTGCACAGAGCACAGAACTAGTTTGGGTGACTACGTGCCTTCTATAAACAAACATCTAAATTTCAGTTGCAGCACAGAAAATTACCAGGTAAGTACAGCTGAGGTGAAGCACTGAGTGATTTGTAGCAGAATGGAGGAGAAAAGTACTGCCTGAGAAACTCTTTACAGGGAGGAGGCCCAAGATAGGAACCTAACTTTAGAATAAACCTTTATTTAGAATAAACCAAACCAGGTTGGAAGAGACCTTCAAGATCATCGTGCCCAACCCATCAACCAATCCAACCCACCCAAACAGCTAACCCATGGCACCAAGCACCCCATCAAGTCTCCTCCTGAACACCTCCAATGATGGCGACTCCACCACCTCCTTGGGCAGCCCATTCCAATGGGCAATCACTCTTTCTGTATAGAACTTCTTCCTAACATCCAACCTGAACCTCCCCTGGTGCAGCCTGAGACTGTGTCCTCATGTTCTGGTACTGGGTGCCTGGGAGAAGAGACCTCAAGACCTATGTGCTTCACAGACTGACCAGAATGGACAGTCACCATTCCACTTGATTTCATCCTTCTCTTTCTTACATGGATTTTTACCTACCTATCTACCCACCTAGCTATCTCTATGTATGTTTATACATACTCCCAACAATTAGGAAGAATGCAGAAGTAAAATCTATGTTTTTAATAATTCCTGTAGTGAGCTTGAGTGCACACACTGTCTTATTTTAAATGAAACAAGTCTACAAGTGTGGGAAATAAATTGGATTAGGTTAGTAAGGTAAATGAATTTCAGAAGAACTCAGTTATTAAAAAAAAAAAATGTTAACAGCAAAAATCTTTTTCTTTTTACTATAATAAAGACACTGAGGTGCTGGAGTGTGTCCAGAGAAGGGCAATGAAGCTGGTGAGGAGTTTGGAGAACAGGACTTAGGAGGAGAAGCTGAGGGAGCTGGGATTGTTTATCCTGAAAGCGACAAGGCTGAGAGGAGACCTTACTGCTCTCTATAGCTACCTGAATGGAGGTTGTAGTGTTGCCCACTGTTGGCCTTGGCTCCCAAGTAAGAATAGAATAGAATAGACCTTGGATATCATCAAATCCAACCTATCATCCAACACCATCTAATCACCTAAACCATGGCACTGAGTACCCCACGCAGTTTCTTCCTAAACACCTCCAGGGATGGTGACTCCACCACCTCCCTGGGCATCCCATTCCAATGGCCAACCACTCTTTCTATGAAGAATTTGTTCCTAACATCCAGCCTAAACTTCCCCTGGTGCAGCTTGAGACTGTGTCCTCCTGTTCTGCTGCTAGTTGCCTGGGAGGAGAGACCAGCTTCCACCTGGCTAAAACCTCCCTTCAGGTAGTTGTAGGCAGCAAGAAGGTTGCCTCTGAGCCTCCTCTTCTCCAGGCTAAGCAACCCCAGCTCCCTCAGTCTCTCCTCATAAAGCTTGTGCTCCAAACCCCTCACCAACTTTGTTGCCTTTAAAGAGGTAACAGCATCAAGTTCTGTCAGGGAAGGTTTAGGCTGGATATTAGGAAAACTTTAACTGGAAGAGTGGTCAGGCAGGGAAGTAGAGTCACCATCCCTGAAGGTGTTAAAAACAGAAAAAAGGAGAGCAGATGTGGCACTTTGGGACATGGTCTAATGGTCTTGGAGGTGTTGGGTAGAAGGCTGGACTTGATGAGGTTAGAGGTCATGCCCAACCTTAATCATTCCATCATATGATGATTCTATAAACAACTGCTTAATGAGAAACAAGAACTGAAAACAGCTTCTCTTACAAGATCTCCTCATAGAAAGATCTCCTGAAATGTTTTCTCACCAAAAATTCTGTCCAAACCAATGACTATAGAGATTCTGTTTGAACTGAAAAGGGCAGGTCTGAGAGCATGGCTGTAGAACTGCAGATTCCCTGCTGTTCTTGGCTTTACAGTTTCCTATGGCACAGTTAGAGTGGTTTGATAATATCCAGCTATGTACAACAGATGAGCTGCTGCACACTTTCATGTACTGCTTTAAGCATTTAAAAACCACAGAAGATAGTAAATTGCAATATGCAACTGAACTTCTCCAAAGCAGATCTGGTAGATTCAGGGTTACCTGCCATAACAGACGTTCAGCCAATCCCACCAGGAGTGCTGAAGCCACTGACAGCGCCTGGGCTTTAAAAAGACTGAGATTAACTCACTTCTGCTCTTTGGGGCCTAATGGTTTGGCAGACTGATGAAGCTTGCAAGAAGCTCAGACATAAGGTAATTGCCTCCTCTTTTTTAATATATATTAGCAATTATGTGTTAAGTAATGTACCAGTAATATTCTATCCTTTTCTCCCAGGCTTAATGTGATCCTTCATGAGATTCTTTTTGCTCTTGAAGGCTGCAAATTTGCTTTATGTCACAATGAGATCCTTGTTCTTATCTTCTAGTATATTGTGGTTTGTAGGAGTCCCTCTTATGTTCACTTTTATTTGAGGGTGCTGCTATTATGTTCCAGAGGAGGAATACTGGAATAGAATCAATTAATCCCTAGGAAAATGTTAGTAATGTTGTCTACTGCTTAATTGTGCCTCACACAAAACCAAATCCCACTTGAATTGTCAAATTAATAGGTCATTATGAGAAAACACTTTGCACAATCTCCTACTTTTACAGGTTTGAAACAAGAGAAGTCCTCTTGGATTCTGTCTCAACAGTTCCATGTCTTTCTTGTACAATGGGCCCCACAGCTCAATCCAGCACTACAGGTGAGGTCTCAGGAGAGTTGAGTAGAGGGGGACCATCACCTCCCTCAACCTACAGGTCATGCTTCTTTTTGTGCAACCCAGGATACCATTGGCCTTTTGGGCTGCAAGTGTGAACAGAATAGGTTTGAAAAGACCTTCGAGATCATCAAGTCCAACCTGTCACCCAACACCATCATTACCAACTGACAACCAATTTTTCTTCCACCAGTACCTCCAAGTCCTTTACCATAGGTTGGCTCTCAATCCATTTATCCCTCAATCTGTACTGGTACCAGGGATTGCCCCAACCCAAGTACAGTACATGAGTCCATTCCTCAAAGCTGCCAAGGTCCCTCTGAATGCCATCCCTTACCTCCAGCAAACTGACTGCACCACCCAGCTTGGTGTCGTCTGCAAACTGGCTGAGGGAGCAATCACTGATGAAGATAATGATTTTTGCTGGACAGGGAACCTTTGAGTACAAATCTTTGGATGAGGCCATCCAGCCACTTCTTTATGCATCTATCAGTCCATCTGTCAAACCCCTATCCCTTCCATTTGCTGAGCAGAATGTTAAGGAGCCTTATCAAGACTCTTACAGAAGTCTACATAGATTACATCCATAGCTTTTCCCTTGTCTACTGATGCAGTCACTCCATTGTAGAAGGGTCACTAGATTAGTCAGGTGACTACTAATCCATAGCAGATTGAGGAATATGTTCTGAACATATCAGCACAGCTGGAATACCTCTACAAAATCAATGAGGACAAACTGAGCCTCCTCCAGGCAGAGCCTCACCCTGGTGAGAAGCATTGCTTCTTTCCAGAAGCCTTTATAATCTTCACTGGTATTACTTCTCAGGCATTGATGGATCCTATAACAGCACTGCTAACAAACACACATCTCAGTCATTACACTGGCTAACCTTTGTTCCTACTGAAATCCTGATTCTCTGTTTCAGCACAAAGCAGTCCTTTTATCATCATTGGTTTCACCAAAGAATGACTTAATTACTATCTTTTGAAAAGAGATCTTTGAAAAGACACTCATTCCCACCCTCAGAACAGATGCTTCACCTCCTGCATCAGTTGCTCATTATCAGTTAATAGTTTAGGTTTATAAACAAAAATGAACATTCTGCTGAACCTATATTAAGACTAACCCCTCTGATACTAAACTTGTTTACTGTCCTCTTTGTCTGCCATAACTCCTGCACCCTATGTAATCTGAACTGTTTTCCAAGGCCTGAAACCAGACTCATTTCTAAACCTCCCTGTGACTTGTGAGTTCAAGGACACACTTTGACTTGTGGTGTCCCATCTGTCTAAAACTTATTTCCTCTTCTCCCTAAGCCACTAAATCATTTCTTTAAATCTCACCTTAAAACCCTCCTGCTCTCTTGAACCTGTGATTCACAACCTCTAGAAAACATTTTTGTGATATCCTTTATGAAGCATGCCCAGTAAAAAGGGAATTTATTGTGGTCTCGTTGAAGAAGCTATACTTGGGGTACCAATGTGACTGAATTAAAGGTCCTACAGAGTTCACACCAGGTAGATTCTGCAAGGATCAGTCTATCAAAGGCTGAGCATTTACATCCACTCACCTGCAAACCTAATAGCTACATCCTTGCAGGCTTATAGACCACTGTCTCTCAAAGTTGTCTCTGAATTCATAACACCCACGTGAGTTTTGCTAAGCTTCACCAAGGTGCCTATCTGGGCCCAGTAGAAGTGAATAAAAGGATGCAGTGCTCTCCTCTTTCCATTTAGTGACTTGTACCATTTCCCTCATCCTGACTTTACTCTCCAAAGAGAAGAGGAGAGTAAATGAAAAAAATCACAGCAGTCCTCCACTGATCCAGCTAAATCAAGGATGAAGTGTCATCATTGTTTCCTTATCTAAGCAGTCTGTGAGAGATGGCAGATTTAGCTGTCTGTCACCAAATCTGAGCAAGACAAACAATTGGATCTTAGATTGCTTCTGGCCAATTCAGTGAGAAGATGCAGGGAGGTAAACCCACAAAGCCAGATGGGCTGCAGAGAGAGGGTGAGCTCTAAGAAAAGTGATGTGTGAAAATTAGTAGGATGGCATGGCACAAACCATACCATCCAGAAAAAAACATGTTAGTATCTATTTATAAGGCTGGTATTCCTCCCCATTCACAATGAGCTCATCATTGTAGCAGGTAATTAATTTTCTGTACTGTTGAACAGGCCCTTTAAAATCTAGCATTTTGTTTAGCCTAGCTAAGCACTGTGTGCTTCTCCTTGGTTTTATGTCTTGAAATAGCCTTTGGATAGAATTTCTTACTCTTTTTATTTAACTGACACTTGCTTGAACTTCCTATTCATGTTTTCAAGCTTTGTCTAGAGGTCAAAACACTAGAAATGGAAGAATAACATTCACATGACTCCCTGAGTTGTGCCTTGAAAGAAACACTCTAAATATTTAAAGGCTTGCAATATATTTTCCAGTGTTGATAATACATCTTTTGCAATACATTAAATTGTGTGCATACATAAAGGCTTTATACAGACATTTTCTGCATATAGCAAACAAGAGAGAGAGAAACAGAAATCCTAACATAGTGCTGTTAGCATCACCCTCCTGCAATATGGATGTAGGACAGGTGTCCAAGCAAAACCTTTCTATCTCCTGAGTCATTATTTGTATAAGAGGAAAAGAGGCTTTGCAGAAGTGGGTATAAATTCAGTGGAGTTAGTTTCATTTGGTTTAAAGTATGGCTCTGAATGGGCAAATCTTTTTTGATTGCTGTTTATGGGAAATACACAATTTACCCAAATTAGCAGTCAATTGGGATAGAAATATTGTTATGCAAATCTACTTTCAACAAAGGACCCCTTTCAGATTTGTTGGTTTATCTTTATAGACCCACAAAGAAAATGAACAAACCCAAAGCATGAAATGAGGATTTCAGTGATGCTGTGTTGTGCTACACAGCAGAGCAACCCTGAGTTTGTGTGTGAGGGGTAGCTGAATGAGGCAAAAAAAAAATGATTAAAAACAAAGGTCTAAATCTTTAATTCTGGGGCCCTCAGTTCATAACCATCAAATCTGCATTTCTTACCAGATTCTCATACTTCATTGTCAACTTGGACTCTCATTTCTAGGATGGATATGCATAATAGATAGGCACTCCAGCAATGGTAATTAATAACAACGATGAGTAACTACAATGAATCATGGATCTGTTGGGGAGGTCCAGTTGTATCTGGGAAAGTTATGACTACCATTCATCCTAGCTCTGAATCCCTGTCACTCTGAGGATGTTGTAATTCTTTAGTGACATCACATCTCCAAAGTTCATATTGTCATGTAGTCTGTGATCATACTGACTTCCAATTAGAATCTTTCTCAGTTAGAATAAACCAAACCAGGTTGGAAGAGACCTTCAAGATCATCATGTCCAACCCATCAACCAATCCAACCCACCCAAACAGCTAACCCATGGCACCAAGCACCCCATCAAGTCTCCTTCTGAACACCTCCAAAGACGGCGACTCCACCACCTCCCCAGGCAACCCATTCCATAGCGCAATCACTCTCTCTGTATAGAACTTCTTCCTAACATCCAACCTGACCCTCCCCTGGCGCAGCCTGAGACTGTGTCCTCTTGTTCTGGTACTGGCTGCCTGGGAGAAGAGACCATCATCAGCCTGTCTACAACCTCCCTTCAGGTAGTTGTAGAGAGTGATAAGGTCACCCCTGAGTCTCCTCTTCTCCAGGCTGAGCAACCCCAGCTCCCTCAGCCTCTCCTCATAGGGCTTGTATGAGGAATTAGGGTAACTTGTATGAGGAATTAGGGTAACTTGTTAACACCTCAGTATTGAAAATTACTCTAAAGCATGGTAAGCAAAGTATTACAGAAAAAAAAGTTCAAGAAAAAGGTTTCTATTTATAAGAAATAAAGTTTGGATTGCCCTCACCCCACCCCCCAGTGCACATCAATACAAGCAAATAAAGTTAGATACTCACTCCTGTTATGTAGCGAGGTCTATACTGGATGGTTCCAAATAGGCCAAGTATGACTATAATAATGTGTATAAAATTTGCCAGGATGGGTGCCCACTGATACCCAAGGAAGTCAAATATTTGCCTCTCGAGCACAGTAACCTAGGATTAAAAAGCAAAAGCATAAATAGATTAGAAAAGACCAGAAAGCATCTATTAGGGCATTTCCCCTTCCCATATGCAAGATAATTGCCCCGAGTTAAACACAAAACAACAAACAACAAAACCACTTCAGTCAGCAGTAAAATACAAAGAGTTTGCAATGTTTCACCTTCCTGTTTTAATGAAAGATGCATTTCTCACTGACACTTTACTGAGTCATATCCAACTTAACTCAAATATTCATGTGGGCAATTTGACCATGATGCTGAACTGTACACTAGGATGGTTTGCTTACAGGAGGAGAAACAAATCACTTTGTTATACACAAATAATTTCGTTATACACACCAGGAAATGCTATAATGTTCCAGAGTATCAGTGCTGAAAATAAGTGGCAGGCTTATGACCTCTCAGCTGCTTTGCTTCCATTCACAAACACCATCTTTCAGCCTAGTCTTGTCTCTCTAGTTCCATTATTCACCTGCTTTGTGATTTTCTTTTCCTCTTCCCTCTATCCCCAGCAGTTTTGCCAATGGGCTTTTACCTGTAACTAAAAGCATGCAACTTTTTGCCCTGGTTCTAGTGATAATGAGACTGCTTCCTCCACTACCACAAACAGAAGCCAAAGTATAAGCTGTTACTCAAAATTCCAGATATTTAAGTCTAAAAATTGAATTAAATGCACAACCCTGGGCTGTTGATGACTGTTTTCAAGCAATACCATTCCAAGCAGCTAGCTCACGATGTAGAAAAACTACAATTCTACCAGAATCAGTAGAAATAGTTTCAGATCTCAAACAGCAGGTTTCCCTTAACTGTTGTTTGGGCATTATGTCAAAATACAGCACTGTATCCCAAACCACAGGCAGAATAGCATGTTTTGAACAAAACCAGTAGTGCTGTGAATATTAGAAAGCAATATAAGGGTGAAGACAATTTAGAGAGGAACAAAACCAACTACACCAACAGCAGACAGACAAAAGAAAGAAAAGGCAGGTTTGCTGATGACACCAAGCTGTGTGGTGCAGCAGACAGGCTGGAGGGAAGGGAGGCCATCCAGAGGGACCTGGACAGGCTGGAGAGGTGGGCACAAGCCAACCTCAGGAGGTTCAACAAGACTAAGGGCAGGGTCCTGCAGCTGGGTGGAGGCAATCCCAGGCACAAATCCAGGCTGGGCAGGGACTGGCTGGAAAGCAGCCTGGAGGAGAGAGTCTTGGGGGTGCTGGTGGACGAGAAGCTCACCAGGAGCTCTCAGTGTGCACTTGCAGCCCGGAAAGCCAATCAGCTCCTGGGCTGCAGCAAGAAAAGTGTGGCCAGCAGGGCAAGGGAGGTGATTCTCCCCCTCTACTCAGCTCTGGTGACACCCCACCTGGAGTACTGCCTCCAGTTCTGGGGTCCCTATTACAAGAGGGATGTGGAGGTGCTGGAAAGTGTCCAGAGAAGGGCCACAAGGATGATCAGAGGGCTGGAGCACCTCTCCTATGAGGACAGACTGAAGGAGTTGGGGCTGTTCAGTCTGGAGAAGAGAAGGCTCTGGGGTGACCTTATTGTGGCCTTCCAGTATTTCAAGGGGGTCTACAAGAAGGCTGGGAAGGGACTTCTCAGGATCTCAGATA
Organism: Melanerpes formicivorus; assembly: GCF_026170545.1. Classification (NCBI taxonomy): domain Eukaryota; kingdom Metazoa; phylum Chordata; class Aves; order Piciformes; family Picidae; genus Melanerpes; species Melanerpes formicivorus. The sequence goes on along the minus strand of NW_027142415.1, from coordinate 3,538,518 downwards.
GTGATAGGACTAGGGGGAATGGAATGAAGCTGGAGGTGGGGAGATTCAGGCTGGATGTGAGGAGGAAGTTCTTCCCCATGAGAGTGGTGAAGCCCTGGAATGGGTTGTCCAGGGAGGTGGTTGGGGCCCCGTCCCTGGAGGTGTTTAAGCCCAGGCTGGATGAGGCTCTGTCCAGCCTGATCTAGTGTGGGGTGTCCCTGCCCATGGCAGGGGGGTTGGAACTGGATGATCCTTGTGGTCCCTTCCAACCCTGACTGATACTACTACTATTAGGATGAATGAGAGGTGAATGTTTATTCAGCTTACATTATGGGGTAAATAAATTGCGTGTGGTGTATCTGCCACACATTACATTCATTAAAACCAAAACAAAGCCACAAACCAACCAAAAGCCTCATTTGAGATCAAGTACTAAACAAATAATTAACTTCTGTTCCTCACTGTTCTGACATGATACAGCAATGGGACAGACCACTGGGACACCAACACCTTTCTTTTTCAAGTAAGAAAATTTGCCGTGCAAAAGGCAGCCTACACTAATACCAGCGCTGCAAATGTATAGAGCATTAATTATGTAGTACTTGCTGGCATATGTTGAACTTTAAGCCATGGATTGTGAGAAGAACCCTGGGGAAGTTTCTTAGCCATATTTTGAACTTGAAAGTTCAGGATTTCATGTCAACTGTAAAATTCCTCTTTAAAACAAAGAATCCTTTCACACAGTGCACCCAGTTTATAGCCAGTCTTGGCATTTTGCCTACCATTTTACGTTGCAGATGCATTGACAGTAAGAGATTCTGGTCCTACGTTATGGAAGAATGAATGTGTGCTGTCTTACACCTCTCCCTAGCAAAGCAGCACCATAAAAGAGTACCCAGGACCTTATTGCTCTCTACAGCTACCTGAATGGAGACTGTAAGCAGGAGGGGGTTGGTCTCTTCTCCCAGGCAACCAGCACCAGAACAAGAGGACACAGTCTCAAGCTGTGCCAGGGGAAGTTTAGGATGGAGGTGAGAAGAAAGTTCTTCCCTGAGAGAGTTATTAGCCGTTGGAATGTGCTGCCCAGGGAGGTGGTGGAGTCACTGTCCCTGAAGATGTTCAAGAGGGGATTGGAGGTGGCACTTAGTGCCATGGCTTAGTAGTCATGAGGTGTGCGGTGACAGGTTGGACTTGATCTTTGAGGTCTTTTCCAACCTTATTGATTCTATGACATAATATTCAAATGGTGACAATGTGAAGAAGAAAGTAAAGGAAGGCCAAGTTGAAGCAGGAATTTCATAAATCCTCAGACTGCCTCTGCTTTTAAGTCAATCATTAAGAAATAATTCCTTGACTACTAACCTAGTCACTTCTATAAAGAGATCAACATGTGGCATAAAGCACTATTATGTAGGTCTGTGTGAAGTCTATTAGGGGTATCAACAAAAGAACTGCTACACCTGAAGTGCTGTTAAACAGGCAACAAAGAAAATTCTCACTCTCAGCAGAGAGTTCTTATTTTCACCAGCTTAACAAACAGCAAATGAGAATAGCAAATCAGTAGCAGACCCAGTCTAGACTCCACAAGCTTCTAGCAGAGCAACAGTAGGGATTCAGCAAACAAAAACATACATGGGATGATGCAAATCATTCAATCAGTAGGAGATCCTACAGGTTAGTATACTAATCACAGAGGAAAATTGCATTATGGCAGTTAATGACATTAAAAAGTAGAAAGCCTGATACACCTGCTGCAACTTCAGGTTTAAAAGGAAGTGCACTACCATGAACAAAGAACATTTTGGTTTGGAGGGTTGGGCTTTTTCTCCTGAGAAATATGCGGCAGTTCTACCAAAACTTATTTATGGTGGTGTGCAAAAACAAAATGCAGTGGAAAATGCAGCTGCTGTTCTTTAGAAGAGGAGACTACCACTACAGCAAGGTGTATCACAGATTGACCATATGGAAAAACACAGGACAGAATTATACCTTTGTTTCTACTTCCTGAGTAAAGGAAGGTAGGGAGGAAATAAAAATGACCCACAATCAAATGGGGAAAAATTTACACTGACTTTCTACATGGAGTTACTTAAGAGAAAGAATTCTCATTGCATCTGTGTTTCTAAAGGGAGAAAAGTTAAAAGGAGGACAAAACACTGACAAAAATCTATTGAAAACAGTATTATGTAGCTTCCTCCTCTTCCACAGATGCCAGAATCATAAGGGATTTCCTTACATAGCAAGAGAAAATATAGACCTGATTTTGAAAGCTGGGTTTTTTTTTTTCCCTCTTTACTTCAAAAACTTTCAAGTTTAGCTTAAACAACTGCACTTCTTTCTCCAAATCACATCCACTGCTTCAATGTTTAATGATGTTTCAGGAACATTTCAGAGAGAAAGGAAAGGACTGATAAGGAAATATTAAAGGAATAGATAAAGAATAGCCCATTTCCTTTCTTTTTCTACTGGAAGCACGAGTTTAAAATGAGAACAGAAGAGAGGAAAAAAAAAATGGATGCTTTGGATGAAAATTCACACTAAGGTAAGAAAAAGAAAAATAGGGTTTAATTTAGCTCCATTTTAATAACACAGTGAACCCAAAATATAAGGTTATAGGGGGGAAAAAAAAAATCAGTTCCTAGAAAATAAACATCTACCACATTGTCTTAATAGGCTTCCAAATAAAGAGAATATCACAGACAGATTATCTTATGTAATCAGTAATAAAATTACAGAGGAGTTCAGTGTAATTACAGTGAATCATTTTTACTAATGCATTTTTTTTCCCCCCAGACTTCTACTGTTTTAAAAATAAATACAAAGTAAAACAAGCCTCTATACCATCAAGTCATGTTTAGTTGTCTCTTCACTGTCTCTCAATAACATTACAAACAATACCATTGTACTTCTGTGTTCCTTACTTCCATCTTAGAGTGTAGCCCTATGATATTTTGCTGTAAGTAGAAATGACATAGGGACCTGATAGAGAGCAGCCTAGGGGAAAGGACCTGGGAGTCCTGGTGGACACAAGTATAACCATGAGCCAGCAGTATGCCCTTGTGGCTGAGAAGGCCAATGGCATCCTGGGGTGTTTTAGAAGGGATGTGGTTCATAGGTTGAGAGAGGTTCTGCTCCCTCTCTACTTCACCCTGGTGAGGCCACATCTGGAATATTATGTCCAGTTCTGGGGCCCTCAGCTCAAGAAAGACCTCATGAACTGCTTGAAAGATTCCAGCACAGAGCCACAAGGATGATTAAGGGAGTGGAACGTGTCCCTTCTGAGGAAAGGCTGAGGGAGCTGGGTCCCTTCAGCTTGGAGAAGGGGAGGACATCAGGAGGACAGAGCCAGGCTCATCTCAGTGACTTACAGTGATGCTGGAAGGTTCCACACAACATAAGGAAAAAAAAATTTCACTGTGTGTGACAGAATACTGGAGCAGGCTTCCCAGAGAGGTTGTGGAGTCTCCTTCTCTGAAGATATTCAAAACCTGCCTGGATCTGTTCCTGTGTGAACATGCTCTGGCAGTGGGGCTGGACTAGATGATCTTTCAAGGTCCCTTTCAATGCCTAACATTCTGTGAAGTTAGAATAGCTCAAACTATTTCTAGGTTCTTGTCAGAGGCTGATTGTTAATAGGTTAAGCTGCTACCGACCTTGAGGGATGCAAGAACTGAATTTTCAGAGGATAAAGAAAAGCATTTTGAGATGATTCGCAGAGTATATGATAGAGTGTAGAAAATTTCAGACAGGAACCACAAAGGAGAAACCAGACAAAAGATGATTTATAACACAAATCCCCAAGTGGAAAATGACAAAATGCCTTTCCTCAGGAAGCTCCTGAGAAGAAACTCCACCACGACTGGTTCACAATGACAGAGAATCAAGAGTTTGCACTGATAGAAGTGCACACAAGCAGGTATGCACAGCTCCCCTGAGCCAGGGCTCTTGGACAGCACACCCAGTACTAGGGGGCTTGTGTAGGAAGAAGAGAGTATTAGTTTAAATTGTAGTGAAGGAGAATTAAGCACCTGTGGTTTATATCATGACTGGTGTAGGCTAAAGAATGAGCTCCAGCAATTAAACTGTACTCAGTAACTCATTAACTCCCTCTGGCTCAATTGCCTTGCCTCAGACACCCACAGTTTCCAATATTTGCCTCTGGTTTTAAGGTAGATGCAAAGTTTTTCAATGAATTTCAGTTCTCAGTTCTGTGGCACAGAAAGCCAGAAAGAGCCCAGTAAATGCCTGTGGCTTATAGAGGAGCTCCAGAATCAGAGAATCACCAAGGTTGGAAGAGACCTAAAAGGTCATCAAGTCCAACCTGTCACCACAGCCCCCATAATTAAACCATGGCACCAAGTGCCACATCCAATCCCCTCTTGAACACCTCCAGGGATGGGGACTCCACCACCTCCCTAGGCAGCACATTCCAATGGCTAACAACTCTTTCTGGGAAGAACTTTCTCCTCACCTCCAGCCTAAACCTCCCCTGGCACAGCTTGAGACTGTGTCCTCTTGTTCTGCTGTTGGTTGCTTGAGAGAAGAGACCAACTCCCTCCTGGCTACAACCTCCCTTCAGGTAGTTGTAGAAAGCAGTAAGGTCTCCCCTCAGCCTCCTCTTCTCCAGGGTAAACAACCCCAGCTCCCTCAGTCTCTCCTCATAGGGCTTGTGCTCCAGACCCCTCCCCAGCCTTGTTGCCCTTCTCTGGACACCTTCAAGAGTCTCAATGCCCTTCTTAAACTGAGGGGCCCAGAACTGGACACAGGACTCAAGGTATAGCCTAACCAGTGCTGAGTACAGGGGCACAGTGACTTCTCTGCTCCTGCTGGCCACACTATTCTTGATGCAGGCTAGGATGCCATTGGCCGCCTTGGTCACCTGGGCACACTGCTGGCTCACGTTCAGGCAGCTGTCAATCAGCACCCCCAGGTCCCTCTCTGTTCAGCAGAATCTCATGCTAAAGCCTAACTGCATCACACACAACGTTCCCAGCCAACCCTCCCCCAGCACTTCCATCCTTTTGAGGCAGAGCGCACACAAGTGTGCCATTCCTTAGAGAGGTTCATTTAATTTTTTCATCAACATTTCAGATAGTATCCTGAGATAGATGCCCCAGATACTCAATGAATTCTCCACAGTTACCCAGCAGAAAAAATAGCATCACATTTTGAAAGCCAGATCCCTACAAAACACACCTACACACCTGCACGTGTGCCTGCGCATGTGAGTCAAGTCCTTTACTGCAGGACAGCAGGGACAGAACAAAGCAAACAAAAAAATATTTGATTTGTATTAAGGAAGGCAAAACTGAAATGAAGTTCTGTGAAGAGCTGTGGAGCACAATGGTGTTCTCAGCACACCGCACAAAAGCCAGCGCGAGCACAGGTAATTCAAGTTAAAAATCAAGAAGGAATTAGTTTCCACTTGTCCAGTGGTCCTTTATAGGATTCACATCTACAATGCTAAGCCCCTGTCCTTAATCCATTTGACGCTGCTGAGAGCAGGAACAGACCTTCACTATACTTGATAAGAAGGTAATCACAGTTTTGAAAAACCCCGTGTAGGACCACATCCCTGCATCGTATTGTGCACAAGTGGATTGCTGTTGTGACCTGCTGAGGGCAACAGGGCTCTCCACAGGTACAGAGTGTATTCTAAGGCTCAGCTGCTGCCTTCTCAGGCTGAATACAGTAATAATAAAAACCTGGTAAATACAAGCTTTCTGCAGCAGGTTTTCTGCTAGGTGGTAATGAGAAGCAGAATTTATCTAAAGAACACTTCAGTCATTATTACTCATGACATGGAAATAAGAAAGATTCCAGCCAAATCTGAGCTGCTGAAGCTGACAGCTGGTTTAAATAAAAGTGATTTACTGTGCATTGAATATATCTTCAGGGTATTATGTTCATGATTTATAAACATTTAGACTCCACCAGCCACTCGTGGAGACCCACTGACTCAAACAGTAACAAAATCAAACCCCTGTCTTCCAAGTGCTTTCCTGAAAGAATCGACTCCTGAGTGAGTAGGTAGGGAAAAAAAGGCAGAAATTGCTGACAAAATGTTTGATTAACAAGTTCTGTTCTTGCAAAATACTTCCTCCTCAAACGTTATGAAACATCAATATCCATGGAAAGAAAGAAATGATGGAGGAAAAAAATAGGGGAAGGCTCAAATTTGACACTGAAAATGTTGATATTTTTAATGCTGCTTCCTAAAAACATTTTTTATATATATAAATGTATTTATTTTCAGAATAACCTTCTATATAATCATATTGCTAGAAATAATAGCCATTCATCAATAATGAAATACATGTTGCACTTAAGACATGCACAACTTTGAGACTTGGGGCAAATACTTGAACTCAGGATGCTATTTTACATAGTTATACAGAGAGGGTAGAGAAAATTGTCTCTAGGTTGGAATGTTGGTGAGTTTTGGGGTTTCTTTTTTGGTTGGTTGGTGTTGGCTTTTGTTGTTTTGGGGTTGTTTTTTAGCTGGTTTTATGTTTGTATCATTGTACAGGATCAAAGTGACTTTTGTTAATAACCTGGAATTACAAGAAGATAATAGAATAGAATGAACCAGGTTGGAAGAAACCTTCAAGATCATTGTGTCCAACCTATCAACTAATCCAACCCACCTAATCAACTAAACCATGCAACCAAGCACCCTGTCAAGTCTCCTCCTGAACACCTCCAGTGATGGTGACTCCACCACCTCCTCAGGCAGCCCATTCCAATGGGCAATCACTCGCTCTGTGTATAACTTCCTCCTAACCTCCAGCCTAGTTTGAAGCCTTTGTTTAGAACAAAAAAAACAAAAACCAAACCTTTATTTATAATAAACTGAACCAGGTTGGAAGAGACCTTCAAGATCATCGTGCCCAACCCATCAACCAATCCAACCCACCCAAACAGCTAACCCATGGCACCAAGCACCCCATCAAGTCTCCTCCTGAACACCTCCAATGACAGCGACTCCACCACCTCCTTGGGCAGCCCATTCCAATGGGCAATCACTCTCTCTGTATAGAACTTCTTCCTAACATCCAACCTGAACCTCCCCTGGCTCAGCCTGAGACTGTGTCCTCTTGTTCTGGTACTGGCTGCCTGGGAGAAGAGACCAACATCTGCCTGTCTACAACCTCCCTTCATGAAATTCATGAAAACATGAAATACATGTTGCACTTAAGACATGCACAACTTTGAGACTTGGGGCAAATACTTGAACTCAGGATGCTATTTCACATAGTTACACACCGAGGGTAGAGAAAATTGTCTCTAGGTTGGAATGTTGGTGAGTTTTGGGGTTTCTTTTTTGTTGGTTGGTGTTGGCTTTTGTAGTGGTAGTGGTGTTCTGTTGTTTTTTAGCTGGTTTTATGTTTGTTTTATTGTACAGGATCAAAGTGACTTTTGTTAATAACCTGGAATTACAAGAAGATAATAGAATAGAATGAACCAGGTTGGAAGAGACCTTCAAGATCATTGTGTCCAACCCATCAACCAATCCAACCCACCTAATCAACTAAACCATGCAACCAAGCACCCCATCAAGTCTCCTCCTGAACACTTTCAATGACGGTGACTCCACCACCTCCCCAGGCAGCCCATGCCAATGGGCAATCACTCTCTCTGTGTAGAACTTAGTGACCACTGGTGGGAATACTGCCAACATGCTCAATTCGATCTTCTCCCGTTCTGCCACAGGAAGATCAAATCAAGACTCTCAGAGGCTCCCATCCACCTCTCTGCCCTACCCCTATACCCTCTCCTTTGCCTTCTTCTTCTAGCAAGAGCATTGAAGCCCTGGATTCCACACCTCATCTTTAAGGTGGCAAAACCCAATTTTAATAGCTCTGCTGAGAAGCCTTGAGCCAGTTCTGACATAAAAGTTCTTTACAGAAAGACTGATTGCCCATTGGAATGTGCTGCCCAGGGAGGTGGTGGAGTCACCATCACTGGAGGTGCTTAGGAAGAGACTGGATGGGGTGTTTGGTGCCTTGATTTAGTTGATTAGATGGTGTTGGGTGATAGGTTGGACTCGATCTCAAAGGTTTTTTCCAACCTGGTTAATTTTATTCTAAAAATACAACTTCTGCAGTATTTTACAACTACTGCAGGAAAACTCAAACTGTGCAAAGCTTGAAGGCAAAAATAATCAAGCATTCAGGGAGCATTCAGAAAGATTAGCCTTATCTAGTACTTTCAAATTGCCTGTGTCTTTATGGAAAGATTGGACAATAAAACAGATCTCACTTTCATTCACAAAGACTCAGCTATGTTCTACACAGCAATGCAAATTACAGTGTATTGTGTTTGTAAACTCAGCAAAGATGTGATGCTGTGGTTATGGAGTTGAGAAGATGTATCTAGTCTGTCTTAACCTGAGGTATTTCTGTGTATGTTTCTTCAGCCAAAAGTAGAATGGAGGCTAATATCTTTATACAAAAATAAACAAACTATCTTCTAGCAACACCAATCAGTCTCTGCTCCTCAGCAGGAAAGGAACACTTGTAACAAACCTCATTAGCCAAATCATTCCGAGTACCATTGGCAGGGATCATTCACTGTCTCATCAGGACTGAGTTTTGCACAAATAAGAACTGGGGACTGAATAGCAGAGGGCTATGCCAAGGGAAAATAGCCAGCCTAGACTCACTCTGGTGCTTTCACCTGTATTCAGATGGATAAGGCTTTCCACAAAATGAGAGAGTGACAACTAATCCGTGCCTGAACTGCAATGCACAGTGGGCTCCTCATTCCTAAAATTAACCTGGATAAGCAGAATGCTGACTTTGTCTGACCTTACAGAAATCTCTCTCTGAAGATGCTCCTGATGAAATAGCCATTATCCTTATACAGAATACATGAAGCACCTACTACACTTTCCTGCCTTGGCATAACCTGAAAATTGACATTTAAACTATCCAGGTCACTTTATGAGAGAGAGAGATAATTGACATCAGTTATAGTCAGAGTAAGTTTCTAGCTGTTAAACTTTGCCTATAACATGCCTGGAGAAGAGGAGGCTCAGGGGAGACCTCATTGCCCTCTACAACTACCTGAGAGGTGGTTGTGGCCAGGAGGGGATTGGTCTCTTCTCCCAGGCAACCAGCACCAGAACAAGGGGATACAGTCTCAAGCTGCACCAGGGGAGGTTTAGACTCAAGGTGAGGAGGAAGTTCTTCACCGAGCGAGTCATTCCTCATTGGAATGTGCTGCCCAGGGAGGTGGTTGAGTCATCGTCCCTGGAGATGTTCAAGAGGAGATTGGACGTGGCACTTGGTGCCATGGTCTAGTCATGGGGTCGGTGTTGATAGGTTGGACTCGATGATCCTTGAGGTCCTTTCCAACCTCAGTTATACTGTGATACTATGAATATAAAGCCATTAGTCTTTAGGGAACTCCAACCAGTGTTGAAGGCAGCAATGCATCTTTTCTGCAACAACCTTTAAGAGTCAGACTTGTCATCTGCTCTCTGCACCACACTCCCAAAGACAAGTAAAAAGTCTCAGATCTCACTGTCCAGTGATCCAGGTCCAGCACCTATAAGTTCAACCACAGCTAAGTTACACTGATTGCCATCTACAACCCAGCTCCACATGCAAAAATTTGTGTCTTAAGGGTGAAGCCTTAATTCTTTGTAAGAAAAATGGAGTATTCTTAGAGGCTAGTCCAAGATTGTTGATTCAAGTAAAAAACTGTTGATTAGAGCCAGGTAATTTGCAGCAATTTTCAGTATTTCACTCCACATATACAATTTGCTTTGGAACATGATTGTAAGAAGAAAATGAGGGGGGAAAAAAGACAGCATAGGAAACACACTGTGCTGTCAGTCACAGAATCACCAAGGTTGGATGAGACCTCAAAGATCATCCAGTCCAACCTGTCACCACAGACCTCACAACTAAACCAAGCCACCAAGTACCACATCCAATCCCCTCTTGAACACCTCCAGTGTTGGTGACTCCACCACCTCCCTGGGCAGCACATTCTATTGGCCAATCTCTCTTTCTGGGATGAACTACTTCTTAACATCCAGCCTAAACCTCCCCTGGTGCAGCTTGAGACTGTGTCCTCTTGTTCTGGTGCTAGCTGCCTGGGAGATGAGACCAACTCCCACCTGCCTACAACCTCCCTTCAGGTAGTTGTAGGCAGCAATAAGGTCTCCCCTGAGCCTCCTCTTCTCCAGTCATCACGGGAAAACTTCATGTCACTGAGCAGTTGGAGTAGGTGTCTCCATTACAAGCCCTATGGACAACTGGAGTGCATCAGTCAGACATTGCCTTTAAAAAGATCCCATGAAGCTTTTAGAAGTAAACGTGAAGTACTTAGGATTTTGGTTGGGGTTTGTTGTTGTGGGTGTGTTTGGTTGGTTAGTTTGTTGTTTGTTTTGTTGCTGGTTTTATGAAACAGTATGCTTAAATGAGTGGGACACTAAGCTTTCTGCTTTGAACAAACCCAAAGTCCAGCACCTGCCCCTGGAAAAGCACAGGCTCCATGATAGACATAAGAAGTGCAGATTACATTCTCATTCTGTTGTCTCTTCCACCATTAAAGCTATAATAAAATTAAATGCAGACTGGCCACTCTCTTCCCCAGCCCTGATGACAAATGTAATGGATAAAAAGCTAGTCTGTGATGACTAATATACTAATACTCCACACTGACCTCATTTTAGTACACCAATTCAAGGCTGCATACAAATATCTCCTTAAGTAATATTGTTTCTGAAGTATTATCTGTTTTCAGCCAAGCTCTATCAACCTGCAAGGCAATAAATAGTGAAAAAAATGAGTACTGCAATAAAGTTCTGTCTTAAGAGACAGTGAATCACTAAAAGTAGAGCTTTGTCTGTTAAGATTGAGAAGTTAAAAATGAGAGGGATAAGGGAAAGGATGGATACAAAGCTCTGACACAAGGCTAAACACAATGGTCAAAGCTTGCTATAGCCACAATGCTAACAGGTCCATTGTATCCCAGTGATGAGCATGGTGTCAAAATATTCCATGTCTGAGGAGATTGCACAGCCAATAAAACGTGGCTGGATCAAAATCAAAACATTCCAACAAAAGGGAGAAGCAGTGAAGGAAACAAAGATATTAATAAGCATATAATGGGCCTTCTTATTTGCATAAATGTTTACTGCAGTCAATAAGGTTTCTCAGATTTACACAGAGATAATTCACATCAGCTAATTTGAAGCTAAACTCTGAATCTTGTTGGGTGTTTATTTTGTATAAAGGTCAGTGTTGAGTACCCTGGAATAAGCCCATTTGTTTATCCAAAATAACGCACTCAAGCACAAGAGAACTCTCTCAGCAGGTTATTGTGAAGATGACAAAATTGTTTAGCAGCCAAGACAGGATTCTTTTTACCTTGCTGCTGTACTTCATATGGTAAACCACTGATAAATGGTAGTATACTTCTCTGCATTGGAAGAAGCATAACGCCAGTTTGCTGGTACTTTAACTGTTTGATGGTGGTTGGAAAGGGCTGCCTAACAAAGCTGCATGGAGGACTTCATGGTGTTTGTGGAAGATTTTGCTACATGAAAGAGGCAATCACATGGAGCAAACCAAAAATGTCCTCTCCTACATTTGCCTTCAAATATTCGATTTTGCCCCTTTCCAATTTGCTTTCTTCAATTCAGTGCCCACAGCAAGCTTCCCTGGAAGCAGCAAAAGCTATAATCTAGAACTGCTGCAAGCCCTCCTCCAGCAGAGCCCTACCCCTGCCAATATCTGCCATCAGCCAAGTGGCACTTGCTGGCATGATACTACAGAGCTGCAGCAATTTCTTTCCACTTTTCCATACCTCATATCCCCAGCTGTTCCAAGGGGGTGATCACCTTGCTTGTTTGATGAGGTCTAGAAAACTCAGCAATAATTATTGTGCTGGAAGTGCTGAAGGCAGCCAGCATCACTAAGGCAGGAGCTGGAATGCAGCCCAACCAACATAGCAGAATCTACTAATTTGTTGCACTGAATATTTTGTTGTAAGAAATAATCACAAGTCTTGCAAGGGACTGTGAAAGGGAAATTAAATTGCCTGAGCCAGACTCTTCCACTGTGTTTAGCAAGAAGAAAAAATGCATATATACAAAAGGACTGACAGTTTTAGGTTAGTTGCTTAAACCCAGACATTTTAAATGCTTCAGATTGTTAGCAAGTGACCTCCTCAAATTGTACAAACCCCCAACCACCCAGCCAATCATGACTTGTCCAAAAAGAGGTGTTTGTAATTGGTTTTGACCAGTTAAGTGTGGCTTAGACTAGGAGAAGGCAGCTGACAGCCTGCATTATGAAATTAAATAGAACACTATCTTACACAAGACTGTGGGAAAAAAAGAGAGAAATCAGGCAATGGAACTTTTTTTCCTATAAGCATATTAGTCAGTGTTTTAAATGATGCATGTCTACTGCCTTTCTAACCCTTGCTAGAGAGTAGCTGTTAATACAATTATTTGAGGGTAACTACAATGTCTTTTTCAAAGCAGACTCCTATTAGTAATGAAACAATGGGGAACAAAAATAACATTTACATAAAACCAAATGCCTGTGCACTTGTGAGTGGGATAGGTGACCTCTCCAAAGAGAGTATTTTTGACTTGAGGAAAGACAATCTGATAATAGTGTGTGTGCTGCTTCTCTGCTAAAGCAAGAGCACACCTCCATGCAATGAAAGCTGCATGTGCTGGCTCCTGCTTTGTGTTCCACTGTGCTGTTTCGACTGGGGCAATGGGGTTTACCCTGTGGTTTATCTCTAGCCCAATGACATACTGATTGGAACTCCATTTGTCATGAAGATGCAATCAAATGATCTCCCTGGAAAACAGCATAGTTGGGTGGAAAAGGAACTCACATTAATGAGAACTGCCTTCTTTCTGAACAGTAAAACAATAACCAAAGTAGAGTCAACCCCTTTCACTGCTGCTCTGTTACTAAAGCCAAGGAAAGGAAGGATCAATATCTGCTCAAAATGCTCTGCTATTGACAAGCTAGTCCCCACTGGTGAGAAGAAAGAGAGAAAACCTGTGCACACCTGGGAAAACATGTATTAAACCCAGGAGTCATTGACTTTTCCCTTAATTTATCTCACTATCCAAAGGAAATCATGCCAAAAAGTAAAACTTCAGAACACAGACAGCTTTGTATTGTGGGCAACTGACCACAGTGCCAGCAGATTTCTGACAGGAGCTGCCAACAGCCGCCAGTGTCTATGACATTTTTGAAGTGATGTTCATGTTCTGACTTTGTGAGAAGCTCAGGTAAGAACAACTGCTTCCTGCACAACCCTCCTTCCTTAGGTAGAACTGCCATCCCCCTGTGGTGAATGTTACTGAACTCTGATCAAGCCTCTTTCCTCACTTCCTGCCTAGAAGCAGGTTTCACAATAAACCCCTTACAGCTAAGCAAAAAAAGCCTTCTTCATGTAATGTTTCTACTATCACAAGGGAAGGAAACACTGGTCCATCCTAGTCATGACTTCCATTTAGAAAGCAGAAGCAAGGTCTGGACTGCCTGAGACCTTAACTTCTGTGTGTTTTAGGTACTGGACCCCCAATGAAAGAACTTATGTCTGAAGGCCTCCAGAGGGAGATCTGATCCAGCTAAGTGCAGGTACTCAGGTGGGAGAAACTGAATCTGATCCATTCATTTAATCTTAAGGAGCTATAATTATTACTAAACTAATTGATATGGCTGATAGTCCATGAATAAAGTGTCAGGCTGTTTGCTGTCCCAGGAAGTGCTACAGAATCCCCATGGGAGTTTAAATCCTGATTTCAAGATGAAGTCACTTGGAGCTCTGCATTTCATTGACTTCCTCTAATTATTAGTTCCTATCTTAAATGTTTCTGAATATTTTGTGTATCAGTTTCATCTGTAAGTCTTTAAAGATTAGTTTTCAGCATTGTTATACAACTAACTGAAAGGAGGCTGTAGGCAGGTGGGGGTTGGTCTCTTCTCCCAGGCAACCAGCACCAGAACAAGAGGACAAAGTCTCAAGCTGCACCAGGGGAGGTTTAGGCTAGATGTTAGGAAGAAATTCTACACAGAGAGAGAGATTGGCCAATGGAATGTGCTGCCTGGGGAGATGGTGAAGTCACCATCACTGGAGCTGTTTAGAAAGAGAATGGATGGAGAGCTTGGTTTAGTTGATGAGATGGTGTTGGGTGATAAGTTGGACTCAATGTTCTCAAAGGTCTTTTCCAACCTGGTTAATTCTTTTCTATACACTGGACTTTCTCTTCCACTCTTGTAAAAGGAGATCAGGAACCAGAGTTGAGGCCAGTTAGTGACCTATAAACAGTCAGTGTAATGGAATATATCTCTGGTCAAATGCTACTCAACCAATTTCTTCTCTTCCTGTATTACAGACTAAATTAGAATACACAGAATAAACCAGGTTGGAAGAGACCTTCAAGATCATCACGTCCAACCCATCAACCAACCCAACCCACCTAAACAACTAACCCCTGGCACCAAGCACCCCATCAAGTCTCCACCTGAACACCTCCAATGACGGCGACTCCACCACCTCCCCAGGCAGCCCATTCCAATTAGGCTGTGTTGGGAAAATATTTTGATGAATATAGTTTGTTGTGGATGAACTTTTGCTCAAGGATGTTCAGAATCAGTGACCAAAGCTCCCTAAGATAGCTATTCTTTCATAAAGCTTCAGCAACACTGAACACTTGAAGAATTCACACTGTAAGAAGAGGTTATGTGGAAGTTCTGAAGTTTTCTGACTATCCAAATTTGCAAGATAGACAACACTGAAACTGACAGCAACTCACTGCAAAGGCTATCACAGCTTTGAATGACTAGGCATCAAAATGGCAGCTACCTAGTAATTGCAATATAATGTCTCCCCCCTGGGAAATAATATTTAACATACACAGTGAGTGGCTCTAAATTAACTATTGCTGCTCAGGAAATAAAATGATTCCCTAGATTTAGCATCAAATGTCAGTTTGATGATCAAACTCTACATTTGAGAAATCATTAGGAAGGGATGGGCAATGAAAAGGAGAATTGAGCTGCTGGAGAAAGCACCACACCTGCAGGAGCAGAGAGTAAAACTGCAGAAGAACAAAGAAATACAAAGAGGGATGAGCAGAAAGATGGAGGATTTCTACTGAGGGCAAACTAAACCAATTAGGACTCTTGAAGTCAGTAAAGAGAGAGCTGTAGGGGAACATGAAAAAAAAGTCTTTAAAATCCAAGTTGATATAAAGTAAATAAGTAGGGAACCAGCTCTATTATTTCTCCTAGTGCCAGTAACAGAGGCAGCCAGGTACAATGATGTGAGGAAAACTGAAAACAACAACAACAACAAATATTTTCACAGGGTGAACGATGAAACTGAGGAAAACACTGCCACAGACCCTGGTGGTTGAGACAGACGAAAAATTAGAGCATTTTACAGAAAATTAGACCATTGAGAGCAGTTTAAAACAATGGTCTGGCCACAGCCTTTGGTTTTACAACTCATAATTACCAACTGCTAAAAGCTGAGAGGGAAAACTGAAGGAATGGCCGCATTGCACAAGGTCCTTCATTGCTCACTAGGCAGCTGCTACCAGCTGCCACTTGAGGCAAGTTTCTGTACTCAGGTGATCCTTTTGTTCTCATCTGCAACAGCTTTTCTTATCTTCCATTTGAAGCAGCTTACAGGCTTGGGATTTTGGGTTTGGTTTTGTTCCAATTTAAATTGCTATTAAATTCCTGCAGAATCACCAGTCATATCAAAATCATACCCACTGACAGTGTACAGGAACATGGATGCTCATGGTTAAGTCCCAGGATATTATGCCTTCAGACTTCTGAAAGTGCTTACACTGGGTCAAGAACAACACCTATATGATCTAAACTCACACTGTCCAAACATTGATATGACGACTTTTAAACACCATCATTTTAGGCACACAGAATTATCTCCCCCTTAAAATGTCAGTTACATTGTAGGACAGTAATTTCTTAGGCCCTGTAAAAAGCTGCTCTCTAGTGGCTAATGGGAAAGACCAGGAATTAGGAGAAGATGGAATGAAATCGCTTCCTTATTTACAAATCCCCATCCATTTATTTCCACTTTAATCTCATCAAGGTTATATAACCTTGATGTTGAACAACACTAGCTCCCAAAATCTTGAACAACACTGTCAAAGGCTCCACTCACATGTCAAGGTACAGTGGAGGCAAGAGAGTGGGCAAAGCTGAGGCACCAGTCCAATATTTGTGGATAAAATGAGACCACAAGAAACCTTGGCCTCTGTTTGGATTTATCTGTTCTTTGCAACAGGTCACTTTTGCCTGCTCTTCTGTGCCCACTAATAAACCTAAACAAACACACACATAAGCAAACAAATCAATAGTTTTGGAAGTCTGTTGCTGTGTGTTTTACCCAAAGATTCTTGCAAATGGACATGAAACACCACTATCTTACTTTTGCAAATAAGGACCTGAAGCACAAGAAGGAGATGCACCAAAATTCACCCAAATGAGAGCTAATCACACTGGAGCATTCAACTGATGTCCTCAATCCTCCTGAGAGTCTTAGCCAGTGAAATACAACCTTTGTTCACGGTAAAGACAACTGTTAGGTGGCACTTTCCTTTCATTATCAAGAACAAAGCCATCTACCTGTTCCTAATAAACATCTGTTACCTGTCCTATTACCTTGCTGTAATAATATGCACTGAAAAAACCTGAAGACTGTGAGGCACATCTATAATAAGGTGGTGGTCTTTCTGCTGCTGTAAAGCCATCCAAAACATAAACATTTTCTTGTTTTAATTAACCCTTTAACGAGATGAACACTAGCTGCCATGGGACCAAGAGGTGACACACTAAGTACCTGCTATAGGACAGACCCCCACTCAGAACTGTCTCCACAATAGAAACAAATCATTGAGTGCATTTTCCAGTGAAAAAGTGTCCTTCAGACACAGTAGATGAGTGCAACATCATGCACGCTGGAACAGAAGACAGAGAAAGTCTTGCAAGCTTGAAGGGCAATGATTGAGGAGAAATGCATGCCTTGTGAAGCCTGGATAGAAAGAATGGAGCAGCAGGTGGAAAAGTCCAGCGAGCACTTCATCAGCCACCTGCCAGTCACTGAATGGTGACCAGTTAAAAAAGCTACATGCTATTAAAAGGGAAAGATAAGTTGGCATTAGTGGAGCAACTTTGGGCAATGATGCAGCCCTTATACTAAACAGAAGAAATTCTGCTTTGAAAATACCAGAGGTAACTGAAAGAACAAGTGGTGGGCAAGATACACAAGACTTTGTGGCTATCTAGTCTGTAAGTATTCATAGAAGTATAGAATTGCTTCAGTTGGAAAAGAGCTCTAAGATCATCAAATCCATCCATCAACCCAACACCATCATGCCCACTAAACCATGTCCCAAAGCACCATATTCCCACATTTAACACCTTCAGAGACCACCATACCCCTGGACAACTGTGACCGGTTGATGTTGTCCCCTTAAGAAAGGGAATATGGTGGACAAAAGTTGGTAAATGAAAAGAACAATCTAAACTAATTTCATTGGTAAAGTGGGAGGAAGCACCTTCTGAACTGGGAGTGCAGGAGGGGTATCCTGGGCACTCCGGCACTTTATCTTTAGTCTTGCTTCCGCTTCTCCTTCGGGCAGCAGCTTGCAGCTCCTGGGCTTTCAGCCAAGGCTTTGGCCTTGAACTGATAAAGGCCTGTATTAACTCCTTTCCAATTAACACAAACTGCTTCTAACTTTTTTTTTTTCTCTTTCTCTCTCTTTTCTAACCCACTCTGGGGAAAGGGGGAGAGAGGGGGAGAGCGGAGGTGGGGAACCCCCTCAGCAGGGGGGGGGAACTCTCATTTCTGTGCTACTTTATTGTATATCTTTGTATATATTGTAAATATTGTAAATTTGTATATATTCCCCTGCATATCCTACATTGCTTTGTAAATATACTGCTCCACTGCTTTGCTAATTCAGCTGTGAGTTTTTTTTCCCCTTTCCCTTCAATTTTCTTTCCCTTTACTTTACAGGGGGGAGGGAGGAGGCTTCTTGGCCTTACCCTTCCAACCCTCGACAACAACTTATTCCAATGCCTGGCCACTCTTTCAGGAAAGAAATATTTCCTAGTATCCAACCTAAACCTCCCCTGGCACAATTTCAGGCCATTTCCTCTCTTTCCATCACCTGATTCTAAGAAGAAGAAACCTCTCCTACATACCTATCTCACCTTGAAGCTTTTCATACCTAAACCAGCAACCTATTTGCTGTAGGCCGCAGAAAATTAATGAGTTCTTTATTTTAATGCCAATGACAGTGGCAAAGAGGTTGGATAGGGGAATTTCCTCCCTGTATCATCTAGTTAGGAGGGAACTAGGAGAAATAGAAACACATTAGACCCAAATTAATGCTATTTATTAGACCAAAACTGTTCCTTTTTTATGATTCTGCTTAAAGAAAACTCTCTTAGGATGTTTCTAATCACTGACCATTTCCATACAAGCCCATGCAAACTGCCGGTGGTGGTTCACCACTTCTGAAGCTTTCACTTTTTACCCAGCTTCTGTTGAGGATTGGTTTATACCAGTAACATGTATAAATAGCACAACAGCTCACATCTGCATACAGCAATTTCATTGATCAAAATTCCTCTGCAAAACAAGGTCTTTGAATTTTCAAAACTTAAACTGTTTTACTAACCTCTGTGAAAAAAACACTCTGTTTTATCTGGAACTATACTGCTACCGGAGCTGTAGTGAATCTATTCTCCCCTGACTTGCCTGACTTATTCCACGAAGCCTTCAATTATTTTGGTTGAGCTTGCCTTGTCTTGCTGGCCTTTACAGAAAACAGAAGGCACAAAAGATAACTGATGTTTCCCCATCTGTTTCCTTAATAAATGTCCTTTGCTACAAAGGACTGGTGTGAGGACAAGAAAATAGGACTCACTTATCAAACCACACACCCAGTGCCGCCAGAGATCCAAGCTGTGTTTTGATAAGGATTTCCTGGATGATGCGACAAAATTCTGCCTGAATCTCGGAGGGATCTTAGGCATCTGGCAAAACCACTTCATCCAGATCATGAAAACAAATCACTTTTAATTAGTCAACTCCTCTGCTCGTCTCTCCCCACCCATGGAAAAAAAAACAACCAACCACAAACAATAACCACCCTCCAGCTAAAAAATAACTACCTCTGGCTGTGACATTTGAAAGCACGCAGCCATGTTGTCTCCAAGAGACCCCAAATGACAAGATTAAATAACAGCTAAAAAAAAAAATAAAGAGTCAGAATCAAACTCTGACTTGTATGTAAACATCAACCAACCTTCAATTTGCAATCAGAAAAATCCATATGTGATTACTGGGTGCAATGCTCATGAATTATTAGTCTGACTTTGGGTATCTGTTTAAGTGCAGCTGTATGAGATCATGAAGTGTTTTCAAATACAGGCACGCTAACAGCGCAGATATTACACATTGCAGAGACATGTTTTATTGCAGATAAAGCCCTGTATTTTTTAGGCCTATCCCAAAGAATGAAGGATCTGGATGTTTCCTTTCTTTAATCTCGACATGAATTACAACATACTAGGCACTGGTGCTGCTCCCAACCTAACAGGCCCAAAGTGCTTTTCATACCATTGCTGTGATCAGGAAGGACTCACAAGGATGCTCCACTCCTCACTCCTTGTATGATGGGACACCTTTGAACCTCATTCTGCCTCCAAGACACCCTGCATCACCACACAGGGCCAGCTCTTCATCTTTTCTATTTCAGACAGCAGAACCCCAGCTGAGGGACTCAAAGGCATGCTGCAGTCATAGATGCATGAGTCAATATAATTGAAAACAATATTCACATTCACATTTAAAGAATCTATTCATCCAGAATAACACACAATTGTTCAGGTGCCTTGTGTATGATCTCCTTTTTGGCACTGTGTGTTATAAGCCACTGCCAGAGGCAGAACACTGAATGAAATAAATGATGATTCCCACCTGCCAAACCAACAAACTGTCAATGGGGTGAAGCATATTCCAGTTTACATGCCTGCAGCACCTTGCACATGTCTTAGTAAGGAGTGAAGGTCCCTGATAGCCTGGGAAGGAAGCCATACATTTCCCAGAGAGCTATTACTCTGGAGAAAGTAGGAGGGAGAGAAGAAGGCACACAGACTACAAAGCTCTTTGGCAAAAGGTCAAACTGTGGATGAGTATTACCCTTCAAGAAGAAAAGGGAAGAAGAGGTTGCAAGTGGGACTGTTGCAACACACACACACAAAGAAAACTCACAAGCTGATGAAAGAGCGGAGATACAATGAAATCTGTCGCATAACAATTAGATCGTTTTGTGGCGCTTTCCTTTGCAAATTGAAGCTCCTAGATTTGAAAGAGCTCCTTTGGAAAAAGGATTTTATGCAGAGGTTTTATATTTCATTTCTCCAGAGACAGAGCTCTCTAACAACCTGCAGAACTGCAAGAATGAGGATAATTGTAATTCTCGTGCTGGGGATCTAAGGTCCTCGACTTTCTCTTCGCAGGTCTTCAGCCCATTTCCATTGAGTATGCTATGTATAAACAAATAAATACCCTCAGTATAGAGGACTTCAGCATAGCAAGGATGGCAACAAAGGCAGAGATTGGCAGGTACGAGTCTGTGGTTCCTGGGGTGTCAGGATTATGCATAAACAGGGGTCTCTCCCTGGTGTCAGGATTACAGTAAGTATCATAGTATCATTCAGGGTTGGAAGGGACCACAAGGATCATCTAGTTCCAACACCCCTGCCATGGGCAGGGACACCCCACACTACATCAGGCTGGACAGAGCCTCGTCCAGCCTGGGCTTAAACACCCCCAGGGACGGGGCCCCAACCACCTCCCTGGACAACCCATTCCAGGGTTTCATCACTCTCATGGTGAAGAACCTCCTCCTCACATCTAGCCTGAATCTCCCCACCTCCAGCTTCATTCCATTCCCCCTAGTCCTATCACTCCCTGAGATCCTGAGAAGTCCTTCCCCAGCCTTCCTGTAGGCCCCCTTCAGATACTGGAAGGCCACAATTAGGTCACCTCGGAGCCTTCTCTTCTGCAGACTGAACAGCCCCAACTCCTTCAGTCTGTCCTCATAGGAGAGGTGCTCCAGCCCTCTGATCATCCTTGTGGCCCTTCTCTGGACACGCTCCAGCACCTCCACATCCCTCTTGTAATAGGGGCATAAACTGGGGTCTCTCCCTGTTCCTGAATGTGCAGGAATAAGATTAACATCTGAAAAGGGAATGGAAGAAAGCCTGTTTTCTTATTACTCTTCAAAAAGAACAGATATTTTTTCCCCCCTTTCCCTTCACTGATGAAGAAAATCTCACAGTGAAAACCACAACAATAAAAAGGATTAATGGTTTGGAATGAAACACGATGAAACCAGTTTCCAATTCTGAGTTCTTCCTGACAGATATAGGACTCAGGACCCAAATGGGAAGGTTACCTGTTTTATTTTTGCCCCTCTCTCCCTCATAATCATTTTGCATGAGTAAAATAATGTTACTTTTTAATAATCTTAATTGAAATAAGGTCATGTGTTTCTGCACTTCACTATCAATGAACCTTTTGATAAGCCCTCAGCCAAGTATTTCAGAAACAGTCTCCTAATCCATAAAAATCAACTTGGGTTTACTGTGTAGGTTTGACAAAGGGTAACCAAAACCTCCCTGTGTTGGAACACACAGAAGATGAATTGCTACGTCCTTGAGCCCACTGCTGCACTGACACTTACATCCCAGGGTGTTTTTTTTGTGACAAACTGCTGCCCTGATGAAATCCTGGCTTTTCAATATGACTTCCCTGACCTGGAGCCAAAAGATTGATATGTAGACATTAAATCTGACCAACCATAGTGATGGGTAGGTCATCTAAATCACTAACCTCAAACCACTACTGCCACAATAGCCTTGCTCCTTGCCCTGTCTTTTATGACCTTCTGATTGTCCAGCAGTATGTCCGGATACTAACGATAACCCTCAATCTTCATACCCACTCTCTCTGTTGCTTCTCCCAGGGCTCTCAGCAATGACTTGAGGAAAAGAGGAGATTCACCTGAGGCAGTTTAGAGCCACGTACACACCGAGGGCTGTGTGTATACTCTGGCCATCAAAGATCTGAGTGAAAAGCCTGTAACTACAAAATTCCCCAGCAGTCCTGCAGACTCACCCCCGAGGCCACTAATTCAGGGTCATTCCTCTTTGCCTAACCACCCCTTTGCAAAGTGTGCAGCATAATGGTAGTGAGATCTTCTCGTTAGGAAAAATAATGTAAGTAAATTAAGACATAGATAAAGCAACTGTGAGTTTTAGGTAGCAATGACCAAATCCAATCCATTACTTTATATAAATACAAGCTGCTCATAGAAATTCCACCAGAGAACTGCAAGCACTTTATGTGCAAGTTTTCTTCTGGTTCTGAGACTGTAACTGTTGTGCGAGGGAGGATGATAACACTTTAGGAAATATGAAAGAATGTCAGCAGGCTTTTTAAATCTGTCTTCTGGAGGCAAATACCTCTTGTTCAGAGTCCTAGAGGGAGAAGCTCTTGCCAAGCTATATCACTCCAATTGCATTCCTCCTCCCCTTGCCACTCTGTATAAACTAGCCTTGTGCCAAACTAATTTCCCCCCATTAGCCTTAGTTTCTATCAAGTTCTTTATTTTCTCTCTGTGTAATTTTTCTTCCTCTACGTTCTGTTGTTCAGATCGGAAATTTTTCCGAGTGACTTTTCAAGGGCACTTTATGGAGACAGCTTTATGCTTCAGGAAGCTATACTTAGCAAAGCAAGACAAGGTTTGCTCCTCAGACAGAATCCAAAATTTCACGTACAATGTTAATTTATATCCCTTAAAAGATGCTTTGTCATTTGAATGAGCTTGTACTAAGCCACTGGGATTATTAAATTGGTTTTTGATTGCTTGTCTTGCAGTTTCCCCTCTTCTTACCTCCTCCATAACAATACATTCTGAATACAATTCTGATTCTGTGGAAGTTCATTACTAAACTTCATTTTTATATCTGCTGCAGTGCAAAAACCTGAATCAGCCTAGGCTTTCCTAAGGAGAATGGGAGCTTGTGTTGGTTGGTCAATACTTAGTGATGAACACTGTCTGAATAAAATATTCAGCCATACATAATCAAAACAGCAAAAAAAACCCACCCCATACCAATTAAAAGAAAACCAAAAGCCATACTGGATGGAATTTATCCTCCAACAGATGGCCTGGAATAATGTCAGTGCCCTCAGTGAAAACCGCTTATGCCTATAGACCATTCTGACAGCCAGAGATCCCTGCTGCTTTTAAAAGTGCACAAGAATGTCACACACAAGACAACATCTCCATTTGCCAAACAAGATTTGTTGCAAATTACTTTGTAAAACAAAAAACCAAAACAGAGCAGAACAGAGCAGCCTTCACAGCAGCCTGAGGATTTTGCCCATAGTTGCAAGATTTTGGAAACATTTGTTACGGCTCAGCTTCACATGATTGTCAATATTTGGGTTTTTCTGAATTAAGAAGACTTTGCTTAGTATTTGAAGGATTTCAGAACAAAGAACTTGGTGTCCTTTCACTGCCCTAGCTGTCTGGAGACTGGGGGAGCCAAAGCAGGTTTCCCAAGATGATTGGATGGGTCCTTGCACTGCTCTTTTCTTAGCGTTGCCGTGCAGTAGAGAAAAGGAAAAAAATCTGTGGCTTGAGAGATGTTTGGGGAGTTTCCAGGGAAAATACTTAGAATGCCACTTTACTGCCTTAGCTAGATTTTTATTTTTTGCCTAAAAGCAAATGTGGTCCCCTAGCTGAGCTCCAACAAATCTGCTTTCCAGCAGAAGAATTCTGAAGGTGGTTAAAGCAACCAGGTTGTCTTATCATGTTTACTCATCTGTGCATGCTCAAGATTGCCTGAAAAGGCAGAGATGATGACATTTCTTACCAAAGGCTTTGTTATGATCCTGAATCAGGCAGAGAAGCATGAACTTTGTTCAAATCTCATTAAAAAGAAATTTGGATTTGGAGCTTATGACTTGTTTAGCAGCTTAGTGGTCAAGCACTGATCCAAAAACCAGCCAATGGTCATTCTAAGGCACAGATAGCTTTTGACGTTCTTCAAGCGCACTCTCTGTGGCACACAGCTATTGGATGGTATCCTGGAAGTAAGAACTCTGTGTCCTGCTGAAGGTGTTCTGCCAAGGAAAAGGTGGCAATGCAGGGAGGGTAGTCAGGAGATGACTACCTTTTCCTACTGGGTTCATAAATCTCATGCATAAGAGGCAGACTGTTAGCTTCAGCAACCTATGCTGACTTCTGCAGCTGGCTACATCAAACTCAAGAAGGGTAGATTTAGACTGGACATTAGAAAGAAGTTCTTTACTCTGAGGCTGGTGGAACACTGGAACAGGTTGCTCAGGAATGTGCTGTAGGCCCTATCCCTGCAGATATTCAAGGTCAGGCTTGATGAGGTCCTGAGTAACCTCATATAGTTAGAGATGTCCCTGCTTGCTGCAGGGGGGATGGACAAGATGACCTTTAGAGGTCCTTTCCACCCCCATGTGTTCTGTGATGAAACCTGAGAAAAGACTCATTAGGCAGGCTAAAACACCCATACCAACACCACAGGTCTACTGAGGACTTCATCTGTTGCCACCTACTTTGTAAGGTATTTAGGTAGTCATTCTGCAGCTAGAGATGCCAGTCAGCTTTTGGCTACATTGACATCTGAGACAGACACCTAAAGATGTGATGTGTGGTGGAAGTCAGTATTAGGTATCTAAAGGACTGGATTAGGCTTTGCCCTAAGCCTGAAAGCACAAAACAAAAAAGGTGAAAGTGCCTGCACTTTCTTGAATAAAAAGAACTGAATTTCTCCCATGCTAAAGACTGATGTCATAAAACTCTTTGCAGAGGTGAGCAACTCCACACCTCCCATCTGTTTCAGACTTGAAACCAGGTGCCTAAATCCCAAGAAGATCCTGGTCCCACTGGGAGCATTCAGGGTCTAAACATACAGAAGTTGAGCACGATGTACAGCAGTTCAGCCACTTACAGTGAAAGACATGGAGAAAGGATAAAGCCACTGTGGATTTGGTGGCAGCCCTCATCTCTTTGTACCTTAGTGTCATGGTTATTCAGCAATGGGATACATCAGGGTAAGAGACAGCAAATGGGAGGAGAATGTGTCTCCCTCCAAGGCATGCAGAGGATTTCTAATGCAGAGCAGGTGCATCACCACAGACAGCAATAAAAAGAATACATGTTTAGGTCCTCTCTGACAGAGGGTGTGTCTTCCTAACTAGAACTGTGTTTGTTTTACCTTGTTCACTCTTTTTTCCCCATAAAGCTTTTTTTTCCCTAGCTGGCAAGGAGAACAAAGCAAAACACAGGAAAATATGAAGAGAAGCAGAAAAAAATGGGTTTGAGTGAGGAGAATTAAAAAGAAATAAGCAAGCAAAGACCTGAGTATATAATAATAAAAAAGTTATTTCAGTTCACAAGTACATTCAAGCTAATAAGATGTATGAATGCAGGAAGGAGGAGCGATGGCCTGTGGGTATAAAAGGGAAAAATTAAGCTGAGTATTAAAGAATGTATTCCCAGGAATAATTTGGAAAATAAATTGATTCCTCAAGGAAAACAAAGGTGGGGAGAAAATTGTACACATTCAGCAATGATCAGTGAAACTAGTCACTAGTAAACTGTTAGCAAAAAAAGGCCAAAGCAAGAGGACACAGTCTCAAGCTGCACCAGGGAGGTTTAGGCTGGATGTTAGGAAGGAGATCTTCCCAGAAAGAGAGATTGGTCATTGGAATGTGCTGCCCAGGGAGGTGGTGGAGTCACCATCCCTGGAGATATTCAAGAGGGGATTGGATGTGGCACTTGGTGCCATGGTTTAGTAGCCATGAGGTGCCGGGTGACAGGTTGGACTTGATGATCTCTGAGGTCTTTTCCAACCTTGTTGATTCTATGATAGCAGCCAATGAATCTTATCTATCTCAAACTAAAAGACACGAAGAGACACGGAGACAGGAGAGAGGTGCTGAAGTAAGCTTGAGAAGCAATTCAATATGGGATTAGAAATGCAGCAGAATGATTTGTTATTTATTAGGGCTACATTAGTAAACCAGAAAACCTGCAGCCATGACACACACATGATTATTCTGAACCTCTGCTATGGATATATTTGCTGATTATCTTAATTGTGCAAGTCCAAACTTGGAACTGAAGCACTGAGCAGGGTGATTGTATTTTGATTTACAAATTGCTTCTATCTTCTTTGGAACAGGAAAAAAAAATAAACCAACAAAAAAAAAAAGAAGTAAAGAAATTCAACTGTGGAAAGGTATTTCAGACATACTCTGGGAACACATTCCGTGTTCTCTGCGATTTATCTTTTAAGCCCTAAAATGATAATTACATTTAAATTACTCTCCAATTCTATTGCATTAACATAATTGTGTGTCAACTAACGAGATGTACTTATTAAAGGGAGTATTTCTAGGCCATTTACACATGTAATAATATGTTATTGTTAAATTTGTTCTGCACCTAACAATACTTTGCCTAGCAACCTGGTCTGACTGAAAAGGGGGCCAATAAATATTAGCAACTCTACTATTTCCTGTTGACCTCAATGAACTCCTCAGCATTTTACAGAGCACAGAAAAATTAGCATTCTGATATTGCACATTTCTAAAGGAAGGAAGAGACTTTAAACACAAGGCCAGAACATGCTTTTTCTTAAAGGTGCAACACTCTCTTGAAGACAGGGAGGGAGGTTTTCTTTGGAATAATTACAGTAGAAGCAAGAGAAGCTTTGCTTTTATGTCACAGAATCACAGGATGGTGGGGGTTAGAACGGACCTCTGGAGATCATCTAGTCCAACCCACCTGCTGAAACAGGGGCACCTAGATCAGGTCACCCAAGAACACAACCCAGCAAGTTTTGAATGTCTCCAGAAAAGGACACTCCACAGCCTCTCTGGGCAGCCTGGACAACCCACTCTCAGGGTGAAGAACTTCTTCCTCATGTCCAGCCTGAATCTCCCCACCTCCAGCTTCATTCCATTCCCCCTAGTCCTATCACTCCCTGAGATCCTGAGCAGTCCCTCCCCAGCCTTCTTGTAGGCCCTCTAAGATGCTTTGCTTTTATTTGTAAGCAAAGTTTCTCACAGAAAATTGCATGCACTCGCTTTTCTTGGGAAAGTTTATCTGCTTACTGGTTCTATAGTGGAAAAAAGAGAAAGAGACAGGCCAGACTTGCACAGTTCTACAGTTTTCTCAATAGTTTTTGGTTATATGCTGCTCGTTTCCAGAAACTGCTATTTTCTTGGAGTCGAATCTTCAGTCAGAATGAATATTCAACAGAATATTCAACCAGAAAATTAAATCTCCCATTAACAATCAAAGGGTATGCACAATTTACGGGCGAGTGGCTGTTATAATTAAAAGGGGGAGGGGGGGAGGGGAAGGGAAACAGAAAAATGACACAAATCTGAAAGTGGCTGCTCAACGTTCGCGCTAACCACCCTGCACTCGGAAGGGCGGGCATGTGGTGCACAGGACCTGGAGATCATAGAATCAACCAGGTTGGAAAAGACCTCAGAGATCATCAAGTCCAATCTAATACCTAACACCTCGTGACTAACTAAACCATGGCTTTAAGTGCCACGTCCAATCCTTTCTTGAACACCTCCAGCAGAAAGGCTGGCACTCCAGGAAACAAGGAGAGGCAAAACTATTTATTAAGCCTCTTCTTTTCACTGTCACTTTGTTCTCTACAGTATTTTCTTTAGTAGTGTGTTGAATCTGGTTTTAGAATAATTTAGAATAGAATAAACCAAACCAGGTTGGAAGAGACTTTCAAGATCATCGTGTCCAACCCACCAACCAATCCAACCCACCTAAACAACTAACCCATGGCACCAAGCACCCCATCAAGTCTCCTCCTGAACACCTTCAATGACGGCGACTCCACCACCTCCCCGGGCAGCACATTCCAATGGGCAATCACTCTCTCTGTATAGAACTTCTTCCTAATATCCAACCTGAACCTCCCCTGGCGGAGCCTGAGACTGTGTCCTCTTGTTCTGGTACTGGGTGCCTGGGAGAAGAGACCATCATCCGCCTGTCTACAACCTCCCTTCAGGTAGTTGTAGAGAGTGATAAGGTCACCCCTGAGTCTCCTCTTCTCCAGGCTAAGCAACCCCAGCTCCCTCAGTCTTTCCTCATAGGGCTTGTGTTCCAAACCCCTCACCAACTTGGAACTGCCATCACTTTTCATAAAGACCTACTTCAGAGCCAAAAGAGGAATTTTGTCCTTCTTGATACCGGATTTTAGCACTGTTGCATTAATGTTATCACTATCCACCACATGAAAAACAAGAATGCAAAGGGGAAATGAAGTATCTTTCAGATGCTTGTATTATGTTTGTCTCTGGTCATGAAAAGGCTGAGGGAACTGGTGTTTTTCAGTCTGGAGAAGAGAAAGCTGAGGGGAAACCTTCTTGATCTCTACAACTCCCTGACAGGAGGTTGGAGCAAGGCAGGGTTGGTCTCTTTTCCCCAGTAGTAAGTGATAGGAAGAAAGGAAACGGCCTCAAGTTGCACCAGGGAATACTTAGGCTGGACATTAGAAAAACTTTCTTCACTGAAGGAGTGGTAAGGCTTTGGAACAGGCTGCCCAGGGAGGTGGTAGAGTTACCATCCCTGAAGGTGTTAAAGAAAATATATGTGGACATGGCACTCTGGGACATGGTTTAATGGCTGTATTAGTGTTGGGTTGATAGTTGGACTCAATAATCTTAGAGGTCTTTTCCAAGTGAAATAATTCTCTGAGTCTGTAAAAGGCTCATTAGACTGAACACTAATTTATGGCTCAATGACTTTTGATATGGCGCTACTCAATGTAACCTATTTTGAGAAGTAAATATGGATTATCTTAAAAGCAGTTTCTTACTTCACTATTTCCAATGAAAAGCTTTAAACACAAAGATGTCTTGTTAGAACTCTTTTTCATTTCCAGCTTAAAATAATTAACTGGTTGTTTACAGACCATTAATTCTCTTGGTATAACTGCATTCAAAACCTGTAGCTCTCTTCTTCCTGTGTTTATCATGGTGGTGGATTTATAGGAAACAATCATACCTCCTCTCATCTTTATTTTATTTTCCATCCTCTTGATATCCTCTACTATGTTATGGTTTCCCCCTGTTTGATTCTTTCAGGATGCTTTCATTCACCAGTTGCATTGTGAATTCATTATTTTCTTAAGAGTCAGTAACCTCAATTTTGCAAAGCTTTTCAGAGGAGGCCTGAATACTTCCTTACACAACAGCATTAGCATTTTTTCACTTTCAGAGCCAACCCCTCCACTGAGTTTGCTTTCTTCGCATCTGAATGATTCTGATGATTCAGTCATCTAATACACCCAACTCTTTTTCCCTCTTCACCTACTGAATAGTTCCTAGTTTATTGTACACATTCATAGCAGTCCCTAAATCTCTGACTATTCACTGTGCTAAGGAATTTAATTCCTTGCTCCTATTATTATTAAAGTTCAACTTATTTATTTTTCTGGTTTCTTTTCCTATGACAGTTTTCCTTTGAACTGAAAAGAAATCCTTTGAAACAAGCACCATACAATTACATCCTCCTACCTTTTGGACTTTCAGGAGAACGTTAAATGAGACCCCCTTACAAACCGGCGCTACAAAGCTCCTGCAGCAACCCCCGTCCCCTGCAGTGTACCTTATCTGTTTCAATATCACACATGGTGTTCTCCCCTTTAGTCATTTCCTTGCAAACACATAAAAATTCTTGCAGTAATCCTATTTTTAATTGACTCTTTGGCACTGAATCAAATGTTTAAGTATAGTCCAAATGGATGAGCTTTACTGCCTGTCATTTGCCTACAAAGATCTTCTATCAAAGAAAAACTGCAGTGAGAGACATGTTGTGTTTTGTCCCACTTCTACTTGTCTTCACACAATTCATTTTCATTTCAGCTGATATTTGAACTAAAACTCTGCAATGCTGTTCAGGCCAGATGAACCCACTGTCCCAAGTCATTTGATTTCTCCCTCTAAACTAAGTGTAGGTTTCACCACTGCTCTCGGAGTATTATGGTATCAGCTGAGAAAGGTTGACTAGGGACAGTTGGGACCAATAAGACCTGTGATTTCAAGTGTACTTCTTTCACCACTCTGCAATGAAGAATATCAAATCTGTCCCATCTGTATCACATGGAATTTTTAAGGCTTTTCACTTCCCATGGAGCATTAAATCACATTCCCATGTCCTCATTTTCATAATCTTCTCCATATTTCATACCACTGTTCTTGCTGAAAGTTTTGACAGAATATTCATTTAGGACTGGGAACAAACAAACCATTTTTAACATCTGCCTTTCCCTAGGCCTGAGAGCTTTTTTCCTTCCCTTTCTGTTCTCAATTTTACATGGCTAAAGTCCTCGTGTTTTGATTACTTCTTGTATGATGTAGCTTGGCTTGATGTTTGCCAAAATTCACACTCCCAGTGTGTGCCGAATTGTAATAAGAAGCTTCCACATTAACTAAAAAGAAGTTATCTGCTTGCACTCAATCCCTCTAAATAACAATTTAAAAAGCTATTTATTTATCTTTGTGAACTGGAACTCCTCCTCATGAAATCGATTCCCTTAGCTCAAGTATCTTTTGCATTCATGTTGAAAGAAATTCTAAGTCTTCTTAATGTTTAATTTCCAGAACTTCTTCCTTCCCTTAGTTTCCCTAGACAGTCTACACAACAATTCACATTTTCTCTTCTAAAATTAAGAGCATTGCAGAGGTTTTATTTATTCTTGATGTAATCCACTAGATTAACATTAGTAGGAACACTCACATGCAGAGTTATTTTTAAGCAACAGGTCTAATGCAGTGATTTGCCAACATACAACATAAAGGACTCTTTTGTTGCTAAGCTCATCATGTGGTGCAGAAAAGATGTAAAGCCTAATATAACTGACAGCAGTTATTCTTTAATCAGGCAACTTCAAATCTCCCAAAGGATGTTTATTCCTGTAACACTAACAATGCTGCACCAAACTTCTTATATCCTAACGCTGCCAAGCTGTATCAAACTCTTGAATTAGACCTTTGAATCTTTTCTACATTTCTGTCACACATTCTGACCTAAAGCTATAATTTTGCTGATTGTGGGCCTTTTTTTTCCCCCTAATAGCCCAGAACTTTGTAAACAATTTTGCTTTACTACATCTGCATTTATGTATTTCCTCATTAACCAGTTCCTCCAGCCTTTCGATACCTTACCTCTCCTAAATATGTTTGCATGTCCTGTCAGCTTGTGTTACCTATAAATTTCATTAAGACATCATTTAGTCCTTTGAAAGAATTAATCCAGGCATATAATAATAATAAATATTTAATAATAATAATACAGGTTGGAAGAGACCTTCAAGATCATCGCGTCCAACCCATCAACCAATCCAACCCACCTAAACAATTCAAGCCTGGAAATACCTAAGTACTGCTTAGCTTTGACCTTGCAGATTCTCATTATGTAGCACACTACACCCATAAAAACTTTGAAGTTCTCTGTTACCTGCAGCCTCAGAGGCAGCACCAGCCTGTGCTCTGGCCTGGACACACCAGCTCTTGTGCTCCCTTATCTTTCTGCACAACACTCTTGCAAGGATCTGTGTTTCCACTGAGTTGCTCAGGGGCAGCCATTTCACTCCATCCCTGCCTTCCCTTCACTGTGGACTCAATCATCAGCCTCAACTATCATCAGCTGTGGAGATTGGCATCTGCCACTGATTAGCTCATGCTCCAAGCCTCCACCTGTTCTCATTAGGTTGAAAAGAATGTTTGTTTTCTCATTTGCTGTTCAGATTTTGAAAAGCTACCTTATTATTCTCCTTCAGAGAATCACAGAATCTTTTCAGTTGAATAAGACCTCTAACATCATCAGGTCCAACCAATATATAACTCCATGAAGTCTATGTACTATCATAGATGTTTAAGAGGGGACTGGACATGGCACTTGAAGCCATGGTTTAGTTAGTCATGAGGTGTTGGGTGATCGGTTGGACCTGATGATCTCTGAGGTCTTTTCCAACCTTATTGATTCTGTGATTCTATGATTTTGCTCTGAAGAGACCATCACAAAGCATGACACCAGTTACACTGTTAACATACTGCCCGAGACACTCATCAGTTTTGCCTTGTCTCTCATCTCACTATGTAGCACACCATGCATTTTTCAATTTGTTTACTTGCACATGCCCATAAAATCTTTAGTGTTTTCTCTTACCTGCAGCCTCAGAGGCAGCATCAACCTGTGCTCTGGCCTGAGCTCTTGTGCTCCCTTATCTTTCTGCACAACACTCCTACAAGGTTCTGTGTTCCCACTGAGTTGCTCAGGGGCAGCCATTTCAC
The DNA here is from genome assembly GCF_026170545.1 of Melanerpes formicivorus. Lineage (NCBI taxonomy): Eukaryota > Metazoa > Chordata > Aves > Piciformes > Picidae > Melanerpes > Melanerpes formicivorus. Next base: position 3,506,055 of record NW_027142415.1, on the reverse strand, counting down.
TCCATCCCTGCCTTCCCTTCACTGTGCACTCAATCATCAGCCTCAACTATCATCAGCTGTAAAGACTGGCATCTGCCACTGATTAGTTCATGATCCAAGCATCCACCTGTTCTCATTAGGTTGCAAAGCATGTTTTCTCTTTTGCTTTTCAGATTTTGAAAGGCTGCCTTGTAAACCCATGCAAAACTACCTTATTATTCTCCTTCAGAGAATCACAGAATCTTTTCAGTGGGATAAGACCACAGAGATCATCAGGTCCAACCACTATGATGCTTGTGTGCTTTCATAGCTAGTATAGTATCATTCAGGGTTGGGAGGGACCACAAGGATCATCTAGTTCCAACCCCCCTGCCATGGGCAGGGACACCCCACACTACATTGGATGTGGCACTTGAAGCCATGGTTTAGTTATTCACGAAGTGTTCGGTGATCGGTTGGACCTGATGATCTCTGAGGTCTCTTCCAACCACATTGATTCTATGATTATGCTCTGAAGAGACCATCACAAAGCATGACACCAGTTACACTGTTAACATACTGCCCAAGACACTCATCAGTTTTGCCTTGTCTCTCATCTCTCATCTCCCTATGTAGCACACCATGCATTTTTCAATTTGTTTACCTGCACATGCCCATAAAGACTTTAGTGTTTTCTCTTACCTGCAGCCTCAGAGGCAGCACCAGCCTGTGCTCTGGCCTGGACACACCAGCTCTTGTGCTCCCTTATCTTTCGGCACAAGACTCTTGCAAGGATCTTTGTTTCCACTGAGTTGCTCAGGGGCAGCCATTTCACTCCATCCCTGCCTTCCCTTCACTGTGGACTCAATCATCAGCCTCAACTATCATCAGCTGTGGAGACTGGCATCTGCCACTGATTAGCTCATGCTCCAAGCCTCCACCTGTTCTCATTAGGTTGCAAAGCATGGTTTTCTCTTTTGCTTTTCAGATTTTGAAAGGCTGCCTTGTAAACCCATGCAAAACTACCTTATTATTCTCCTTCAGACAGAGAATCTTTTCAGTTGAATAAGACTTTTAACATCATCAGGTCCAACCAACATATAACTCTATGAAGTCTGTGTGCTTTCATAGATGCTTAAGAGGGGATTGGATGAGGCACTTGAAGCCATGGTTTAGTTAATCACTAGGTGTTAGGTTGGACCTGATGATCTCTGAGGTCTTTTCCAACCATACTGATTCTATGATTTGCTCTGAAGAGCCCATCAAACTATGAAACCAGTTACACTGTTAACATACTGCCCAAGACACTCATCAGTTTTGCCTTGTCTCTCATCTCACTATGTAGCACACTATGCACTTTTCAATTTGTTTACCTGCACTTGCCCATAAAATCTTCAGTGTTTTCTCTTACCTGCAGCCTCAGAGGCAGCACCAGCCTGTGCTCTGGCCTGGACACACCAGCCCTTGTATTTCCTTATCTTTCTGCACAACACTCCTGCAAGGATCTTTGTTTCCACTGAGTTGCTCAGGGGCAGCCATTTCACTCCATCCCTGCCTTCCCTTCACTGTGCACTCAATCATCAGCCTCAACTATCATCAGCTGTGAAGACTGGCATCTGCCACGGATTAGCTCATGCTCCAAGCCTCCACCTGTTCTCATTAGGTTGAAAAGAATGTTTGTTTTCTCTTTTGCTTTTCAGATTTTGAAAAGCTACCTTATTATTCTCCTTCAGAGAATCACAGAATCTTTTCAGTTGGATAAGACCTCAGAGATCATCAGGTCCAACCAATATATAACTCCATGAAATCTGTGTACTTCCATAGATGTTTAAGAGAGGACTGGACATGGCTCTTGAAGCCATGGTTTAGTTAGTCATGAGGTGTTGGGTGATCGGTTGGACCTGATGATCTCTGAGGTCTTTTCCAACCTTACTGATTCTGTGATTCTATGATTTTGCTCTGAAGAGACCATCACAAAGCATGACACCAGTTACACTGTTAACATACTGCCCAAGACACTCATCAGTTTTGCCTTGTCTCTCATCTCTCATCTCCCTATGTAGCACACCATGCATTTTTCAATTTGTTTACCTGCACATGCCCATAAAGACTTTAGTGTTTTCTCTTACCTGCAGCCTCAGAGGCAGCATCAACCTGTGCTCTGGCCTGAGCTCTTGTGCTCCCTTATCTTTCTGCACAACACTCCTGCAAGGATCTGTGTTCCCACTGAGTTGCTCAGGGGCAGCCATTTCACTCCATCCTACTTCCTGCCTTCCCTTCACTGTGGACTCAATCACCAACCTGAACTATCATCAGCTGTGGAGACTGGCATCTGCCACTGATTAGTTCATGCTCCAAGCCTCCACCTGTTCTCATTAGGTTGAAAAGCATGGTTTTCTCTTTTGCTTTTCAGATTTTGAAAGGCTACCTCGTAAACCCATGCAAAACTACCTTATTATTCTCCTTCAGACAATCAGAGAATCTTTTCAGTTGGATTAGACCTCTAAGAACATCAGATCCAACTGCTATGAAGCCTGTGTGCTTTCGTTGATGTTTTCTTTCCTCTGAAGAGGCCATCACAAACTATGACACCAGTTGCATTGTTAACATACTGCCCCTGACACTCATCAGCTTTGCCTCTTCTCTCATCTCTGATATTCAGTATTCAGTATCACTAAGGTTGGAAAAGACCTCAAAGATCATCGAGTCCAACCTGTGACCACAGACCTCATGACTAGAGTAGGGAAGACACCACTGCAGGCTTGAACTCATGACCTTTCCATTAGGGGTCTTATGCACTACCAACTGAGCCACATCCTGGCATTGAAACACAGTAGTAATATCTGTCAACTGCCTTCTCTTTCTCAGGCTGAACAGCCCCAATTCTTTCAGCCTGTCTTCACAGGAGAGGTGCTCCAGCCCTCTGATCATCCTTGTGGCTGTCTTCTGGACCTGCTCCAGAAGGTCCACGTCTCTCTTGTGGTTTTGTTTTGTTGTTGTTTGGCTTTCTGTTTGGGGGGTGGTGGGTTGTTTCTTTTGGGGTTTGGTTTGTTTTAAGACCATCAGCACTTCAACAGGCTCAGCAATGGGGCAGTTTCCTTACTTTGCAGGCACAGAACATAATTTTGGGTTTTTTTTCAGTCCTAAGCCATAACTGCATCCTCTAAAAACAAACCAATACATTAATAAACCCAGGGAAGCTAGGCAACAAAGTAGAAGCTCTAAGAGTTACATTCATCCTGATTTAATACCAGGCATCTGCACAGTAATGCTCTACAGTACTAGAGATAACAGCAGAGCCTCACAGCAGAGCCTTTGCCATATCAGTTTATTGCCATTGTATTTTTTCAGTGCTATAGCTGGTAGTTAATCGACCTAATTTTATTCCTAAGCCAGTGTGAGGCATCGATACATATTTTTCCAGGGAGGAGACACTGTGCACAATTTTTTTACTGTTATATAAATTTAAATCACAGAAAATGATCATACGACTTAGCATGCTCATCACAGACTGCAAACAGCAAATGCTCACAAGAGAAGACCTCTTGAGTGAGCTGCAGGCTGCTATTCTGTAGCATGTGACAAGTTTCAGGATTCTTGGCAGCAAAATACAACTCCAGAACAGACCAATTGACTTTGGAATCCCTCACAAACTGATAAACAGTGAAATCTTCTTGAGATAATTTGCCAGCATGGAAAAACTTTACCCTTACCATGTGAACCTTCTCACACAGAATGTTGGTTTGGTTTGGGTTTTTTTCCCACAGCATTTCTGTGAACAGCACCATTTCCCTTTAATGTGCAATTCTGAGGTGAAACAGCCAAAAAATTCTATACCCTGAGAAAAATGTGACAAAATTTCATTGGGATGATCCAAGACCTACAGGGCTAATGTCACTAAGAAACTGGTGGGAAAACTGGTCATGCCTCTATCACATTAAACACACAGTACTTAATGTGAGGTTTGAGTGGTGCATTTAACTAACCCAGAGGCAGATGAACAAGGTAAGTTTTAATGCTGCTGCTGTTTCAGCGTTTGGTATCTTGACAACAAACACAGTTGTGCAACTGGGGTACTGGTCAATGGTAGGCTGAACATGAGCCTGCAGTGTGCCCAGGCAGCCAAGAGGGCCAATGGCATCCTGGCCTGCATCAGGAACACAAGCCCTATGAGGAAAGACTGAGGGAGCTGGGGTTGCTCAGCCTGGAGAAGAGGAGACTCAGGGGTGACCTTATCACTCTCTACAACTACCTGAAGGGAGGTTGTAGACAGGCGGATGATGGTCTCTTCTCCCAGGCAGCCAGCACCAGAACATGAGGACACAGTCTCAGGCTGCGCCAGGGGAGGTTCAGGCTGGATGTTAGGAAGAAGTTCTATACAGAGAGAGTGATTGCCCATTGGAATGTGCTGCCCGAGGAGGTGGTGGAGTCACCATCATTGGAGGTGTTCAGGAGGAGACTTGATGGGCTGCTTGGTGCCATGGGTTAGCTGTTTGGGTGGGTTGGATTGGTTGATGGGTTGGACACGATGATCTTGAAGGTCTCTTCCAACCTGGTTTGGTTTATTCTAATAGAGGTTATTCTAACTCCTAAAAGAGTAACTGGCAAGACTGGGTTTGAAGGACTGGAATTCAGCATCAGATAACCCATTCGGATCACGCTTGGTTCAAGCTGAGAAAATGCTCTGGCCAGCCTGATCTAGTGTGGGGTGTCCCTGCCCATGGCAGGGGGGTTGGAACCAGATGACCCTTGTGGTCCCTTCCAACCCTGACTGATACTATGATAATGGTCTTGAACTAACACTGACCCTTTTTTCAGGGACATAGATAATTTTCTAGGACTGAATAGAATAGGATAGAATAGGATCAACCAGATTGGAAGAGACCTTCAAGATCATCATGTCCAACCTATCATCCAACACCACCTGATCACAGTATCACTAAAACAAAAGAGAAAAGGAAGATTTTTCTGAATCATTGCATCAACTTTGGGTCATTTCTTACCCCTTCTGAAGCTTAGTAAATAAGACAATGGACTCCTTACTAGGTGTAGTGGGCTGATGAGCATAGAATCATAGAATCTCAGAATGTTAGAGGTTGGAGGGGACCTCCAGAGATCATCAAGTCCAACTCCCCTGCCAAAGCAGGATCAGCTAGGGTAGTCCACACAGGAGTGCATGACATAAGCATTCCTCTCCACGTGGGTGTACAAGGGAATCTGGTGATCTAACAATCATTTCTGAAATTCCTTTTTATCTTTACTTCCTTGTGCAACAATACAGAATTTCAATATAAAGTCACTTGCAAACTCTGGGAAAGGTAGAACCCAAGGTGCTTAGCTTTTTAACCTAGCAAAAAGGAGAACTTAAAAACCATCTGAATATGAACAGCTTTCCAATCACTTCCAATTATTTTTATAGTTGATATATATAGATGCACTTGATTTTTTTTTTCTAGTTACAACTCTGAGTTTTGAAGAAACATAGAAATACCAAGGTAGAATTAAAACTAAAGCTAACAAAGTGTGCAACTGTCTTGATTTTAAAGCTTCCTTCTTTTAAATTTTATTTCCTCATTTTTCTTCAGATCATAAATAAAGAAATGAAAGACAAATTACTGCTTTTCTGATTAAATCACTTGATTCTTGAGTCACACCACTACATCACTACTTGACAGGCTGAACACACGGGCAGACTCCAAGGGCATGAGATTTAACACATCTAAGTGCCAGGTTCTACACATTGGCCACAGCAACCCCATGCAGTGCTACAGGCTGGGGTCAGAGTGGCTGAGAGCTGCCAAACAGAAAGGGACCTGGGGGTGCTGATTGACAGCCACCTAAACATGAGCCAGCAGTGTACCCAGGTGGCCAAAAAGGCCAATGGCATCCTGGCCTGTATCAGGAACAGTGTGGCCAGCAGGAGCAGGGAGGTCATTCTGACCCTGTACTCAGCACTGGTTAGGCCACACCTTGAGTCCTGTGTCCAGTTCTGGGCCTCTCAGTTAGGAAAGATATTGAGTTGCTGGAACATGTCCAGAGAAGGGCACAAAGCTGGGGAGGGGTCTGGAGCACAGCCCTGTGAGGAGAGGCTGAGGGAGCTGGGGTTGCTTAGCCTGGAGAAGAGGAGGCTCAGGGGAGACCTCATTGCTGTCTACAACTACCTGAAGGGAGGTTGTAGCCAGGTGGGAGCTGGTCTCTTCTTTCAAGCAAGCAGCACCAGAACAAGAAGACACAGTCTCAGGCTGCGCCTGGAGAGGTTTAGGCTGAATATTAGGAAGAAGTTCTTCCTAGAAAGAGAGATTGGCCATTGGAATGTGCTGCTCAGGGAGGTGGTGAAGTCACCATCCCTGAAGGTGTTTAGGAAGAGACTGGATGGGGTGCTTGGTGCCACGCTTTAGTTGATTAGATGGTGTTGCATGATAGGTTGGACTTGATGATCTCAAAGGTCTCTTCCAACCTGGTTAATTCTATTCTATTCTACACAGCAATATGCTGCTGTGTGTCAGCTGAGACACAGAGGTAAGTTATAGGATTAAAGGTAGAAAAGCATTTTGCTGTATATTTGATATTTTTTTTCTTCTGGCTTCAAACTGTCCCTTCACATCATTTTACCAAGGATTTTGGTATTTAAACAGGCCTGGGTTTTTTTTTCTCTCTCTCTATGAACACAGGGATTGTCACTGATTCAGGTTGGATTATATTCTGTATTCTTGCAGCTGATAGAATTCTACAGCTGTCAAAATTGCTCTAGAAAGACATCAAAGCTGGTGCTTCTGCTTCAACCAAGACACAGCAAGCCAGGCAAACTCCATAGTACGCAGGACATCTGCTGCAGAGGCTGGGTGATGGGTGAGTGTGTGGCAGGAATCTCTGGTGAAAACATCAGGACGTAGGAGGCTTTTGACAGTTGGGAGAAAGGGAAAGGATGCCAGCTCTCCTCTTCTGCTCCTGCTACAGCCACACAGCATGATGAGGAGAACCCAAGAAGCTGCTTTACAATAAATGCTGTTTCTCTCCACCATGCAGGATCAATGGGGATTTTCTGCAAGAACCAAAGAGTTCTCCCTGCCTGCATCCTCCCTGACTTCAAGACACCAGACTAGATGACTCTAGGTCAGTATAAACAAAATTATTGCCTTTGTTGGATTCAAGAGACATATCATATTGAAATCAAAAGACAATCAAGGCTCTGTGGAGGCCTTGTAGCAGTCTTCCAGTACCTGAAGGGGGGCTACAAGAAAGCTGGGGAGGGGCTGTTTTACAACAGCGTGTAGCAACAGGACACGGGATAATGGTTTTAGACTAGAGACTTAGATTGGACTTTAGAAAGAAGTTCTTTACTATGAGGATGCTAGAATGCTGGAATAGATTGCCTCCCAGGTGGAGGCCCAGCCCCATTCCTGGAGACATTCAAGGTCAGGCTTGATGGGCTTTGAACAACCAGATCTAGTTGGGGATGTCCCTGATCATTACAGGGGAGTTGGAGTAAACGACCCCAAGATGCTCCTTCCACTCCAGTGCATTCTCTGATTGTATGATACCCATACACATTCAAATGTTAAGGTCTACAGCAATCTAGAGATCATTTATGCCAGCTTTCCAGTAACTTCCCACGAAGGCAGAACACATGATGGCAACCAAACCCATCAGCTTTTAGTTGATGCCTTGAATGTGTTTTGAACTCTTCAAAATGTGTGTGCATATACATACATTTAATAGCAATAAAATCTCCTACAACATTAGAATAAAGGCTGCTGTTAGTGTATCTCTGTTAAAACTGAATAAACAGTGAGTATCTTTTCAGGCTGAAGAGACCTATTTAAAATTCCTCCCTCTCAGTCCCCAGACAATTGATGTTGCCAATTATAGGGCTATTTTTTTTTTAACATCAAGTGATGGAAGTACATCCCTACTCACACTGCAGAATGAATCAGAGCTTACAGTAGCTACTAGAGAGCTGTCAGAGCTACTAAGCCCCCAAACCTCTATCCTGGCCCACAGCCCTCCTATCACAAAACCCAGAGTCAAAACATAATTTACTCCAAGTTTGCTTTAATTAAGAGATGCCTAATCCATTTTTGCTCTGAAATAAGGTCTTTGAGAATAAACAACAGTGTTTGGAGTGTGCAGGAACTTATTGTTCTGCTCTGTTTTCAAACAGGAGAGGATTGCTTTAAATGCTTTAAAATATTATGAGGGACAGAGATGCATGGAAATTTGAATAATCTTCTTGTTGTTTACTTGGCATAGCTGAGGTGAGAGTCTCTAATGCCTGCACGTTTGCCTCCTACAGTCCTGCTTTATTAGCTGCTGCTGTCTTCCAAATCTCTTGGTTTCATATCTATCATAGTATCATTCAGGGTTGGAAGGGACCACAAGGATCATCTAGTTCCAACCCCCCTGCCATGGGCAGAGACACCCCACACTAGATCAGGCTGCCCAGCACCTCATCCAGCCTGGGCTTAAACACCCCCAGGGACAGGGCCTCGACCACCTCCCTGGACAACCCATTCCAGGGTCTCACCACTCTCATGGTGAAGAACCTCCTCCTCACATCTAGCCTGAATCTCCCCACCTCCAGCTTCATTCCATTCCCCCTAGTCCTATCACTACCTGAGATCCTGAGAAGTCCTTCCCCAGCCTTCCTGTAGGCCCCCTTCAGATACTGGAAGGCCACAATGAGGTCACCTCAGAGCCTTCTCTTCTGCAGACTGAACAGCCCCAACTCCTACTGTACAAATTTCCCTAGCATTGCTACCCTGGCCTTGTAAAGTACATTTAATCTCACCACAGAAGCAGCCATGATGACTACACTTTCAATTCTGTCTTGAGCAGGCCTTATACATCAGGGCTTTTAAGTAATATTTAATTGTTTTTACGAATTATTAAGCTATTTGTGCCACAGCTTAATCTAGAAGACAACTGTCAGAATGGCATTCAGTGGATCCAATCAAGGGATCTGACTGCAGCTCAGCACTGTAAGTCATAGCAAGATAACCTATTTCACTAGAATATAAAACAGAGCTCTTGCTTTTTAAAAGAACACATGCTATTATTTATCTGGGATTGTTGTAGGGGAAAAAAGTTGGTATCATCAGGCATAAATCTCCCATGGGGTTACTCAAATCAAGGCATTTGGCCTCATCTTTTCAGTTATTTTTCATGACACCTTTTAAACGTGAAGAGCTGAACTACAAGGGTAGTCTATTTATTAGTGTATCTTTAAAGGTACCAACTGAACAAGCACGAGCTATAAAATGGTCCATGAGATAAGAGGAATCATCAGAAGAGAACAAGGCCATCTGATGGAGTTCTGCACATTTGCTGACTTCAGCAGTGAGGAAGGAGCACATGAGGTGACCAGTTCTTGCCACACAAGCAACTCTAACAGCAAAGCATGGGAAGTGCTCTGGATGAATGCAAGTTGCTTCATTCCTTTGGCTGGCATGCATAAGAACCCTTTCAAATGAAGCAATTGTGTTCAAGACAATATATTTCATGGCTTTTGGTTATCATTTGGGATGGTTTTTTTTTGATCAAACAATTTAACTGAATTGTCCATGCCACTACAAGCAGGATGGAAATGACCTGGGTCAAGATGAAAGGATTAGCACTCTGATAACAACTTTGTGGTTTAAATGGTGTCTGCTTTCTGCTTGCAGTTACCTCTGCAGCTACTCATCCAGTATTGATGAGAGTAAATAGTCACTCAGCTAAACAGCACTGAAAAGGAAAGTTTTATTACAAACAGTCACCAAACTCATGCTCTTGACATTCAGTATCAGGTAAAAAGGTTTTGGTTTGTTTTAAATATGGACATTAGCTTACTCCAAAAACTATTTGCAGTATTTTTTGATGGACAGAGGTTTGGAGAAATTTCCTGTGGTGACAACTTTGCTATACTTAAATGACAGCATAATTTTACTGGCTCTTTGTTTCTGGCAGCTTGCCCCCTCTAAAAATGTTGACCCCTTCTGCTGGTATGGCAACTGCATACATGCTTTGAAGCATAAAAATCGTAAGCTGCCCTGACTAATCTGCAACAGCTCAGCTTCTTCCCCTGCCTCAACCACACCATGGTACCAAAATGGCATGTCCTATTAGCAACTTATTCAAGCTTGAAGTAAACAGGACCTTGCAGGACCTAATGGCTTTTGGCTGAAGTCCCAGAGCTCCTATACTCAGATACATAGGTGCTTAGTGATTTGGTAAAGAACCATAAGATCTATCCAACGACTGAAGAATTGATGCAGAAGTGACACAATTAAGCAGTGCTTGACCAACTGTAATCTATACTATAAGTCCAGGAGCACTTTTTATGCACCTACACAACCACAGAGTTACAAAAGTCATGATCAGGCTGTGATAGCACATGAGGATGTTACACACTGTCTACAGCTGACCAAGGTTAAAGTAACAGGAGCCCCACTGCCCCTCATGACAAAGACAGTAGAGCACAGATCTATGGGTTGAAGAGTCTAAATTGTCATTCTTAAATTGGCCAACACAGCTCAATTCAGTCTAGCAGTGTTAAGGTTGTCTCATTTTGATAGAAATGGGTGAGGTAGCAACTATCTCAGTCATCGTGCTGGCAGATCTAAAGGCTTGCAAGCCTCTGGGAGGCAGCAAGGTGTAGAATCAAGAATTACCCTGCATGCAGATACAGCTGCTAAAATCAAGGAAAGCAGGACTGACTTTTGGGCTTTACACTTTTCAGTAAGGATGACATGATGACTTCTGATAGGGTGATAAAGAATTCCAGGGCAGTTCTGAGTTTCCACAGATCTGGGAAAGCAATGGATCCTTTCTGTTGGGTCTATAACAGCAACTGTACAGAGACATGACAGACTCAGAAGGACATGATCAAATCGAGGAGGTAAAACACCACTTGCTACATTGGTTGTGTTTGTAAATGATGAGATCTGTCAGAGAGAGAACAATAGAAAAATAACACAAATAAATTACAATTAGAAGGGGGAAAAGTAAGTACTGTAAGTATTGCCAGTTCCTAGGAAGGTGGAAGAAACAGATATGTTTCAGATACGATCATGGAGCCAACTTGAGATCCTTACTTCCCAGCCCAAATGGAAGTGTTTGACAGAAAACTGCACAAAACAGGCAAAAAGTCTCAAGAGTTTAATTGGGCTTAATACAGCATGGATGCTCGATGATTAGGAGGAAGAGGTACGTCAGGGCTTTCACCATGTGAAGTATTAGGTCTTCAATCAAATCCCTCTGTCTTTTCTGGTGAGTGGGGACAAAATTAGCATCCTTCAGCTATGTGTTACCAAGAAATAAATTCACTGTAGCCTAGCAGAGGCACATTGAGCTGTAAACCAGGAAAATGTGTTCTCTTATCTTTCCTGGCAGCTGTTTATACTTCCAAGCAGAGGTTCGTTGAGGATAAACCGGGGTTAAAAGTTTGTTCACCACTGCGCCACATTAGCACTAGGCTAGTTGTGTCACACAAGCAAACTAATATCCAATGCAAACAGTCTAGGGTAGCTTTCAAGTTAGGAAAATGTTTGAAATAAACCAAATTATACTTTCAAACTGTAACAAACATTGCCTTTGGCCCTACAAAAGCTGTGACAGTGACTTTGGTCATTACAGGTTTCACTTTAGAGAGCAAAGGAGAGAGTCACCTAAGAAGGGCAGCTAGTAATATCTGAATGAGAGTTTTGGGGTGGTTGAAGGTCCCCAAAGGTAACCTAAGGTAATTTGGAATAATTGCTTATGCATGACAAGGCAAAACAGGTGAAGTTCCTCCCTGCTCTCTTTCATGTTGTGGATTGAGATGGACTGACAACAGAAACTTTACTTGCTTGGATGCCCGAACAGAGATTTAATCTCAAGGTGCTTGACAAAGGAAACATTTCCCAGAATCACCAAGGTTGGAAGAGACCTCAAAGATCGTCAAGTCCAACCTGTCACCACAGACCTCGTGACTAAACCATGGCACCAAGTGCCACATCCAATCCCCTCTTGAGCACCTCCAGGGATGGTGACTCCACCACCTCCCTGGGCAGCACATTCCAATGGCTACAAAATTTCCTACATAAAGAGGGGGGTGAGAGGGGATACAATGAAGCAGACAATGCCAAATCCCACAGTCTCTCCAGAATACCTTAGTTGCCACAGATATGCATTGGCTTAACATCCCTAACTCTCATCCCATCAATCTAATAAAAGAAGCAATACCCAGAAAATACTTGGGAAGCTTTGATGCAATTAGCATTAGACACATGATACTTGTTTAGAATCACCCATTCATCATTCTTCAGCACTTGGTACTGAAATGGCACATCTGTCAGCATTTATTAGCAAAAATAGCTGAAATTTATTATGCCTTTTTAGACAGGGCACAGTCAAAGGAAAACTTCCCTCCACCAGGAAAAGGTAGCAGGTACATATTACTGCCTTCAGTTTGCAAATACACTTTGCAACTGAAAAATAACAAGATGTGTAAGACAGAATAGTTCTGAGAGACACTTCATGTGGCATGTCAGAGCTGAAGACACACAAGGGCTTCTATTTTGGTTTCACATTTGGGGGTCTTCTATCTTCATGAAAAATATTCCTTACTTGCTTAAGCATTCCAGGGTAAACCACAAACTAGTATGGGATTTTTGTGCATTCACTGAGTCAACCTCCAACTCTCCTGCAATTTGAAAATAATAAAACCACACTATGTCATCCAGCCACCTTCAGCAAAAGTTCAGATCATGTGTGGGAAGTGTATTGAGCTGAATTACCCAAAAGTGTGTACTACAGTTGAGACAGAATGAACAAAGGTGGCTTAGATGGTTTGGGAAACTTGTTTTCAGCTCTAAACTTTTGAATCCATCATTTCATAAACCTCTATGCTCACTTGAAAAAGAGCAGAAATAGCACAAAGTGCCATTTGGCACCTCAAAAAGTTCAGCAGTGTATTCATGGCAATGGAAGTTCTTTAGCATGATAATGATTCCTACTATTGAGGCTTAGTCAACAGGGTTGTTGGTTTTTCGTCCTGCAGTACAAAGTGCTGATTAACTTGAAATAAAAAGCATGGAGATTTAATCCACTGAAAGTAACAGCATGAATGTTCTTAATCCATTCATTCTACTCAGTAATTTTATGAGCAGTTCTTTGTACAGCAGTGCATCTTGCAGGAGCTGTAAGCCCTTTTTACACTTCATTTACGTAACAGAGGAGATGTGTTTTGAGGATATGACAACTTAGGGAATCTCTCTCTATGCAAGCAGAATTCTAATTGAGGCTATGAAGTTGCTGCATCATTAAATGCCTCAGAGTACCCCATACCATGGGTCTCCTAGACCAGGAATAATAAAACCTTGATAGCTCCCAGTTGAATGGCATCCATTTAGGACAACGGACTGCTGAGGACTATGGAAAGCTTTTCAACTAAATCAGGGCAGGGATGGAGCTTGGAGCAGAATATCACCACAAGAAAAATACAGCACAGAGTTATTCTCATACAGGATTTTGCTAGAAAATAGTCCTCAATACTATAAGGACTTTTTTCCCCCAGTAGAATCATATTCAGTTGCCTGAAGAATTATATACTCCTAAAAACTATGATCTCCTCTCAGGTGCTTGGTCTGGTAAGGAGTACACATGTAGTACGTACTAAAGATGTGAATGAGCCAAAAGCACTTGTAGAGTTCCAAATGAACAGCAACTCAGCAGGTACTTTTAGAAAGAGACAAAAAGAACAAGTTGTGAACTAGTTTGCTTCCATTATAGTCAAAATTTTACAGATGATTAGCTCACAACATGCATGGACTCACTGATATCATCTTGCCTACCTGCCAGTTCTACTCGTGTACATCCCACTGTAACCTGAGCAGCAGATCACAGAACCACTATGGTTGGAAAAGACCTCTAAAATTATCAAGTTCAACTATTGTTTAACTCTACCAGGGCCAATACTACAACATATTCTGAAACACTGTATCTAGATGGCTTTTAAACACACGCAGGGACAGTTGTTCCACCACTTGCCCAGGCATCTTATTCCAACCTTTGAGTCTTCATCACTGGAAGTGTTTAAAATAAGACTGGGTGAGGCACTTAGTGCCATGGTTTAGTTGATTAGCTGGTGTTGGGTGATAGGTTGGACTTGATGACTTCAAAGGTCTTTTCCAACCTGGTTAATTCTGTAATTCTGTAACCCTTTTGGTACAGAAGCTTCACCTAATGCCTGTCCATACTTTACTGAGTTGGTAGAAGTTCCTCTCTATATATACTTTTGTGCAGTAGGTTATGAAGTAGAGACATAAGTCAATACTTTTGTTTAAAGAAAAATGTTGGTAGGTTAAAAAAAGAAAAACTGAGATTTCTCAGATCCACCTCCCTGCAATGCAGTGCCAGCTGTGCCGCTGACATTGTACAGTGTCAGAATAGCAGCCTGCCAACTACAGCCAAATAGCAGGCCAGCAAAACATCCATTACATATACAGTCATTATACCTTGGGCAGAGGGTAATTTGCTTACAATAGCTGAACACTTCAGGCATGGAGTAGAAAACCCTGCAGTCATAGAAAGCAGAGGTGATTCATGTTTGCTGCAGCATGGCAAATATACAAAGGCACACAGACTCAAGTCTGCATCCCTGGCATGCTAGGGATGTGGAAGTCTGTGCACCAGCTTGCAACCACAATTGCCACAAAATCTATTTACTTATTTATTTTCTATTTAGAAAGAATCATAGAAACATAAATTAATGTAAGAGGTCTCTGAAAGTCATCTAGACTAAACTCCTGTTCCAGGCAGGTTAGCTTCCAAGTTAGATCACAGGGCAGTAATTGGTGGAAAGAACTTTCAATGGGTTATCACTCACAAAACTAATTGCGGTGAAACCTAGTACAGAAGATTATCTGAGTGCATTTTGTTTCAGGTGCACTACTGTCAGGACAGAGATGTATTCCAGATCAGAGCAGCAGAAAAAATAAATGTAACACTAAAGAAAAAAAAACAAACAACTTTTTCCTCTCCAGTTGTAGGAAAAAAATAATCTACACTTTCAGTAGTTTATGAACCCTTTGGTTGTTGCTGTTTCAAACAATGGGTTTGTATGAGGGTAGAACCACTGCTGAAACAATAATCACAGTATCACCAAGGTTGGAAGAGACCTCAAAGATCATCGAGTCCAGCCTGTCACCACAGACCTCATGACTAAACCATGGCACCAAGTGCCACATCCAATCCCCTCTTGAACACCTCCAGGGATGGTGACTCCACCACCTCCCTGGGCAGCACATTCCAATAGATAACAACTCTCTCAATGAAGAACTTCCTCCCCACCTCGAGCCCAAACTTCCCCTTGCACAGCTTGAGACTGTGTCCTCTTGTTCTGGTGCTGGGTGCCTGGGAGAATCTAAAACTTTCTTCTGGAGAAGGGTTATAAGAGACAGAGAGTCTTTATCATTGGAGGTGTTTAGGAGGAGACTTGATAGGGTGCTTGGTTGCATGGTTTAGTTGATTAGGTGATGTTGGATGATAGGTTGGAGGCGATGATCTCGAAGGTCTGTTCCAACCTGGTCTGGTCTATTCTATTCTATTCTTCTATTCTATTCTTCTGTTCTATTCTATTCTTCTGTTCTATTCTATTCTTCTGTTCTATTCTATTCTGTTCTATTCTATTCTGTTCTGTTCTGTTCTATTCTATCCTATCCTATCATGATAGAGGAAAGAAAGAAAATTTGACTTTCAATTAAAACTACACTTTTAATTAACAATGCAACTAAAGCGGAGATAAGCATAGCATAAAGGTAGACAAAATAACAATAGCATAAAAGTAAAAACAACCCAAAAACTCCAAGCCTGCAACACCAGCTCTTACTACAAAAAAGGTATTTGTGTCTTCCTTTTTAAGTTGTGTTCCATGTAAGAATCTACTTTCATGCAACATTTATTTTCCCCTCATCAAAACTCGGGAGATTCAAAAGTTACATTCCAACTTTTGAAGCCTTATCTCTTGTGCAGATAAATTTTTCATGTACCTTTTTAATTACATAATGATATACTACCCTCTGAGTCAGGTCTCTCTTTATTAAGGGCATGTTATTTTTAAACCAGTTCAATATTTTGAGCTGTCTCAAGCTCATAATTCCCACCGAAGAAACTCTTTACCTTCGAAATAGCAGGACAAAAAAGGGAACTCTAAGAACAGCTAGGGCTTGGCAGAATGGCAGATAGGTACCTGCAGGAGAAATTCTGCTGACATTTTTCTCGCGCAGGCATAGTGATTTTCAAACATCTTTATTGACAAAATGTCATATTAGAGAATGAACTACACTTCAAAGTTCATTTGTAAGGAGATCTCAGATGAAACCGTGCTGGCAAAAGTGCTACGTCTTGAAGAGCAGAGCTAGGGGTAGAAGATATTCTTAGCCCTTCTGGCTTCAGGCTGATTGATTTGCACTAATTGCCTCACTTTGTTTTCTTCCATTATAACTCTTTCATAAAATCTGGATGTGTTTTATGGAAAGCGATCTGCCCGAGTTTATATCATGTAGTCACTCCTGATAGAAAGAAAGATGCTTCAGAGCACACAAATTGTATAAAAAGTCAGCTTGCTATTAGGGTGATTCTTCAAATGGATTGGCTTCAACACAGAAACCATGTAAACTGTTCCTGTTTTGATGGATATTGAAAACTCTCAATTTCATTTGTGATATTCTAAGTTAATGGTGGTTTCTGAAGCTGCCATCAATTGCTGATGTGGACATGACAAAGAGTGATACGAAGTTCACCCCTCTTGGTTTTTTTAAGCTCTGTATTCAACAGCTTTCTCCACTAAATTTGCAGCTATTGGGATTAAGGGCTGTAACAAGGGAACACAGTCTCAAGCAGCACCAGGGGAGGTTTAGGCTGGAGGTTAGGAAGAAATTCTACCGAGAGAGAGAGAGAGAACGCCCATTGGAATGGGCTGCCTGGGGAGGTGGTGGAGTCACCACCATTGGAGGTGTTTAGGAGGAGACTGGATAGGGTGCTTGGTTGCATGGTTTAGTTGATTAGGTGGTGTTGGATGATAGGTTGGACACGATGATCTCAAAGGTCTCTTCCGGTCTATCCTATCCTATCCTATCCTATCCTATCCTATCCTATCCTATCCTATCCTATCCTATCCTATCCTATCCTACCCTACCCTATCCTATCCTACCCTACCCTACCCTACCCTACCCTACCCTATGCTGTCTGAACCCACCTGTGAACTTCAGCTACTGAAAGAAACTGGTATTTCATAAGTAAAGCAAAAGAGAGATCTTGCAAGGATCAGAGAAAGGGAGAGGATGAGAGGAGACTGCAGTTTGTCTCTCTCTCAAGAATTAACAGTAAATGTCATCCTTTCCTTGGAAGTACAACCAAAATATAAAAAAAGTCTTTATCTGAACAAGGCAATTACTGTAATTGAAAGGAATATGAAGAATATGTTTTGTTCAGCAAGCACTGAGAGCCAAAGCATTTGACAGAAGTAATTTTCTTTCAATATCTGCACCTTAATTCTTGGAAATCTGCACTTGGTCAGTCTCTGCAACAAAACCACCACAGGTTCTAAAGAGCTCATGCAGGAATCCCACCAAGTTGTAGTTGCCCCCAAAAGGATCCTTTACTTCCAAAACAAAACCTTCACAGTCCTCAGAGGTCATGGAAATGTTAGACAAAGCCAAAAGCTCAACTTTGTGGGACTCCTTTCCTCTCTTGGGAGCTAATTAGCTATTTTAGTTAAATCTTAAAGTAGGAATGTTGCTAATCCTTGACTTGAAAGTTCTCCAGTACTAAACTGTAATTAAAGAGAGCAACTCTTTCTTCCAATTCAGAAAGTGGTGACTTGGGTTTTCTGATTCCTTTCTTTTCCTTGCCCCCAGAAGAGCCTTGATTTGCAGGAATGCCTCCCTCTCATCCAGCTCCTCCAACAGTGCTTGGGGATGTATTCTGGGTGTCAGCTCTTAGTTTTCACCCTTTCTAGCTGTCTTCAATGTAGGTTTTACGTACTGATGCAAGAAAAGCTGCCTACAGTGGAAATGTAAGACCAGCACGGAAGGATACTGCACTGTCAGTGGTGGAAGGAGAACATGCAAGGGTCCTGATATACGTACAGCAAGGGTCCTGGTATACATGCAGCAAGGGTCCTGATATACATCACAATATCACAGTATCACTTAGGTTGGAAAGGACCTCGAGGATCATCGAGTCCAACCTATCAACACAGACCCCATGACTAGACTATGGCACCAAGTGCCACGTCCAATCTCCTCTTGAACGCCTCCAGGGTCAATGACTCAACCACCTCCCTGGGCAACCCGTTCCAATGACGAATGACTCACACGGTGAAGAACTTCCTCCTCACCTCGAGTCTAAACCTCCCCTGGCGCAGCTTGAGACTGTGTCCTCTTGTTCTGGTGCTGGTTGCCTGGGAGAAGAGACCAACCCCTTCCTGGCTACAACCACCTTTCAGGTAGTTGTAGAGGGCAGTGAGGTCACTCTGAGCTTCCTCTTCTCCAGGTTAAACAATCACAGCTCCCTCAGCCTCTCCTCACAGGGCTGTGCTCAAGGCCTCTCTCCAGCCTTGTTGCCCTTCTCTGGACACGTTCAAGTGTTTCAATGTCCTTCTTAAACTGAGGGGCCCAGAACCGGACACAGGACTCAAGGTGCAGCCTAACCAAAGCAGAGTACAGGGGCACAATGACCTCCCTGCTCCTGCTGGCCACACTATTCCTAATGCAGGCCAGGATGCCATTGGCCCTCTTGTCCACCTGGGCACACTGTTGGCTCATATTCAGGTGGCTGTTGATCAGCATCCCCAGGTCCCTCTCTGTTTGGGAGCTTTCCAGCCACTCCGACCCCACCCTGTAGCTCTGCATGGGATTGCCGTAGCCAAAGTGCAGCACCTGGCACTTGGACTTGTTGAATGCCATCCCATTGGACTCTGCCCGTCTGTTGAGGTCCCTCTGCAGAGCCTTTCTACCCTCTAGCTGACTAACATCTGCCCCTAACTTGGTGTCATCTGCAAACTTGCTGATGACTGACTCTACCCCCTCATCCAGATCATCGATGAATATGTTGAAGAGGACAGGGCCCAGCACTGATCCCTGAGGGACACCACTAATGACATGCATCTAAGGTCCTGATATACATGCAGCAAGGGTCCTGATATACATGCAGCTAGGACTGACATTAGAGAGTCACTAGAAGTGCTTTATGCAAGTACTTCCTAGATATTCACTACAACAACCCATGCACTCTAACTTCGCTTCATGAGTAGGATCATTGAAACAAAATCGTTTTGTCTCACAACTGAAGACAAAAAACTTCTTTCAACATCACAGATAAACCAAATTGTTTTCTATGCTGGGTAGGAGCACAGCACTTTCTCGTGTGGATTCCTTATTAGAGATTCAATTATATTTTCTGAATCACAAAGTAAATCACTATTAGGGTTTTTAAATTGCAACAAATCGCAGCGAGTTGGCTTTCTGGTTACCGTGGTTACAGGTCCCAACAGACCATTCTGTATGATTTTTTTTGTTCTCCCCCACCCAAGATAGCAACAGTCTTTTTAAAAATGTTATCTAGACTACAGCAAGAGATGATTTATAGGACATTTATGCTGACATGCAAATTAGCAGAGCTTTTGTTAATGAGACTGCCACTTGGGCACCAGCACTGGCATCCTTAGACTGAGAACGACAGCTGCTGAAAATTATAGGTCTTAATTCTAAATAAACCATGAATACTCTAAAAATAAACTCCACAGCATTTTGGTATGACAAATATGAAAAATATTTACTGTAACTATCTGACTAACAGATGAATAGGAGTAGAAGATAGTGGCTATTCCTCATGCTGTCATTTCTGAGCACAGGGCTCGTTTCTGCCAGGTGCTTCTCTTCTATTTTGCACGGAGCTTTATGGTTCTTCTATAATAATTTTCACCATCATTAGCAAGCACCTTTAATCTCTTAGAGCTGTGTACCAGGCAATCTGACCCATGTGCTACAATGGATTGGTCTGCAGGGTTTGTTTATCTCCTAAAGCTTTCAGGCAGGCTTAAATGAAAGGAATTTGGTCTAATTTGTAGCCAAAACACCCAGCTAGTTTAAAGGGAAGGCTGTAAGAAGCTAAAGCTGAGGGGATACCTTCTTACTCTCTACAACTCCCTGACAGGAGATTGGAGCCAGTAAGGGTCAGTCTCTTCTCCCTAATTACAAATGGTAGGACAAGAGGAAATGGACCCAGTCACAGAATCAATAAGGTTGGAAAAGACCTCAGAGATCATCAAGTCCAACCTATCACACCCCTCAAGTTGCACCAGTAGAAGTTTAGGTTGGGTATTAGATGAAACTTCTTCACTAAAACTTCTCAAACACTGCAACAGGTTCCCCAGAAGGTGGTTGAATCTCCATCCTTGGAGGTATTTCAAAGGGCTAAAGATGTGGTGCTGCAGGACATGCTTTAGCACCAAACTTGGAGCAGTAAGAGAACGGTTGGACTTGATGATCTTAAAGGGCTTTTCCAACTGAAATCATTCTATGGTTCTAATCACACAGAATGATGCAACAAATGGATTTGCAAGCAATAGATGTGAAACCTACAATAATCATCACCCAGTTCGCTACTAATAACAGATTTTACTAATCTAATCTTAACCTGACAATATACTTAGTTTGTTTGTAATTCAGGACATCATAGAAAACTTTGGTGAAAGTAGAAAAGCAGATTAAATATTCAGCTAACTATTAATTCTGCAATCCATCAAGTTATTAGACCATCTGCTCGGGACTCAAGACTTCCTTGTTATTGACAAAGAAGGGAGAGAGTGTGGGCAGCAGCTGCTTGCTGTAATCCTGTTCAGGTAGACGTATTTGCAGGTGTGGGAGAAAAGTTGTCATTCCATGCTCATTTAACAAACCATACCTAAATTGCTGCTTAAGTACTTCTAATTCATCTAGGTCCACACCAACACAGTCCACTTTCTAACCTGAGGTGAATTGTGTTTTCCATCCTCCACCTTTCAGCTAACTGTGAGTAGCCAGGCATGCAGCAATCAAGAGCCAAAGGACCAGAAAGAGCACGAAGCAGAATATGTTCCTGTTCATGGGACTAACCTGCAACTCAGTAGTGTCCATTCTAATTTCCCTGGACATAAAGAGAGAATTCTCCCCCTTCAGTGAGCTATCAATCATGACTTCTGTGTTCTAACTTACTGTGCAGAAGAATAGCATGGAGAGATGAACATGTGGCCATTCAGAATAGGGATTAGGACATAAAAAGATTAGTTCACTTGTTCTTGCAATGAATTGTGCCAAGAGCCCCGGTTGCCATTCCTCACAGATGGGGCTTCTCTCTGCCAGAAGGTGAAGGAGGTCAGAAGCAGCAGAAGTGAAGTGCTAAGTGTGAGTACAACCCACACCCTATTAGGAGCACACCCACAGTAGAAGGTTATGCAAAATAAAGCTCAAGGAGACATGCAGCAAACACTGACTACTGTTTTTTTGTACTTGTAGATGTGAGCTGACTTTAGAAGGATTGGGCTGCCTCTGCTTGCTGCCTGAATTTCATGAACAGCATGTCTTCAGGAGTGGAACCCATAGGGGTCTTAAGTGGTTGTGTCCCTTGGCTGTTCAACAGGAGTTCAAGCATATTTATTTGACATGTAACCTGCACCTGCACCACTTTTGCATCCATTTCAGGGTTTAGCTATCCAGAAATCACGTAACAATTATAAACTTTAGTCAAAGAAAATAAAGGAGTGATCATGCCTGCAAATAGAATCTTAGAATAGAATTGCTTTGGTCAGAAAAGACCTTTAAGATCACTGAGCCCAACCATTTTCTACCTCTGCTAAACCATGTCCCTCAGAACTACATCTTTGCCTCTCTGAAACACCTTCAGGGATGGGAATGCAACCACCTCCCTGGGGAGCCTGTTCCAGTGTTTGAGAACCATTTGGGGAAAGAATTTCATGCCTGATGTCCAACCTAAACCTCCAGACATTGAACTGTTCATTGAAAACTGTACACAAAATGAAAATGGGGAGGAAAGAAAGAAGGGGGGGAAAGAAAGAAGGGGGGGAAAGAAAGAAGGGGGGGAAAGAAAGAAGGGGGGAAAGAAAGAAGGGGGGAAAGAAAGAAGGGGGGAAAGAAGGGGGGGAAAGAAAGGGGAGGAAAGAAGGGGGGGAAAGAAGGGGGGGAAAGAAGGGGGGAAAGAAGGGGGAAAGAAGGGGGAAAGAAGGGGGAAAGAAGGGGGAAAGAAGGGGGGGAAAGAAGGGGGGGAAAGAAGGGGGGAAAGAAGGGGGAAAGAAGGGGGGGAAAGAAGGGGGGAAAGAAGGGGGGAAAGAAGGGGGGAAAGAAGGGGGGAAAGAAGGGGGGAAAGAAGGGGGGAAAGAAGGGGGGAAAGAAGGGGGGAAAGAAGGGGGGAAAGAAGGGGGGAAAGAAGGGGGAAAGAAGGGGGGAAAGAAGGGGGGAAAGAAGGGGGGAAAGAAGGGGGGAAAGAAGGGGGGAAAGAAGGGGGGAAAGAAGGGGGGAAAGAAGGGGGGAAAGAAGGGGGGAAAGAAGGGGGGAAAGAAGGGGGGAAAGAAGGGGGGAAAGAAGGGGGGAAAGAAGGGGGGAAAGAAGGGGGGAAAGAAGGGGGGAAAGAAGGGGGGAAAGAAGGGGGGAAAGAAGGGGGGAAAGAAGGGGGGAAAGAAGGGGGGAAAGAAGGGGGGAAAGAAGGGGGGGAAGAAGGGGGGAAAGAAGGGGGGAAAGAAGGGGGGAAAGAAGGGGGGGAAAGAAGGGGGGAAAGAAGGGGTGGGGGGAAAGAAGGGGTTATATATGCCTTTGTTTGAGGGATCCAAACTCCTCAGAAGGAAAACAACATATCTTCAAGGAATTATCATTACAGTCTGCATTCTCACAGGCTTAAAATCTTATCCTTTCTAATACTTTGTGATGTTCAAAGCAGAATAATTGTTTATATTTCCCACAAGTAGAAATGTATTGTCTCATTTCATTTTCAATTACTTAGCCCTATCAGCCGGTTGGGATAGAAACGGTGGGATAGCCAGCTCTATGTACGGAGAGTCACAACACTGAGAACTGCAGCACTCCCAAATTACTTCCACCAACAATAGAGAGCTAATTTCCTTTAACTGCTGTGGCTCCTATTAGAAGTTATTATAATAGCTGGCTTCTTAAAATCTAAAAGCTTCCTTCACAGTACACTTCCAACATCAGTTATCTTGGTGTGACGCTTCTGAGAAAAAAAAAAAACCCAGAAGATCAGCAGCTTCAATTATTTATTAAAACCAGGTGCTCACAGACAAATGTGTTGTGAGCTCCAGAGAGGAAAATGAGACTGTCTGGGAGAACTGTATTACATTTGGCTGATTCCTAATACAATAAAACCAAAGAGAATTATCGCAACTGATCATAAAACACTAATTATCTACCAATTCCCCAACTTATTTTCATTGCTGCATACAAATATATGCAGAGCAAAAGTTCTTGCAAGTGTTAGAGGTATTAAATAAGTTGTTGGAGGAAGAGCAGAAAATTGATGATAGAGAATAAAACTAATGGACCTTGGCAGCACTGTCTGCTTAAGTTCTTCCTTTCTGCTTCATTCTTTCATTGTCCATTTAGTTTAGGGCTACCAGTAAAAACCTGTGAGTCCACTGATGTTACAGTGCCCAAACTCTTCACAGTATCACTAAGGTTAGAAGAGACCTCAAGGATCATCGAGTCCAACCTGTCACCACAGAGCTCATGACTAGACCATGACACCAAGTGCCACATCCAATCCCCTCTTGAACACCTCCAGGGACAGTGACTCCACCACCTCCATGGGCAGCACATTCCAATGAGGAATGACTCACATGGTGAAGAACTTCCTCTTCACTGTGAGTCTAAACCTCCTCTGACGCAGCTTGAGACTGTGCCCTCTTGTTCTAGTGCTGGTTGCCTGGGAGAAGAGACCAACCCCCACCTGGCTACAACCACCTTTCAGGTAGTTGTAGAGGGCAATGAGGTCTCCCCTGAGCCTCCTCTTCTCCAGGCTAAACAATCCCAGCTCCCTCAGCCTCTCCTCACAGGGCTGTGCTCAAGGCCTCTCCCCAGCCTTGTTGCCCTTCTCTGGACACGTTCAAGTGTTTCGATGTCCTTCTTAAACTGAGGGGCCCAGAACTGGACACAGGACTCAAGGTGTGGCCTAACCAATGCAGAGTACAGGGCACAATGACGTCCCTGCTCCTGCTGGCCACACTATTCCTAATGCAGGCCAGGATGCCATTGGCCTTCTTGGCCACCTGGGCACACTGCTGGCTCATATTTAGGCGGCTGTCGATCAGCACACCCAGGTCCCTCTTCATTTGGCAGCTCTCAGCCACTCTGACCCCAGCCTGTAGCCCTGCATGGGGTTGCCATGGCCAAAGTGTAGCACCCAGCACTTGGATTTGTTAAATGTCATCCCATTGGATTCTGCCCATCTGTCCAGTTGGTCGACGTCCCTCTACAGAGCCTTTCTACCCTCTAACTGACTAACATCTTGACACAGAATGCAAAGAAAAAACAACCCAATCAAACCCAAAAGCAGTCTTTAGCACTATTTATCTTCTGTGAGCTGTTTTCCTTTTGATCCAGCATCACCCAGCCTGCTTCAGTATTCATCCTTTGGTTTAACTGCTTCCTAGTTGTACTGGAGATGATCTCTCCTGAGAAGACTGTCTTCAATGCTGGTTCATTAGTAAGCACATGTTAGGAGGACTGTCCATCCTGTCCTTAGAGGACACAGACTCACGCTGCACCAGGGGAGGTTTAGGCTGGAGGTTAGGAAGGAGTTCTTCCCAGAAAGAGTGATTGCCCATTGGAATGGGCTGCCTGGGGAGGTGGTGGAGTTGCCATCACTGGAGGTGTTTAGGAGGAGACTTGATGGGGTGCTTGGTGCCACAGTTTAGTTGATTAGGTGGCGTTGGATGATGGGTTGGATGCGATGATCTTGAAGGTCTCTTCCAACCTATTCCATTCTATTCCACCCAAACCAGGCATTTACATGCAGCACACACTTCAGGCTTAATATTAAGACAAGTCTTGCAGTGGTAATCAAGTTGTTCTATTTGATTTTTTTTCTTTTAATGGTAAGCATTTATTTCTGAAGTTCTACCTGACTATCCATTAAGTGCTGAAGTATCAGGTCACAGAGGGGAATAATCTTTTATATTGTCTATACATAATTTAACTCTTAATTCAGAAGGGGAAAAAAAAGTATCTCTAGTGTTAAATAAAGCAAATTATTCTCATGTGCATTAGTGTTTTCTTTACCTGACATACAATCTGTGCTTTCAGGTATGTGCAACAGAAGTCTAGAAGCTTTCCCATTTATGCTCTTTATACAGCAAAATCTGTGACTGAGATCAACAAGATCTCAGAATTGTACAACATCAGCCTTTGCACAGAGGCTTCTTAGAACATAGAAAGTGAGAAAGCATTGCAAGAAGCTATAACAAAGAAGAGGTCTGAGTGTCAATTCTAAAATGATCCTAGGACACAAGTCACCACCCTTGCTCTCACTTTTACCTAAACTCTGTGCAAACCCTGGCATTGGATATGTTAATCAAAATCCTGTTAGTTGCTCTATGAATGCTAATAAAAACATCCAAGGCACTGCTTTAAAAACCAAAATACATTCAAATACTGTGCTGCTGATGCTGAGTTTCACAAATAGAGGATTAATATAATGAAGAGTGCAGTCTAAATAGGATACAGTGGAGCCCACACACATTTGTGGATGTACTGAATATAGATTATTGTCCCTTGGTCCATTATGGAAATAACTAACACCACATTCTATCAAATAAATTAACCATATATCTGAAATACCTTACAGGTTTGGCTTTTAAGGAATAGGTTTGTTTTTAAAGTGTCTTGAGACAGAAGGGTTTCTGCTATCTTCTTGTCTTTCCCTGTTGCCCTCCCCAAAGTTTTTGAGCCAACATATTTAACAAAGGCACAAAGGCTTAAAGGGAATTTGTCTTCCTAAGTGCTGATAGTAAATTGGAGACTAGAAAAAGGGGAGGTGAACAACTCACTGTGTGCACAGCTACATCCTGAGATACAGTTTCCCATGAGGAAGGTAGGCGGCATGCAACAGCTCCACACCCCAGCTGAAGGCAGCTGGGCCAGCAATCTGCACATATCTAGTTGCAGACTAATGACAAAATGCTTTATCTGCAGGGGTGTCACAGACAGATCCAGGAAGGAACAGATGTTATTGCCATGGAAGACAGATCTGAGAGATTAAAGGACAAAAGTATGTAGGAAACCAGGCACTCTCATTAGCTCTACAGCTGATAGAACAGCTAGTACTATACTTCCATATATTCACTAGGATGCTCAAGACACAGCACCTTCCTACATGGCTAAGTGGGAGCCTTTCAATGTTTTGTGGTATGGGTGGTGCCTATACATTGGCAGATAATATTGGTTAACAAGATATCATTTTTTTGTGGGGTGACTGCCAGAGCAGAAGGACACATGGTGTTCCCATGATGAGAGGCATGCCTAAATGTCTTGTTTGAAGTCCACAACAGAAAGAGTGAGGGAGGTACCACAGGCGATGTTTTCCCTTGGAAGATTTACTGAACCGAAGCACCCAGGCTCTTGTTGCCTACAAATATACTGGCCCCATGGTGCAGATTCTAGTTAAGAAATGTCCCACAGATGACTGGCCACTACATTTCATTTTTCCTCAAGGCGCAAACCTGAGGACCTCTAGCTCTTAATTTCACAAAATATCAAGGCTTGGCTTCACTGGAGACAGTCTGCCAAGGACAGCTCTTGCTTCACATTTATATGTACCAAGTCCCAACACAGAGAAGGGCTGTGCTCACAAATCACTGCAACCACCAAAAGACAGCTAATTTCCTTTAAGCATATAATAAGGATATGCCTGCCACAGGATGGGCAGGCAGCCCTTTCCAAGAGATTCTTTTTGGCCCTAAGACAGGATATTTGTGTAATGATAGGTAAATTAAGCCTTTTGTCTTTGAATCCAAGATATTTAGAATTGTTTTCTTGGTGGCTACAAGCTCAAATATGTTTATACTTAGGTTTACAGTTACAAGGCTTCCCTCTGCTCCAAGATTCCTTTCGCAAGGGAACAGCAAAGTGAGTAACATTACTAAGCAGACAGAAATGGAAATAGTGTAGCCCCTAAATGTTCAACAGTGTTGGAACCAGCCAAAGTGTGTGAATTATGGGCAGGCTTTGTCCAGCATAATTGTGATATAAATTGTTGAAAAACACAGGTGTATATATATGGTACTTTTCAATATCACTGCTTTAGGGAGCATTGAATTGATTGGTATGTTTTAATATTCTATTTAACAAGTCATAGGATCAACAAGGCTGGAAAAGACCTCAAAGATCATTAAGTCCAACCTCTCACCCAACACCTCCTGACTACTAAACCATGGCACCAAGTGCCACATCGAATCCCCTCTTGAGCACCACCAGGGACAGGGACTCTACCACCTCCCTGGGCAGCACATTCCAATGGCAAACTACTCCTTCTGGAAAGAACTTTCTCCTCACCCCCAGCCTAAACTTCCCCTGGCACAGCTTGAGACTGTGTCCCCTTGTCCTGCTGCTGGCTGCCTTGGAGAAGAGACCAGCCCCCACCTGGCTTCAGGTAGTTGTAGAGAGCAATCAAGTCTCCCCTGAGTCTCCTTCAGTCTAAGCAACCCCAGCTCCCTCAGCCTCTCCTCACAGGGCTGTGTTCGAGACCTCTCCCCAGCCTTGTTGCCCTTCTCTGGACACATTCAAGAGTCTCGATGTCCTTCTTAAACTGAGGAGCCCAGAACTAGACACAGGACTCAAGGTGTGGCCTAACCAGTGCTGAGCACAGGGCAGAATGACTTCCCTTCTCCTGCTGGTCACACTATTCCTAATGCAGGCCAGGATGCCCTTGGCCTTCTTGGCCACCTGGGCACACTGCTGGCTCACGTTCAGCCAGCTGCCCATGTCCTGCCATCTAAGAGCTGATGTCCTTTCCTTTTCTAAGTGGGGAATTTTATTTACACAAAAAAGAATCACAAAAGACCATTTCCAGATTGTAGAAGTAGTTCAAGATCTCTGACAGAGATTCTGAGTAAGAACAAAATACTTTGTCAAAAACACCTTTGCCTGACAGGTTTTTAGTCCCCTGCAGGCTCTGGACTGAACTGACTGCTGATACTGGAGAAGTTTTGTTGACTATGATGGAAAAAATGCCTGAGTTCATAGGGGGGCTTAATTTGTTTCTTCATAATTTCCTAGTTTTTTTTTCCAGAAGTTTCCTAGCTTTGGGGAAGACTGGCCAGATTTTGTAATTAGAGCTACATAAAAAAAAAGACTGAGGCAAGCATTGGTTGGAATTGTCTCAATCTTACATTAATTATTGTCCACTTACGAGACAAGCAGTAGTTGCCAGCTTAATCGTTTTATGAGACTCCATTTATCATTCATGCTAAAATGGCCCTGGGTAGGTTCTTTTTATCCATTATAAATCAAAATAAATAATGAATAATGATAAGTAATTGCAACTAATGAATCAGACATGGCATTCCTTATTCCCACTACATCAACTCTGCACACGTGCAGCGCTCAGGAGGAGCGGAGCCATCTTCACGGCCAGCAAAAGAGGGTGCAGACAGCAGGGAGGGTCACACTGCTAACCCGAAGGACTCTTGCAGCATGAAAGGATAACCTGAAATTAATATGGATGCTTTAAAAACAAAGGAAGAGAGCAGTGCTTGTTTTCCTGTTTCAGAGCTTTCAGGTGGACCTGACCACAAGTGAAATGGTTTTTTCCCTAGCTATGAGTAGCATGAAGGCTACAGATGAGAAATGGCACTCAGGTCTGCACTGCTTCCATATCTTTTTTTTCCAAGCCATTTACAAAATCTCTTAGTTCTATAAAAATAGATTTGTGGATCCTTGCCAGACTTTCTTAAATACATTTCATGCTTACTAAAGCAGTCCCATAACAAATTTACACGTTTCCCATTGACAGTTTTGGCTAATATATATCCCATACAGTGGTGATTTAAAAACTAGGAAGCATTTTTATTGTTGGGGGAAGAGTAAGAGCTCTCACAAGCAGATAAGATGATAAAAAGAAAAACAGTTCATATACAAGCACTTTTCATTGCTTTATACAACTTCTAGGTCATCCAAAACTCAACATGTACACAAAGCTTAAGCTTTTTTCATCAATACCCTTAGTTGCAGGAAGGAATGCTGAAAGGAACAGGTCAGCAGGTGTAATTAACAAGTGGCTCAGAGGCTGGTGCTACCAAAAGACTTTGGGTTTTTTTGATCTTGGGGATCTTTCTATAGCACTAGGTCAGCTAGCAACAGATGGAATACATCTGTCCCAGAGGAGGAGAAAGATCTTAGCACATAAGAATGGCCTATCCCTCAAAGGGAAAAAGGTTCCTACCTGAAGGGAGGCTGTAGCCAGGTGGGGCTTGGTCTCTTCTCCCAGGCACCCAGCACCAGAACAAGAGGACACAGTTTCAAGCTGCGCCAGGGGAGGTTCAGGCCGGATATTAGGAAGAAGTTCTTCATAGAAAGAGAGATTGGCCATTGGAATGTGCTGCCCAGGGAGGTGGTGGAGTCACCATCACTGGAGGTGTTTAGGAAGAGACTTGATGTGGTACTTGTTGCCATGGTTTATTTGATTAGGTGGTGTTGGGTGATAGGTTGGACTCAATGATCTCAAAGGTCTCTTTCAACCTGGTTAATTCTATTCTATTCTATTCTATTCTATTCTATTCTATTCTATTCTATAGCATATGAAAATTAGGGAACCATTATACTTATCTACCCTAATTGAGTAGTAGCCAAAGGTATTTGATACAGGAGGAATCTAGACAACATACACAGCAATTCTGCATGCAATGTAAGGCTGAGCCACCATCACAAGGTCTGAGAGATCAAAACTCTAATTTCTAATAAATTTAGCCAACAAATGAGGCCTCACTATCAGAACTGATGAACAAACTAGGCCAAAATTTTGCTGCAATTAGAAAACAAAAAAATAAAATAGTGCAAAAGTTTTTCAGGTGAAGAAAAGGTTTGGTTTGGTTTCATCTGAAACTCACTTTTTGGGCAATACTTCAGAAATAAAGACTAACTTCAGGGGGGAAAAAGAGTATTTTGGGATAAGAAATGGGAATACTTTGTCCTAGAGATCTGGGGCTTTTTGGTGGTTTTGCTTTTTCAAATCCTTTTAGTCAAAACAGTTTGCTAAGTTTGATACAATTTGCTCACTTCAATCAGAGAGCCATGCCACAATGGAAAGTGGCACACAAGAAAACCACTTCTCCTATAAAGTCTGTGGAAAATAGTTCTGTGACAGTATTCATGGTGGTCCTGTAGGAATAGCTGCATGACAAGAACATCTCTGTTACATCCTTAGACATAATGGGAGTCCAGATCTGACAAGAAAACCTAGCTACAGCTAACTGCAAGGAGGTTGTAGCAAGGTGGGTTTTGGTCTGTTCTCTCAAGTAACAGGATGAGAAGAAACAGCCTCAAGTTTCACCAGGGGAAGTTTAGGTTGGGCATTAGGAAAACTTTGTCAGGCACAGCATCAAAGACTTTTGTCCCTAATCAAATTATCACTTGCATTGCTACTAGCTGCATTTTCAAACACATGAAGTCTTCAGAGTTGCCTTTAATGTCTAACTGGAATTCCCTGTGAGCACCCACAGAGAATCATCTCTAACCTCCTTTAAATACCTCCTTGAAATGTTCTGCTGCCTGACAGTGATTAAGTCTCTGCTAGGCTGGCAATGCTTCCTCTTCAGCTGAGCAGTTCTGTCTCCTTGTTTCAACCCACTTCCCCATCTGTCTGTAGCAACCTGCCATCCCTTGTCTTATAACCTCTGGGCAAGGGCAGTATTTCCATGCAGTGTTTATACACTAGCTGCTACAACAGGATTCTGATGTGACTGAGAAGGTAAGTTTTCCTCAAATACTGCCAGAACATGTTCAAACACACATAAGACATACGAGGAACAGCTAAGGGAACTGGCATGGTTTAGTTCAAAGGCTGAGGGAAGATCTTCTCACACTCTAAGAACTACCACAAAAGGAGGTTGTAGTGAAGCTGGGGTCGGTCTCTTCTCCCTAATGACAAGTGACAGGATGAGAGTAAACAGCCTCAAGCTTCACCAGGGGAGCTTTAGGCTGGGTATTAGAAAAAAACCTTCACTGAAGCTTCTCAAACACTGGAACAAGGCTCCTCAGGGAGGTGCTTGAATCTCCATCCCTGGAGGAGTTTAAAAGCAGCAGACATGGAGCTGAGGGTTTAGCACCAGACTTGGTAGAGTTAGACAGTGATTGGACTCAACAGCTTAAAAACAATTCTATGATTCTGTGATAAATAAAAGTGTTGTTGTTCTGAGTTAAGCTTCTGGTCCCCATTTATAACAAAGCATTCAGCACCCCAAAAGAATTGAATGCCACTGTGCCTGTAAAATACCACTGTCCTTTGGGCACTGAGGGCTTGGCAGAAAGCTGTGGCTAACCTGTACATAAAACTCAGTAGAAGAGAGGAATTGTTTTAGGTAGGGCTTATGCTGCTCTCTATCAGCAGGCTCATTGCAGAGCACTTCACCATTAGTGTCTTAACACCATTCCTTCCTAGGAACATGCAACCAGGATGTGCCAGAGCCCTTCCAGGCGGGAGCTGAACTTGTTCCCTCCCCTGTTCCTGTGGGGAGGATCTCCCTTAACATGGGAGGAAACAGTACCACGGCCCTGCTGTACCTCACAGAGACATCAACTCATGCTGAGTGTTCCTGAGGATCTGTCCTTCCAAATCCAAACAGGAACAAATATCTCTTAGTCCAATCTTATCAAGAGAATATGTATACCCCTTATCAGGGGAACATGTAAGTCTCTTTTTAACAGGTGGGCAAGAGAGAGAGGCTGCAAATGTCTGGTTTCCAGGCTCTGCTCTCATAACTCATGGTCCCTTCCAACCCTGACTGATACTATGATACTATACTATGATAGCTCACTATTAATAAGCAGAAGTGATCAAAGACAAACAAAATAATTCATTCCTACACTACAGAAAACTAGACAGAAGGACTGTCCTAGAATGGAAGAATATTTTGCAACAGGAATGCAGGCACTGAAGCATGGCAAACAAAAGGCACACATCTGAAAAGACATCTGTATTTGCAGGACTGGAGCCAGCATTACTAACTCATGGATTCTATAATATTACTTAATCATTATATTTACAGAGATTTAGCTGAGCACATTTTCTTTTTTGGTCTGTAATGGGAAACAGCAGAGATGTTTTAGTAAACCAGACCTGAGCTGTGAAACCAGGGAACTTCTCACATGATGGTTTTGCCTTTGCAATGAAAACTGCAGAAAGCAGGATTTTAACCAACTGAAGCCTGTTTTAACTGTCTAAGAAAGCCTGAAGAGAGGCAGGAATAGGAATCTGATTCAATGTAGGGAAATCTTATGGATGGCTAAGAATTCTGGATACTAGAAGAGGGTGTGTCACATGCTTGCACACACAGAAGAAGCTGACCAGGGAATTCTAGGTCCATAACAAAGCTGTACAGTAATCCTCCACTAATCTACCAAAATATGCACACATACAGTATCACAGTACCACAGTATAACTAAGGTTGGAAAGGACCTCGAGGATCATCGAGTCCAACCTATCAACACAGACCCCATGACTAAACCATGGCACCAAGTGCCACGTCCAATCCCCTCTTGAACGCCTCCAGGGAGGGTGACTCCACCACCTCCCCGGGCAGCCCGTTCCAATGACGAATGACTCGCTCGGTGAAGAACTTCCTCCTCACTTCGAGTCTAAACTTCCCCTGGCACAGCCTGAAACTGTGTCCCCTTGTTCTGGTGCTGGTTGCCTGGAAGAAGGGGCCAACCCCTTCCTGGCTACAACCACCTTTCAGGTAGTTGTAGAGGGCAATGAGGTCTCCCTTGAGCCTCCTCTTCTCCAGGCTAAGCAATCCCAGCTCCCTCAGCCTCTCCTCACAGGGCTTGTGTTCAAGGCCTCTCACCAGCCTACCAGGGGTAGGTGCTTCCCCCCTATTTTTTCACTCTCAGTTCTGGAAAGAATCATCCAACAGTTTGACAGCCTTAAAATATTTGAAATAATCATTCTCCAGAAGGTCATTATCAGTCTTAATAAAGCCCTTATATTCCAAATTGATCCTCTTTCTGGACCATCCATGGAGCTAAATAAACATCACTGCTGTGATGACAAAACACCACCTCTGTGGAGGAAAAAAAATAATCCACTGCACAAGACAGAGCTCAGTTCCTCCCTTTAAATGCTCAGATTGCCCTTTGTAGTGAAATTGCTGAAAAGGAAACAACATATTAAATGTCAAATTGACCTGGGGCAGATGATATTACTGGATTTTAGCCATCAAATATTTCCTTTTTTTAATTTAATTGGCTCTTAGTCTCTATGAACACAAACTGCTCAGGAGGAAAAAGCTTTTATCTTTGTTTTGCTCTTGCAGATTTGGTCACACAGAGTGTACAAAGATGAGCGTATCCTTGCACACTGTACATCAGGTCCTTTGTAGAGTATGAGACTTTGAGGGCTTATTCTTCTTCTGAACACAAAGCACCAGCACAGAAAGAGCAGCATGGCGAGCTGAAACAATAGCTGGCATTACCCATGTGAGCTGTGTGTTCCAAGTAATTAGCTTTTATAACTAGCAGTTAGCATGAGGGAAGAAGCTCAGACCAAATGATTGCCACAGTGTCAAAACAGATGCCCAGATGCTTAGTGAACAATATGAAACTTGTATTAAATGGGAACTAAGAAAAACAATTAATTCCAGGCTTTTTTTTCCAAATAACCCTCAGAATTTGACACCTCCTGTTGATAACTGCCTATGGAAAGGTAAAGTTAATGGAAAGTTGTACTTTAAAGTGAATAAAGGTGGAATGAATCCCCCTTCACTCAGCACCTGTGGCTTACAAACTTATTTATGAATGTGTGCATCTCTGCTCTGCTCTTCAAGTTTTATCCTGCTGTCACACCAAAAATAAACTCATACAAAACTAGAAATTATCAAGATTCTAGTATTTTCTGTAACAAGCATAGCAATATTATATATTTCAGAGCATCTTCGGAGCTTCTCTTTGTACAGAATCATGTATGAGCACAGCCAGACCACTGAAACTCATAGACCAGGGAAGGGCAACAAGGCTGGTGAGAGGCCTTGAGCACAAGCCCTATGAGGAGAGGCTGAGGGAGCTGGGATTGTTTAGCCTGGAGAAGAGGAGGCTCAGGGGTGACCTCATTGCCCTCTACAACTACCTGAAGGGTGGTTGTAGCCAGGAAGGGGTTGGTCTCTTCTCCCAGGCAACCAGCACCAGAACAAGACGACACAGTCTCAAGATGTGCCAGGGGAAGTTTAAGCTCAAGGTGAGGAGGAAGTTCTTCATGGAGAGAGTCATTCGTCATTGGAATGTGCTGCCTGGGGAGGTGGCGGAGTCCCCATCCCTGGAGATGTTCAAGAGGAGATTGGACGTGGCACTTGGTGCCATGGTCTAGTCATGAAGTCTGTGGTGACAGGTTGGACTCAATGATCCTCGAGGTCTCTTCCAACCTTAGTGATACTGTGATACCAGCATGTCCTGACAGCCAGCAAAAAAATAAAGATGGAGTAGAAATTGTTGACTTCTGACAGCTTCACAGCTATGATGAAAGGTCTCAAAAAGAGTAGAAAAGCATTTCACCCTGCTATTTTAAATCAATTACCATAATGATAGAACAACAGAACCATCCTTATTGGCTTAAATGTAGTTGCTGCAAGTTAGCTGATACTTTTTAATAAACTTAAGGCCAGCAAAGAAACACCTTTAGGATATGGTTTTTTTTGACAATTAAAAACTGTGCTATCATATCACTTGGTATTTTAAATTTATAAGCCATAAAGAGCTTATTTCTCCCCCTTGTCACTTACAAGTAATAGTTTTGCATGGGAAAGAATGAAGTATTACCTCAAATGTGCCTGTGTGAATAATTACAGATGCTGTAGCCCATTGTTTAGTTACCACAGAAATGAAGGCAGGTGGCATAAAAGCAGCACTGAGCAACCTCCCACCCCATTGTGATGCCTTTTTACAAAGCATATCTGTTCTGATATTTCTTATCAGTTCAAGGATATCAAGGACTAGTTTCTACATCATTTATATATATATTTTGAGTTTGCAGCATGCTTCCTTTTGGACCTTTAAGAGCCATCCCTAGAGGTGTTCAAGAGGGGATTGGACGTGGCAGTTGGTACTATGGTCAATGAGGTGTTGGGTGACAGGTTGGACTTGAGGATCCTTGAGGTCTTTTCCAAACTTGTTAATGCTATGATTCTACTCTATGATTTTAAATTCTGTCAAAAGAATACTAACCTTCTCACAGCACAGCTGACCACTACAAATAGAGTTTTAAGGAAGGTTTTCATGAATGAAGTGCAGCATGTTTAGCGAAAAAAGAAGTCTCTTCCTTTGAGATTGCTCTATCCATTTGATTATGTTCTTCATTTCCTATTTACTCCTATCAGGCAGCTTCACATTTGATACAGTCACCATTCATTAAGGTACTTACACATGTGTGGGGTACTTCTGAAGTCAATTACTCATGGGACTGAAAACCAAGCCTGTTTTTAGCCACCTCGCTAAAGAGCAACCACACTGAATTTTCATTCAAGTCAATGATAGGACTCAATGAATTTTGACCAACAACACTGAAGTCCTAAACCACAATTCCTGTGAATTCTGCCTGGGTGGATATCTGCATCCAGTTTATATTGTTTTGCCATAATATTATGGCTGATTAGCTGATTCTCACACCTGGGAGAACCTACACTGCAGTTTAATTGTGTCCCAAGCCGGCTCTTTCCTGTTCCTACAGTTGTTACTCTGCCGTGGTCCCACACCTGGTGATGTGCTTATGCTGGTGCAAAGGATCAACCGACTGCAGCCACCTTCATATTCAAATCATAGAATCATATAATCCCAGAATCATTAAAGTTGGAAAAGACCTCTAAGACCACCAAGTCCAGCTGCCAATGATCTAAAGCATTTCAACACTGAAACTTTATAGAATTCCATGAGCAAAGTGTAACAAGCATTTGGGATCATAAAAGACTATTAATTAAGCACACTTCAAATATTTCTGACTGCTCCTCAGCCTCTCATTAATAATTAGCTAATTAATCATAAGTATCTTAAATGCTTCATGATGTTTTTGAATGTTTTGGTTCCCTTGATGTTTCAGGCAAATAATATTTGTATTTTCCTAGTTTAACTTGAAAGAAAAATAAGTGCTAAAACAACAACATTGTAGAAATGACCTTTCCATTCATGAAACAAGTCTTCTGAGGAGGGGCTGAGGGAAGTGGGGTGGTTTAATCTGGAGAAAAAAGGGAGAGGAGACCTCTACAACTCCCTGAAAGGAGGTTGGAGCAAGGTGGGAATGGAATGGAATGGAATGGAATGGAATGGAATGGAATGGAATGGAATGGAATGGAATGGAATGGAATGGAATGGAATGGAATGGAATGGAATGGAATGGAATGGAATGGACCAGACCAGGTTGGGAATGACCTTTGAGATCATTGAGTCCAACCTATCACCCAACACCATCTAATTAACTAAACCATGGCACCAAGTGCCCTGTCCAGTCTCTTCCTAAACACCTCCAGTGATGGTGACTCCACCACCTCCCTGGGCAGCACATTCCAACAGCTAACAACTCTCTCTGGGAAGAACTTTCTCCTCACCTCTAGCCTCAATCTTCCCTGGCACAGCTTGAGACTGTGTCCTCTTTTTCTGGTGCTGGTTGCCTGGGAGAAGAGACCAAGAGTATCAGGCAATACAAGAAGAAGAAATGGCCTGAAATCGTGCCATGAAAGGTTTAGATTGGATAATAGCAAAAAATATATATAAATTCTTTACTGCAAGAGTGGTCAGGCTTTGGAACAGGCTGCCCAGGGAGGTGGAGGAATCACCACCCCTGGAGATGTTCAAAAAGTCTAAGATATATTGCACTTTGGGACATAGTTTAATGGCCATGGTGATTTGGGCTTGCTGGTTGGACTCAATGACCTTAGAGGTCTTTTCCAGCTGAAACAATTCTATGCTTCTATGATTTAAGAACCTTTGTTAGAGTTCAAAATTACTTATGATTGGGAAAAGATTAAAAAATGGGAATGACTATAAAGTCAAGCCAGTCATGGTGCTATATAGCCAGTCATACTTCCTTTGGCTGTTGTGCTTTCTATTGTGTCTTGTCTATATTCTCCGTTATCTGTATCACTTATACACAAGAAATGAGGTAGAGCAGAAAATTATCTTTAATGGAGGCATGGCAATAATTTTTAGGAAGGCCTGTATGGTTCTCAAAAGCTCAAGCCACACTGTCTGAACATAGCCAGGCCCAATGTCATTAAAGCCACTGCACTCTCATTAACACATTGTGACACTGGTATTTTTCCAGCAGCCTGTCTCAAACAGAGAGCATGACATGATGCCTTGGGGAAAGTAATGAACAGTTATGGAATAATCTGCCTGTTGGGGATATTTCTTCTTGACTTCTAACCCTGAAAGGCATATTGCTTACAAATTCTTTATTTGATCTAATACAAAGTCAAAAGAAGCATGCAAATGTCTAATTCAATTAAAAACCAAAACATGGAATGGAATGGAATGGAATGGAATAGAATAGATAAACCTTTATTAGAATAAACCAAACCAGGTTGGAAGAGACTTTCAAGATCATCGTGTCCAACCCATCAACCAATCCAACCCACCCAAACAGCTAACCCATGGCACCAAGCACCCCATCAAGTCTCCTCCTGAACACCTCCAATGACGGTGACTCCACCACCTCCCCGGGCAGCCCATTCCATAGCGCAATCACTCTTTCTGTATAGAACTTCTTCCTAACATCCAACCTGAACCTCCCCTGGCGCAGCCTGAGACTGTGTCCTCTTGTTCTGGTCCTGGGTGCCTGGGAGAAGAGACCATCATCAGCCTGTCTACAACCTCCCTTCAGGTAGTTGTAGAGAGTGATAAGGTCACCCCTGAGTCTCCTCTTCTCCAGGCTAAGCAACCCCAGCTCCCTCAGCCTCTCCTCATAGGGCTTGTGTTCCAAACCCCTCACCAACTTTGTTGCTCTTCTCTGGACTCGTTCCAGCAAGTCAACCTCCTTCCTAAACTGAGGGGCCCAGAACTGGACACAGGACTCGAGGTGTGGCCTAACCAGTGCAGTGTACAGGGGCACAATGACCTCCCTGCTCCTGCTGGCCACACCATTCTTGATGCAGGCCAGGATGCCATTGGCCCTCCTGGCTGCCTGGGCACACTGCAGGCGCATGTTCAGCCTACCATCAACCAGCACCCTCAGGTCCCTCTCTGCCTGGCTGCTCTCCAGCCACTCTGACCCCAGCCTGTAGCACTGCCTGGGGTTGTTGTGGCCAATGTGCAGAACCCGGCACTTGGATGCGTTAAATCTCATGCCGTTGGATTCTGCCCATCTGTCCAGCCTGTCGAGGTCCCTCTGCAGAGCCTCTCCACCCTCCAGCAGATCAACTCTTGCGCCCAGCTTGGTGTCGTCAGTAAATTTACTGATGATGGACTCAATGCCCACATCCAGATCATCAATAAAGATGTTAAAGAGCACAGGGCCCAGCACTGATCCTTGGGGCACACCACTAGTGACTGGCTGCCAGCTGGATGTGGCACCATTCACCACCACTCTCTGGGCTCGGCCATCCAGCCAGTTCCTAACCCATCGCAGTGTGCTCCCGTCCAAGCCATGGGCTGACAGCTTGGCCAGCAGTTTGTTATGGGGGACGGTGTCAAAGGCCTTGCTGAGGTCCAGGTAGACTACATCAACAGGCCTCCCCACATATAGACCAGACCAGACCAGGTTGGACATCTGTATGAAGATCTTGGCCTCCATTCTATCCTGCCTGTGATAATGAGAGTCACACACTGTCTGCACTTACACAAGTTGTGTTTCACAAAAGTGCAATTTTGTTCTCTGTTTCCTTTCAGTTATCCATTCTTATACGATAACCAAATGTAACTATGAGACTGCGCTTTATCTTCCCTGGGTGTATCTACTTACTCAATTTGTGACTTCTTCTCTTTATTCCTTTCTAATTTAAAATGTTATGATGAGTCATAATGTGGATTTTTTTTTCTACTCAGCCTCCCTTCACATGCCTCCTCTGTTTCCTGAATTATCTTTTCTGACCAGAAGTGAATGTCATATTCTAGCTGAAGGGTTTTAATTGACTTCCATGTACCATAGCACTATTTTCTATCCACTTAATCATCCCAGCACCCTGCTTGCTTTTTCAGTTCCTGCTGCAGTCATCGAACAACCTCTGACAATGTCAGGTCTTCCCTGCTCAGTTGGAACCTGGCAATGTGTATGGCTATCTCAAGTGGCACCTCCCAATGAGGCCTGACTTTTGTCAGCTGTGACATATGTCAGTCACTGAGATAATCACTCCTCTGGCACTGATGTGCTTGTTTGTAGGTCTATTCTCATCACCACTGGTTTTCAGTATTGTGGATTCTGCTTTTTCCTACTCAGCCATATCTGACAGAGCCAAGGAGAAAAAGTTGGAGCACTGAGACATCTGGCTTGTTGCAGTCAAATATAGCCACTGGTGGCTGGACTTGATGATCTTAGAGCTCTTTTCCAACCTTAATGATTCTATGATTCTAGCTCTCCTGCTGTGAAAAAGGACTTCAGCAGAGAGCTTTGCCAAAGCAGCTGTGCCACAGAAGAAAGATTTCACTGAATGTGCTATGAGGCATGTTTTTCCGCAGGAGAATGCTGATTCACTGAAGCTGTGTTTCATGGAGATTATTCCATTTCTGTCAATATATAGGAGAAGCTTTTCCTAATCCACCTGCCAGCTTCAGATGCTCATCTGAGTATTTTGAGCTTCCAGACTTCATACCATAGTAGGCAGAAAAAAAGATGTGAGATGAGATGCTAAAAGCCATGTCAAAATCTCTCACTTATTCTGTAGCCTAGCTAAAAAGCCATGGAGAAGATTTTGGAGAACACAGAAGCCCTGGAAGACATGCTTGCAAGCAAACCTAAGACTTTAGCCTGCATGAAACCCACCATACTTTTGGATTCTCTCTGCCTCATGAATTTGAAATGGCGAGTGGGGCCTCTGCTTTCAGGCAACTAGAATTCATATAGTTAATGTGTTGGGTTTTCTTTTCATAGAATAGAATCAATAAGCTTGGAAAAGACCTCAAAGATCATCAAGTCCAGACTGCCAACCAGCACCTCATGACTACTAAACCACAGCACCACAGCACCAAGTACCACATCCAATCCCCTCTTGAACACCTCCAGGGATGGTAACTCCACCACCTCCCTGGGTGGCACACTCCAACAGCTAACAACTCTCTCTGGGAAGAACTTTCTCCTCACCTCCAGTCTAAACCTCCCCTGGCACAGCTTGAGACTGTGTCCTCTTGTTCTGGTTGCCTGGGACAAGAGACCAACCTCTTCCTGGCTACAACCTCCCTTCAGGTAGTTGTAGACAGCAATAAGGTCTGCCCTGAGCCTCCTCTTCTCCAGGCTAAGCAACCCCAGCTCCCTCAGCCTCTCCTCACAGGGCTGTACTCCAGACCCCTCCCCAGCCTCCTTGCCCTTCTCTGGACACCTTCAAGAGTCTCAATGTCCTTCTTAAATTGAGAGGGCCAGAACCGGACAGAGGACTCAAGGTGTGGCCTAACCAGTGCTAAGTACAGGGGCAGAATGACTTCCCTGCTCCTGCTGGCCACACTATTTTTGATGCACCTTTCAAGCTTTCATTCCAAGTCAGAATGAACTCTAACTTTAGAAAATTAAGAAGAAGAAAAAAATCTCTTTCAGTGTATTTCTGCTTCACTACAGTCCAGTCCTTTCACAAGGAAATTGGACGTTTGTCACCAAGAAGGGACTTCATCTGTATTTTTATCTTATAATCTCATCATGTAATTTGATAGTGCTGAGAAAAGTGTGGTCAAGTGCAGCAACACACACAATAGCTAAACTCACATAACTTTTAATTAAAGCATTGTATGATCAGAAAAAGTCTTCCTATTCCTACTCAGAAGTGAATTTCCATATCAATGAAAGCCATTTATTCTCATGGCTCAGATAAAAGAGGGGTACCACTTGCACAGGTTAGGATAGCTTTGACAGAACCACTTTCCACCAGAAATTATCTTCAGTTTTGGAAAACTCCACAGAAAGGCACACACTGAAACTTATTACAGCAGTATATGATTTTGGATCAAATTTCTTTTGGGGGAATGGAACACTTTTTAACTTTGGAATAAGCTGGGGCCTACAAGAAAGCTGCAAAGGGACTCTTTACAAAGGCCTGCAGGGATAGAATGAAGGGCAATTTGACATTAAAGAAGAGCAAATTTAGACTGGAAGTTAGGAACAAGTTCTTTACCATGAGGGCAGTGGAACACTGCAAGAGGCTTCCCAGGGGGGGAGCTGAGGCCCCATCCACAGTATCATAGTATCGCCAAGGTTGGAAGAGACCTCGAGGATCATCGAGTCCAAGCTATCACCACAGACCCATGACTAGACCATGACACCAAGTGCCACATCCAATCCCCTCTTGAACACCTCCAGGGATGGGGACTCCACCACCTCCCCAGGCAGCACATTCCAAGGATGAATGACTCTCTCGGTGAAGAACTTTCTCCTCACCTCCAGCCTAAACTTCCCCTGGCACAGCTTGAGACTGTGTCCTCTTGTTCTGGTGCTGGTTGCCTGGGAGAAGACACCAACCCCTTCCTGGCTACAACCACCCTTCAGGTAGTTGTAGAGGACAATGAGGTCACCCCTGAGCCTCCTCTTCTCCAGGCTAAACAATCCCAGCTCCCTCAGCCTCTCCTCATAGGGCTTGTGCTCAAGGCCTCTCACCTTGGAGATACTCAAGGTCAGGCTTGACAGGGCAAGCTGATCTAGTGGAGGATGCCTCTGCTATCAGCAGAGGGATCGAACTAGATGACTTTTAGAGGTCCCTTGCAGGTGAAACCATTCTATGTTACAGCGCAATGTCTCAGTATTTTTGTTACTTTTAATGCATATTTTTATTGCCATTTTAAGATCAATTTTTGGACTTTGAAGCCTGCCAGGTTGGACTGCACAGAATTCTCTGCATGTAACGGACTTCAGCTTGTTACAATTCTGGGCAGAGTAGCTTTCCAGACTCTTCAGAACCGGGGTTAAGAGGAGATTGCAGTCACTGCAAATGATTTTGTCAGTTTCCATAAATCCAAACATCATACTGCTACTATACATTTCCATAAGATGCACTGGTTGGAAGTCCCCTTACAATGGGCATACAAATGTACAGAAACACCAGCTGCCAACCTTTCGCTGACTGAGATAGAAAGCCTACATGCGCCTCTGGCAGGCAGTGCAATAACTGGCAGCTACGAGGAGCTGGCAAAAGATGGGATTGCAATGTTTTCAAAGGACAGGATGCTCCTTTGACTGAGTCCACCTCTAGTAGCAGTAATATAAACCTCTTCTTTTATTTCTGTTCTGGTTCTAAATCACTATTTGTAGTAGTGGTACCCACACTTCTTTTCCCCCATCACCTGCACAAGCCCAGCTCTTCCTAGCTCTACTGCACCTAGAAAAGTAAAAGGCTAATGCTCTCAAGATACACACAGTCAGAATGATGAGCTCCCCTTTCCTTTTACACCATTTCTAACCGTAGACAGCCGACGTTCTGCTGCAAGTCAATCTATATTCAACTGCTGGGTGAGCTTTTAGCATGGCTTTTAGAATCATAGGCTCATTTCAGTTGAAAAAGACCTTCAATATCATCTAGTCCAGCCATGATTTAACTCTGCCAAGTCTGGTGCTCAACCATGTCCCTCAGCAC
Source organism: Melanerpes formicivorus (assembly GCF_026170545.1). Taxonomy (NCBI): domain Eukaryota; kingdom Metazoa; phylum Chordata; class Aves; order Piciformes; family Picidae; genus Melanerpes; species Melanerpes formicivorus. The sequence goes on along the minus strand of NW_027142415.1, from coordinate 3,463,118 downwards.
CACATCTCTGCCTCTTTGAAAAACATCCAGGGATGGGAATTCAATCACCTTCCCAGGGAGCCCATTCCAGTGTTTGAGAACCATTTCAGTGAAGAAGTTTCTTCTAAAATCCAACCTAAACCTCCCCTGGTGCAACTTGAGGCCATTTCCTCTCATCCCATCATCTGTTTCCAGGGAAAAGAGACTGCCTCTTGCTTGGCTCCAATCTCCTTTTAGGGAGTTGTAGAGAGTGAGAAGGTCTCCCCTGAGCCTCCTTTTCTCCTGGCTAAACAAGCCCAGTTCCCTCAGCTGCTCCTCACCCGTCCTGTTCTCCAGACCATTCGGCAGCTGTTGACACTCTCCAGCACCTCAATGCCTTTCTTGTAATGAGGGGCTGAAAACTGAAGCCAGGACTCAAGGTGTGGCCTCACTGGTGCTGAATACAGGGGGGCAATCATTTGCTTGGTCCTATGGGCCACACTATTCCTGACACAGGCCAGGATGCTGTTGGCCTTCTTGGCCACCTGGGCACATGCTGGCTCATCTTCAGAGGTCTGTCAGTCTCTGTTGGGCAACTTCCCAGACACTCAGCCCCAAGACTGGAGCATTTATGGGACTGTTGAGATGCCAACTAGATCTAACTCCCTTCATTACCTATCATACTGCATTTCATGTGAACCATATTTTTGTCAGAATCCACAAACACAGCAACAGGGCTGAATGCTAGTTTACCTTCACAGAATCACCAAGGTTGGAAGAGACTCCAAAGATCATCAAGTCCATCCTGCCACCACAGACCTCACGACTAAACCATGGCACCAAGTGCCACATCCAATCCCCCCTTGAACATCTCCAAGGATGGTGACTCCACCACCTCCCTAGGCAGCCCATTCCAATGGTTAACCTTGACATCTCACAGTACATTTTGTTAACCTGTACAAGTTGGTGAGGGTCCAGGGATAATAATAATTAACTATAAACTAGAGACTTCAAAATGTCCAGGAAAGGTTATCAGGTATACACAACGTTTCCACCAGTTGCAGGACAAGACCTTCACAGTCAAAACACTAAGAAAACTGACTTAATTCATTAAGGAAACAAAACACATTGAGCACTAACCCCAAATAATTTACAACAGTATTAACACTTGTGGTAAAAAGACTGCTGTAATCAGGCTTGAATTTTACTATTCAAGTCTGGATGAAGTCTCCAGGGTCTACTAAACCTAAAGCTTGAATAGGAAAAATCTAGTTTGTTACTGAAACAGAATGTAATCACCCAATTAGAATCTGCATCATAAACATTTGCACAGAAATATACACAGATTTATGTGCAGATGAGTTTTTATGAAACAAAACTCTAATGGAAGAACATTAAAATGGTTGCAAGGTTGAGTACTTAAATGTAAGGCTATTCCAGGGGCTGACTCAGCAGCTTTCACACAGCCCCTTTTGCACAGACACAATAATTGTGCCTTGAATGCTGGTTTCTTCCTGCATGATCTCTACCTTATTCAGGGTTCCTGATGGACAACCACCACTTAATTAGGTAATGATTCAATATTTTGTTTTCTCTTGGTTGTTCAGCATGTTGCTGTATGCATTACCTAGAGCATACTGTTCACATCCTGTTCTAAATACAGAGCTATTCATCATAACAACACTGTGCTGGGTTAGGAACTGGCTGGAGGGCTGAGCCCAGAGAGTGGTGGTGAATGGGTCCACAGCCAGCTGGCAGACAGGCACCAGTGGTGCCCCCCAGGGATCAGTGCTGGGCCCCATCCTCTTTAACATCTTCATTGATGATCTGGATGAGGGCATTGAGTCAGTCATCAGCAAATTTGCAGATGACACCAAGTTAGGGGCAGATGTTAGTCAGAGAGTTGAAGAACTCTGCAGAGGGACCTCAACCAACTAGACAGATGGGCGGAGTCCAATGGGATGGCATCCAACAAGTCCAAGCGCGAAGCGCTGCGCTTTGGCTACGGCAATCCCATGCAGAGCTACAGGCTGGGGTCAGAGTGGCTGAGAGCTCCCAAACAGAGAGGGACCTGGGGGTGCTGATCGACAGCCGCCTAAACATGAGCCAACAGTGTGCCCAGGTGGCCAAGAATGCCAATGGCATACTGGCCTGCATTAGGAATAGTGTGGCCAGCAGGAGCAGGGAAGTCATTGTGCCCTGTGCTCTGCATTGGTTAGGCTGCACCTTGAGTACTATGTCCAGTTCTGGGCCCCTGAGTTTAAGAAGGACATTGAGACACTTGAATGTGTCCAGAGAAGGGCAACAAGGCTGGGGAGAGACCTTGAGCACAAGCCCTATGAGGAGAGGCTGAGGGAGCTGGGATTGTTTAGCCTGGAGAAGAGAAGGCTCAGAGGTGACCTCATTGCCCTCTACAACTACCTGAAGGGTGGTTGTAGCCAGGAAGGGGTTGGTCTCTTCTCCCAGTCAACCAGCACCAGAACAAGGGAACACAGTCTCAAGCTGTGCCAGGGGAAGTTTAGGCTCGAGGTGAGGAGAAAGCTCTTCACTGAGAGAGTCATTAGCCATTGGAATGTGCTGCCCAGGGAGGTGGTGGAGTCACCATCCCTGGAGGTGTTCAAGAGGGGATTGGATGTGGCACTTGGTGTCATGGTTTAGTCATGAGGTCTTTGGTGACAGGTTGGACTCGATGATCCTCGAGGTCTCTTCCAACCTTAGTGATACTGTGACACTGTAATCATTTTCATTGGAAAAGACCTTTAAAGTCATTGAGTCCAACCATTCTTGAACTCTACCAAGGCTGGTGGTAAAGCATGGCTCTCAGCACCACAGATGGAATTTTCTTCTCAGACTAGCTAATTTTCTCAGTCACTATGCTGCAGCTTCTTGGGATTTTTAAAAATCAATTAGTTTATTTTCACAGCAGTCTTCACATGACTGGCTGCTGCAACAGTACCACAGAGAGATTAAGGTCAGGCATCCATAACTTCCTGAAGATCAGGATAAGACACTACAGACCTGATTTTCAAGGGGTTGAGCATATGTAACAATTCAAACATTGAAGCCCATTTTGCAAGAATGAGGACAAGCTTTGCATGTGCAAGTTTGTATCTCAGGCCAGGAATCTGAAAAATTAGGAACATAAAATCACACCTAGGGAAACTCTGCTATGCCTATCAGGCATAAGACAGGAACTTACTGTCAGCACCAGACTTAGAATGCAATTCCTCAGAGCAAGTGGCAACTACTTCTATACTGAGATGATCTATTTCCCAACTCCACCCCCCTTCCCTCTTTGCCTACTTAAAGAGTAGGCTTTCCAACTTCTGCAACAAGTGAGGCAGAAGTCAGATTAAAAGAGAACTTTTTTTTCATTACTCAGTGAATTCCCAGAGCAGAGCCATTCTGATCTTTGAAGTGTAAACAAGAAAAAAACCAACACCAACCTTACAGATATGTTAGAAGTGGAAGGAGTGAAGGTGCAGAAAGCAACCAGAGCAATGTGATTTCCAAACCTGAACCTCTGCTTTCATTACTTGTGATACATTAGCTGTAATGCTATTTCTGCAAATGATTTTTTACTGCCTAGTTTGATTATAAGAGCAAACAAAAAAAAACCCCAAACCTCAGTGTTCCAACATCAGCTATTTGAGGAGCATGTGGGTCCACCACAGTTTTTTCTACTCAAGGTAGCAGAGTAAGTAGCAAAGGCAGCAGGCAGGTGCTATTTGATCACCACCAACTGAAACATCTCTTCAGAATCTGCTGGAGGTTTACAGAAACATTTCTAGCTAGTAGGAGAGTGATCATGGTCAGGAAGCCTGGAGACCATCTCAAGGCACTGACTATCTAGGGACAGACTCCTCTGCCTGGTATTCACAGGTCTGACCTTTATTCTCCTCTTCTTCCAGTCTGTTGTTCTCCTATTTCTTTATCATCTTTGAACATTTTCTCAGTTGCACTTTTAGTCCAAACTGGACCTGTACAAGTCTAACACCTCAATTTCAAACTTCTTCACTCACCTGGCCTTAGCATGCTCCTTTAGACACTGAAAGTTAAGCTATCTATATGACAGAACAGAGGAACATAGCAAGTTGAAGGAGCCAACCTAATAGCAGAAGCATACTGAGTGCTCACAGAGGACATATTTTTTTCCTACAGAGCTGCTTCTTTTTAATATCTAGACTCACTCATTTAAACTTGCCTAATTTTCTCAGACCCATGGTGAAGACTGTCATAGAATCATAGAACAGAATCACAGAATCAATAAGGTTGGAAAATATCTGAAAGAACATCAAGTCCAACCTGTCACCAACCCCTCATGACTACTAATCCATGGCACCAAGTGCCACATCCAATCCCCTCTCAAACTCCTCCAGGGACAGTGACTCCACCACCTCCCTGGGCAGCACATTCCAATGGCTAATAACTCTCTCTGTGAAGAACTTTCTCCTCACCTCCCTAAACCTAAGCAGACATTTTCTGATCAATAACTAAATATCAGGCCTTCTAATGCTAAAAAGCCAAGCATCTAATGGTAAATGCTTACTGGTCATGCACATAATGCAGTAAAACTGATTGCGTAAAAATGATCCAGAGTGGTACCTTTGAATTTGTGCACACCTGACAAGTACTACAACTTGGAAGCCTGCATTTTGCAATGAGATCTAAAATCCAGTGATGAGATGCATCATATGGGCCTGATGTTGTTCAAAAACTGATTATGATATGAAAGATATCCCTCCAAAAGATTTTTTTTTTACTATCTCAGCTTTTCAGGCAAGGGAAGTCAGAATCACAAGGCTGAAAATTAATCCTACACAAACCAGATTATCCATCATAAATTGCATATCTTTATGTGGCCTGACCACTTGTTTAGTTCAGATCCAAAACCTCCACATGGTTTTAAATGTTGATAGAATAGAATAGAATAGAATAGAATAGAATAGAATAGAATAGAATAGAATAGAATAGAACAGAACAGAACAGAACAGAACAGAACAGAACAGAACAGAAGAGAATAAACCAGGCTGGAAGAGACCTTCAAGATCATCGCGTCCAACCTATCATCCAACACCACCTAATCAACTAAACCATGCAACCAAGCACCCTGTCAAGTCTCCTCCTGAACACCTCCAGTGATCTTCCACATATACTCCAGGTGAGCAAAACCAGCAGCTTCAGCTGTTTTGTTCTAATGTGAGAAGTGGATCTCATTAATAAAATCCCTTGAAGCTTCTCAAGGCATTCCTGCCTTGGCACTTCCAATGGGGAGAAGAGCAATAATTCCCAATCTACATTTCTTAAAAGCAGTTAAAGGTCATGAATAAATTACTGAGAACTTCAGTAGGGAAAGCAAATGGACTGGTGCTAAAATGAAAACAGAGAGATTTATTGTAATTAAAATCCTACTCTCACAGAAACATTTCTTTACAATATTTAACATTTCAATATGAAGGAGGCCAAGGTTGTAATGCCATTAGCCAAGGATGACCTTTACTTGTCTCTGTGAACGATAAATAAGCAGCCAAAATGCAAACCAGCACTTCCTGTGTTTATCACTATAAGGCATTTCATTAGTGCAGCTTTTTCTTCTGCATTCAAATCCTTTGGAATCGCCCATATCTGGATAGAATGCACTGCCTAAAGTTTCTGCAGCTAAGCTGACTTCATTAGCAGGAAGCAAAAAAGGCAATAAGATAATATGCAGTAATTTATTGTTAATTCTCACAAATGACTTTGCACTGATTCTCAAAGGTATTTATCAGCTGGCTTCAGGTAGTCATTTCTATTTGCACTGCCACCATTAATTTCATTCCAGGAAAAGACTGTAGCCTTCATCAGAGAACATTTCTGATGTTACCACTCAGGTTCTTCATTTCTGTTCTTTGCCTCTACAGACATCAATCCTAGGCAACTTTAGCAAAGAACAAGATTGAGCTTAAAGGCCCTAGAATTTGTGAGGCTTTATCTCACAGCTTTGTGACAAGCTACATCATCCTTATAAAAAAAGGATTGTATCTGGTGTAGTAACACTACATCTTATTTTGTGTTTCTAAGGCAATGCTTTTAAAAATCTCTCCCTCCTGCAATTCAACTCAGGCCTGTGAAAAATCTCATGCCATCTGGAGACTGATGTCTCCTAATTTCAGTCAGACGTTACAATTCTAAAGGAAAACAAAAGATATCCAACTGCTATAATTACACAAAAGGCAGGAGGAAAGTGTAACACAGGATGAAGTGAGGAAAGACAAAGCTAGGACAATAGGGTATGCTACATATTCAATCTCATGAGACCTGAAGAAAGCCCAGAGCTGAGGTCTTCCACCTGAGACAGAAACCTCCATTATCTCACCTGGTATGGCTGTGATTCCCACTTTTCTCTGCCAAATTGCACTTCTTTGGGGTACGAATACGAGGGCCATTGATGACTTTTTTTGGCTATGACTTGTAGGTAGTTCTGATTGCACATCAAATTCCTTCTGGAACTTAGGTCTCAGGACTTTAAATCTCACATATACTGGCTTGAATGGACCTTACCCTCAAGCTTTTTAACTTATGAACTGCATCTTCAACACTAAATAGAAGCACAGACCTGTCAGGGTTGGAAGAGACCTCAAAGATCATCTAGTTCCAACCCCCTTGCCATGGGCAGGTCACCTCACACTAGATCAGGTTGCTCAGAGCCCCATCCACCCTGGCCTTAAAAACCTCCAGGGATGGGGCTAAGAATGAGGAAGGAGGAGTAATATTTTAACCCACTGCAAAATGCAGTGAAAATAGAATGTACTGTCATACTTGGTATTTTTGTGTTCCCTTTTCTCAGTATTATATTGTTAATAGAAATGCTTTAGATGTGAACAAATATTCCTTAATAATGGTAAAACAAGATTCTGTCTTCAGTCTTCTTTCAGAATCTAAAGCAAACATGTAGCAGCAAAGCCCAGCTCCAGACATGCCCAGGCACCATAAAGACACATATTAAAGGAGCACCACATGATATCAGCTGCTTAACCAAAATCCCAATATATGGAAGGTCAGGAGTGTTGACACCACCCAGCACCTACACTGCAGTAAAGCACTGTGCCCTGCCACTGCTAAAAGCATTTGCTATTGATTGCTTCACATAAGAAAAGGATGTGAGAGTAGTAAGACAAACTTAGGCAACAGAAAGCTGAAGGAAATAGTCTGAACAACAACAAGAAAAAAAAGGCAATTCACGATGGAACACCACCAAAAGATAAAACACATGGCTTGTAGCACACCACCAGGCTGGAAATAAACAAGGAGGATTTCCGCTATTTTCTTCAAGTTTTCAGGCAACCACAACTAATTGCCAAAGAAGAAGTCATAAATCTTCTATGAAGCAAATATAGCTACACACAGAAACAACGTGCTACCCTATTTTAACTTCATCAGTAAGAAACTGAGAGTCTTATACATCCCTTGCTTGCATGCTTGCTGCTCCTGATGACTTGGTGGTTGTAGCCAGGAAGGGGTTGGCCTCTTCTCCCAGGCAACCAGCACCAGAACAAGGGGACACAGTCTCAAGCTGCGCCAGGGGAGGTCTAGACTCGAGGTGAGGAGGAAGTTCTTCACCAAGTGAGTCATTCGTCATTGGAACGGGTTGCCCAGGGAGGTGGTTGAGTCATCGACCCTGGAGGCGTTCAAGGGGAGATTGGACATGGCACTTGGTGCCATAGTCTAGGCATGGGGTCTGTGTTGATAGGTTGGACTCGATGATCCTCGAGGCCCTTTCCAACCTAAGCGATACTGTGATACTGTGACTTCTGAGTGGTGACTCTGTGTGACTATGTATGGTCCACACTGCACATAAGAGAAGGCAGGGTGACAGAACTGCTGAACTGAGACCTGGTATGGTCTATTAATGTAACCCCAAATCCAGTGTCAATAAAGCACTTCAACTGCTGAAACTTCATCTTCTACACATATCAACCCTCAGCCTCCCCACCAGCAAGGATGTGGACGCTGCATTAAATGGTGGTGTTAGAAGGCGCTACAGCATTAAGAAGTTAATTTTGTGCTAGCAAATGCTGCTGGATTTATGGCTCTGGAGGATAAATTGCTCTAAAATGGGTAAATAACTTGATGCCTTTCGTCCTGAAGATTTGTTACAACGTGCTTATCAAACTGTACACATTTGGCAGCACTGACATGCAGCCAATTTGGTGTGCAGCCCAGTGAACAACAAAGCAAGATGGGAAGGGAGGTATTTAGCTAGGTACACCAGGGAAAACTTAGTCTTTAAACCTTACTTGGGAAATGTAGTGTCCATATTGACCAGAGGGGACTGTGTATTTCAAGGTTTCAAACCCAAGACTGTCACGAATATGACTGCAAAACACATTCACATCTTCCCTCTCTCATTCCAACAGATCTGTGTGAATGCAAGGACTTTCTCTAGCTCTTGGTCCAGACCACAAAGCCTTCAAGTTATACTAAAATGGAATCTAAACTGCAGAAAAAAAGACGTTCACACCTCCTGTGTCTTGACAATCAGATCACCTCTGTCACCAGTACAAGATAGCTCTAATTTTAAACTGATAATTTCCAGTGAGCACAGACGATTCCTGTTCTCTGCCACACTCAATACCCAATTTCTCAGTTGAAACTAGCAGCACAATAGCTAGGAACAATTAGTTGCAGAAAGAAGTCTCCCAGATCATACCTCTGCTTCACTTTGGCATTGTCCTACCTGTTTTTACCTTCCCTTTGAAATCTCTCTCTGATAGTTTCTTCATTTTTGCTGTAGGAACAGCATGGAGCAAGCACAAATCAGGCATCTGGGCAACAGTGTGAACTTTTTTCCCTTCAGTCATCCTTCCATCTATGATATCTAAGCATCAGCATGCATGCCAGTCTACCCCAGCTGAAATGAGTTTTCGTTGCCAAAAGTACACAGAAGAAAGATTTGGCATGCTACATGCTACTTACAAACTCTATTAAAAGGTATTTGTTGTAAGGGGAGGATCTACATTCAGGAACATTTCCAACAGTTGAAAGCAAACCTCAAGCAGATGTCACTTGTTTAACATCTTGGATAATGATGAGAGAAATCATCTAGGGGTAGGGGCTTAGACTATCAAAGGTTATTTATAGCAATTTGATTAACTAGTAAGGCTTCAGAGACTCCACTTTACCTCCCTCCAATAAACCTCCCAGTCATTCATTAAAATTAATACATGTTAAAAATATCCATTTAAATTACAAGGTTGTACCTGAGATGTTAAGAATTAAGCCAATCGCATATTTCAGGCTGAAAAGATTTTTCAGGTGGCTTTCAGGAGCTGCAGCAAGATAGTATTTATTTACCATTAACAAGAGAAGTCTGTTTTCACCTGCAAGTATATGTATGCGTGAGGCATTTCAGGAGTGCCATTACTTGGCAGCCGACTATGTGATGTTCACTTAAAATACGCTCTGCCTGGAAATTTTCTTACCTACTGGAGTACAGACAGGTCCAGCCATACTTCTCTGAGGAAATCTGTTGTTTTAATGCAAAAGCACACCCAAACAGGATATCAAGTCTACTCATCAATAATGTAGCTGTGGATGAAACCATCTGTGAGCACGGCGCACCAGAAATCCGCTTTCGACACAGCCTAGCTACAAAACTATACAAGCAAAAATCCTTCAAACTGAAATCTGCTGGGAAGCTTCAGCAGGTGCATCCTGCAGGGAGCCAGCCATCACCAGCATTTGCAGACTCCCACAGTCAGGAGAGGCTTTTTCAAGGGAAAAATCAGCATGTCAGCTGCTGACCTTTGAAGAAATTGGTCAGTGTCACCATAGGACATGCTTTTGATAAACTTAAAATAAGAGTTTAACTTTCTTCAGCTCTGTGACCCACAAGTGGATACTAAGAGCTTAGAAATCTGGCCCTGAACTAGTTGGAATGCATCAATTCAAATGTCAATGAGAATATTTTTCTTTGTGGCGCCAGAGTTGAGTCAACAGAAAATATTTCCACAAATATTTGTTTGAATCGGGCAGCGGATTGAACTTCGCTGCATCCTTTTGCTTCTCTCAGATATTTAAGAGTAACAGCATGATCAGGAAGGATCCCTATCATCTCAGAATGTTTCTAGAATAGCATAGCATAGCATAGAATAGAATAGAGTAAACCAGGTGGGAAGAGACCTTTGAGATCATCATGTCCAACCTATCATCCAACACCACCTAATTAACTAAACCATGGCACCAAGCACCCTATCAAGTCTCCTCCTGAACACCTCCAATGATGGTGACTCCACCACCTCCCTGGGCAGCACATTCCAGTGGCCAACAACTCTCTCTGGGAAGAACTTTCTCCTCACCTCAAGCCTAAATTTCCCCTGGCACAGCTTGACACTGTGTCCTCTTGTTCTGGTACTGGTTGCCTGGGAGAAGAGACCAACCCCCCCCTCCTGGCTACAACCTCCCTTCAGGTAGTTGTAGACAGCAATAAGGTCTCCCCTGAGCCTCCTCTTCTCCAGGCTAAAACTCCACTCTGTCTGATTGGATAGTCACATCAAACGCTCCAGAAACTGGCAGTCAACCAGCTACACAAAGAGCACGGGATTTGAGCTCTCACAGTTATCTGGTCAATGTATAGATCATGCAGTTAGGGTCTTTGATCTCCAGATTTGGGGACTGGCTGGAATTTCAGCCTCAGTCATGTCAGGGACTGGTCTCCCAAGTCTGACTTCCAAAAAAAGTTCTCTTGCAGGCACACCTGGAGGCAGTTAGGACACCAGCAGTGCCTTTGATCTCTCTTATTTCTCTCTGTGATATACTGTATTAAAAAGAAAGATTTCATCTTCAGTCCTTTAAGTGTTAGAGAGGATATAAGAAACTGAAAAATGCTTTATGGCCTGTTTTGTATGGGGCAGGCCTTCACTGGACCATCATGAATTTAATTGCTTGAGATCTATCTGCTGTTCTGGAGTACTGAACTTAGAGACCTACTTAATGGCCTCCTACAGCCTTCTGTTCCTACCATTTTTTATCTTAATTATATTACCATAAATGAAACATGTTCTTAAATGTCAACATTTCTTCCACAAACATTCACAGCCTTTGAAATACTGTTCTAGTCTAGTGATATTGTTTTGATTAGTAGGCTTAAAAACAGGAGGATATTCCTTCTTTCCACAGCAATTTGAAACAGATGTGCTTCTTCAAGCAACCAGTTCATATCAAATGAAACTTGACTACTAACTGAAGATTTCCTTTAGATGAGGAGCAAATATTTGTGAATCACATTGACCAGTTTTAACAGTGCAGTTGGAAATGAAAGGTTTTGAGCTGAAAAGCTGACCCTTCATTTATGGCATCCTGGCCTGCATCAGGAACAGTGTGGCCAGCAGGAGCAGGGAAGTCATTCTTCCCCTATACACAGCACTGGTTAGGCCACACCTTGAGTCCTGTGTCCAGTTCTGGATCCCTCAGTTTAGGAAAGATGTTGAGTTGCTGGAAGGAGTCCAGAGAAGGGCAAAAACTGGGGAGGGGTCTGGAGCACAGCCCTGTGAGGAGAGGCTGAGGGAGCTGGGGTTGCTTAGCCTGGAGAAGAGGAGGCTCAGGGGAGACCTTCTTGCTCTCTACAACTACCTGAAGGGAGGTTGCAGCCAAGTGGGGGTTAGTCTCTTCTCTCAAGCAACCAGCACCAGAACAAGAGGACACAGTCTCAAGCTGCACCAGGGGAGGTTTAGGCTGGATGTTAGGAAGAAGTTCTTCATAGAAAGAGTGATTGGCCTTTGGAATGTGCTGCCCAGGGAGGTGGTGGAGTCACCATCACTGAAGATGTTTAAAAAGAGACTGGATGGGGTGCTTGGTGCCATGGCTTAGTTGACCAGATAGTGTTGGGTGGTAGGTTGGACTCTATGATTTCAAAGGTCTGGTTAAATCTATTCTATTAAATGTAAGCCAGTTACTTTCTTGATGAATTCTTTTGAATGAAAAATTCATTACACGTTTGTAAATGGATCCTGTCTTGCTCATCCTTCAATAGAAACAAAGTTTTCATTAGAAGCAAAGTGCTCCAATCCAGCACTCTCTTCATGTCTGCACGTGTGGTAATTGCAACAACACTTTATTAATAACTTTCATGGAACCTCTTCCCAGTAATTAGCTCCCCAGCTATTCTGTCAGTTAGTCTGTCAGGACCAGGGTTTATGACACCAGCAGAGAGGCCAATAACGAGCAGAACTGACAAAGATGTACTTTGATCTTCTGCATTGTTATTAAAAAATGTAAATGTTCAATTTGCACAAAGAACATAAGCAGCAATAGATGATAATTAGATTTTGCCTCAAACTGTTCACCTTTTATTCAAATGTAATGACAAATAATTTGGCAACAAGGCAGCATAAACACTTTCCTTTTTGGAGAGTACCATATGGATTTCGTATTCTCCGAAGACAAGGGAATGGCTAGAAGTCTATCTCCAAGGTCACATGCACTTCCACAAGCATTACATTGCAGTGTTTCAGGGGAATGAGTACAAGAGCCCAGCTAATTAAATAAAACAAATGAATCCTTAAATGAAACATTAAGTGCATACAAGTGGATCAACTTCGCCAGATGCTGCATGATTTTCATCATCAACAACATGATCGGTTTCACAAAATCCTAGCAGTCTGAAGCCATGATGGTAAAATTAGAATCCAGAAGAGTAAATCCAGAATTTTGGCACTCCTAATTTGCTTATCCCTTCTGGAAGCCAAAATATTTATTACTTGAAGAGGCAACCCCGTATTAGATCATGCACCATGATAAGTGCTCTCTTGGGCGGCAGCAGCTCTCCCTCACATCCTTTTCATCAAAATATAGGCACCAACTTGGAAAAGAAAGGACTGAGAAAGGTATGCTCCCCAGAATTGAAACCTTTGTTTTAAGTTAGAAGAGAGATTTCCACTTTCTACAGATTTAGAGAACTTACATTAGGACACAGAGAAGAACATTAAAACTCCCACGAGAATACTCAGTGTCTTGAATCAAAGGAGTGGAGCCCCACAAGAGGATTACAGTCCCTCAGGAGAATCACAGCCCCTCAAGAATGTTATCCACATGGTCAAATATTTTTAACAGAAAGATTATTTTTGCTTCTCAGAACTGCAGTTGGTTTCTTTCTTTGAAGAAAGACCACTAACATCTTCAGACCTAGTAGAATTGGAAAATAATGGCTCCAGTAAGATGATCAGCAGGATCAACCTGCATAGATATCATCACAGTATCACTAAGGTTAGAAGAGACCTCAAAGATCATCAAGTCCAACCTGTCACCACAGACCTCACGACTAGACCATGGCACCAAGTGCCACGTCCAATCCCCTCTTGAACACCTCCAGGGATGGAGACTCCACCACCTCCCTGGGCAGCCCATTCCAATGACGAATGACTCTCTCTGTGTCTCTTCTTGTCATAAATATCTAGCTGGCATAGATACTAATTAATAGTGACTTCTTAAAGAGACTGCCTTGATAGGATTCATCAGTGACTGACTGGAATCCTCCAATGAACAAAATCATCTTATGCTCCTACACACTGCCAAGCACAGGAACAAGCAGCAGGAAATCAGAGAATCACAGAACATTAGAGGTTAGAAGGGATCTTGAAAGATCAAGTCCAAAACCCCCTGCAAGAGTAGTATCACCTAGGGCTGGCCACACAGGAATGTGGCCAGGCAGGCTTTGAATAGTATCACAGTATCACCAAGGTTGGAAGAGACCTCAAAGGTCATCGAGTCCAACCTGAATGTCCACACAGAAGACGACTCTGAGAAGCCTGTTCCAGTGTTCTGTAACCTGCAGGCAGTGTCACACTGCACTGTTCAAGAAAAAATATTGCAAAGGCCTACACACAAAAAAACGAAACCAAAGAAACAAACAAAATTAAAAGAAGCCCTACTTAAAAACAACAAAACCAAAAACCCAACATAAAAGACGAAATCAAGAACAAATTCTAAACAATCTACACAGAAAACAGAACCAAACAAAAAAAAAAACCAACAACAACAAAAAAACCCAAAATAATAACAACAACAAAATAAACCAAACAAACCCAGAAACTCTGATAGGAAGAACCCACAAATTAAACAATCTATACAGAGTATCACAGTATAACTAAGGTTGGAAGAGACCTCGAGGATCATCGAGTCCAACCTATCAACACAGACCCCATGACTAGACCATGGCACCAAGTGCCACATCCAATCCCCTCTTGAACACCTCCAGGGACGGCAACTCCACCACCTCCCTGGGCAGCACATTCATGGCTAACAACTCACTTGGTGAAGAACTTCCTCCTCACCTCGAGTCTAAACCTCCCCTGGTGCTGCTTGAGACTGTGCCCTCTTGTTCTGGTGCTGGTTGCCTGGGAGAAGAGACCAACCCGTTCCTGGCTACAAACACCTTTCAGGTAGTTGTAGAGTAATGGCAACCAGCTTTTACTGTCTTTTTTTTCTTAAGGAAGGTCATTGTGTGCTGAGGAGAAAGATATCAAACTTCTTTTGTGTACACAGAAGCAACAGAACTCCCTTCAAAATTTACATGAGGAAGAATATAGACAACACTGACAGGACACTGAACACCCTGGTGCAACTATCTTGCTCAGAACTATGCTGAGCTTTCCAGTGGTAGGTAGCTAATGACATTAAAATATTTAAGAACTCCAACCCTGTGAGATTTGAAGCAATAGCTAAAATGCATTCATTAAACAAATCACTGATGGTGGATAGACACCCTGGGGAAAGATAAGCCTGGTACAAATGAACTTGCTCCCCAGATTAAATATGTATAGGAGGTTCTCTCTCGGCCCAATGCCACTTCCAAGACGTGAATTATACACTGGGAAAGGTTTATGTGGAACAGGTGCCATAAACACAAATACTTCATCCACAAGGGGGGTACTGGTCGATGGTAGGCTGAACATGAGCCTGCAGTGTGCCCAGGCAGCCAAGAGGGCCAATGGCATCCTGGCCTGCATCAGGAACAGTGTGGCCAGCAGGAGCAGGGAGGTCATTCTACCCCTGTACACTGCACTGCTTAAGCCGCACCTCGAGTCCTGTGTCCAGTTCTGGGCCCCTCAGTTTAGGAAGGAGGTTGACTTGCTGGAACAATTCCAGAGAAGGGCAACAAAGTTGGTGAGGGGTTTGGAACACAGCCCTGTGAGGAAAGACTGAGGGAGCTGGGATTGCTTAGCCTGGAGAAGAGGAGACTCAGGGGTGACCTTATCACTCTCTACAACTACCTGAAGGGAGGTTGTAGACAGGCAGATGTTGGTGTCTTCTCCCAGGCAGCCAGTACCAGAACAAGAGGGCACAGTCTCAGGCTGTGCCAGGGGAGGTTTAGGTTGGATGTTAGGAAGAAGTTCTATACAGAAAGAGTGATTGCCCATTGGAATGGGTTGCCCGGGCAGGTGGTAGAGTCGCTGTCATTAGAGGTTTACAGGAGGAGACTTGATGGGGTGCTTGGTGCCATGGGTTAGTTGTTTAGGTGGGTTGGATTGGTTGATGGGTTGGATGCGATGATCTTGAAGCTCTCTTCCAACATGGTTTGGTTCATTCTAAAAGTAGTGTGGACAGTTAAATACTTAGATTTTTGGTAATATTATACAGTTGTTGGGGGCTTTTTAAAAGCTATGTCATGCTTTAGATGGAGAGGTGAGATGCTTACATGCTCAAGTTGCCATTCATAGCTATAATGACCTAAATATTGTATATGTCAAAGAGAACCAACCCCTTATCTACACATCTCTGTAGGTACAATCTGGTTTATCTTCCCCAAACCAGAATGGCCCACCTTGTATCAACACTTAACTTCAGGATAAAATGGGGGAAAACTGGGAAAAAAGCCTATTGCAGATAAAGCACATGTAAACACAGAACTGTCCTGTCAAAAGAACAGGAAAACTTCAATTTTGTAGACAATCAGCACATTTTCTGAGACCAGAAATTGGCCAGGGCAGTTTCTAATTCAAATACTAAACCAGGCTCTCCAGATAGGTGGTTGAAACCTGGAGGTGTTTCAAAGAGGCAGAGATGTGGTGCTTAGGGACATGGTTTAGCACCAGACTTGGTAGTGTTAGAGTATGGTTTGATGATCTTAAAGGGCTTTTCTAACCAAAATTATTAATTCTAGTTGTCTGCCTGACAGGACTGGCAAGACAAATAATGTGATAGTGCAGGAGCACTATCCTACATAACCTAGATTGGACTTGATGATCTTTGAGGTCTTTTCCAGCCTTATTGATTCTATGCAGGAATTTCTATCAGTAACAGCATGTGCAATGGGGATGGTCACCTGGGATGGCTATACAGAAATCTACTTTGTGATGTCTGTTAGGTACAGATTCATCTTGTGTACCTAGGCCTAGCAACAGGCGTTAAATTCATTGCCAGAAATACACAGAATACAGATGCCCACTCCTCAACAGTGGCAGAACATGGCTGTCCTTTCTTCATGCTGCACCAGTCACAACTGCAAATATAACTTCCAGAGAGTGGGATGATGGTATATAGGGAGTGCTGGGCTCCATCAGCCACCAAAAGAAGACATAAATCAGATGACGGACTTCCTAACGGCAAACATCACTTTTGTTAACCATTCTTTTCATCACTAACCACAACTGCTGTGATATCTGGTGCTGTGATAAATCAGACCTCCCCACAGTGGTTTAATTATCACTAATCTTCCTGAGTGATGGGTGATCAATTTCATTCACTCCACTCCATTTGCACTTGTACTCTTCTTTGTCCAGGCATCCCTGAATGATCATCTCTCTCCTCTCATCACAAATTTCAATACACTGACTCGATAAAATTTTCTGTCACATAATTCTCTGCATGAAACTAACTCAGCCATTAAACATTTTCACTGGCCATACAACTATAAGCAATTCTCTGTAAAACCTGGGTCAAGTGCCTTTAAAAAACATAAAATGGTGTGGCAATCTGCCTCCAGAAGACAGATCTTTCTCTTGAAGTTGAACTCTCCTGGATAAACTTGTCAGGGCTTTCTTTACTCTCTTGGGTAAGAACTGAGCCTATATACCAAACTTTTGAGTGAAATGAAGCTCTCCATCAGAACATACTTGTTTCTTTTTGGTTTAAGTGCTTTGTCCTGGGTATTAACTCTATGTCTATACTATTTGTCTATGACAACCCTCCCCTTTCATTTACTACAATCTTTCATTCATCACCCTATGAAAGAATGATTTTTTTACAATTCACATACCTCAGATTACTGAAAAAAAAAAGAAATAGAATAGAACAGAATAGCATAGGATAGAATAGAGCAGGTTGGAAGAGACCTTCGAAATCATAGTCTCCAGCCTATCATACAGCACCATCTCATCAACTAAACCACAGCATCAAATCTCCTCCTAAACGCCTCCAGTGATGGTGACTCCACCACCTCCCTGGGCAGCACATTCCAATGGCCAATTTCTCTTTCTATGAAGAACTTCTTCCTAACATCCAGTCTGAACCTCCCCTGGCGCAGCTTGAGACTGTGTCCTCTTGTTCTGATGCTGGTTGCCTGGCAGAAGAGACCAACCACCACCTGGCTACAACCTCCCTTCAGGTAGTTCTAGACAGCAAGAAGGTCTCCCCTGAGCCTCCTCTTCTCCAGGCTAAGCAACCCCAGCTCTCTCAGCCTCTCCTCATAGCGCCATACTCCAAGCCCCTCCCTAGCTTTGTTGCCCTTCTCTGGACACATTCCAGCAAGTCAGCGTCTTCCCTAAACTGAGGAGTCCAGAACTGGACACAGGACTCAAGGTGTGGCCTAACCCATGCTGTGTATAGGGGGAGAATGACTTCCCTGCTCCTGCTGGACACACTGTTCCTGATGCAGGCCAGGATGCCCTTGGCCTTCTTGGCCACCTGGGCACACTGCTGGCTCATGTTCAAAGCTTCTCTAAATCCTTCCACCACCTTTCTCTTTGCTATCGTGGCCCTTTTACTGACTGCAACCCCTTGGATAACACTACTTCCACACCTGTAAGATGATTTAAAACTAAGGTTAGTCTGATTTTTGAAGGACTCATTTTAAGCCCTAAGTATTTTTATTAATAAGTATGGAAAGAAATCTGCTGAATCAAACATCTTGGTGTGTGTCGAGGTTTGTGTGTGTGTGTATGTCTGTGAGTGTGTGTAGAAGAATGTTTAGATTACCAGAAAGAAAATTATTTGATTATTATGGATGAAGGACTCCATGAAACAGACATATAGGCAAAAAATATTGACTGTGCAACTGGTTGCAACTCTAAAGGATGCTGAGAGTTATAAACAATCAGAAAACCTTGCACAGGCACTTTGAAGGGCTTGATCCTACTATTCTCTGTGTGAGTGGCTATCATTGACTTCACAAAACAAGCTAAAGACACAGAGTTTTAAATAGCAGCTTTTATCCAGGAGAATTCCTGCCCTGCAGATTGAATATCTGTAGATGATACTCAATTTCTTCAGCTTTGTTAAAGATAATTACAGAAAAAAAACCCAACAAACCCAAAAAGTAATAAACAAGAAAACATTGATGACCCCTTTCTGAAGAGCAGGTGGAACTCTCAATACTGGAAAAGGAGGTTTTAAAACATCTTTAGCACTTGTCAACATGGGTAGATTCAGGAACCTTGCAGACTGTGCTTGCAGTAACGTAGGAAAGCCCAATCTGTTCAGTACATGGACAAGACAGAGATTCTCCTGAAGTAATTGAAGGTGTTTATGAAAACACAGAAACAACAATTCACACAAACAAACCAGCACTTAGAGAGGAATTTTCCTCTACTCTGAAACCATTGACATCTGATGGTATTTACTTTTCATTCCCTACTCAACTGCAAGATGATTGGGTCTTCTGATGCCAATCCACCCAAACCACCAAACCTTCCAAAAACCCCAACCTTTACAAACAAAACTAACAACATGACTGGCTTCAGGCATTTGGTGCCATGGTTTAGTTGATTAGATGGTGTTGGGTGATAGGTTGGACTTGATGATCTCAAAGGTCTTTTCCAACCTGGTTAACTCTATTCCATAACTCTTTTCTTTGTGTACTTGAACAGCATATTCCTCTCAGGAGATTTTTCTTTTCCCAGTATTAAGGGTGGAAAATATATCAGGGTTCTAAGACACCAGCTGTTCCCATCAGAAAGGCAACCTGTAGACACTGGAGTGTAACATTAACCTGGGAGGTGACACTGGCTGAAGATAATTGTAGGCTGCTTTGCTTGATTGCTTAATGACTTCAGCCTCAGAAGGAAAGCATATGGTGGGTTTTGGCTGGGTTATAGACTGTCCTGCATGGGACAGATATACCAAACCCAGAACATCTTAGTTTATGTTCTCATTGCTATGCAACATTCTGTGAGTCTGTTAGAGAATAGAGGAAGCTATTTTCTTACATCCTAATGAGGCCACCTCTGGTCAAACACTGATGTCCATGTGCAAGTAAAATAAGGTATATTAAAGAGAAGAGCCTGAGAAGCCAATGCCATTGCTGCTCAACTGGAAAGCTGACCTGAAAGATCACATACTTCAGCAGTCTTTTGACAGAGCAGCTACACTGATGCAACCAGACAGCTCGTGTCAGGAAAGGGACAAGATCACCATCACATTTAATTTTTCATAACTTCACTGAAGTCTCCCATGAGAATCAATGTCTGAGGACAAGGAAGGCTGGTTTAAATATTGTGCTCTGTCCACTACTTTGCCCACTGCATTTGATTTAGGTCCTCTTCAAGTGGAATGCAAATAGAGCAACGTTCAAGTTTCAGCATGGCAGTGCTTTTCAGTGCTGAGTAGCTGAGATGGTTTTAAACTAGACAAAACTCTGTGAGAATAGAAAATGCTACAGCTCCTTGCCAAGGGACTTTTCACAGCACAATTATTTTTGTCTTTCTGTTTAAGTCTGAAATATCTTTTTTTTTTCCCCCTCCTTCTCTTTCTTTGCTAGTGCTCTACATCTTCTTTAAAAAAAGTTTAATTCCTGCCAAAAAAACATACACCATTTCCCAGCTTAAAGCCTCTCTGAATTGCCACAGAAAGATACAGTTTCAAAAGGTGTCAGGATGTCTTTGCTAAGAGAACTATAGCTCTCTTTCCTTTGTGACATTATTCAGCTCTTTCAATGGTCTGCAGTTGGAGAGAGCTGAAGAGAGCTGTATGACCCCGTGCGTGTCTGCAGGTTTGGAGTGGGACACGCTGCTGCTATTAGAGCTCAGCGTGTGGGAGGTGAAGTTTTCTGTATGCAAGTGAAATGTACAGCTCCTTCCGGCTTTCCCTTCTGAAG
The DNA here is from genome assembly GCF_026170545.1 of Melanerpes formicivorus. Classification (NCBI taxonomy): domain Eukaryota; kingdom Metazoa; phylum Chordata; class Aves; order Piciformes; family Picidae; genus Melanerpes; species Melanerpes formicivorus. The sequence goes on along the minus strand of NW_027142415.1, from coordinate 3,442,873 downwards.
CTCGCATTGAAGCTACATTTGCTCGGGTTTAACTCAATTGCCATTCAGCAAATGCAACCTTACTCGTTTTGCAGCATGTGGGAGTCAGCATGTGTACCTTATCTTGTCTTTCCATTGCATACAAGGAGAATATTTTTAGCCTTCAGCACCTAATTAAAAAAGGTGAGGCTGACATCTTCCTCCATGGCTGTGCTAGTGACACAGAGCATTGCAAATGACTCTCTGCTGGGCAGAGGGAAGGTGAGCTTTGTCTAGCTTTGTGCTTCAATTACAGTCCCATGCTGGCAGCCAATTTATTCCAGTTGCCAAAGCCCTTGTTTTCCTACATCCACTCCCCGGTTACAGAAACCATAAGCTCTGCTGATCTGTGGCAATGAGCAGCATGAAGGAGAATCTCAACCCTCTCTGGAAAGAGGAATTAATGGTCAGACCTCAGGGAGGGATGGAAGGGGACTTTAATTATCACCCCAATCCCCATGGAGTTTAAGAGAGGGTTTGAACTCTAGCACTGCTGCACAATTCTGACATTCAGCCGCATCAAAGTCCTGCAATTAACCAACATTTCTTTTGTTCCATACACACAGCTGAAGACTTTAAATAAAGCAGCCCAGGTTTTCAGGTTATGTCCACTCCCAACTGCACAACAAGACAGCTTTGGCTTGGTAATTTCTAGAAACTGTACTCTGTAAGCTTGACTTGTTCCTCCCCATTTTTAAACATAGTCTATTTTCCTTGCTTTCTTTTCTCTCTCTCCCTTTCTTAGTGTCTCCAAAGTTGGATTTTAACTAATGGAAATACTAGATTAATAATAACTACTCTTATTACAATATTTTGGAGATTATTTGAAGTGTTTAAGATCTAAACTTAGACACCAAGAAAACTATATTGTACTACACTGAATTTAATGATGGGATTAGATCTGCATTTTGAACAGCACCATAAGAACACCCTACTAAATAAATGTGGCTGTTATTAATTCAGTATACTGTAATTTGAAAGCACCTTCTCCAGAAGTCCTTTAAGGGAGGTGCTCATCAGCACCATGTTGCTACACAACCTGAAGTATATAATTTGCTTGCTTTCAGAGAAAAAAAAAATAATATAATAGAAAATGCCCTTGTTCTTTGAGGTCAAGGAGGTAAAACACCAATTGAAGTACTAAGAGAAGGCAACATAGTCTATTAGACAGCTGCATTTAGCTTTGAAAAGCAAAGAAGAAAATAATACCTTAAAAGAGTCAAGTGTGTGTGGGGGGAAACACTAAAGCCAGCAAAGGAAGACATGCCAGCTTTTTGGTGGTGGTGGCTTTTATGTTCAAGAGCCTTTAATATTGCTGGGAAGTGTATGCAAATGTATTAAAAGACAAAGAAAAGCAGAAAAAGAAAAAGAACAGGTTTTAAGAGACGGAAGCAAACAGGAAGTGGACAAGGTGAGCTGTGGTGAGAAAAAGAGAGGCTCTTCCCTCAAATAGGAGAAATGAGTCATTAGCAGTGCAGTGTTAAAATGGAACTGGAGTGAGGTGACAGCACCAGTGACAGGGACTGTAGCTAAAAGAACAATTCCATATCTGCTGTTAACAATAAAAATACAGGTCAGCATGAAATACACAGTCTATAGGGTGCTGTAAGTTGCTCTCTGAAGTTCCTGTGGTCAATGAGCCAGTGTGACATCAGGCCCTACCACCCTAAGCTATTTTTCACCTTTTTTCAAACAATTGCCTTACTACAAGAGATCAAACACAGGAGAGGAGCCCCCTTCCTGAAAACATCACCATTATTAATAGTAAACTGCCCTTACCCTCATGTTGGTATTTTAACCTACAAGATTCATCAGGAAAGAGAATACTGAATTAAAATAGCAAAATGATCTTAAATTCAGCATCTCCTAGATGCTGACTAGGTCTCTATAACAAAGAGAAAGCATCAGGGACCTCTGCTGGGTATCACGGTATCACTATATCACAGTATAACTTAGGTTGGGAAGGACCTCGAAGATCATCGAGTCCAACCTATCAACCCACGCAGACATACGTCCATTGGGTCATTCATTTGAGCCAAGAAGTTGACATCTTAAGTATGGGGAGTTGAATTGCCCTCTGGAAGTGGTAGTCTTCTTGATAATAACTAGTTAGCTAGTGGACTAGGTTGGAGCATTTGGTAAAAGTCAGAGGAGTGATTCTTGTCTGGAAGGTTCTCAGTCAAGACTCAAGGCAGTCACTGTGATTCTGTATAGGTCTGTTCGCTGAACTGCCTTGAAGGAATCAAGTCCAAGAGTTGAATGTCATCCAAAGTAAACCAGGTCTAAATGCTAAAAGCATTAACCTTTCATCTCAGTTCCAAATTCTGGGTTGTGTTTCCCTACCCTCACAAAATTGAGCTAAGCTACATTAAAATACAAAACTCCTGCATCAATATGCAGGGCTACATGGAAAAAATAAACCAAAGGAGACACTTAGATGATCATCTAGAACACAGTGGACACTGGAAACAGGGCTCATCAGATGAGGCAGCTGAACATCTTAACACCACATGAGAGACAAGAGGGCAAGAACAATCTGCAAAAGTCATTGCAAACCTTCATTATTCTACAGCTAACAATAAAAGAGACAAACGTGGACATGATGCAGAGAGAGCAACGTGGCAGAAGACACAATTAAAACCATCCTTTTATTGACATCAGAAGTTCAGTGATCACTTCTGTTGCATCATGCTTTCTGATAAAACCTTCTGAAATGTGTATGGACAATTGTTCTCTCTCATGGGTAATTTCTCTCCCAAATTAACAAGTCCTGTTGCTAATTACTGCTTTCTCAAAATAGGGCCCCACTGTACTGGCTCCTCATTTCCGGACTGGTATACTTGGGGAAAGTATAAGTTGATGCTAGGTAAACTGTGTTAGGCTAAGAGCAAAAGAAGCCTCAGGTAGACTTTATGTTAAGCAATAGCACACACCTATCTAGCCAGCAGTAGTAAAGGTTTAAAAACAACCAACCAAACAACTTAACTCATCAAATCTAGTTTTGTACATATCCACAGCTTTTGCTCAGGCTCTACACTGAACACTCTGACCTGGCAGTTGCCAATCACTGCAAAGAGAACCTAAGGCTAGTATTTCAGGCTCCTGTAATTAGTATGCTGCTCACTCATTCTTCCTATCCTAATTATGAGTAACCCATGCTGAGTCTTGCTGCACTCTCCCTCACGTGTCTTATTCATCTGTATGCACTCTAACCCACAGCATAACCTGGGCACGTTTAGACCCTGGTGTTTCATTTGCAATGCTGTGGTCTGGTGCAATCCAGCTGTTAGCACATGTGTGCAACAGGAGAGATTGTGGCTTTGAAGGTACAACCTGCACCAGTGATGCCAGAGAGACTGCTTTAGGGATGATGTGTCTACATGATCTTCAAGAGTGCTGGGTCAAATTGAGACAGAGATGGGAGGACTCCTAGCTAAATGTTCTACAAGAACTCTAGCTTCTGAAGTCATGTCCCCATGGCTGGACTATGGGATCTTTGGAGGTCCCTTCCAATCCAAACCATCCTATGATTCTAAGTTGAGAAGGTAGCCTTTTGCTGCTCAGAGTAAGAGGCAGGTGCAGTGGACATATCTGGGATCAAACCACCATCAGCACCTCCCTGAGAACAGCACAGCCAGAAGCTGCCATGCCTGATGGTTGGTGAGTGCCTGATCCTAGCCTATTTCCAGTTTGCAGTTGGTAGCACCTTCAGAAGAAAGGTGCAACAGATTATTAAGTACTGCAGCACAAACTCAATACAAATAACAACAACAAAGCTGCTCCTCATCAATGGAGCATTTTGGAGGGTGATAATTCTGCCCTGGGCATCCCTGGTGCCCATTTGATTCACAAGACAGAACAGATAGAATGCAAAAAAGCCTGTCCTGTCCCCCCTTAAAAATGAGCAAAAAAGGCAAAGATGGCATAGCTGTTTCCAAAGATGGCACAGCTGCTTCATTTTGCAGTCCTTATAGCACAAAAGGAATATAACTGTTTAGTTCACTGGAAGCAAAAATTGAACCCTGAGGTTTTTTTTTCCAAACACCTCTTTTAAGTACCAAGGAGGGGAGAAATTTTATCTTTTAAGTGAGGCAGGCATGGTTATCTCTGAAAGGATTATAAAAATAACTTGCAGTTCCCATTAGTTCAAGTTTGTTTGATCTGAAAACATTTATAGGAACTATATATCTAAGTTGAATTTGCAGTGCACCACTAGGACCCTAAATAGTCAGAACACCCAGAAAAAAACATAATTGCTTTCCTCAGCTTTTCCAGATCCATTTTCTTTCAAGGTTTGAAAAATCTCTTACAAGCTCTTTAAATTGTTCCTAAATGGCTTTCTCCACTACTTCAGAATGGGAGAGCCATCTATGTAGTTCCTTTTAATTTTATTTGTAACTACACTTTGAAAGATTCATTTGCTCTCAATTTATGCTTCCACAGATCATCTCCCACTCAGTCTTGGATATTTGCATTTAGGGCATAATGTAAGCAAAATTCTGGCAGATCTTGATATCATAAAGTATTCTGCAGCTTGAAACAGAAGAGAGATAATGGTGAGTGTAGACTTTTTAATTAACATGTTCAGGACTTTTCAGGGAATATCTGAGTCCTTCCTAGTTATGTGATTCCGGACCACTTTCCTGTGCTCACCTCTATGTTCATACAGAGCTGTTAGAGTATGTCCAGAGAAGGGCCACAAAGATGATCCAAGGGCTGAAGCACCTCTGCTGTGAGGACAGGCTGAGGGAACTGGGGGTGTTCAGCCTGGAGAAGACTCCAAGGAGACCTCAGAGTTGCCTTCTAATACCTGAAGGGATCCTACAGGAAGGCTGCACAGGGATGTTTTGTAAAGGTGTCTAATGATAGGACAAGGGGGAATGGTTTGAAGCTGGGGGAGGACAAGGTTAGACTGGATCTTAGGAAGAAGTTCTGCAGTACAAGGGTGGTGAGACTCTGGGATAGGCTAGCCAGGAAGGTTGTGGATGTCTCCTCCCTAGGGGGTGTTCAAGGCCAGGTTGGATGAAGCTTTGAGCAGCTGAGACTAATTGAGAGGTGTCCCTGCCCATGGTGGAGAGATTGGAGTAGATGATGCCTAAAGGTCCCATCCAATCTAAATCATTTTAGGATTCTATGATTCTAATGAGAGAAGTCATACTCACCTCCAGATAATTTATTTTTTTCCTATTCAGAAAACAAAATATATGGAAAAATAGCTTTATCCAGAGGTTTGTCTTTCACCAGGAGTGTCTGCTTCACTCCTCTTTGGATAACAGTGATATGCATCACACTTCTCTTGCAGTTCATTTCCCTGTTTGAATATTTATTTATGGGAACTGTACATATTTTTTTCCCCCCACAATAATCAGATATAAGACATATTAAATGTCATGAATATTCATAAGTTGTCAACCCCACTATAAATAGCAATCCAGAAGCCTGCCTTCATGAAGTAAAGGGGATCTTAAATATAGATTATAAAGGAGAGTATATGCATGCTTCATTACTTATTTGGATTTACATATACACTCTTTTAGCACAAGCCATACAGATACTAACTTCAAAAAGTAGTATCATCCAAAGGAAAAAAAAAGGAATCTGTCTACCTGAGCAGTTCACCAGTGCAATATCTACAGAACTGGGCTCCTGTATCATGTACTAAACATGATGCTATATCACAGAAACACCAAGGCTGGAAGTGACCTCAAAGATCATCAAGTCCAACCTGTCACCACAGACCTCATGACTATTAAACCATGGCACCAAGTGCCACCTCCAATCCCTTTTTGAACACCTCCAGGGACGGTGACTCCACCACCTCCCTGGGCAGCACATTCCAATGGCTAACAAATCTCTCAGTGAAGAACTTTCTCCTCACCTCCAGCCTAAACTTCCCCAGACGCAGTTTGAGACTGTGTCCTATTGTTCTGGTGCTGGTTGCCTGAGAGAAGAGACCAACCTCCTACTGGCTAAAACCTCCCTTCAACAATAAGGTCTCCCTTGAGCCTCCTCTTCTCCACACTCAATGACCCCAGCTCCCTCAGCCTCTCCTCATAGCGCTGTGCTTGAGGCCTCTCCTCAGCCTCATTGCCCTTCTCTGGACAGGTTCAAGCATCTCAATGTCCTTTTTAATCTGAAGGGCCCAGAACTGGACACAGGACTCAAGGTGTGGCCTAACCAGTGCTGAGTACAGGGGCACAATGACTTCCCTGCTCATGACACATTCAACATAAAATTAATATTACCTGGTTAAATATGCTCATCAGTGGGAAAAAAAATTCTTGCACTCTCAAAAATTTCACTCCTTTAAATGAGTTCACAGTATCACAGTATTGCCAAGGTTGGAAGAGACCTCAAAGATCATCAAGTCCAACCTGTCACCACAGACCTCATGACTAGACCATGGCACCAAGTGCCACGTCCAATCCCCTCTTGAACACCTCGTGGGATGGTGACTCCACCACCTCCCCGGGCAGCACATTCCAATGACTAATGACTCTCGGTGAAGAACTTTCTCCTCACCTCCAGCCTAAACTCATTCTTTGTATTATTAATTAACACAAAACATGTCTCTCAAACTACTGCAAATAAAGCCAAAACAGCAAGCTCAAGAAGATGTAGTTTTTATTCCGTTGACTTTTTCCCTACTCATCCATGCTCAGGTTCATCACTACAGAAGTCGTGAGATGGATTTGCTCTAGTGGTTTGCTGCTGTTTCTTTGTCTTCAGACTTTTTCATAAACAAGCAAAAGAAAATCAGGCACTACCAGATCTCAGAAGTATCTCAGCTGTAAGAAAATTATGGCTTATTTCCTTACTTTTTCTTTTGTTTTCTGTAAAACAACCACCTCGGAGTGGAAACAGTTCTCCGACTGCGACACCATGAATTTGGCAGCTTCTGCTTGATTCTATTTATTATGGATTTAGGTAGCATACAAGCTCAGGGGCTGGGAAAATTTACATCTCAAAATAGGAGACTTATCTCAAATAATAGCAGCCCTGGCAACATATTTCTCCATTCTTCGCTCTGCAGAATATCTGTTTTGCTTGTCATCTTCCAGAGCACAACATCTGTCTTAAAGATCAGGCAGAAAATATCCTGAAAGGTACTAAACCAGAAATATCTTTGGTATGGTGTGCCTCAGAAATGTTTTCACTCTTTTCACATCTTCAATTCTTTGATAAAGCCATGCAGAACACACTCTGATACTAGATCTCCAGAGGTCCCTTCCAATCCCTAACATTCTGTGATCCTGTGATGTGACCATTTGAGGTGGTGCCTTTAACAAAGGGACACCATGGCCGAATGTTTTATAAACAGGACAGGTCTAAACTAATTTCATTGGTGGAGAAGCAGAGCACTGCCTTAAGTTTTGATTCCCACTGGGACTAGTCTCAATCTTGCACTCTTCCCCCCTCCTTCTGCAGCTCACAGCTTCTGGGCTTTCGGCTATCCATACACATTTCCATGGATGCTATCACACAAGTCATCCATGACTGTGACATCTGATTATTTATTCTGATTCTATATCTATCAAGCTACTCAGGAAGTGACTTCATTAGGACTAAGATACTACCTGGAGAGATCAGAAATGTACATATGTGTGTGTGTCTATAGACTGAGAACGAAAGATCCTTCTATTCCTGTTTCAGTGCATGCTGGTCTGAGTGTTCAAACAGACAAGCAGACAGTGCCATCTAGAATATAGAATCATAGAATCAGTCAGGGTAGGAAGGGACCACAAGGATCATCTAGTTCCAAGCACCCTGCCATGGGCAGGGACACCCCACACTACATCAGCCTGGCCAGAGCCTCATCCACCTCCAGGAATGGGGCCTCAACCACCTCCCTGGACAACCCATTCCAGGGCTTCACCACGCTCATGGTGAAGAACTTCTTCCTCATGTCCAGTCTGAATCTCCCCACCTCCAGCTTCATTCCATTCCCCCTAGTCCTATCACTCCCTGAGATCCTGAGCAGTCCCTCCCCAGCCTTCTTGTAGCCCCACTTTCTAATACTGGAAGGCCACAATAAGGTCACCTCGGAGCTTTCTCCTCTCCAGACTGAACAGCCCCAACTCCCTCAGTCTGTCCTCAGAAACACACTAAGGAAACACCACCACTGAAACAAGAGCGCCAGAATTCCATTGATTTTTTTGCCTAACATCAGTAATAGCCATTTGGATAAGGCCAATTATGAAATAATTCCTGTAAGACTGAAAAGGTCCTTTATACTTTGAACTTCTTCAAAACTTGAAATATGTTTGTGCACAGTAAAGAAATTAAAGACAAACTATAAACACTTTGGGAAAGAGGCATGGCATATTTTGAAGTCTCTGAACTTCACTCCTGAATGACAGAACATACATATACAGAAAAAAGGGTTTGTGTGCCAGCCATCTTGTCTGTCTCCCTCTTCCAAATATATCAGTAGCTTTAGTAAAATATATGTTTCCTGGCACTTCCCCCCTTACAGCCTTATGCAATCACAACTATGCAGTCATTAATCACACCATGAAAAACACACACACTGCACACTTTCCTTTTAAATGTTTGTTAATTACAACTTTCCTTATTATCTGCAACATCCCAGTCACTAGTGGCATCTCCCAGGGATTAGGGCTGGGCCCCATCCACTTTAATATCTTCACTGATGATCTGGATGAGGGCATTGAGTCAGTCATCAACAAATTTGCAAACGACACCAAGCTGGGAGCAGATGTTGATCTGTTAGAGGGCAGAAGGGCTCTGCAGAGGGCCCTCAACTGACTGGACAGATGGGCAGAGTCCAACAGGATGGCATTCAACAAGTCCAAGTGCCGAGTGCTGCACTTTGGCTACGGCAATCCCATGCAGAGCTACAGGCTGGGGTCGGAGTGTCTGGAGAGCTCCCAAACAGGAAGGGACCTGAGGGTGCTGATTGACAGACACCTAAACATGAGCCAGCAGTGTGCCCAGGTGGTCAAGAGGGCCAATGGCATCCTGGCCTGCATCAGGAACAGTGTGGCCAGCAGGAGCAGGGAAGTCATTGTGCCCCTGTACTCTGCATTGGTTAGGCCACACCTTGAGTTCTTGGCCCAGTTCTGATCCCCTCAGTTTAAGAAGGACATCGAGACACTTGAATGTGTCCAGAGAAGGGCAACAAGGGCAACAAGGCTGAGGAGAGGCTGAGGGAGCTGGGATTGTTTAGCCTGGAGAAGAGGAGGCTCAGGGGAGACCTCATTGCTGTCTACAATTACCTGATAGGAGGTTGTAGCCAGGAGGGGGTTGGTCACTTCTCCCAGGCAACCAGCACCAGAACAAGAGGACACAGTCTCAAGCTGCACCAGGGGAGGTTTAGACTTGAGGTGAGGAGGAAGTTCTTCACCGAGTGAGTTGTTAGCTATTGGAATGTGCTGCCCAGGGAGGTGGTGGAGTCACCATCCCTGGAGGTGTTCAAGGGGGGATTGGACATGGCACTTGGTGCCATGGTTTAGTCATGGGGTCTGTTGTGACAGGTTGGGCTTGGTGATCTTGGAGGTCTCTTCCAACCTTGGTGTTTCTGTGATTTCTCGGAAAATACTCTGACATCTTAAAATATAAAACTAAAACATCCCACAGCCACAAGATTTTTGGGGTTAGACATGCAGCAAATTCCCATACTTTGGTGTGAGTTTTCTCCTTTCAAGTACCTTCCCCCGTTTAAAAACTGCTCACTTCATTTCTGGTGGGTTTTTATTGGGTTTGGCTTTGATAAAGGCCTACTTTATATTTGTTAGCAGCTCCAGTATTTATGACTTCTCATACTGCTAGATACACATCCATGATTTACTAACAGTGCATCTTAAGGATTATGAAACTTCAGGAAGCATCTAGATTATCCTCAAAACTATGTAATAAACCCACCACACACAATTACACATGGTTGCCTCAAAGCAAAATCCAGATGTATTCTGTCAGCAGGCTGCATCCTGCTATGTTAGTATTGGCACAGAGATGAGAATGGGAGCTCTTGCTGTGCAAGGAAAGGGGTATGGTACACACTAAGGAAATACCCTTCTATTGCACCAGCAGCCAGGAAATGAAATTATTACATCTGTATCAATCAAGCAGTGTCACAGAAATAAAATCATGGTAATGGAACTGTTATCACAGGATCAATGCTGCCTGTTTGGAAATGTCTTCTGCTTCACCTTGTGGCCTCAGCATTTATGTGGCAGCAAAAAGCCATTATCTGTTCTATTTCAGTGACATTTACTCTTTCTCCTCATCTGTTCAGATGTCAATTCTTTGATGGCTCTAGTATATCATGGTTTTCATACTCTAGCAGTTATGTAGGCTACCAGTTTGGGTCACTTGAATGCTTTGGGTGGGAGAAGCTTTTTCCCAAAACCATCACAACTGAAATTCTGCTGCTGTAATTAAATTACTGCATTTTCTTTATCCAGCTGAAGGCTTCATGCAATTGTTAACTAGATTCATAGATTTCTAGATGGTTTGGGTTGGAAGTGACCATAAAGATCATCTTGTTCCAACCCCACCCCCCGCCATGGACGGGGACACCACACACTAGATCAGGTTTGCTCAGGTCTCATCCAGCCTTGCCTTGAACACCTTGATACTGTGATTCCTCCAGAGAGGGGACATCCAGGACCTTCTTGGGCAACATGTTCCAGAGAAACCAGCTAAAACCCAGTTATTACTTATAGATCACATTATCACTAAGGTTGGAAGAGACCTCAAAGATCATCAAGTCCAACCTGTCACCACAGACCTCACGACTAGACCATGGCACCAAGTGCCAAGTCCAATCTCCTCTTGAACACCTCCAGGGATGGGGACTCCACCACCTCCCTGGGCAGCACATTCCAATGGCGAATGACTCTCTCTGTGAAGAACTTTCTCCTCACCTCCAGCCTAAACCTCCCCTGGTGCATCTTGAGACTGTGTCCTCTTGTTCTGGTGCTGGGTGCCTGGGAGAAGAGACCAACCCCCTCCTGGCTACAACCACCCTTCAGGGAGTTGTAGAGAGCAATGATGTCTCCCCTGAGCCTCCTCTTCTCCAGGCTAAATAATCCCAGCTCCCTCAGCCTTGTTGCCCTTCTCTGGACAGGTTCAAGTCTCTCAATGTCCTTCTTAAACTGAGGGGCCCAGAACTAGACACAGGACTCAAGGTGTGGCCTAACCAGTGCAGATTACAGGGGCAGAATGACTTCCCTGCTCCTGCTGGCCACATTATTCTTGAATAGCGTGGTCAGCAGATACTAGTCTTTAAACACAGCTACTAGTCTTTAAACATAGCCACTAGTCTTTAAACATAGCTACTAGTCTTTAAACATAGATTAATACTAGAGCATCAGTGTCTGCCAAAGAGTTGACTTGAATGACAAGAGGCCTCTCAAATATTCAGAGGTGTAATTTAACTCCAGTAAAATGACTGGTTTACTGGTATAACTACTAGTAGTAAGACTCAATTCATGCATTTACAGGTGGTTTGCAGTGAATGTAGATATTTTGTAGATGCTACAATTTATTTATTTATTTTTTCTTCCCCTGACACTGTCAAATTGGGTTTTTATTATTTAAATATGGCTTTTATTATTTAAATTCAAAAGGCTAAGCCTTTCGGGGGAAAGCGCAGCAAAAGAAAGGTTGCAATTTACTCGGTGGAAATCTCAAACACCAGGTGCAGCAGAGAGACAAACAGCTTTCAGATAGTTCAGGCATTTTCTCTGCAAAAACAGGCTTTCAATCAGCACAAAAAATAAAAACCTGCCCCCTCACAAAGGAGGAAAGTAGCAGTGTAGCTGCTGCTCCAGGGAAAGAACTGAGCAAGGCTGTCAGGGACTGGGACAAGTCACAGAATCACTGAACCAGTAAGGTTGGAAAAGACCTCTAAGATCATCAAGTCCAACCATCGAGCCAACACCACAATGATCACTAAACCATGTCCTCAGGTGTCACGTCTACATGATTTCTGAATGCCTCCAGGGATGGTGACTCCACCACCTCCCTGGGCAGCCTGTTCCAATGCCTGACTCTTTTCATCACCTCCACCAGTAGAAATACCCAAAGGGAAACTGCTACTAGAAAATAAAAACTCCCCTGAAAAATATAGTCATTTCAGATTCAACTTGCTGATTAATCAGTTGCAATACCAATACCTGGTGAGACCCCACCTGGAGTACTGCCTCCAGTTCCGGAGCCCCTATTACAAGAGGGACATGGAGGTGCTGGAATGTGTCCAGAGAAGGGCCACGAGGATGAGCAGAGGGCTGGAGCACCTCTCCTATGAGGACAGACTGAAGGAGTTGGGGCTGTTCAGTCTGCAGAAGAGAAGGCTCCAAGGTGACCTCATTGTGGCCTTCCAGTATCTGAAGGGGGCCTACAGGAAGGCTGGGGAAGGACTTCTCAGGATCTCAGGTAGTGATAGGACTAGGGGGAATGGAATGAAGCTGGAGGTGGGGAGATTCAGGCTAGATGTGAGGAGGAGGTTCTTCACCATGAGAGTGGTGAAACCCTGGAATGGGTTGTCCAGGGAGGTGGTTGAGGCCCCATCCCTGGAGGTGTTTAAGCCCAGGCTCGATGAGGCTCTGGGCAGCCTGATCTAGTGTGGGGTGTCCCTGTCCATGGCAGGGGGCTTGGAACTAGATGATCCTTGTGGTCCCTTCCAACCCTGAATGATACTATGATACTATGAAATCTTGAGCAAGACTAGGACTTGCAGCATAGAAAAGGTGGAGTAGAATTGGAGTTACCAGATTTTCCTGGTACATCCCCTGCCAACAGAAGCCCAGGATGATGAAAGATAATGCCAAATCAAGCCTACTAAGAGACTAGTTTATGAAGTTAAACCATACCTTATCTGCAGCTGGTACAGATTATGACAAGCAGCACTGTGTTTCTTTTCTTTAAGAAATGTTGTGGACATCATGAATTTTATGTGAAGGGAGTATGGAAAACCTCACTGACTTTGAAGAACAAATCAATTAGGAACAAGTTCTTCATCATGAGGGTAGTGAAACACTGGAACAGGTTGCCTGGGAAGGTAGTTGGGGCCCCACCCCTGGAGATATTCAAAGTGAGTCTGAACAAGGCTCTGAGCAACCTCATCTAGTTGAGGATGCCCCTGCAGACTGCAGGGGGGTGGGGTTGGTGAACTTCAATGGTCCCTTCCAGCCCAGACCATTCTATGATCCTAATTATAGGTTAACTTTTCAGATAGAAGCATAGAATGGTTTGAGATTGGGAGGGACATATGAAGATTATCCAGTTCAATCCTCCTGTAGTGAGCAGGGATATCTTCAAATGGAGCAGGTTGCTCAGAGCCCCAACCAACCTGATCTGGAATGATTCCTGGGATGGGGCATCTACCACATCTTTGGACTGCCTGGGTCAGGGTCTTACCACCCTCAGCCTGAAAAATGTCTTCCTTCTATCTAGTCTAACTATCTGTCCTTTGGTTTAAAGCCGTTGCCCATTGTCCTGTCACGACAGGCCCTGCAAAAAAGTCTGCCCTCAGCTTTCTGATCAGCCCCTTTAAGTACTGAAAAGGCTACAAGAAGGTCTCCCTGGAGCCTTCTGTTCTCCAGGCTGAGCAACCTCAATCTCTCACAGCCTGTCCTGACAGCAGAGTTCCAGCCCTTCCATCATTGCTATGGCCTCCTCCAGCCCTGCTTCAACAGGTCTATGTCTCTGCTGTGCTGAGGGCTCCAGAGCTGGACTAAGCAGCATGCAGTAGAGGGGCACAATTCCCTCCCTCCATGTGCTGCCCACACTGCTGGGGATGCAGCCCAGGACATGCTGGGTCTGGGCTGCAAGGGTATGTTGCTAGCTCATGCCCAGCAAAGGGAGCACAACCCTCTTCAAAAGCAGAGCTTAATTCTGTTTCCTCTGCCAATCAGTTCAGCAAAGAGAGCAATGAATTACTCAAAAACATTGTTTGCTTTGTCAGATAAATGCTCCCTTGTTTCAGAGGGGTGCTGGTGTTGTCACGTTCTTCTGTGGTTTCCCAATCAAGCCTTTCCAGCTGCTATAACTGACCTTATCTGAGGCATAAACCAGAACCAAAAGTAACCTGGTCAAAGAACGAACAGAGCTCTGAAAGATGTTCCTGCATGGGTATGAATGCAGACAAGCTAAGGGGAACATTTGTATCCTTGCATACACACAGCGCAGCTTCACGAGCTGCTATTCCACACAGCACAGCAGCCATCATGATAGTACATCTAATAGCACCCATGGGAACTACCAAATCTGATGTTTTATACAAAGCAGCTTGCTGAAAAATATGATCACTTCCTACTCTTGTTCCAAAAGAAAGAAGATAAAATTGGGGCTCTTAAGAGCTGTTTCCTGTATGCTGACAGACTGCATGCCTATCAGAGCTCACACTACTCTTACAAAAGGAATTTGCAGTAAAATATGAAATATTCTCCCCAAATATGGAGCAAGATCACAAGAAGAGGAACTAACTGTATAATAGATGCTGGAGGAGATGTGTGTATTTATAAAAATCCTGCAGATTTGGCTAATTTGTCATCTCCTACCTGCCTGATCAAAGCTAGCACTCGTTTATCCATTCCCAGGAGAGAAGTTTGAACATTTTAAGTCACTACACAGCTTCAGAGCACCTTTTGCACCCAGAAATATTTTCTCCTGACAATACAGAAAGACTTCTTATATATATATAGATAAATAGATAGATAGATAGATACATACACATTAATTAAAAAGCTACAAAGCCAAACAACTTAAATAGAGGACACAGTCTTAAGCTGCACCAGGGGAAGTTTAGGCTCAAGGTGAGAGGCTGAGGGAGCTGGGGTTGTTTAGCCTGGAGAAGAGGATGCTCAGGGGAGACCTTATTGCTCTCTACAACTACCTGAAGGGAGGTAGTAGTCAGGTGGGGGTTGGTCTCTTCTCCCAGTCAACCAGCACCAGAACAAGAGGACAGAGTCTCAAGCTGCACCAGGGGGAGTTCAGGCTGGAGGTGAGGAGAAAGTTCTTCCCAGAGAGAGTTGTTTGCCATTGGAATGTGCTGCCCAGGGAGGTGGTGGAGTCCCCATCCTTGGAGGTGTTCAAGAGGGGATTGGATATGGCTCTTGGTGCCATGGTTTAGTCATGGGGGCTGTGGTGACAGGTTGGACTTGATGATCTCTGAGGTCTCTTCCAACCTTGGTGATTCTGTGAAACAGTGTGCTTTTAGTCTGCTAGAACTAGATTTCATTGAACGAAGCACAAAACCCCAAACGAATCAGAACTTCCTAGTTTGCAATCATGATAGAAATGAAGTTTTTATAGGTCTGCAGGAACAAGGTCCTGGACTTCAAAGCAACTTGACTTTTCTGTGTTACACAATGATTAATCTTACTAAATGTTGGAGAATAATATGTATAAATTTCACATTTCATTCTGCTCAGCTCAAGAACAGCTAAGGCACGTGCTTCTCCGAGTCATTAATATGAAACACAGTTGCAGTTTGCTTTAAAAAGCAGTAACCCTTATATTAATCAAAATTAAACTAACACTTTTGAAGTTGAAGAGCTTTTGATACTTAAGAAAACCCCCAAACCCGAACCCAAACCCAAGACAAACTGAGGAACAAGCATGTTTTGAAGTTTGAATATGACAGACTGATTACATTGGTAGAAGGGAGAAGTTATTTTTCCTGTGAACTTTTACCCTGGGAACCATGAACAAACCAGTACCACACCAAAGATTCTCTCAGTCATTCTCAATAACAATCCTCCCTACTAAAATTTCTGAAGCTATATCCCTTTCAAGAGCCTTTCTTGATGGTCATACTAGCATTTCTTTCAATGTTTACAGATATCTCATTTAAAAACTCTGAAACACTGTGTGTTTGCTAGATAAAGGGTGGTTACTACTAAGGTGTCATTATTTTAATATCCAAACACAAAAATACAACTAACACGGGGGGATGGAGAATGGGGGTTGTGGCCAGGTCATCCCATGTTGCTGCAGCACCCTCCTCAGGAGGACTCTTCACTCTCCCCCTGCTCCAGCACCCCTCCTGTTGAAGACTGTGCTCCATGAACTCTTCCAATGCAAGTCTTTCCCATGGGCTGCACTTCTTCATGAACAACTCTAGCATGAGTCCTTTCCAAGGGGAGCAGTCCAGCAGGAACAGACTGCTCGAGTGTGGGTCCCTCGCAGGGTCACAAGCCTGCTCCAGCATGGGCTCTTATCTCCATGAGACTACATGTCCTGCCAGGGACCTGCTCCACCACAGGCTTCCCATGGGGCCACAGACACCCAGACTCATTAGCATGTCTTGAGCCCTCAGCAGTTAGCCTGAATTAAAATCCTGCAGCTTCCCCATGAAAAACATCTGATCTGCCAGCCTGGCACTTGTACACCAGCCTTGCCTGGCTTGGGCAGGATACAATAGCTGGTAGAGAGAGGTGAGATCTCCAGGATCAATTCTTTCCCCTCAGTAATTTCTAAAGATTTCAAAGCAAGAATCAAAGCACTGCACAGGACTTGCATAGGCTCAGCACAGTCTAACCTCACATAGGCACCACAGAGTATCTGCTTACCACCTGTCACCTCTGGTGAGGGGCCTCAGAAAGACAAAACAAGTCACAGAATCATAGAATAGAATCGTTAACATTGGAAAAGACCTCTAAAAGTCCAGCTATCAAAAAGATCCTTGCACATGTCTGAAGGGCATAGGGCGGGTGTGGGACAGTGGCACTAACCTTCTAAGTTAGGATGCTTACCCTACATGGCAGTGGAAAGGTATTTTATGTGCTCTTACTGCCATCTAAATTCCACTGCGAGGGAGCTCCTGCTTGTTTACTATCCATGCAGGAGCAATTACCTCTCATATTCTGTCTGATATGATCTTTATATTCTTGCCTCCATGTGAAACTCCAGCTCTGGGCTTTTCACTGATACTTGCCTTCCTTCAAGACAGGCAGGGAGTTTGCAGAGGCCAAGAGACCAAGCTTTGCCCCTGTAAGAACTCTGCATGAAGCCACAGGTCCTACCCTTTCAACACACAGGAGCCGTTGTCTTCACAGAGATAAGACAACACTAATCAGATAATCAATAACACAACAAACAGTGGCTCCTACACCTGCTGTGCACTAGTTCCTGTTAAATTTCTCAGGAACCAGGATCACACAGGAGCAGAGTAACTTAAACAGTTGCCTGGCACACGCTTGTCTTTGTGCCAGGTGACAGTTCCTGTCCCTCCGCCACAATGTCACTACGCAGAGAACAGAACAAACAGCAGCACAGCATCTCCCTCCGTCTGGGCACTGGGTAGAAGCCACCCAGCACTCAATTACACAAATTGCACACAGTTTAGTCTCAGCAGTTTCTGGATGAGACACTGAACTCTGCTGAAGCCCAGGAAATACTCATGTTTCACAGCAAAAGCAGCTAAAGACAAATTGGAGGAATTTATTTGGAAGTGCCAAGCTGGCCTCAAAAATACAAAATGACAGCACAGGCTTGAAGAAAATATTTTGCCCCACACAGGATAAAGCTGCTGTCTGCTTCTACCCTGAGCACTCACTCTTTGGTGAGGAAACTAGGAGCATAGCAATTTGTGGCCTGGGGAAGACAGTGGTACAGAAGTAAATAGTGATGGACTGAGAAGGAATGGCCTCAAGTGGCACCAGGGAAGGTTTAGATTGGATATTAGGAAACATTTCTTTAGTGGGAAAGTGGTCAGGCATTGGAACAGGCTGCCCAGGGAAGTGGTGGAGTCACTATCCCTGGAGATGTTCCAAAAACACATAGACATGGCACTTCAGGACATGGTTTGGTAGGTGTGGTGGTGCTAGGTTGATGGTTGGACTTGATGGTCTTGGAGGCCTTCTATAATTGTAATGATATGCAACTCTATAAAGAGGTTAATGTACAAAATTACTGTGTAAGAGAATATAAATCTCTCTCCTCAGGAAACTTCTTTGCAATAATTAGATTTGGAACACATCCAGTCTTGAAGCTCAGTGATACAAAATCTCTGCTATTTCAACTAGGGAAACAGAACATCTAATCTTTTTGGGTTTAGAAAAGGAGTGAGGCTTCTGTTCACACAGTCAAAACTACCTTGCTCCTTGTCTGTTGTATTTCATACTGATTGATTCAGGCCTTCACAGAATTTGAGGCTGTGTCCAAGTGGGAAAAGCATCTAGCCTTTGTCCTCAAGAAGAAAGTATGGGGAATATGAAGTAATGAACCAATTACAGATGTTAAAAGTAAAATGCAGTAATGGTGGGGGTTGGGAGAGACTTTGAGAGATCATCTATCCAACACCCTGCTAGAGGGAGAGGGAGAGGGAGAGGGAGAGGGAGAGGGAGAGGGAGAGGGAGAGGGAGAGGGAGAGGGAGAGGGAGAGGGAGAGGGAGAGGGAGAGGGAGAGGGAGAGGGAGAGGGAGAGGGAGAGGGAGAGGGAGAGGGAGAGGGAGAGGGAGAGGGAGAGGGAGAGGGAGAGGGAGAGGGAGAGGGAGAGGGAGAGGGAGAGGGAGAGGGAGAGGGAGAGGGAGAGGGAGAGGGAGAGGGAAGTTCTGAAATAAGTCAGGACTGCATTACTACCCCAGTGAGTCTTCCTAAATTACATTTGCTTACTACCAATACAAGATGTTTCCCAAAGCCTCCAGCCTCCTATGATGCCAGTGTATAGCCTGCTTGCAGCAGCAAATGGGGATAAATGGGGGTAACATTCTTGTCCCTAAGCAAGGCAGGGATGGAGCACACAGACAATTCTAACTCCACTAAAATAATAACTCAAAGGCCAGTTAAAAAGGTTACCATTACAGTGCCACTGTTACCATTAAAATTGAAGGAAGCTTTCCTCAGTGGAGGAGAAAAAAAAACCAGGCAAAACAACAACTAAAAACCCCAAACCATAAAATCTGCCAAGATCTGTCACTATATTTCTAAACACAGAAACTCCTTTGTTCTGTGTCTTTTACTTTCTTTAAAGGTCTTCATTATCAAAAAAAAATCTCCTTTGAAAGCTCTGAAGATAACATCCCAGTGGGAAAATTAATATAGTGTCCAGGAATTCAGTAGCAATTCTTTCCAGACCTCACAGAGATTAAGGTACACAAGGTGCAATACAAAATGGGACTTAGTAAGACCTCTAAGGTCAACCACATAAAAGAGAAGCTTCTCCCAAAGTGGTTAAGGTGCACTAGATACCATTAGAGCAAGACAACTTTAACTGATGGTGTTAAAAATAACTGTGTTTTGAAAACACCAGGCATTCACAGCTAGTTCTCCATGGAAATAGCTCGCTGTGGATGTCTTTCAGTTAGGATAGCAGTGCTTGGTCCATAAGATGCAGAAGCCATTAAAAAGCACTCTGCAGATTATTATTGCTGTTATATGCATGTGTCACCATCAGGAGGTTGTTGACAGCCCACTACCACATAGATATGTTTTTCACTGATACCCTCTGGAGCTTGTCCAGTAACACTGGCAACTCTTAGCATACAGATCTACAGCAAATTCAAACTGAAGTAACAACAACTGTGTATTTTTGTCTGAAACCTCTGTACAATTTTTGTGTGGCACAGAAATAATCACAGCTGAGGTGTAACTAGCCTTACACCTCTTGGAAGTGCAGAGAAAACACTGTGTCCGACTAAGCATTTGCTTGTGTGTACACTTCTTGGGAGTAATCTGGACACTTGTGAAAAGCTAGCGTTGTTCCTTCTTGCACCATAGTTACCCTGCCATCATACACAGAAACACAGAGTGTACTGGGTTAGAAGGGACCTCTAGGTGACATCTAGCCCAGCCCCCCTGCAGTAAGCAGGGACATCTCCAGCTAGGTTGCTCAAAGCCCCATCAAGCCTCATCTTGAATGTCTTCAGCGATGTGGCCTCCACCACCACCCTGGACTACCTGTGCCAGTGTTCCACCACCTGCATAGCAAAGAACTTGTTCCTAATGTCCAATTTACATCTATCTATCCTGCTCCAGTTTCAAACCATTGCCCCTTGTCCGAGTGCTACGTGCCCATGTAAACAGTCTCTCCCCCAGCTTTCCTGTAGCCTCCCCTCAGGTACTGGAAGGCTTCTATAAGGTCTCCATGGAGCCTTCTCATCTCCAGGCTGAGGAATCCCAACTCAGTTTGTCTTCATAGAAGACATGCTCCAGGTCTTTGATAATTTTTGAGGTCCTTCCTTGGACCTGCTCCATCAGGTCCATGTCCTTGTGCTGTGAGCCACAGAGCTGGACACAGCACTCCAGGTGAGGTCTCCCTAGAGCAGTGTACAGTATCAGAAGCACTTCTCTTGATCTACTGGCCACACTTCTTTTGATGTAGCCCAGGAAGTTATTTGCCTTCTGGGCTGCAGGATCTTACTGTTTCAGCACATTGCTTTACTTACCTGTGTACTTCAGGCTTCTTAATTCATGCACTTGCAGAATTATTTCAAGCTTGCTAAGATATCCATAGCTAGAAGCCATTTGTTTTCCAAGAGATGTATTTCTCCCTATAAACCCCCTGAAAAACTAATTCCCCAGCAATGCCAACACTACAAATTCAAGTCCAAGTCATCTACTGCAGGAGAAACACTGCACAATTTGTCCTTCAGTATATTAACTTCTAGGTTGACTACTTTCCAGCATTCCACAAATTATAGTTGTGAAACAAAAGAAAATAAAGGGGGGGGGGGGGGGAGGGGGGGGAAATAAAAGAACAAGAAAGAATGCTTCCTTAGAAGTGACTCATGGACAGAAAAATGTATAGATCTTGGAATTCAAAGCCAGCAAAACAAAATTCCCCACGGTAACATGATTGCGAATGCTAATTGCATTCCAGTAGATTGCTTTACATTCATCAAACAACAATCAATGCCAGACACTGCTATCTTCTTTTATTGTAGTGTTGCTGTTCTCAGCTGTATAGATAAGGTAGTGTCAGACAGTTATAATCTCCTCCCTTGCTATTTTTGGGGGCTTATAACTTCAGCATAAAAAATTATGCTGGAATTCAGCAACTCAGCCCAAGAGCCTTTCTTTTTAACTGATAAAATGTGTCCAGGTATATATCTTGGAGAGATAAAGGAAGGTTGAGACAAATATTTCCATTCAAATACCTGAACTAAACTAGCTCTCATTAGACAAGAATAAGTTATCCCTAAATTTCAGAGCTGGTCCTCATCCAGGATGAGGACAAAGTTGGTGAGGGGCTTGGAACACAAGCCTTATGAGGAGAGGCTGAGGGAGCTGGGGTTGCTTAGCCTGGAGAGGAGGAGACTCAGGGGAGACCTTATTGCTCTCTACAGCTACCTGAAGGGGGGTTGTAGACAGGCAGAGGTTGGTCTCTTCTCCCAGGCAACCAGTACCAGAACAAGAGGACACAGTCTCAGGCTGTGCCAGGGGAGGTTTAGGCTGGAGGTTAGGAGGAAGTTCTACAGAGAGAGAGTGATTGCCCATTGGAATGGGCTGCCTGAGGAGGTGGTGGAGTCACCATCACTGGAGGTGTTCAGGAGGAGACTTGACAGGGTGCTTGGTTGCATGGTTTAGTTGATCAGGTGGTGATGGATGATAGGTTGGACACGATGATCTTGAAGGTCTCCTCCAACCTGGTCTGGTCTGGTCTATTCTATTCTATTCTGTTAGAAGCCTTCTGTTCTGAATCTCCTTTTCTTCATTTCACATGAAGAGTAAGATCATGAAGAAATAGAGATTTTTCAGGTCATATTTAGATCTGATGACCATGTCATGCCCCTAAGATGTGTTACAACGTAGCAGCCTGGGGTGAACATTGTATATGCACATTTTGATGTGCATATATACAACCCTGTGCTTATATACAGACACATATATACACAGATACACCTCAAAACTCCACTTGTTTCTGAACATCCTCACAGTTTCATGGGGCTCTGCTGGCAGTGTTTGTGCCCACATTTCATAAGATCTTGTGAAATACCGTCTCTCTAGATGGAACAACGAGCATGACTCACCAGAATGGTCACTTCAAGAAGGAAATAAAAGCCCCAAACAATAGGCTAGCACAAGCCACGAGAAACTTGGCCATGTGAGTGAGCTTGAAAAATAGATAATCCTCATGTTTAAGAAAATGGGGGGAAGTTCAAAGGGATAGAAAATGAACATGCAAACACTCCTAGTTCTTTCTCATGCTTTTACCAAAATAAATCCTCATAGCTACTGTGATTCAGAGAAGGTAATGGTCCAAGGGAACAGTTTTTAACTGCTTGAGATCCAACATCTACACAGATAGCATTATGAAGACAGAACAAATGAGGTATGAACAGGAAGACCAGAGTCTAAGCTAGGCAAACAATAACAAAAGATATTTGGAATGCCTTGGAGTGGTGAAAATGCAGGGAAGGTTTAACTTGCAGGATATTTTTGCCCCCTATTTTTTGGGCCTTTAAGCCTCTCATTGCTTCCTGAACAGTGAGCACCCTACCTAACAAAGTCCTGCTTTGGTGATGCCAGTCCACTGGGCCATCTCTCCAGCTGCAGTATGTCCTGCAGTTGAACTAATGGTTGTGTAATGGGAAGCTCCTGTGCCTGGTTTCCACCTGCCCTTTTGCCTGCAATCTCCTCCTTACACCTCAAATTGTGTGGGACAAGATAACAACCACCTTTAGTAGCTTTGAATTGTTGAATTAAATCAGTCTTTATGGGTGGCATCCACTTTGGAGTAGACTCATGGAGTTTTACTGCTCACAAAAGCAAGTCCTGCTTTAGGCCAACCTTTAAAGAGCATGCAGTTGGCTTGCATAAACCATTACAAATGCAGCCTTTTCCAAATGCAGTTGCTTTCTAATGTCTTTTAAAACTTAGGCAGTTTTGGATGTGAAAAGTTGCTGTTTGTCCTTATGTATGGGATAGTTTGTGGGATTTAAAACAGACAAGAAACTAGTGTTAATGGCAAACTTACAAGACCCACTCTCTCTGTTACTCCCTAGAGTAAGAAATTGGATTTCTCTCTATAGAAAGTTTTTCTTCAGAAGTTACAGCCCAATATTTTAAAACCAAAGCTTCCACTGCTGGCTGTCAATTTGCTTTTCACTCTGATTGTCATAACTGTTACAATTTTATATGATATGGCTTTCTATAAGCACTGACAATTAAGGATTCCCATCATTACACTTCTGTACAACTTGCTATAAACCACAATATTAACATTTGTTATCCTCTCAAATGCTGAAATATTACATAAAGCCATAGGGGGTCCATTCCTTGACAATATAAAGGAGTGTTCCCGTTTTCCTCCTGAGGTTCCTGTCAGTGAGCATCCCTGCACAATTCTAAGGCTAACTGTGTGTTGTCAGAAATGACTTGTAAATTTGGAGGTACTAGCTAAAACTAAAAGCAGCACAGTAACTTTTCAAGACCTTTGTGTGCATCAAACCTTGAGTACTGTGCCCATTTCTGGGCCCCTCAGTTTAGGAAGGATGTTGACTTGCTGGAACGAGTCCAGAGAAGGGCAAAGTTGGTGAGGGGTTTGGAACACAAGCCCTATGAGGAGAGGCTGAGGGAGCTGGGGTTGCTTAGCCTGCAGAAGAGGAGACTCAGGGGTGACCTTATTACTCTCTACAACTCCCTGAAGGGAGGTTGTAGACAGGCGGATGATGGTCTCTTCTCCTAGGCAGCCAGCACCAGAACAAGAGGACACAGTCTCAGGCTGCGCCAGGGGAGGTTTAGGCTGGATGTTAGGAAGAAGTTCTATACAGAGAGAGTGATTGCCCATTGGAATGGGCTGCCTGGGGAGGTGGTGGAGTCACCATCATTGGAGGTGTTCAGGGGGAGACTTGATGGGGTGCTTGGTGCCATGGGTTAGTTGTTTAGGTAGGTTGGATTGGTTGATGGGTTGGACGCGATGATCTTGAAGGTCTCTTCCAACCTGGTTTATTTTATTCTATTCTATACTAATCTCCCCCCACCCAGTTCTGCCACCTCACATGGGGACTACAGTTGATCCTTATTTCTGATTGTTTGAGGCTGTGCCTTTAAGAAAGAGACAGTGCTGGGACACTATGGCTGAATGTTTTGGAATATTAATGAAAACAATCAGATATTCTAAACTAATTTCATTGGTGGATTGGTAGAATGCAGTTTTAAGCTTAGGTGCAGCTGGGACTTTCCTCAGTTTTTTCCTCCTCTTTGTGGGGGGAGAAGGCTGAGCCCTTTCTCAAACCCACCACACTATTCAAAGATTACCATCTAGCAGCAAGAAAACAGCAACAACAGTACTACTACCCCAATTCTCTAACAGCATTTATAAGATGACCAGCAATAACAATTTAGTTCAATCTACAAAATAAGAGCCTGCAATAGAACAGTCAACTACACCCTCTAATGTACGTTTCTCTATGGAAATTCCAATCCTGTCAGCTGAGAATTAGCTGTTTTCTAACTACACATGTGAACCATAAACTCTCACTTTAATTACAAAAATAGAATACTCTGACTCCCCCACCATTTATTTACTCATTTCCAAATGAGTCCTTGTGCACTTCAGCATTCACAGCATTGAGACAAATGCACTGTTCCACCACACAGCTCTGAGATGCCTTCCTGTGCATATCACAGTATCACTTAGGTTGGAAAGGACCTCAAGGATCATCGAGTCCAACCTATCAACACAGACCCCATGACTAGACCATGGCACCAAGTGCCACATCCAATCTCCCCTTGAACGCCTCCAGGGTCAATGACTCCACCACCTCCCTGGGCAGCCCGTTCCAATGACGAATGACTCGCTCGGTGAAGAACTTCCTCCTCACCTCGAGTCTAAACCTCCCCTGGCACAGCTTGAGACTGTGTCCCCTTGTTCTGGTGCTGGTTGCCTGGGAGAAGAGGCCAACCCCTTCCTGGCTACAACCACCTTTCAGGTAGTTGTAGAGGGCAATGAGGTCACCCCTGAGCCTCCTCTTCTCCAGGCTAAACAATCCCAGCTCCCTCAGCCTCTCCTCATAGGGCTTGTGCTCAAGGCCTCTCACCAGCCTTGTTGCCCTTCTCTGGACACCTTCAAGTGTTTCAATGTCCTTCTTAAACTGAGTGGCCCAGAACTGGACACAGGACTCAAGGTGCGGCCTAACCAAAGCAGAGTACAGGGGCACAATGACCTCCCTGCTCCTGCTGGCCACACTATTCCTAATGCAGGCCAGGATGCTATTGGCCCTCCTGGCCACCTGGGCACACTGTTGGCTCATATTCAGGCAGCTGTCGATCATCACACCCAGGTCCCTCTCTGTTAGGGAGCTCTCAGCCACTCCAACCCCAGCCTGTAGCTCTGCATGGGGTTGCTGTAGCCAAAGTGCAGCACTCAGCACTTGGACTTGTTGAATGCCATCCCATTGGACTCTGCCCATCTGGGATCCTCACAGAGGAATCATCTGGAATTCAAACTACTCCAAGCAAACAGAAGGGTTTGTATAACCTTTGCATGAATCCAATATTTGAAAAGCCTAGATGCTGAGTATCCTGCCCCTTTACTTTAGCAAAATATTTAAGAGCCTGCTGCACTTAAAGCAAGCAAGTGCTCTCACTGAGGTTAATGACATTCTAAAAATACCCCTAGTCACAGGCTGCAGTATTTAAACCTTCTGCAAACCCCCACTGTCCACTGCTGGACATTCATTTCCCACTGTAACACCCTAGGGACTCATTTCCCAAAGTGCGGTGCGCCGTTTGAGTTGCAAAGCTCCCTTCCTGCATCAGCCACATAGGTTTAAGCTCACAGAATCAACTGCTCCATGTTACAGAGCATTAAAAAAACACCACAAGGGTTGTTATGCCCTGTGATTCACCACATCCCCCACCCCCAGCCTTCTTCCTGGGCTCAGCTTTACCCCACATTTTCTCTGCCTCTTCCCCTCCAGCAGTGCAAGGGAAGGGGGAATGGAGATTGTGGTTAGTCCATCACACAGTTTCTGCCACTCCCTTCTCAGGAGGACTCCTCACACTCTTTCCCTGATTCAGCATGAGTTCCATGAGTCAGAGCTCCATGAAATAGAATAGAATAAACCAGGTCGGAAGAGACCTTCAAGATCATCGTGTCCAACCTATCAACCAATCCAACCCACCTAATCAATTAAACGATGCCACCAAGCACCCCATCAAGTCTCCTTCTGAACACCTCCAATGATGGTGACTCCACCACCTCCCCGGGCAGCCCATTCCAATGGGCAATCACTCTCTCTCTGTAGAATTTCTTCCTAACATCCAGCCTAAACCTCCCCTGGCACAGCCTGAGACTGTGTCCTCTTGTTCTGGTGCTGGCTGCCTGGAAGAAGAGACCAACATCCACCTGTCTACAACCAGTGTGAGACCTACCCCAGGGCTGCAGTTCTTCAGTAACTCTGATCATTTCAGGGTTGGGGTTTTGGTGGTTTATGGGGGGGGCTGGGTTTTGTTTGGTTGTTTTGTTGGGGTTTCATGTTGCTGGTAGTTTGTTTTGTTTGCAGTTTTATTTGTTTGGTTGTTTTTCGTTGTTGTTTTCCCTTTTTTGTTGGTTTGATTTTGATTTTCTGTGGGCTTTGTATTTCCCCATCCCCTTGCTTTTTCACTGCTCCAACTGAACCAACTCCAGCAACCTTAATACGCTCTACAGAGTACTCCAATATCTGCCCCCCAGGCCATGACTCAAAGTGAAAGTGAAGAAATTCCCTAATCTAGGCACAACAAGCCAACAGCCACAACCCAGTACCCCCAGCATGGCAAAACTCTCAGCATTATATCTAGAAAGGATATTGACTTTTCCAGCAGCAAAGCCAGGACCTGTGCAGGGTCAGGGAAAGGCGGAGCTCTCATCTTTCAGGTGGTCTCCACAGAACAAGGCTGTTGTAGGCGACAGAAGTAGTTGGCACTACTTCTGACTAAACAGTTCTGCTGTTCTCTGGCTAAGCTGAGTGGAAGGAGGCCAGGGCTCTCCATACACCACCTCTTATGAATAACAAATTTTAAATGATTTATAAATTAATGCACTCCCTCCGTCCTCCTCACTCACTGTAAATAATTGCAGCTTTTGACTTATCTATGTGAGAGATGAATTAAAGCTAGAGAGAGTTTGATGCTAGAGGAAAATAAGCTAAGTGGATGATGATAAAAGCAAAAAGGGGAGAATAGAATGTCAGCTCCATTGATTAGCAGAAGAAAGGCGAGCCTCTGAAGAATAATTCTTCATGCAGTGGAAGGATGTCATCTGAGGGGAGGTGAGTGCTGAGGTGTAGCAAAACAGCAGCGATGTGTGTGCTCAGTGCTTCCAGAAAGTGCCTGATGCCTCTTTTGCTGCCACAGCTCAGGACACTACTGGGACGAGGTGCCTGCATTTAATATTATGCCTAACTTCTGAGAAAGGCATCAAATAGCTTGTGCTTCCCTCACTTCAAACTCAGTGTCCAACTCAAGACGAATATGAACCCATATACACCATACTCTGTGTGTGCATATGTAAGTAAATGTCAAGAAACAATTATTCTCTGTGCTAAGTACTGCAAATATGACTAAAATAGTCAAGTCAAATAAAATCTCTTAAAATGCAACAACCACCAAGAGTTTTGATCAGATTCATGGCCATGTTGTTACTTCTAAAGTGAGATTTGGCAACTAGCTTGGCATATTTTATACCACATTGTAAGACTGCAGCACTGTTTTTATAGCAAAAGTACTAAAACAATTCAGAGTGTGAAAATTTATCTGGGATGATATAACCAATATCTAACTACTTTGTTTCCCAGCAAAGTTGTGTTCTTGCAGAGAAATTAAAACACAAGCTTGCATTTTGATCACTGTCCACAAAAGCACACTGCCTGCGGGCTTCGCCCTTGATAAAAATGTGGTTAATTAAGAACTAGTCCCCAAAGCTGCGCAGATTAGTGCTGGTAACAAGTGAAATGCAGACAAAAAGAGATGAGAATGGAGAAGACAAAAAAAGGCAGCAGAACTCTTGGGGACTGGATGTGAACATTTCTGTTAAAAAGTGAAATAGTTTTCAAGCAAACCCAAACCACAAAAACCCCACAAGAACCAAATGCAAGAACCAACCAAACAAACAAACAAAAAAAAGCC
This sequence comes from Melanerpes formicivorus, assembly GCF_026170545.1. NCBI lineage: Eukaryota > Metazoa > Chordata > Aves > Piciformes > Picidae > Melanerpes > Melanerpes formicivorus. The sequence continues at coordinate 3,414,832 of NW_027142415.1, read as the reverse complement.
ACCAAAAAAAAACCTACAAACACAAAAAACCAAACAAAGCCCCAAAATCAAAACAGGAAAAGACCAAAACTCCCTGTTCCAGTGCTCTGTCACCCTCAAATGAAGAACTTCTTCCTCATATTTAGATGGAATTTCCTATGTCCAAGTTTGTAGTCATTACCTCTTGTCCTGTCACTGGGCACCACTGAGAAAAGACAGTATCACAGTATCGCAGTATAACTTAGGTTGGAAAGGACCTCGAGGATCATCGAGTCCAAGCTATCAACACAGACCCCATGACACAGTATCTAAATCATGGCACCAAGCGCCACGTCCAATCTCCTCTTGAACGCCTCCAGGGATGGTGACTCAACCACCTCCCTGGGCAGCCCGTTCCAATGACGAATGACTCACTTGGTGAAGAACTTCCTCCTCACTGGTCCCATCCTCCTGCCACTCATATTTTAAGTATCTGTAAGCATTGATAAGATCTCCCCTCAGTCTTCTCTAGGCTCAAAAGCCCCATGCTCCTCAGCTCTTCTTCATAAGACAGATGTTCTAGTCCCCTAATCAAGAACTGCGCTACATAAGCATAAAGAGATGCAGATAATCCAAGCAACTTGCAGTTCCCTGCTCTCTGCATCTATCAGCAAGCCTCTGTGCATAAAGAAGGGAACAGGGGAAGGGAAAGGAGGAGGGGGGGGGAGCGAATCGGCACAACAGCCATTCATAAAATTGCTGTAAGCAAACAGAAAAGTTAATACAGAAATCACTTAATGTCATTTGGATGACACATGATCAAGTGAGAGGCTGCTGCTTCTCAGCAAGCACATGAATGATTAAAACCCTGGAAGTACATTCAGACAAAAGCTCTTTTAGACAATTAACGGGACCAAAAAAGGACACAGAGGAAAATTTTCTGCAAGACTTTTAATTCCCACCTCCAAACTGACAGCACTACTTTAAACCATCAAAAAAACTATATTTCTGTGTAAGTATCCTATAATCACCAGGAAAGAAAACACCACAAAGATTTATAGTAACTTTATCAGGAGGGTGTGACTGGTGATTAACTGAGAAGGGTTCCCATAAGACTAGCGCTAAAATCTGAGCTATCTCCGGCGATGCCAACAGCTTGTCCATGATTTGTTTGTATAAAACTGCGACATTCCTCTCTTGCCTAATAAAAACAGCTCCTTTAGCGTACTGGCAGCAAAGGCACAGAGTCATCAGCATGCAAACAAAAAAATTGCCAGAGGATTTTCTTTTTTTTCCTTTAGTAGGGTTTGGAAGCGATATAAAAAAAAACTAACACGCAAACAAAAGATTTAAAATCAAGAATAATGAAAACCCCTCAAAGTTTTAAATGGATGAAAGCAGACTATATGCTGGGGAATTGGATGGTAATAAAGTTTAGCTCCTGTTGCAATTACTACTGCAGCCCATAAACATAAAAAAAAACATCTATTGCATGAAACAAAGAACCAAAAATCACCTTGGAACATTACTGCTAAATAGAACCTTAATATGAATTTTGTCCAGAGACATCGATTCAAAAGGAATCTCTACAACTAGCCTGGAGAAGAGGAGACTCAGGGGTGACCTTATTGCTCTCTACAACTACCTGAAGGGGGGGTGTAGACAGGCAAAGGCTGGTCTCTTCTCCCAGGCAACCAACACCACAACAAGAGGACACAGTCTCAGGCTGCACCAGAGGAGGTTTAGGCTGGAGGTTAGAAGGAAGTTTTACACAGAGAGAGTGATTGGCCATTGGAATGTGCTGCCCAGGGAGGTGGTGGAGTCACCATCACTGGAGGTGTTCAGGAGGAGACTTGATAGGGTGCTTGATTGAATGGTTTAGTTGATTAGGTAGTGTTGGATGATAGGTTGGACACAATGATCTTGAAGTTCTCTTCCAACCTGGTCTATCCAGCCTATCCTATCCTATCCTATCCTATCCTACCCCCACCCTATCCTATCCTACCCCACCCTATCCTATCCTAACTCTTACCACATATCACAGAGAGAGTCTTTGCTGTTATAATAAAGAGACCTACAGTTTATAACTCTGCAATTCTCTAACAGAGTTGAGCCCATTAATCAAAATGATACTTTGATGGACTGTGCAAATAAAGAGTAGTACAGCTATGCTTAGTATGGCTGTGGTGCATGAAATTCTGCTCCCAGAACAGCTGGAACGAGGCACTCTTCGTTTACAGTTTCTAATCACATTCAGCATCCAGAATGGAAATCTGATGTTTGTTAATTGCTTTGAGTATCTCATTTCATTTCTCGAAACTCTGTAACACCACACTGAAGTTATTGGCACCATTTCACATCTCTAGCCTTCTTTCAAAGTGAAATATTTATTACCACTTGCCATTCCACAGGAAAAATATACCTCAGAAAAAGGATTCGAGGATGACTTTATAATATTTTCAGTACCAAGTTTTCATCTTGTTCTCTAAAAAGTCAAACCCTATGGGTAAAATTTGTCCTATTTCTCATGCATAAAACCTGACAAGCAAGAGAAGCAGTATGGTTCCTTTACACAGGAAGAGAGCCTTAGTCTCCCAGGCCTCCTGAAAATCAGCACGTACAGAAATTTGGGGGGATACTCAGGTCAGGATCACCAGATCTCCCCGGGGATAAGTTTATTGATGTGTCCGAGGTCTCAGATGTGAGCATGAAAAACTCTAAATTACCTGAAGAGCTAAATAGCAGGAGCCTGAGTCCTGGGGGGAATAGCTGGGGCATTCCTTCTGCTAACCAAGTAGGTAAGCTTAACACTTCCAAAGGAAAAAGAATGATTTCTAAATTCTTCCAAGAACACAAATATTGTGCATATAAACCAAGCACTGTTTATTTTAACAGCAGCAGAAAGTAAACCTGATTTCATCATAAGTTCTTTTAGTAAAGGAACTAACTCTCTTATTAAAATCACGCAGATTCACAACATTTCAGGGGCTGGAAGGGACCTCAAAAGATCACACAGCCCAACGCCCCTGCCAGAGCAGGATCACCTACATCAGATTACACTGGAACACATCCAGTCAAGTTTTGAATATCTCCAGTGAGGAAGACTTCACAACCCCCCTGGGCAGCCTGTTCCAGGGCAGCCTGTTCCAGGGCTTTGTCATCCTCACAGGGAAAAAAATTTTTCCTCCTATTTATGTGAAACTTCCTATGCCTCAACTTCCACCAGTGCCCCACTGAACAAAGCCTGGCTCCAGCCTCTCAGGACTCACGCTTCACATTTTTAAACATTGATGAGGTCACCTCTCAGTCTCCTCTTCTCTAAGCTGAAGAGCCCCAGCTCCTTCAGTCTCTCCTCATAGGGAATCTCTCCCCTTTCAGTAATACCAAAGTGAGGTTTAAAATAGTTTAACTCCTAGTATACTGTCAAGGTCTTCCTTAAAAAAAGAAAAACCAACATAACAAAACCAGTTGTACAACAGGAGGCATCTTCTGACCATTTAAGCAAGGCAGAAGACCATCATCAGGGGCTGATTTTTACAGCATCTTATCTGCTTCATTCCTGATGACAAATTCCTTTGAATCACTGGGGCATCATCACCAGTAAGCTACAACTACAAACTGAACTGATTACCTTTTGGTTTTTTTTGGTTGTTTTTCATGCCTGTTTTTACCTCACTTCTACTAGTTGAAGCACATAACAAACTTGACTTTTTGAAGACTAAGCCAGATGACAGGCACGGTAAGGTTATGGGCTACTGATGTGCAGGATTGGGAGGGATGTGCTCTCCTACACTTGAGGAGTCCTGGAGAAGGAGCTGTTAGAGCTCCTGTAGCTAGTGGCTGCTGTTCCTGAGATGCTGCTGAATTAGAGCATCCTCCTCCCAAATTCCAATGCCATAGGTATGGCCAACGTGCTTTACAACAGCAGGAATAGCCATGGCACTGGAGTTTGGGTGCAGAAGTGTCAGTGGCTTCTTAGGGGCTTGAAAGATTAAGAGTTCATATCTGCAATGGGAACCCCTATTGGATTAAGTGGAATAGGCTGCCCAGGGAGGTGGTGGAGTCACGGTCCCTGGAGATGTTCAAAAAGGGATTGGATATGGCACTTGAAGCCATGGTTTAGTAGTCATGAGGTGCTGGGTGACAGGTTGGACTTGATCTTTCAAGTCTTTTCCAACCTTATTGATTCTATCATGAGTGATTTGGCTACTCCCAAGTATAAAGAGCAAGTAAGAAAAGTAAGGATGCTACAACATGGGTAGCCAGAATTTCTTGTCCTTCTGCTTCTAACATGCTTAAAGGATTACACTGTTCTCTTTTTTTGTTTTTTTACTCTATATGCTTGTGTTCTCCTCCTTTCCATGTGTCTGCTAAGGATGATGATTTAGCTTGTCACTTTTACTTCCAATGATTCAACTCTTCTAGATCAGTTAGGGTTGATTTGAAAATAACCTCTAACTGCTTACATGGTGATGCAATGACAGCTACTAAAAAAGTCTGTGCCATTTCAGCATCTACTGCAAAGTTAACCAGGGCTTAAGTCTGGGTAGCACCAGACTTAGTGAAGGTGTGATCTTGAAGGTCTTCTCTGACCAAAGCTATTCTGTGATCTTATGACTGTGTGCATGACAAAATTGTATTAGCAAAGTGTGAATTTCAAGTTGTGGCCTATCTATGCAGTTCCTTTTGTGAACACTTGCACATTGTGACTTCCTTTTGGGTTTGAAAAAGGATTTAAGATGTAAACGCAGAAGTATACCTATGCAGGCTTGTACAAATACTTACCAAATCAGGTTGTAATGGAATTAAGTCACACACATAGTACCAGGGTAATAGGCTTAATATAATCCTCTATCTTTACAAGAACTGTCTACTTTTGATTGTTTCCCAGAAATGTTTGTCTCAGACTACATGTAAACTTAAAATGCTATAAAAGAACACAAAAGCATGGCACTTCCTCCTATGCATTCCAAGATTTTCTCTTGTGCAATATCTGCCTTGTGCCACCTTCTTCAATGCCTAAACTCCTGAGTCACATCTCCCAAGTCATACTTTCTCCAAATCTACATCTTCTTACAGAAGCAGAGTATCATTAAGGTTGGAAGAGACCTCTAACATCATCAAGTCCAACCACGAACCAAACAACACCATGATCACTAAACCATCTCCCAAAGTGCCAAATCCATGCATTTTCTGAACACTTCCAGGGTTGGTGACTCCACTGTTTCCCTGGGCAGTGTGTTCTCATGCTGAAAGCTTTTCCCCACTGACCCAAAGTGTTGGTGTTTTTCTGATTATACTGGTTGTTGCTGCATTTCCTCAGTTTCCTGCCCATGTTCTTTATGCCAAGGCTGTCCAGAATCTCTTGACAGTCCCCCCTTGAAGTGAGTAATTGCAAATACCAATCACAATCAGATTATATTTTCATAGAATCAATAAGGTTGGAAAAGACCTCAAAGATCATCAAGTCTAGCCTTTCACCCAAGACCTCATGACTACCAGACCATGGCACCAAGTGCCACGTCAATCCCCTCTTGAACACCTCCAGGGATGGCGACTCCACCACCTCCTTGGGCAGCACATTCCAATGCCTAGCAACTCTCTCTGTGAAGAACTTCGTCCTCACCTTGAGGTTCATAGAACTTTTCTTTTTCCCCTTCAATGAAAGTATTTTTCTAACAGATTTATATTTTCTATTTCCAATAAACAAACTTGAAAAGAAAGAAACTCAAGCTATCTGGAACTCTATTTTCTAATATACCATACTATCTGAATGAGATCTGAATATTCTTCATAACATATTATACTCTTTTTCACATTTTTATTATTCAAAGGCTCTCTCTTCACAATTCCATCCCATCACACACTGGGTACCACATCTAATCTGGTTCAGAAATGTATTAATCATGCAGCAGTGGATGGCTATTTCTTAAGGATCATTCATGCCACATTTTGAAGGCATCCTTTAGAACAAGTAATTAAAATCATACAAAGATCATCAAAACAAGAACAGCAATTTTTGATCTCTTTTTCCTACAGAATTTCTTGCAGCAGCATACACAGAAAGTTTCTACTTTGCTCTGGAGATGAATACAAGACATGCTCACCACTCTCTCCAACACTGCAGAAGACTACCTGAAGAAAATTTATTTTGAGCTTAGTTCCCTAGGCCTATGCCAATCTAGCAAACAACTTCTGCATGTTAATAAACTGAAGTACACAAACAGTGTACTTGTGATTTGGTATCTACAATGTGAGATGATGGGGCTGCCAGGTGTTTAAAGCTGTGTACATATTTCTGTGCCTTAGTGGACTGAGGCCAGCTAGCTTATCTCCTGCAGAACTTGAAGGGTCTGTGTTCTACTTGGAAACTTGCCTTTCACACATTCACTTGCAGTTTATCAGTCATATTGTTCAACTATGCAATATTTGAAGCACTTAAATAAAATCCCTATGCACTACAGTACCTGGACACCCCAGCCTATTCCAGTCTATCATAGCAAGCCTTCTTTTGGAACATATGTGATGTATATTAAAAATCTCTGCAATATCTTTACCATCATAACCTTGCAGAAAGAAGCCTACATTACTCAGGTTAATTCATTTTACCCCTCACCGAATCACCAAGGTTGGAACAGACTTCAAAGATCATCAAGTCCAACCTGTCACCACACACTTCATGGCAGCAAGTGCCACATCCAATCCCCTCTTGAACACCTCCAGGGATGGGGACTCCACCACCTCCCTGGGCAGCACATTCCAATGGCTAACAACCCTCTCAGTGAAGAACTTTCTCCTCACCTCAGACAACCCTTATCCAAAGTCTTTGCTTTTTACATACTATTTCTGTGCAGTAGTACAGCACTTCTGCCCCATTTAGCACTATTGCTTTAAATTATCTTGATTTCTTTTATTTTTCAACACCCCAATACTAAATATTCTTTTCTTTGTAGCAACCTGTCTAGTGTAATCCATTTTGCTTCTCAGTAGTGGTTATCTGTACAAGTTTGGTCAGCCTCTTGAGCGACAGTTAAAAAACATCCCGAGTACAATTTCTTCGAGTGCCAAAAACTTTAATATCTTAGCAACCAAAGTTAGTTTAAAGCAAGTTAGGAAAAAGAAGCTTCTTGTTACATGATGGTGTATGGTCTGAATTATGAATAATGAGGAAAAAAACTAATTGTTAACCACTTTGACTTTAGGAGTCTGACCACACGAAACAGATTGGTTCTACAGTTATCTTAAGGCAAACTCTTCCCATTCCACCGTGGCATGCCCAGAGAAAGCATAAATTCATGTATGTTCTGCAGACTTCAGTAAAGTTCTTCAGAGTAATTTCAGCTGCCAATCAGGCTTGAAAATCCTTTCCTTCTGAACAAGAATTTCCATAAAATGTACTTTATTCAGCTGTAGTATGCTCCATGGGCAAAAGAGTCTCATCAATATTTACTTGCTAGTCATCATTTTATAAGAACTCCCTTCAAATACAATCCTTACAAGCAAATTGCATAAGTTATATCTCCCATGAGACACACTTTGGTTATTATCAACCTTTACCCAGGGAGATACTGTTAAAATAATAGCAATAAATGTTAAAATCCTCTATAGTAAGGGGAACACTACATATGGTGAGATATCATAGTGAATTGGTATGAATATGTCAGCATTATCAAATAAACAGAGCTCTCCTGAAATAAGGGTGATCCTACTGAAATGAACTTTGCATGAATGGCTTTTAAAGGAATTGTGCTGAAATTCAGACTAAATGAACAACTCTGGGGTCTAGGACTGCGTAACAGCTTTACAGACACAGTTGTTGCTTCAGAGGAAGAGGCAGAGCAGCAGCGATGAGCTGTGCAGTAGCGAAAAGATAGAAATTGAAGCCACAGACACACAGCCAGATGGGAGGAGAAGCAAAATGCAGGGAAGTGCAGAAGAGCTTTTCATAATTTCAGATGTTTAATAAAAAATTAATGACCAATACTTGTGCTGTGTCTTGTTTTTAATTTAATTAATGTAGATAACTACCTCAGCACTGAATCGAATGACGCTGGCCCAATTTATACTCGCTGTTCGACCACCAAATATCAAGACAGAAGTTCACAGTGGAAGCTTAGATTAGATATTAGGGAAAAATTCTATACTGAAAAAGTAGTCAGGCATTGGAATGGGCTGCCCAGGGAGATGATGGAGGCAGCATTGCTGGAGGTGTCCAGTTCTGGAGCCCCTATTACAAGAGGGATGTGGAGGTGCTGGAGCGTGTCCAGAGAAGGGCCACAAGGATGATCAGAGGGCTGGAGCACCTCTCCTGTGAGGACAGACTGAAGGAGTTGGGGCTGTTCAGTCTGCAGAAGAGAAGGCTCCAAGGTGACCTAATTGTGGCCTTCCAGTATCTGAAGGGGGCCTACAGGAAGGCTGGGGAGGGACTTCTCAGGATCTCAGGGAGTGATAGGACTAGGGGGAATGGAATGAAGCTGGAGGTGGGGAGATTCAGGCTAGAAGTGAGGAGGAGGTTCTTCACCATGAGAGTGGTGAAGCCCTGGAATGGGTTGTCCAGGGAGGCGGTCGAGGCCCCATCCCTGGAGGTGTTTAAGCCCAGGCTGGATGAGGCTCTGGCCAGCCTGATCTAGTGTAGGGTGTCCCTGCCCATGGCAGGGGGGTTGGAACTAGATGGTCCTTGTGGTCCCTTCCAACCCTGAATGAAACCATGAAACTATGAAATGTGTGGACATAGCACCTCATGAAATGGTTTAATGGCCACAGTGGTCTTCAGTTAATCCTTAGACTTGATGACTTTAGAAGTCTTTTCCAACCTTAATGATTCTGTGATTCTAAGAGGGCACCAGATCAGACATTCTGTCCTTTGAGACTTCCCAAATCGTATGGCTGAAGCCAGAACCAAACACACACACGATCTAGGAGTTTGGGCTCTTCTGAATCATCATCACGCTGATGACAGCTTGTGGAACAAAGGAAAATCCTGATCAGTTCAGCCAATGCTGAACACACCCATTCGTAAGAAAGATGAATCTGGAAGTCTTGCCAGGTTATACATCTGCCCTGTCTAATTCACATTTCTTCAGAACATACAGACTTGTCTGTGACATATTTGTGGGTGAGCTCAGAGCAGTTTGCTACAAAATGCTGCCTGCGTGTTGGATATCGTACATACGACTAACACCAGGAACACGTTGATTCATCTGCATAAAACATCATCTACCAATTGTTTCACTCAAGGCAGCTACAAATTGATTTGATTTAGAGAGAAATACACAGGAAGACATTTTTTTTTCCCCTTGGCTTTATCTTTCTCATCATGTTTTCCTTTCGTCACACTCCAGTTATGAAGACTTTTAACCTTCTCCTTCACAACAGATTCCTCTTCTTGTTGTAGAAAAAAGGCAAGCAAGCTCTTCCCTAGTGGGATTTTACTGGATTTCAGAGAGGCTAATGGCAATGATACAGTGCTTGAGCCACTCAGACAACATTATTCATAGTCAACCAGCCAGACTCCCAAGATCTAAACCATGCCTCTTTTCCTAGCACCAGGCATTTCCTCAGACACAGTCTGAGAAAGCTGACTGTTCTGCTCTGAATCATCTCCAGTGCTCAAGCCATGTAGGCAGTAAAAGTTAACAAAATATTAGAAACAAGTTGATCCCTAGGAGCTGATTTCCTCAGTTGGCTTTGTGTGTGTGTGATGGTAGACAGCCAGATTTTTAATGTCTACTTGGCTTCTTAGGGTTTTTTTCTCTTTTGCATGCCATCTGTGTCCTGAAAAATTGAACTCACATGTTTTATACATGGAAACAGCTCAAAACCCTGTTTAAGTAGATGGGTAATACCTGGATTCAAGTGCTTCTTCATTATGCAAATGGTAAGGCTGCAGACACAGAAGCAAACCCCCTAGCAGACCAATGTTCTGAAACAAACAATAAAAGGAAAAACCAACAAAAAAACCCCACCCAAGCTCTAACATTATCATATCAATGGCCAGAAGGGCTCATACAGTTTGGCCAGCACCTGACACAGCCATTGCCACAATCCCTGGGCAAGCACAGTGGAAAAACCACCTAAGAAAGGGAAACACAGCTAAGATCAAGCAAATTAGTGTACCGTGGCAAGAAGCCACTCCAGCTTCAAGCACCAGTTTCATGCATTTTCTGAGAGATGTCTACATTTAATGCAGACATGCTACATCCTGAAATGACTCATTACTGCAGAGCCTGGGTCAGGCTGAAATGTATTGCTTTATTTTATTTCCATGAAAAGATTTCTTGTATGTTTTTTATGGACTACAAGCTCCTAACATAACAGAGGATATAGACTTCTTTTGTTAGGTTCTGGCACTTCAAAAAGATTGATTTTTTTTCCAGGTCTCCTGTTCAGCTGGAGGGCATGCAAATATATTTTGCTGGCAAAAGAGTTAATAGATTCAACCTTTTGAAAAATGTACTTCTTTACATGCATATAATATGATGGATAGTTAACTGCATGCACATTGGTAAACAGAGGTGAAAAACAAATTAATTGGAAGGTATAGAGTTTATTGTTTGTTCTCCCTTTGATAGATGGATCTCATTATTTTCCTTGGGCAGACAAAGCCATAACAGTTTCCAGAGAAAGGAGAAGTGGCAGCTCCAGGAAACTGCTTACAGATGGACACCCAGCAGGCTAAAAATATTACTTCTGTCCACCTCATCAATAAACTGGCTCCATGCAGAAGGGCAATTATTCTTTTCCTGCTCATGTTGCCCTTTGTGAGGCCTGAGGATTGTTATTGATAACAGGGTATGGAGAGCAAAATATATACAGTAACTCAAGCTCATTTACTATGGTAAATCCATACTGGGTAGCAATGATGCCTTTTATGCCATTATTTAAAGTGGCAGTGTGCACTCGTCAAAGTCCAAAAGGATTAAGTTGATCCTGTGCTTTGCTACTAGCCTATTAATGATTAATGATACACAGTTATTATTTGCCTAGTTTAGGTTTAGCATACTCCAAGCAGGAAAACACACACGCACAAAAGGAAAAGTGCCCTCTGCACTGTGTTTTGTCTTCAATAGATTTAAATATCACAAGCAGTGGAATCCCTCTGATCTTTCTTTCACCCCGACACAAGCAGAGAGCACTCCCAACTCTAAGGGTACAATAGCTGGAGAAGGCAGGTTCCCCCAGGTGAAGGCAAGGGGACTACTAATGTGCTTTTTGCCAGGGCTGGGTAACAGCCCTGACCATGGGATGTAATAAGCCTCATGAAATGGAATAAGCCAAGGGACTGTGGGAACAAAAGCTGTCTGAGAAAGTGACCACAAATGTTTTCTGTATGAATTGCTAACACATACAAATGGCTTATTCTACATTTACAGATGTTCTGCCTTCTCAATCCAATACACATTCTGAAGGCAAGGCAAACTGAACTTATTCCACACGAATTACTATCGGTGTTCTTCATAAGAATCCATATGGATCTGCTGACTACACAGTTGAACTTCAAAGAAGAGGCTAGGTAAGCTTTTCAATATTTAAGTCTACACTTCTATGTGGCACATTAAAAGATGCAAGCTGAGAAACACCAAAGACATTATTTTAACATACCATAATCAGACAAAGAGAAATAATTAAGGTTGGAAATGTTGCAGATGCCTGAGGATAGGTGATTTATGCCCATACAGTAGGTTGGATGGACATTTCATCTTACTCATCCTAAAAGACCTTTACCTTTTCCAGCAGGTGAGGTACGTGACAAGAAATGATAATGTGATCCATAACAAACCCATGAGTTCAGGAGGGCCAAGGTGAACTGCTCATCCAAAAATGAAAGTTAAGATAATTAGGAAAACTGGAAGTTACTCCACAGCAGATGAAAAGGGCTACGTTCAGAAACCACTGAAGCCAGTGGAAATATTGTCACTGACTAAAGCACAGGCAAGTATTAGCTGGCTGTTTCAGAAAGAGTTCCTCTACAGGCACAATTACACCTCTTGCTGGCATTGCTGTTATCAGAGACATCTGTCACAGTGAATAGAACAGAACTAACCAGGTTGGAAAAGACGTTCGAGATCATCGAGTCCAGCCTATCACCCAACACCATCTAATCAACTAAACCATGGCACCAAGCACCCCATCCAGTCTCTTCCTAAACACCTTCAGTGATGGTGACTCCACCACCTCCCTGAGCACACTAGTGCATTAGAGGTTGGAAAGAAACCTCCAGAGATTGAATTGAAGCCCCCTGCCAAAGCAGGATGACTTAGGGTAGTCCACACAGGAATGCATACAGGTGGGTTTGGAAAGTCTCCAGAGAAGGAAGCTCCACAACATCTCCGGGCAGCCTGTTCCAGTGCCCCGTCACATTCTCTGTAAAAAAGCTTCTTCTCCTGATGAGGTGAAATCTTTTATGTTCTACCTTGTCCCTATTGCTCCTTGTCTTATTAGTGTGCACCACTGAAAAGAGCTTGATCCCCTCCACTTGACGCCCCCACAAAGATTCTTTCAACACAGCAGCTCGCAGAAATTTGCCAGCGGAATAAATTATTCTCTGCTTCAGATTTTAAAGTCTTGGAAATCACCTGTTCCCATTTCTGATCAGAGCAGCTCTGCACCCAGCTGGGGGTCTTATGCCTTCACTACATTACTCAGACCTAATTTATGTTAATACCCAAGAAGCCCATCTCAGCAGCTGCTACCTATATGAATACAAACCTGCTTTATCACTTCTACTGAAGTGTAGAATTAACTTAAAATACATCATTTGAAAAGTTTTGTTATTCATTTTCACCTGAATATTATGAATGTACAGTCCAAGGACTGACAGCAGCTAAGCTTGTGAGATAGTCAGTATTCAGTATCACTAAGGTTGGAAGAGACCTCACAGAATCATAGAATCAACAAGGTTGGAAAAGACCTCAAAGATCATCAAGTCCAACCTTTCACCCAACACCTCATGACTACTAAACCATGGCACCAAGTGCCACGTCCAGTCCCCTCTTGAACACCTCCAGGGATGGCAACTCCACCACCTCCCTGGGCAGCACATTCCAATGGCTAACAACACTCCATCTGGAAAGAACTTTCCCCTCACCTCCAGCCTAAACTTCCCCTGGCACAGCTTGAGACTGTCCTCTGACAAGATGATGCTCAACAATGAGCTACTTCGAAACAGAGGGTAGAATAGCACGTATTTGTTATATATTTCATATTCTTTTCTTAATCATTGCTATATTTCCATTTAGCTCAGCAGATTCAATGTATTCTTAAAATACAAAACAATCAGTAATTCTACTACATACATGTGGAAATGACATCTGGTGTAGACCTCCATAAATCTAACCATCATCCCTTCTGAACATGACTCAAACGTGAGAAACAATCATTAGAATAAATCATCATCAATGCCTTACCCAGAAATAGCTTTCCTTAATTTTTCCTTCTGATGAATTAATAATTAAATGATTCCTTCTGAAAAATATTCTTATACTCACAAGAAGAACCTGCCATAAAGAACTGCTTTAGAGTTGTTGGTTTTCCCCTAGGCCTAAAAAGAAGTGAGAAGGGGAGGTCCTGCTTGACCCAGCTGGAAACCTTCTCTGGTGGCAGCGTTGGCTGGGTGGATAATGGGAGAACAGCAGGTGGTGTCTTCAGCCAGGCTTTGATACTGCCTGCTGTAGCATCTTTGATGCTGCAATGATCAATGATGCTGTAGCATCTTCTTTGGGATGTTTAGAAAGTGTGGAGAGTGAGGCTGAGAGCAGACCTCACTTGAAAGACACAGCTCAGAGGGTTGTGACCAGTGGTGTAGCATCCAGCTGGAGGTCTTTTAGCTCTTGGTGCTCCCCAGGGATCATGACTGAGTCCAGTCTTGTTCAACATCTTTATCACCATCACCAGCCTGGATGAGGGCATGGAGATTTGCAACACACAAAGCACATTAATCACCAGCATTATCCTCCCAGTCTCCTAAAACTTGGTCAGTTCACAAACACTTGCCCAATACCACAGAATTATTGAGTACATTAACAACTAACTAAATAAAATCAACCCTCACCAAAATACCCTCAAGTATGTTTGTTTCCCACCTATTTGCCAGAAGTTGTTTCAGGCTCAGAGCTTTGAAGAAGCTGGAAAGTGAGATTGTGGCTTTCCTTTTACATAATTGGTCTCAGGTCATTCCAAGAGTACTTTTAATGCCCAGGATGTTATTAAATCTACATCTAGTCAGATGTCTAATTTGCATTGAAGAGCTAGAAGATAATAATTGCTAGTTTAAAAAAAAATATAAAGCTACAATTTTAAGAGGGGTTTTAGGCTTGTGGGTTTGGTGTAGTGAGTTGTTTGCTTTATTTTAAGGAGACAAAGGCTGCCTAATAGCTTTGACCTATTTGCCTCTATTATTGACTGAGCTATAAACAAACAAACAAGCAGAAGGCGGCTGAGATCAGTGAAATGTAAAGCTGTCTGAAAATTTACCAGCCTTGTATAACATATAGAAGTTGGAGTCTCTGCCTGGTAGAGCTACTGTTATAACACTAGATCCATCTGCAGTAATTCACATTACTGTGGTTCAGTGTTGGACTACTGTAGCACAAAACATTGTTTCATCAAGATTTCAGAGTCGTGTTCCAGGAGGGGAAGAGGACAAATAAATTCTTCAGACTCTGTACTTTCCATAAATGAAAAGTCACAATGCTTGAAACTGAATGATTCTAGTGACCAGGCACTTAAGGCTCTGCTAGGTTTTCTAACACTCAAGTAAAATCAGGGTACTGATCATAGTATCAGTCAGGGTTGGAAGGGACCACAAGGATCATCTAATTCCAACCCCTCTGCCATGGGCAGGGACACCTCACACTAGATCAGGCTGGCCAGAGCCTCCTCCAGCCTGGTCTTAATCACCTCCAGGGATGGGGCCTCAACCACCTCCCCGGACAACCCATTCCAGGGCTACTTCTCTCCACAGTTATCCTCTTCAGAACCCACAGCAGATGAATTCCTTTTGCTCCCTATTTTCAGAGTGCTTGGGAATGTCTTTGTTTGATTTTATTCACTTCCACAGAGGCTTATATTATTCATTCAAGCATAAAAAAAAGCAGCAAGTTATTTACCTACAAGCAGAGACTTTCCCCAGCCAATTTATGGGCACACATATAAATTAGAATTATTTTGACTGTGCTATAAAGTTGCCTTAGAATTATCTAATCACTTTTAGAATTACATGGTAATGAAGATCCATTAATCTTAGTGCTTTACCACTGCTGCAAAAGTAACATTTCTAATGTAACTAACACAACAGAGTAGGGGGGAGAAGAGAGAGGTGACCTGCCAGAATTTCTGGATAAAATAGATAATGCTTGAGTGGGCAAAACATGCCATAAATAAAAATAAAAGTAAATTATAAAAGTAATAATTAAATATATATATATATATAAATTTATGAAGAGTTTCTTCTATTTATTTGTTACAAACTCATGATCTCTACTTGTAAGCCTTCACCAACTCAAAGGAGAACATTATTTGCTACACTTCAGCAGATTAATTCTTCTATTTATGCTGTTAATAATAATGTTGCTCAGTCATAATAATGCTGCTCAGTCATTTAGTAATGAAAATATAAAATACCCTTCAAAGAGAGAATCTGATGTCCAGCAAGGAAGAGTTCAAGTGGGAAAACCACCCAAACTCAAGCATTCAAATGCGTTTTCCTATTCTCATGTTCCCTTCTTCTCTCTCAAACTCTTCCAATATAACACTAGATCATAGAATTGTTTCATTTGGAAAAGGCCTTTAAGATCATTGAGTCAAACCATTCTCTAACTCCACTAAGACTGGTGCTAAACTGTCCCTCAGCACCACATCTGTGCCTCTTTGAAACACCTACAGGGATGGGGATTTTACCACCTCTCCGGGCAGCCTGCTCCAGTGTCTGAAAACCCATTCAGTAAAGAAGTTTCTTCCAATAGCCAGCCAAAACCTTCTCTGGTGCAACTTGAGGCTTTTTCCGCTCCTCCTATCATTTGATACTTTGCAGAGGAGACCAACACCCACCTCACTACAACCTCCTTTCAAGGTAATTGTAGAAACCCAAAAGGTCTCCCCTCAGCCTCCTTTTCTCCAGACTAAACAACCCCAGCTCCCTCAGCTGTTCCTCACCAGCCTTGTTCTCCAGACCCTTCACCAGCTTTGTTACCTTCCTCTAGATTTTCTCCAGCACCTCAATGCCTTTCTTGTGGTGAGGTGTCCAAAACTGAACCCAGTGCACCAGGTGTGGCCTCACCAGTGCTGAGTACAATCTCTTCCCTGGCCCTGCTGATCACTAAGTAGGCAACTTTTGGAAGATTTTTCTCTCTTTCCCTAGAAGCAGATGTTTCCCCAGAGAATCATGTTAAGATGCAATTTTTCCCTGGTTACGCTTCCTAAAAGCATTGCCTTACTACAGGAATTCCACCTTCAGCAGATCATTTTTTTGGTAGACAAGGAACAGCAAGGATTTGTACTTTCAGCTCTACATACTGAAAAGCATTAGCAATAAAAGTTAGACACTGCTTCCAAAGTTAGCTAGTGCTTGATGAAAGATTGTGTAGCTATTTAAGCTCAAGACAGCAGGGATGGCTTTCACGGATCAGATTTGGCTAAGACTCCAAGCTCTGCTAAAGAGTTCCTAGAAAACCCATGCTTTGTTTTGGCTTGGGTTTTTTTTTCCTACAAGGATTAAATATCTGAGGAAGGAAGCAACACTATTATTCCATGTTCTGTCTGTATCAGCTGCTCATAGAAACAAGAGCACTCGCTGCCTGGATTTTGCTGTCATCTATCACACTTGCAATGAGATGCACAGACAAGACACAAGCACATGCTGCATTCTCATGACAATGCTAACATTAATTTTATATACCACTTGAGTATGGGGAGAGGGAGGGAGCAGGCAACAAGAGAGGAGGATTTAACTAGAGCAACCCAGGTCTTGGTTTAGTCCTTTTGAAAGCTGCATTATATCATTTCTGATTTTTTAAAAAGTGAGTTAAATGTAATTTAAAAAGAATAAGCTGAAAGTCTATAATCACTACCACCATGAAAGAACCACTTAGCCTCATTTTTAAGCCTCTGAACAAGACAAAGGTTACTAGGTTACCATCCCTGTTTTCTATCACTGAAGAATTAAGCTCTTGTGCCTGAGGTTTTTCAACAATTGTTCAGACAAGGGCAAACATGTATGATAAGAAAAAGTGGAAATTGATTCATTTCATAAGTGTTCAAACAGACTCAACCCAAAGAATGAATTTTGTTGCCAGTATTAGTTAATCTTTCTGACAAGCTTGCAATAGGCCATTAGCAGTAGATTTCCCACGAGTCCATCTCAGCACTACCAACCACCATCACAAACCAACCCAGCTTTCTGTGGAACAGAACTCCACAGGCTAGTGCTTTGCCATTTATTGAAGCCATGAATTCTGGTCCTAAGCTCTAAAATAGTACTTTCAGTTTGCATGGCATGGGAAATCAAGTATGTCACTTTTTGACTCCACTTTGTCATTGTTTAGCTAATTACAGATATATGAAGCTTCCTGAGTGGTAGCAACAGAGGAAGTTCAACAAGCGCAAAGGTAGAGTCCTCCCACTTTGGACAAATAAACCCACACACCAATACAGGTGAGGGGCTGGTCTGCTGGAAAGCAGCTCTGTGTAGAAAGACCTAGGAGTGTAGAATAGAATAGAATTAACTAGGTTGGAAAAGATCTTTGAGACCATCAAGTCCAACCTATCACCCAACACCATCTTATCAATTAAACCATGGCACCAAGTGCCTCATCCAGTCTCCTCTTAAACTGTGTAACTGGTGGGCAAGTTCATTATGCGCCACTGAAGTGCCATTCTGGCCAATAAGGCAAATGGCATCCTGGGATGCATTAAAAGTGTGTCCAGCAGGTTGAGAAAGGGTCACCTCCCCCTCTACTCTGCCCCAATGAGGCCACACTCAAAGTATTGCAATCAGTTAGGGGTTCCTCAGGTCAAAAGAGAAAGAAAACTGCTAGAGAGTCCAATGAAGGGCCATGAGGATGATTAAGGACTGGAGCACCTCTTTCACAAGGAAAAGCTGAGACAGATGGGGCTGTTAAGCCTGGAGAAGAGCAGACCACGAGGGGATGCCTATAAATACTCACCCTCCTCTTCTCCAGACTATACAACCCCAGATCCCTCAGCTGCTACTCACAAAAGCTGTCCTACAAACCCTTCAGCAGCTTCATTGCCCTTCTCTGGACACATTCCAGCATCTAAATGTCCTTCTTGCAGTGAGGGGCCCAAAACTGAGCCCAGTACTACAGGTGTGGCTTCACCAGTGCTGAGTACGTGAGGACAATCCCTTCCTCACTCCTGGTGGCCACACTATTTCAGGAAGCACATGAAAACAACAGAAAACAAGTCACTTAAGTCAAGAGTGGAAATCCTTTTTCGCACTGGAACTCAAAATCTTTCTCAAAGACTGTAACTAATACATTATAGCATTTTCTCTGCAATGAAGTGCAAAGCCCCACAACTAAAACTGTAAAAAAGGCAATAAATTAGAGGCCACAGTCCAAATAATTCCTACTATTGACCCCAGACATACATTCACAGAATCACAGAATCACCAAGGTTGGATCACCAAGTGCCATGTAAAATCCCCTCTTGAACACCTCCAGGGATGGTGATTCCACCACCTCTCTGGGCAGCACATTCCAATGGCTAACAACTCTCTCAGTGAAGAACTTTCTTGTCATCTCCAGCCTAAACTTCCCCTGGCACAGCTTGAGACTGTGTCCTCTTGCTCCGGTGCTGGTTGCCTGGGAGAAGAGACCAACCACCTCCTGGCTACGACCTCCCTTCAAATAGTTGCAGACAGCAAGAAGGTCTCCCCTAAGTCTCCTCTTCCCCAGGCTAAGCAACCCCAGCTCCCTCAGCCTCTCCTCATAGGGTTTGTGCTCAAGGCCTCTCGCCAGCCTCGTTGCCTTTCTGTGGACATGTTAAAGTGTATCAATGTCCTTCTTAAACTGAGGAGCCCAGAAATGGACACAAGACTCAAGGTGTGGCCTAACTAGCGCTGAGTACAGGGGCACAATGTCTTCCCTGCTTCTGCTTGCCACACTACATTGCAGCTAAGAACTCATGCAGAAGAAGCCTTCCAAATTTTGATGCGAGGAACAAGTCACTTCCATAGGAGTCAGCATAGAAAGCCATCAGAGTACAATTTTATTCATATATTTGTCCTTGAACATAGTTAAAGAAATGATGGCAGAAGTTCTTCCCTTTAACACTCTAAATTAGTTGCAGTAAGAGCAGCATTCACTGAGTGCCAAGGATCAAGGGGGGTATGGGCTGCAAACTGGGATGTCTCCTAACTGCAGAAAAAGAGCTGCAAAAAAGACCAGCAGAACATGTTATTAATATAATGTAATATGTAATTTGAAAGGATTATAAAATGAAGCTGCCTCCTCATCTATACATATTAATGATGAATGACCATTTTACCATCATGTCACTTCCCTGCACAGAACTGGAATAAGTGAATATTGTCTCTTCACTAATTAGTCACAAGGAAAAAAAAAGATGTTAAATACATCAAGTGTGAATATTTTACAACTCTAGGCAGACAAAATTAATTACTGTAGATTATATAAATACCTAATTATTGAGTTTAATCTATAAATATGGAAATTATAACTCATAACACTGGTGAAGCTCCTATGTCTCTATTTTGCATAGGCAGCATGAAATAGAAATAAAAATAATTTTCAGTGGTTGTACACGAACCAGAAAAGCTCTCGGGAGCCTTTTCTGCAGTAAGCACACAGATCAAGGCACCAAGGGTCCCTTTAATCCAAATATTTGCCAGAAACCACTGCTTTCCCCTGAAATCTTCTGGCTGCTGCTGACTCAGTTTGAGCTGTGAAATAACAGCATCATTCCCTTTCTCACCATTAGAAGAGTGGTGCTACCCTACTCATTCTGCCAAACACGAGCCAGCAGTGTGCCCAGGTGGCCAAAAAAGCCAATGGCATCCTGGCCTGCATCAGGAACAGTGTGGCCAGCAGGAGCAGGGAAGTCATTGTGCCCCTGTACTCAGCACTGGTTAGGCCACACCTTGAGTCCTGTGTCCAGTTCTGGGCCCCTCAGTTTAAGAAGGACACTGAGAGACTTGAAGGTGTCCAGAGAAGGGCAACAAGGCTGGGGAGGGGTCTGGAGCACAGCCCTGTGAGGAGAGGCTGAGGGAGCTGGGGTTGTTTAGCCTGGAGAAGAGGAGACTCAGGGGAGACCTCATTGATGTCTGCAAATCCCTGAAGGGAGGTTGTAGCCAGGTGGGGGTTGGTCTCTTCTCCCAGGCAACCAGTACCAGAACAAGAGGACACAGTCTCAAGCTGTGCCAGGGGAGGTTTAGGCTGGAGGTTAGGAAGAAGTCTTTCACAGAGAGAGTGATTGCCCATTGGAATGGGCTGCCTGGGGAGGTGGCGGAGTCACCATCACTGGAGGTGTTCAGGAGGAGACTTAATAGAGTGCTTGGTGCCATGGTTTAGTTGATTAGGTGGTGTTGGATGATAGGTTGGACACGATGATCTTGAAGGTCTCTTCCAACCTGGTTTATTCTATTAGCATTTTAACATTGAGGTGCTACTGGAAACATGCTGAAGTATTACATATTGCAAGGAGTAGCACACTAGTTGCTCAGGAATACATCTGCAGATCATGGAAAACTTGAGGGGGTACATGGTCACAAGGATTTGAGAGCAACATGAAAAGTTGATGACCTCATTGTTCTCACATACATTTACAGTCCAGCTCCTCTTCTCTTTCATCCAGACTGCTTCAGAAATCAGAGTTACAGGCTGATATCATAGTATCATAGTACCAGTCAGGGTTGGACGGGACCACAAGGATCATCTAGTTCCAACCCCCCTGCCATGGGCAGGGACACCCCACACTAGATCAGCCTGGCCAGAGCCTCATCCAGCCTGCTCTTCAACACCTCCAGGGATGGGGCCTCGACCACCTCCCTGGACAACCCATTCCAGGGCTTCACCACTCTCATGGGGAAGAACCTCCTCCTCACGTCCAACCTGAATCTCCCCACCTCCAGCTTCATTCCATTCCCCCTAGTCCTATCACTACCTGAGATCCTGAGAAGTCCCTCCCCAGCCTTCCTGTAGGCCCCCTTCAGATACTGGAAGGCCACAATTAGGTCACCTCGGAGCCTTCTCTTCTCCAGACTGAACAGCCCCAACTCCTTCAGTCTGTCCTCATAGGAGAGGTGCTCCAGCCCTCTGCTCATCCTCGTGGCCCTTCTCTGGACACATTCCAGCACCATGTCCTATTTTAATGACAGTAGAACTTAGAAAAACACCTCCAAATCTCATGTAAGAATCTGATCTTCACTTGCCATAAGAGTTCTGACTAAGATTCCCTAATAAATATATTTGCATTCTTCTTTGAGGCTCTATTGTAAGGCTTTTATAGCTTACTCTATGTTTGATATTAAAGTAGCTCTTCAGCTGTGAAAGCTTCAGTGCCCCCAGTTTAAGTGATCACTAAAGAGAATAAAAAAAAGGGGAAAAAAAAAAAGAAGCTTTTGACTAGATAAGAGGGAAAACAACCCACAGGGAAATAATACTTTAATACATGGTAGGAGGGGAAAACAGATAATCACCTTCAAGCAGAAACTTTGAGTAATTTCATCTGCAGTTTCCAGCCTGATATTTTCAGGCTACCCATGAAATGCCAGCAGAGCAGTGCTCTCAATTCAAGCCCATATTCCAGGGCAAGAACGAGTCTTTGATAATTTGAATGCTCTTTGATAGCGCATCAAATGAATTTAGTCCCAAAGAGCAAAATGGTTGTTTCTGAACCATAACTGGATGGCAGAGAGAATATAAGGGGAGGAGGGTGAGAAAGCTTTTTTCCCCCCTTCAGAAGCCCATCTTTATAATGCTTTCATTAGCAGTTAAAAAACCACTATGAAATAGAGGAGAAATGGATTTGATGATGCTGAATACTACTGGGTATAGTTTTGTTTCCTCCTTTTACTAACAGGCAATGTAAAGAGTTTTATTTTACTGTTACAACTGTAAAAGGTTTGCTTGTAAAAGAACCAAACAAAAACATAAGCAAGAGGAGCTGGAGATTTGTTTTGTTGTCTTGCTAGTCCAGGTAGAGTTATTTCAACATATATGTAAGAAAATAATAAAGCTCTTTGTTTTTTCCCCCTAGAAGAGAAAGTTCTAATGGAACTAATTCTGACAGACATTTTCTTGCACAGCATAGTTTTGTTTGTAGCCACAAAAATACACAGTGCTGGATAGCTTGTGAAAGGCACAAAGGAAATTTCTGTCACCCAAAATACTGCTCTGCCACTCGGAGAATGATTTTTATTCAAGGCTCTTAAACCAGCTGGGAAATGCTTCAGCATCTAAGAAAGTCTAATTGAGAAAAGGTTTATTTCCATATCCAAATACAAGCTGTAATTTTAATTATCCTTTGTCAGTTCAGTGCATTTCATCTGCCTAGGTACAGCTTTAAACATCAGAGGTATCTGAATCATAGAATCACCAAGGTTAGAAAAGACCTCAAAGATCATCAAGTCCAACCTGTCACCACAGACCTCCTGACTACTAAACCATGGCACCAAGTGCCACATCCAATCCCCTCTTGAACATCTCCAGGGATGGTGACTCCACCACATCTCTGGGCAGCACATTCCAGTGGCCAACAGCTCCCTCTGGGAAGAACTTTCTCCTCACTTCCAGCCTAAACCTCCCCTGGCACAGCTTGAGACTGTGTCCCCTTGTTCTGGGCTGGTTGCCTGGGAGAATATATCAACCCCCTCCTGGCTACAACCTCCCTTCAGATAGTTGTAGACAGCAGTAAGGTCTCCTTTGAGACTCCTCTTCTCCAGGCTAAACAATCCCAGATCCCTCAGCCTCTCCTCACAGGGCTGTGCTCGAGGTCTCTCCCCAGTCTCCTTGCCCTTCTCTGGACATGTTCAAGAGTCTCAATGTCCTTCTTAAATTGAGGGGCCCAGAACTGGACACAGGACTCAAGGTGTGACCTAACCAGCGCTGAGCGCAGGGGCACAATGACTTCCCTGCTCCTGCTGGCCACACTATTCTTGATGCAGGCCAGGATGCCATTGGCCTTCTTGGCCACCTGGGCACACTGCTGGCTCATGTTCAGCCTGCTGTCAATCAGTACCCCCAGGTCCCTTTCTGCCTGGCTGCTCTCCAGCCACTCCAACCCCAGCCTGTAGCCCTACATGGGGTTGTTGTGGCCAAAGTGCAGCGCCCAGCACTCGGACTTGTTGAATGTCATCATGTTGGACTCTGCCCATCTGTCCAGACTCCATTTCTTATCAATCCAAAGGAAGGGGCATTCCCACAAAGCCAGCAGGTATTTGAGTTGTTGGATGGAGCATAGTACTACTTCATCTCTGCTAAGTACAAAGTGGGTGTAGACAACTAGCTGAGTTAAACCAAATGAGCTAGGCTCTGATGTTAAGGCAGTATTCAGATCTAAGAGTACAGCAGTATCATGCTGATAACAAGCCATATCATTTCTAGTACTGTAAAGGGGTGAGAAAAACAGAAATAGTGATTGGGAATACTCAAGAGTAATAAGTAATTTTCTCTATTGCACATTGGAATGGTAAAGATCATCACCAGGTTTGTACTTTCCCAACATATTTCTATCTATCCACCCTGAGGACAGCAGATTGGTACAGTACTTAAGAGAATGAGGAAGAGAAAAATTACTTTGATAATTATTGTAATTGCAGTGATGATGATTCAGAAAAACCTGGCTTCAGATACCATAGGACTGCTGTGTAACAGCACATGGTTCAATCCAAAATCCCGATGACAGCTCATACTTTAAAGCCTCATCTTTCACATTTTGCTGGTCAAAGACTACTGCATGCTTTTTGATTCCAGGCTTCACATCAGTTGTTATTCTTGCATTGTCCTAGGAAATCTAGACCACCCAGGGAGCTGAGAATTATATCTGTCTTCTCAGTGTTTGGTGGTATGATTGCTCATGATTGCTCCTATTTAGCACAAAAACTTCAAGAGATCAGTTGCTGAATAATAGATCCTTTAGTGTTTGATTATAGTCACTGTAGGTCATATACTGTCTCCTTTAAGTGTCTAAGATGGGGGATAAATGAATGCTGCTCCTTTACAGTAACCAAGTCATCTACAATTCAGTGGCTGCAAACCCTTTGCCCAGTTTTGCTGACCTGCTAGAATACACACTAAGAACCAGGGAATAAACAGATGAAGAGGGACTAATTATTTTAGCAGCCAAAGTTTTGAAATAGAGAATCCTGTAACAGTTGCTTTCCCCACTCCCAGCAGGATGTTTTCCAGGTGAGTAAATGCTCAGGGGAACAGGCAAGCCCTATGGACTAGCAATCAATTCTAATGAGCTTGTCACAAAAGTCAGCATTTCAGAGCCATAGACTCCATTTTACAAGTTACTACAGCTTGACTGAGGTCCTCCTGCCAACCACAACAGCCCCCACTCTCTCCAAATCATAGACTGAATATTTCTTTAACTCCCAGGGAAACATAGCTTTTCTCTTATGATTCTCCCCTTGGCTTTCCAGGTGGTTGGTTTATGATCCAGAACAAAAGGAAACTGACAGTAACTGCAAGTAGAGAATAAAATAGAATTTACCAGGTTGGAAAAGACCTTTGAGATCATCAAGTACAACCTGTCAACCAACACCATCTAATCAACTAAACCATGGCACCAAGCACCCCATCCAGTCTCTTCCTAAACACCTCCAGGGATGGTGACTCCACCACCTCCCTGGGCAGCACATTCCAATGGCCAATCTCTCTTTCTGGGAAGAATTTCTTCCTAACATCCACCCTAAACCTCCCCTGGTGCAGCTTGAGACTGTGTCCTCTTGTTCTGGTGCTGGTTGCCTGGGAGAAGAGACCAACCCCCACCTGGCTACAACCTCCCTTCAGGGAGTTGGAGAGAGCAAGAAGGTCTCCCCTGAGCCTCCTCTTCTCCAGGCTAAGCAACCCCAGCTCCCTCAGCCTCTCCTCATAAGGCTTGAGCTCCAAACCCCTCACCAGCTTGGCTGCCCTTCTCTGGAAGTACACATTGCTGCTCCTGAAGGGTATATGATTGGCAAAGGAGTAGACTTCATGCTAAGTATAAATGGTGGCACCTGCACCACTTGGAATTTTGACTTATATTTGGGAAACTAATGTGAGCTTCTGAGCTTTCAAACTGCCAAGATAAATAAATCTTCATGTGGTATTAATGAAAGGTGAGAACAAAGAAAAGGCAAAGGAGGGGAAGAATGGTTAAACCGCAATAAGTTTCTCTTGACTCAAACCAGAAATCCATATCTGAAGACTAAATTAAAAGCTGAATTGTCTATGTTGTCTGTGTTGTTGAATCAAAAGCATCACTGTGTTTTCCATCTCAGCAACCACTGGCGAATCTATCTCAGCTATTAGCCACCAAAAATATCTGAAAAGGTTTAATCTTTCAATAAATCTAGGGAGCTGGTTAAGTTATTCCCATTCCCCTGACAACCTGCCAGCATATATGACCCAACAGAATTCCCAACTGAGTTGCTGATCAGACAATTAATAATTTAGGTGTTTGTTTCTTTTATGGGCTGGTCTTTGTCATTAATGATTGAGCCACCAGCAGGCAACTCTTCATCTATTTCCTAAATGGGACGAGTGCAATGTACCACTGCACTTGTTAAATTAAACAAATGTCTTAGCCTGGAATCCCAGTGAAACCAAGAGGCAAGAGCTCTGCTTTCATTCAGACTATGCCTTGAACACACCTAGAGTTATCATTAGCTGCTCTATCCTTTCAGGTGCTGCTTTAGATCAAACTAGGATGTGAAAATACTTTGTGTAGAAGCATCAGCTAATTGCTGTTGTTAGTGGACTTTTCCTAACAAAGACATGTCACTTCACTGACACAGAACTTACTGAAAGCAGAGTAAGGCTTCAGGTTTTTGTGTAATCTCTGCACTGAGGAGAAGAGATTAAAAAAACCCCAAAACCCAACACACATCAGGGTAGACAGTGCTCTTAAATGAATGCTTGAGCAAGGCAGGCACTGCACACCAGACTCTTCAAGGAATCTTTTCCTATTTTCCTCATACACCTGAGACACACCAGGTTTGGCCCTTCCCCTTCTTAACTGTCCTGGGTAAAGAGGAGATATTTGCCACATTGCTGCTAATTCCTGCACTGTCCAAACCCAAATATTAGTGCAGCTGTGTGTGGGAGTCAAGGCTCTGCAATAGTTGAAATAATGATGTCTTTGGCTCATGAAAAAAAAGTTTTTATCCAATAGGACCAAATGTGTTTCACCACAATATGAATTAAGTGGCAATTTCCTGGGTGCTCTTTGAGCTCTGCAGCTTCCTCACAACAGAGTTCTTCATTAGCACTTTTTAAGCATCCCTGCTCATTTTCATTTCTTTACTGCAGGAAAATTATATTTCAGCCTTACTTTCCTTCCAACATTATTACAAGTGGATATTCGTTCCCTCACTCCTCCCCCTTCAAGATGTGGATGTGAAGAAGAAGAAGAAGAAGAAAGACATTCTTCACAAAATTGCTTTTACAATTTCAAGAAAGTGAAACCTGGAATTTCAAAGTGGCTGCATTCTGCTGCTATCAGGAAATTAAAACAGCCCAGCAGTACGAGGAGCAGAAAATGAAATAAATTCTCTAAGAATGGCTCAGTGCTGTTTTACTTCTCAGGCTGAAGGGAGAGAAAAGGGGGGGGAGGGAATAAGACTTAAATTCTGTGTGAGTATTTTACTACCCACCCTCCCCTCCCTGCAGTGCAGGACTAGAGAATATTCAGAACAGTATCACAGTATTGCCAAGGTTGGAAGAGACCTCGAGGATCATCGAGTCCAACCTGTCACCACAGACCTCATGACTAGATCATGGCACCAAGTGCCACATCCAATCCCCTCTTGAACACCTCCAGGAATGGTGACTCAACCACCTCCCTGGGCAGCACATTCCAATGGCTAACAAATCTCTCTGGAAAGAACTTTCTCATCACCTCAAGCCTAAACTTCCCCTGGTGCAGCTTGAGACTGTGTCCCCTTGTTCTGGTGCTGGTTGCCTGGGAGAAGACACCAACCCCTTCCTGGCTACAACCACCTTTCAGGTAGTTGTAGAGGGCAGTGAGGTCACCCCTGAGCCTCCTCTTCTCCAGGCTAAACAATCCCAGCTCCCTCAGCCTCTCCTCATACGGCTTGTGCTCAAGGCCTCTCCCCAGCCTTGTTGCCCTTCTCTGGACACATGAAAACATGGAACGCTTCACGAATTTGCATGTCATCCTTGCACAGTGCCATTAAAAGTTGTTCTGTCATGTTTGCTAGAGCTAATGGGCTCTTAGCAGATACCCTATCCCTGAATTTCTTTTCTCTGGCCATATTTCAAACATTTATTGTGATTTTTTTCAGATGATCTGACCACATACAGATATGTGCACAAGGCCAGTGAGGAGAGGCTGAGGGAGCTGGGATTGTTTAGCCTGGAGAATAGGAGGCTCATGGGAGACCTCATTGCTCTCTACAACTACCTTAAGGGGGTTGTAGACAGGCAGAGGTTGGTCTCTTCTCCCAGGCAACCAGTACCAGAACAAGAGGACACAGTCTCAAGCTGTGCCAGGGGAAGTTTAGGCTTGAGTTGAGGAGAATGTTCTTCACTGAGAGAGTTATTAGCCATTGGAATGTGCTGCCCAGGGAGGTAGTGGAGTCACTATCCCTGGAGGTGTTGAAGAAGGGATTGGATGTGGCACTTGGTGCCATGGTTTAGTCATGAGGTCTTAGGTGACAGGTTGGAGTTGATGATCCTCAAGGTCTCTTCCAACCTTGGTGATACTGTGATATGTTTTGGAAGCTTCATGCATTGCAATTAGAGAAGCCATTACAACTAGAAAGTCTAAAGTAAAATGAAAAATGGAATTTTGGACTGAGGCCTTTTTTACACTTGATTAACTTTTTTTTTTTCCAAAGCAGTAATTTTGGGGAGTGATTTGGGAACCTAAATCCAGGCAGCTACTTTGAAGTACCTTGTGTGTTCTTCAGCTGCTCCTCCAGAAGTGTCTCCCATTAATCACATCTCCCACCTGCCCAGTCACTGATGATGTCTTAGGTTTCTTGTGTATTCCTCTGCTGCCCCTGCTTAGGCACCTGGCTTGCTCCCTTCCAGCCTGGTTTGCCTGTATGTAACAAGCAGCAAGGTCTGCTGCTCCGCAAAGTAAAGGAGAGGTTTCAAGAGTCACTGAGCACTCTAAGAAATGTGAAGAGGGAGACACAATTTGTTTCATTAATTTGGTGCATTAAGAAAGCAGGGGGATTTAGTCAGGAGCAGCACTGTGCCAGTGATGAATGGGAATCGCCCTGCATCACTGAGCCAGAATCCTTCGCTGAAGTAGAAATGAAGTGTCGAAGCACCTCAGGTGGTGTGGTACCATTAGGAGAGGAGTTAATGAGAGAAATCATGATATCTGGAGAAACATCAGGAAAAATTAAGCTGAAAAAATTATATGATAGGAGGTCTGGCTATGGTCTGTCAGAAACTGACTTGGAGCCTAAGGAGATGTACTTTGTCTCCTAGGCACATGGCTCGGGCTGAGCTGTAAAAGAAAAGCTCTTAAATTCAGATAGTCTATTTTAAGAGCATGTGAAAAAGACATCATAACCCCAGGATCAGCTTTAAGTTTTCTCTATTGACAATGAGCTACAAGATGCAGCATAATGAATCAGGATGGCACCATGAGAACCTATTCCTCCTTTAGCATTCAATTTGGTAGGGAAACCACACGATTTAAAGCAAGAGTAGCACCCTAGCTAGTTAAAATAGGATAAAGGAGCAATTCTTGGAGGGATTTTAAGTTACCTATTAAAATAAAGGTGTGCCAAATCCTGCTTAATCCTACAGTAACACACACAGAGCAAAAACTTGAGAAAGGCTTAAATAGGAAAGTTCAGAAATGTAAGGAAAAAAAGGTTTTTCTTTTAACAAAAGATTTTTTTCCTCTGAAAAATGCAGAGATGTGTTTGACTACATCCATAGATCTTTTCCCCCTGTTTCTTCACTGTGAGTCAAACCCAGCATACACTGAAGGCACCAGGAAGTGCCTAAGACACCTGATGTTTGAAAAGGTGCCAGGAGAAGATGTTTCATATTCTGTCACCAAAATCTAAGGTGTTGGTTTTTTCTCCTCAATAGAGACTACATAAAAATAAACACCAAGAGAGAATCTGATTCTGCCTTGATTTCTGTGCCATAAGAAGATGTTTCACACTCTGTCACAAAAAATGCAGGTATTTCAATAAAGACCATTGAAAAATGAATGCAAACACAAACTGTGATTCTTCCTGGATGTTACAGTATGTCACACTCAGCAGCAGTACTGTTTCCAGATATATTTAAAACATATTTTCATCCACCCAGCCTCTTCTTAAACACCCCCAGTGATGGTGACTCCATCACCTCCCTGGGCAGCACGTTCCAATGGCCAATCTCTCTTTCTGTGAAGAGCTTTCTCCTCACCTCTAGCCTAAACCTCCCCTGGTACAGCTTGAGACTGTGTCCTCTTGTTCTGGTGCTGGGTGCCTGGGAGAAAAGACCGACCCCCACCTAGCTAGAACAGTCACACTGGAAAAATGTAAGCAAAAATGGGTATTAATTTTCATAGAATTGTCAGGTCTAGAAGGGACCTCAAGGATCTAGTTCCAACCCCACCACCACAGGCAGGGACACCTCACACTAGATCAGGTTACTCAGAGCCCCATCCAGCCTGGCCTTAAATACTTCCTCACCACCCTCATGGTGAAGAGCTTCTTCCTAACATCCAATCTGAATCTACCCACCCCCAGCTTTCCTCCACTCCCCCAGTCCTACCACTCCCTGACACCCTCAAAAGTCCCTCAGCAGCTTTCTTGTAGGCCACTTCAGATACTGGAAGGTCACAATAAGGTCTCTTCGGAGCCTTCTCTAGACTAAACAGCTCCAACCCTCTTACAGTCTGTCTCCATAGGAGAGGAGCTCCAGCCTTCTGATCGTGCTTCTTTGGACATGTTCTAGCACATCCATATCTTGTAATAGGGTCTCCAGAACTGGACACAGTACTCCAGGTGGTGTCCTACTAGAGTGGAGTACAGGGGAAAAATCACCTCTCTTGACCTGGTGGCTGTGCTTCTCTTGATGCAGCCCAAAAGAATATTTTGGAAAGTAATCATAAGAATCATGCTCTCAAGATCATATGACTTAGTGTAAAGACTGGAGTAATATTTTGTACTGATAGGAATGTTTTTGTTCTCAGTGTTTTGCAATAAGAAAACTGAACACAATATTCTAGGTTTAGCATAGGAGAACAGATATTGCCCCAAAACATTTCATCAACTACAATGACTGCAGGTGCCTTCAAAAATTCACAGCACTGGGATCTGCTAGGAGTGAGTCAGGCAGAGAGACAAGCACCAGAACAAAGAGTGATAATCAAACAGCCAGAGAGAATGGAGATCCCATTTCTTGGAGGAGCACAGTGCCTGGGAGCTAGAGAAACAGTAAGAAAAAATGCTCAGAAAGCACCAAAAATGAAGGGGAAAAAATAAGAGACCATTATTGCTAGGTTTTGTTCAATATTAGATTTATAATGCTTCATGTTAGTTTACTTCTAACAAGTTTAATCATTGGCCAGTGATAGGAGATTTCAGGACACAGAGAACTGAAAAATCTGTAGTTGTTTCAAGACAAAAAAGAGTCCATGGACACCAAAAGCAATCTCATACTTCACAATTCCCTTCCAATTACAGTGCAGTTTTTCTCTAATCACTATCACATCTTTCTGACACGTGCTGCAAAAGTTACATGAACCAAAACAACAGCAAAAATCATCTGTTGAATGTAGATCAAACCGTGGGATCAACAGTGCCTTGATTAGGGACCATAAGGATTCTTTCTGCCTTGCTAAATCCTGGCTCCACCTAAACATTCTATCCAGTCTGGACAGTGCCAAGTGACCTAACATGCCTCTGAACTTGTACCACCACCACACAACATGCATCACTGGCTTTTGAAGAGCCAGGTTCACTTACTACCAATTTGATGCACACATCCAACTCACAAGATGGGGAAGTCACTTGCCAGGAAAATGCAGACAACCCAAAGACTGCCAGGCTCAGTCCTATATCATCTTAGCAAGCAGTGTTGCAAGTGAAAGATGCCAAGACAAGCTCTTAATTGAGCTCATAGGAATTGTGAACAGTAGAAGTGCCTTTGAACCCAAGAGCTAACATCAATGCAGCACTGTGCTTGCTAATTCCACCCAAAAGTACTAAGATGCCTGCAAAATGCAAACTGTTTGATGCACAAACCTTATTTAGTTATTTTCTGTTGGAATTCCAGTACCAGCATAGATGCAATAAAAGAACCTGTGAAGAGGTGGGTAGTTCTTCCAGCCTCAGTCACACAGTGCATCAATTCTTAGGAGGAACAGAACTATTCCTTCCTTTTTATAGATTAAAGATGTGCCTGTTTTTACTTTACACCTAAGCAACTACATTAGCATTACAGAAAGTCCATGAGAACAAGAGGTTGACATGTAGTGTCAATTTAGGAATACATCAACTCACCTACTGCCTCAAAGTCTTCCACAGTAGCTGAAGGAGCTAGGCTGCTCACCAGATTAGCACAAACTGATCCCTTCTCTATTTGGCAAGCTATGTGCAATGAAACTCTATACTATGGTCACTTTACCTCCTGTCTGTGCAAAGACAAACCCTAGGGCATGCAAGCATTTGTACGCTGCTGCTGAGGAAACCCACTGTAGCTTCTGCACAGAAAATACATTGTGCAAAGGGATATGCTGAAGCTCTCTGCACTTCATGCAAAGTGAATACTTTATGTCCCCTCTAAGAATAGCTTATGGTTAGATAGAGTCCAAAACTGGTGGCAATTAAGAGACCAACACGCTCTTGATGCAAGCTGAAGACTCTCAGCTCTCCCCTGGTTTATTATTGCCATCTGTCTCCTGATGCAATATCAAATTACTTGGAGAATCTACAGGGCTGTGCTCTGATTTTGTTTATCAGCAAAACACACTCATCACCCTTTCTCATGCTTGATGAAGGCACAGAGTGTCTGTTTCAGTGACGTTCTAAATGAAGTTAAATTGACTATCTGAATTCAAAACCTCTCATGTTTGAGCTGTATATTAGAAGAACATGCTGTCCAGTCATTAAATATGTATTTTAAAAGAGGCTGAAGAAATGCAGTTCTGCTTCAGGTGCTAAGCAGGGAAGATCTACAAAGAATTACTCCTTAGTAAGCAATGTCCTTAGGACAGGACACTGCTGCTGCTTAACCCAGGACAGGGCTACACTGCAATCGTCTACTCTGCAGATACTCTAGTCAAACAGGGACTGCTAGCCCTTGGATCCACGTCATCCTCTACAAGATAAAGGCTAGGAATTCATGCTGACCAGCACATAGCACTGCTTTTACTGCTGTGCCATGACAAGCACCGTACATAAAGTGTGTGTTCGCAGGTGAGCATCAGTTCATGGGTCCATATCCTCTTCTCTGCTGGCAAAAGCACAAGTCTTGCCATTCACCTCCAGTGGATCACAAGCAAAGAACACCTGGCTTCTTCCAGAGCACATGTAGGACTACTGCATCTGGACTACTGCATCTGAGCATAAGCAAGGACAGGATGAAGACAAGGGCTCAAGAACCTTAAGCCTTTCCAGTCACAAACAGCACATTGCTCTTGGAACAAGAACTTGTTTCCTGAGAATATAAAGGCTTTTTATCTATTACTTGGCTGTCTGTAGCAAAAAACCAAAAGCCAGCCACAACAACCTATGGATTTCTTTTGCTTCCACAGCTGTCAGAATACTCCAAATAAAACCTCTGTCAGTTTCTCTTTATTACCAACTTTAGAGCTCTCACTGGAGCTGCATATCGGTAGGACTTTGCTGGAAGCTCAGAATAAAATGGATGCATTTCAAAGCTAACTAGAGTCTATTTATAATCAACTGCATGCACCTTCTCATCTGCACTGGGCTTGTGAATTCACATCCAGCCTAAAACTGCAGGGGCTGTCAACTCTTTCCAACTGAGATTCTGAACATTACTCCTCTGTTCCCTCACAGCTATTGTGCTTCTCACACACAAAAAAAAACCACCCAAAATAATAACCAAAGTTTCAACACTACACATCCAACTCATCATATCCCAGTACCCTGTGGAATTCTCCAGTCACATCTTCAAAATGGAAGGCACTATTTGGAAGAAGAACTTCAAGTGGAGTCTTTACTGGATTGGATATGATGTTGCTCTGTGAAGACGGTAGGATTACGTATATGCCCACAGGCACCAAAGGCAAGAAAGAAAGTGATTTTCCACCTCCAATTCTTTTAACAGAACCTGAATAAAACATCCAGATATTTTTAGAGCTCTCATGATTCATTAATATTTTAACCTTCCAGCCTGGAATATTTTAGAGTCCTCCTTTTCATTTAGCACCTGAGTAACCACTCGAGCCATTTTAGTGAACATGAAGGTATTCACATATGTCTAAGTTTCATTCATTCCACATCTTTTTTAGAGTCATTCCATTTCCTGGGGAAGAGAGCTGTTATTGGAACAGATCAAACACAATGGTGCATTTTCGCCTTTGTAGCAAACAAAAGCACTTTAAACAGAAAACGCTCTCCTTCCTCTGCTTTTCAAAAAGTCTGAGCTGAAGGTTGGATAAAAATCTCAGTTTTCCACCCTAAAACAAAACACCAAACAAATCCCTCAAGAAACAACAACAACAAAACCCAAACAAAAGAAACAAACCACCACCACCCCCAAAAACAAACCAAACCCAAACAAACAAAAAAAATCAAGCAAAATAAACCCAACTTAAGCAACTCCCTTTGTCAGGATTTCATGCCTCTTGTCTTCATGAGAATATTAAACTGGATGCTGGTACACAATGTTCTGTGAAGGACCTCTCAGCATCCTTAAGATTAACTTCATTTGGAAAAAGATTACTTGTAAGTAAAAACTTTTAATTGGCAGCACAGATTTTTGCTTCATTCTGAACGTTCATTTCATTAGTTTCTAAACATCATTCATCTCACTCAGCAGTTTTCTCACCTCTACCATTCCTAAGACAGTTTATAACTCAAAGCCAGGCCAAGAGGCTCAGCTACATTCAGCTCCATTGCAAGATGGAATATTAACCTGATTACCTCTCTGGGTTTTGATAGTTCTTAAAAATCTGACCTGACAGCATCAATGAAATCCTTGGCAACACTGGTTCGCTTCTGTAAGAGAGCTCTCATTGCACATCAGCTGCTCAAGGGAGCTCTTCTCTCCTAGATATGATTGAGCAAAGACTTTTGAAGCAGCAAGCAATTACTACTCTATACTGGGAGAGCATTGTGTGAGCACACTGTAAGTACTGATAATTAAAAATCACATCCTGATTCTACTGTAATAGAATAGAATAAACCAGGTTGGAAGAGACCTTTGAGATCATCAAGTCCAACCTATCATCCAACACCACCTAATCAACTAAACCATGCAACCAAGCACCCCATCACGTCTCCTCCTGAACACCTCCAATGACAGTGACTCCACAACCTCCCCAGACAGCCCATTCCAATGGGCAATCACTCTCTCTGTGTAGAGCTTCTTCATAACATCCAGCCTAAACCTCCCCTGGTGCAGTCTGAGACTGTGTCCTCTTGTTCTAGTGCTGGCTGCCTGGGAGAAGAGACCAACCCTCTCCTGTCTACAACCTCCCTTCAGGTAGTTGTAGAGAGCAATACGGTCACCCCTGAGTCTCCTCTTCTCCAGGCTAAGCAACCCCAGCTCCCTCAGTCTCTCCTCATAGGGCTTGTGTTCCAAACCCCTCACCAACTTAATTACCCTTCTCTGGACACATTCCAGCAAGTCAACCTCCTTCCTAAACTGAGGGGCCCAGAACTGGACACAGTACTTGAGGTGTGGCCTAACCAGTGCAGCGTACAGCTCCTGCTGGCCACACTGTTCCTGATGCAGGCCAGGATGCAATTTCTGTTTACTGCAGCAGGTTCAGGATTTTGTCACACCACTATGAGTATATTTGGAGACTAGTATTTTCTCATTTTGAAAGTTGCTCAGAGCCAGTAAAAAAGGCAGTTGTGCTTCTTCCCCCCATCTCCATCCTCACAAAGTACACTAAAATAGCATTATGTCGGTGAGAAAGGCATTCAGCAAATACAAACATAATGTACACACACAGCTGCAAACTGAGTCATGACAGACTTTAAGGCAAGACTCATGCAGAGTTATCTGCGTGCTTTGTGAAGTTCCCACTTTGGACTCCCTCCGTTACCTTCAACCTCTTAAAAAGGCTTAAGCTGAGTTCTTGATCTATTCAGAGACTTCTCTCCAAGCAGAATTTATGATCTTGAGCAAAATGCCATAGCAGCTTCACAAACTATTTTCAGGGCAGCAGAAACATTGGCTAGAACATGAAGGATCCAAATGAGGTACATTAAAAATGCACATGGAGGTCCATGGAGCTAATGGCTTGCTGATTTGGACCTACTAGCCAGCCCTCAAAAGCTCTTGTAGCTGTTGTGTTCAGGGGACACTTATATTCACATCCTGGTTAGATCTTTTTTGTGGATCTGTCCTTATTCATAGAGTGGTTTGGGTTGGAAAGGACTGGAAAGATCATCTAGTTCCAACCCCCTTGCCACAGGCAAGGACACTTTCCACTAGACCATGTTGCTCAAGGATCTGTCCAACCTGAACTTAATGCCTCTTAAAAACTTACTCTTCTATTCACTCCCCTTCCCCCCAGCACACATTCCTACTTGATCTCTCAGGGTGAATATTGCTGAGCTTCATGACACCTGGAGAGGAAAACAAATTGTAGTATCAGTTCTGTAGTTCTCTAAGAAGCCTTTGTTGACTTTACAGATTTAGTATAGCTATATATGATTGTTCTGCTTCAAGCATCTTGAGTTACACTTCAAATTCTACCCAGCCATGGATAAAAGGATAAAAAAAACCCAAACTAGCATGCTGATGCCTCCTAAATAAGCCTAAAGGAAATGGATGTAGTAGTATTTGCTAATGAATTACACTGCCATTATGAAAAGGTTACTGTCTGGTTTGCATGCTCTCAAACTTCACGACCGCTCCAAATCTTTTCATGCATTTCAAATTGGATTTCTACATGATGCAGATTTTGGATCTGGTTAACTGTTAATGACTCAGACTTACAGCTAGCAATTGCTACGAATGCTCCAGCTTCATGTTAATTAAATGTTAGGTTTCCACTTCCCTTAATTCTTGCTTTTCTTTTTCCTCTTTTTTTTTTTTAAAGGATGGAAGAAAGATAGAGCTAAGACCTGTTATCATATTTGCCTCTCTCCTTTGGCTCAGGTTAATAACTCCTGTGAAATATTGACACCTCTGAGGTCCTGCTACTACCTCTGATGACTACAGAATCTAGTTTAACATGAAAAAAACCCAACCTTAAAACCAATGTTTTCTGTCTTGAGGGAACCAAACTCTGTACTGACTTCCCTGGAGACCCAGAAGCAGATGATAGATAAAAACTAATTTATGAGAGCACTGAAAATAAAAACCCCATCCTATGTGAAGCCTCAATATTAAATGCCACACTAGCTGCAGGTTTGATGGTGTGGTTGTTAAATGCATTTAAATGGTGGGTGTGAAAATACTCACATTATTTACATCTTAGAAACTGAAATGCTTTCAAGTCTTAAAAGTGGCTAAACTTGATCCTCAGCAGTAAAACACATACAAGAAACTCAGGCTAATATGCAGACTTTATGTTAAGATGTGATGTAAAATATATAACCTTAAATTAAGCCTTTTTTTAACCCCCATTAAAGGGAAGATAAAAAGAAACACACTTGTTGAGACCACTCAGAATTCTCTCCACTTCTGTTTTCTTCACTGTACTCAGAACACACCCTGAGCACAGCAATAAAAAGAAACCTGCTCAGAGAAATGCTTTAAATGACTTTAAACTTACAATGCAGTCAGGTGCCATGGTGTATAAGCTGACACAAAAATAGTGGCTACTCAAGGTTTTACCTGAAGAGGCAAGAGAAATTCCCACAGCCTTGGCCATGTGCTGTATTTTACTTCATGGTTTGTTTGAAATAGTTGAGGTGATTAGCTTTCCTCTCAGGAAATTCCCCAACTATCAACATGTGCATTGAATCACATTCATTGTAGCAAAGCACTCCTTGTATCTCAGAAATGTTGTTTCTATACTCAGTTACAAAGCAAGCAGGACCTTCATTCCTCTAGATCAGGCTATTCAGCATGTGGAGAAGTGACAAGGTCTCCCTTTCCTTTTGACTTTCCTGGGCTTCATGCCCATCTACCTTCAAAACTGCTGCTTTGCAGTGGCAAAGTACAACATTAATGCTAGCAAGGTAGGAAAGGTAGCTCCAGGGCATTGTGAAGAAATAACTGTCTCAGAAGGAAAGGTGTTTGTTATCCATTGTCTGCCAGAGGCCCTGCTGAAAATCCTTTCAGTTCTGATGACCAAGTGGCAGTGTTGGAGGCTGTCCATGTTAATGCAATTTACC
The DNA here is from genome assembly GCF_026170545.1 of Melanerpes formicivorus. NCBI lineage: Eukaryota > Metazoa > Chordata > Aves > Piciformes > Picidae > Melanerpes > Melanerpes formicivorus. Next base: position 3,377,217 of record NW_027142415.1, on the reverse strand, counting down.
AGTCATCTCCTTTCTTCGATTCAGTGTGTTACCTATTATAGAGTTCCCAGAGGAAATGGGGGAAGATTAAATCAGAGGGCTAAGTTTTGCCTACTGAAATCTTTCTAAGCTCTCTCTTTCCCCTATTTGCATCAGTCAAATACACAGTTAAGGAAGATTCAACTCAATAGGCTAAACTTACTGAACTACCTGAAGGGTGGTTGTAGCCAGGAAGGGGTTGGCCTCTTCTCCCAGGCAACCAGCACCAGAACAAGAGGACACAGTCTCAAGCTGCGCCAGGGGAGGTTTAGACTCGAGGTCAGGAGGAAGTTCTTCACCGAGTGAGTAATTCGTCATTGGAATGTGCTGCCCAGGGAGGTGGTTGAGTCATCAACCCTGGAGGTGTTCAAGAGGAGATTGGACGTGGCACTTGGTGCCATGGTCTAGTCATGGGGTCTGTGTTGATAGGTTGGACTCGATGATCCTCGAGGTCCTTTCCAACCTAAATGATACTGTGATACTCCTTGTGACCATCCCTCAGGTTCCTTGGACGATTTTTCCTGATCTTTGGGTCACACTGCTAGTGGTAGTATTTCATTTCTAATCAGAGTAACAGTCACACACATCCTATCAGGCTCACTTTCACTGGATCTGATGCTTTCCTTCAAACAGGTGTTATCCCTGCAAGTGCAAACTATTAGCAATGTGCACAGCAGGATGAAGTGATGAGCTTGACAGTTCAGCACAGTTTGACCTTCTCCCTAAACCACTGCTGGATCCTGAGCAGTCTCCACTCTCATGAATTCCCCTCTTTCCAAGACTCTCCTTTGAAAAAGCATCACTAGCTTCTGGAAGCTTCTGTACAATTTTATGGCTGGGGTATCTATGCCAGGCAGACTCCAAGTTAGTTTTAATATATCTTCATCTTTCTCTTGCCATCATGATCTGAGCTTCTGTTGCTGTCTGACTGGAACTGACTTGCTCTGAACAGGCATACACAGCCTAGAATCACACAACCCTGCTCATATGTCTACAACTGAAATTAAACAGGTCAGCTCAATCAGAAGAATCTGACAGACTGACATTTATGCCATATAAAACCCCCACACAAATTATACAGGGGTATCAATGAATCACATGCCAACTTCAAAGCACCTGATAAAGTAGTTTTATATGCAGCATTTTATGGAAACTACTTGCCTGAAGCTAGTAAATCAGGTTGTTATACACTTCCTATTGGTAAATATATGCTTTTCCATAAGCCGGACTGTTACAAAGAAGTCTCTGTACTGGGAGCTTTGACAAGAAGAGGTTTGGGGTTTGTTGGGTTTTTTCAGGTTTGTTGGTTGGTTTGTTGCTTTTTCCCCCAGTGATCCAACTGTTTAAGACTACTTCAACACAGCAGCTAAAAGACAGTTGTAGTCCATGCAGACATGGCCTGGAGCGTGTCTCTTAGAAGGAGAGGCTGAGAGACCTGGGACTGTGCAGCCTGAAGAAGAGCAGACTGAGAGGGGATCTTATTAATGTTGATCAATATCTAAAGGGTGGGGGTCAAGAGGATGAGTCTGGGCTCTTTTCATTGGCACCCAGTGGCAAGACAAGGGACAACAGGCACAAATTAGAATACAGAAGGTTTCACTTGAACTTAAAGAAAAAAAACTTTACTGTGAGGGTGCTGGAGCCCTGGAGCAGGCTGCCCAGAGAGTTTGTGGAGTCATTCTCTGAAGTCTTTCAAGATCCACCTGGATGCTGTCCTGTGCAACCAGATCTAGGAGAACTTGCTTTAGCAGCAGGACTTGGACTAGAGGATCTCCAGAGGTCCCTTCCAACCCCCAACACTCTGTGGTTCTATACACTTTACCTTTCAGTTGTGCTTTCAGCAAACATCTAATAAAGCTAAACTGATTAATTTACTTCAGCATGAAAGCATTTGAAGGCTGGCTTTACAGATTTGATGCTTTGTATGTAATTAACTAGTACAAAACTGCCCAATTCCTTTTACTTTATGCTAATGCTTAGTAAAAGTAGATAATTTTAAAGTGTCAACATGAATGAAATGATTCCTCATGATACTCCATCAACTTAAAAGCTCAAAGACTAAAGTGCTGCCATGCTTATTATAACATGTAAAATCACTATATCAGCAGAAATGGTACTAAATTCATTGCAAGAAGTGCTTGCAAAACCCCAAGCATTTTTAACTGTAAAGATCTTGCAGAAACAACAGGCTGAAAGCATCTTGAAATGGATAATTTTCTTTGAGAAATGCTTATTTGACAAAGTCCTTTAGAACATCTTATAAATGTACAGGCTGACACCTTGGCCAGTCAGAGAGGTAAGAGGGACAAACTCCATGCAGTTGATTGGTAAATCTAACTGAGCTTTAGAAACAAACAAACCCCAAACACACTGAAACACAGAGACTTCAGTCTTGGCCAGTGAACACTCCAGCTGATAAAGGACCAACTGAAGGCTAACAATAGTTAACAGCACATGTATCAGTGGCAAAAGGCACCTAATGCCTGAGAGCAATAAATGGAAGGCATTATGCTGCAGCTAACTTTCCTGAAGAAGAGCAATGGAGGCTATTTAGCTGCATGATGGCAACTGGAATTGGCATTTTGATCACTGTTCTATAAAACAAGGTGTATCACAGTACCACTAAGGTTGGAAGAGACCTCGAGGATCATCGAGTCCAACCTATCAACACAGACCTCATGACTAGACCATGGCACCAAGTGCCACGTCCAATCTCCTCTTGAACACCTCCAGGGATGGTGACTTCACCACCTCCCTGGGCAGCACATCCCAATGATGTATGACTCTTGCAGTGAAGAAATTTCTCCTCATTTCAAGCCTGAACTTCCCCTGGCGCAGCTTGAGACTGTGTTCCCTTGTTCTGGTGCTGGTTGCCTGGGAGAAGACACCAACCCCTTCCTGGCTACAACCAACTTTCAAGTAGTTGTAGAGGGCAATGAGGTCACCCCTGAGCCTCCTCTTCTCCAGGCTAAACAATCCCAGCTCTCTCAGCTTCTCCTCACAGGGCTCATGATCCAGGCTCAAGCCTTGTTGTCCTTCTCTGGACACTGCCTGCAGAAAGGTTTAAGTGTGGGTAGCAGAAGAGAGTTTTAGCTAGCAAACGTACCAAAAGGCAATTTAGAGGGAAAGGACACTATGGTAAGGCAAATCAATAAGCATTTATTTGGTTTGTGACCAAGATAAGGAAATTTTCTGAGATAAATATAAATTAACATTCCATTATGTCTTTTAAATGTAAAACAGCTAGTGAATTGTAATTAACATTATTCTCTAGAAACCAATGAGGCAAAAATGTCAACAGATCTGTGTTATAACAAAAATTAAGAAGTCTTCTAGCAACATGAGAGTGAGACAACATTCCCATCTCTTTCAATTGCAATTCTTTGCCTCTAATGCCCTGATCATTCCTGTGAACAGAGTCATGTATTTTATTTGGAAGAACAGCTTTGCTCCTTGAAGCCAAAACATTTTCTCCTACACATATGGCCAGGAAATCCTTTGTACTTGTACTGCACTATATCCTTTGCACTACAGATTCCAGCCTCAAACACAAAGTAGAATGAGGATGTTCTGCTAACAAAACCTCTCAGGTTTGTGAATTCATTGACTAACCACAACCACTTTTAGGGCTGTCAGGGCAGCGTAACCCAAAGGGTATCCCCAGCCGTTCAAGTGCCACTAGAGGGCAAGCAAAGCACTAACAGCTCCCCATTGCTCAGTCTCCAGCAGCAACCTTTGCACCACATTTCATAGTTTCATAGTTTCATTCAGGGTTGGAAGGGACCACAAGGATCATCTAGTTCCAGCCCCCCTGCCATGGGCAGGGACACCCCACACTAGATCAGCCTGGCCACAGCCTCATCCAGCCTGCTCTTAAACACCTCCAGGGATGGGGCCTCAACCACCTCCCTGGACAACCCATTCCAGGGCTTCACCACTCTCCTGGGGAAGAACCTCCTCCTCACATCTAGCCTGAAATTGTACCAAGGTTGCTCTGGACATGGGTAAGAAAGAGCAGAATGAGTAGTAAGAGAGATGCAAACGTAGCTTTGCATACCTTGACCCTGTTTGCAGTGTGAACTGAGCTTCTGCTGACAGAATTACCATTCTTATTGCTCTTTTGCTATAGTAAAACTTTTTACTTCAGTGGCTGAGGGAAGTGGGGTTTAGTCTGCAGGAAGACGAAGGACAAAACCAGTTTTGCCATACTCTTAATGGATGAACATATTCATTAGGGGGGGGATACACACATAAAATAAAACTATGATCATAGAAACTGCCCAACACAACACATTAAAGACATGATCTTGGATTACCCTGCATGCAGCTTTAAGTTATCTGGGAGATTCTACTATGAAACACTATTTAGAAAACATCTTTTTCATTTTGACCATTTCCTTGAAGTGTCTCAGGCACTCAAAGAACAAAAACAACTTGACAGCAGTACTGTGGCTGGTCAAGATGCTCAGAAGTCAAACACCAAAACCGAGAGAGCCTGTGGTGTCCTATTCCAGAAAAGCCCTTCAGGTTGCCAAAGAAATCACAGGGTTGAGTAACAACCACCCAAATAATGGGAATTCAGTCTTAATGGCTGACTCAGGTGACAAGATTCAGGCTGATGGGTTAGCAAGAAGGATAACAAACCTGAACCAGGTGGCATCCAGGAAGATGGTACTCTTCCAGATGTGGAAAGGAAAACTTGCTCAACAAGTCCTCAGTCAGCACTCCACTGAAAACTGTAAACTTGTTTGATGCAGTTGGATCATACACTACAAAAGCATGTCAAAAAAGGCTTAACGTATCTTGAGAAGTTGCCTCTTTATACCAAATAAAGACATAGCTGAAGGTATTTGCCCATATTTGCCCTGATTTTTTTAAACCCACTGACTTGCCATCCACAGTGCAGCTTACACAGCCACTAAAATGATGAATGTGAACAGGAAGGAAAAAGAAGAGGGGAAAAAAAGCAAAGTCTGTGTTTAGACTGTCTTTGGGATATCCCATCCAAACAGGTGCCTCTAACCCCCTGGATCGCTGAATAAGAAAATCTCTAGGATTGGCCTGACCACCTGTAGAGAATTGCTAGCTGCAGATAATTCCCAAATGAGTCAAATCTCAGCCTAGTTGAACCACAACCTTTCCATTTTCTTTCCAGCACATCTAAGAAATATCACTACCTCGCCTGAACCTTGGGGATGATGAAGGTGTTCTTAGCATTCAAGCCCAAGCTGGAGCTAGCTGTGCTTCACTGCTCCCTGAGCTACTTTCTGTGCTATAAATTTAACACTTTCATGACTCCAGGGGCTTCAGTGACACACATAAGCTGGTTGCATTTAAGCAGTATTTAACAGCGGTGCCAATAAATCAGAAGTGAAATTTCAGCAGGGCTGCATGCAGAAGCATCCACATCCCCAGACATGTGTCTTAACTCTTAGTAACGTTCACTGAAATCTTAATTCCCCCAGAGCAGGGCAGAGGCAAGCTAACACAGGAAACAATAATGCTATCTGACATGCATGACCTTTCTGATTAAAGCAACTTGTCTTTCTTCGAGGAGGCAGCCACTACAGCTCATTAACAGCTTTGCACTCTATTCTTCAAAAATACTGAATCAACCAATTCATATTCCTTATTTCTGGTGGCATTTGGAAATGTCTCAATTTCCTCTTGAAGTTAATGAGAGGCAATGGGTATTCAATTGTAGGTCAGCAGTGACGGATGCTGCCTTCTAAGTAACACACTCGTCTCTTTCTGCAGAACGTTTTGGGCCAGCTCTACTCCCACTTCCCCCACGTCCTACCACCCTTGTGGAAGGGGGAAAAAAAGGCAGCTTGTTATGAAAAGATTTGGATACTACAGAAAAAGGTATTTCATTATTTGGGTTTTTTTTAAGGTGATACACAGAAAGAGACTGAATTTTAGAAGTAACTATGTTACTGGAATAGGTGCTCTCAGAAACCCCAGGACGTGGGTGATTAACACTTCTTTCACTAATTTGCCTCTCATCTCCATTTAGCAGAGCAGACCTTTGATCACCCAGTCATCCCAGACCCAGGACATTAACTGTGCCTCTGCAAGGCTGGTTTTGAACAGATAACTCTTTTCATGACATGGATAAATAACAAATACATGAATAATCTCTCTCTTATCAGTGTACTGGACAAACCAAAAGCCAACAGCTTTCAGACCATTGCTATCTTCTGATATCTATATATATGTTGTAGGTTGTAGCCAGGTGGGGGTTGGCCTCTTCTCCCAGGCAGCCAGCACCAGAACAAGAGGACACAATCTCAAGCTGCACCAGGGGAGGTTTAGGCTGGATGTTAGGAAGAAGTTCTTCATAGAAAGAGAGATTGGCCATGGGAATGTGCTGCCCAGGGAGGTGGTGGAGTCACCATCACTGGAGATGTTTAGGAAGAGACTGGATGGGGTGCTTGGTGCCATGGTTTAGTTGATTAGATGGTGTTGGGTGACAGGTTGGACTTGATGATCTCAAAGATCTTTTCCAACCTGGTAAATTCTATTCTATTCTAACATTCCCACTACAATTCCTTTGACACCTGAAAGCTAGAAGTTTAAAATCTTTACCACTGGGACTTTATTCGTGTCAGCCACATGAAGTGAATTTCTACAACCTTGTTGCCCTCAGCTTTAGACACCATTCAGAAAGATTTCAGGATGCAGAAGCTGCAATATTTTTTCCAGTGGAGGAATCCAACAAGAAGTTGCACTTGAGGCCTGCAAAATCTAAGTAAAACCTGGATTGTAACTCAGAACAAGCCATGCACACGTGAGGTCACATGGAAATTAGACATGAGGTAATGCATATTAGTTTTCCCTCTTGTACAAAATTTAGTTGCCTGATTACATTCAGGGTTAATGTGGAACAGCTGCATATTGAAAACAGTGATCTATTTGACATTGATAAAGTAAGAGAAGAAGTGCTGTAAGCAACCAGCTATTGCTCAGTATTTGAGGGTGCTATTTAGAATATATAACTGACAGCTTTTCCATTGCAGAGCCTTTGGTTAATATCCACAGTTAGTTGAGCAAAATGTGATAAAAATCACATTAAAATGGTTATTCAAAATACACAAAAACTCTGCTTGGGTATTTTTTGCAGTTTCCTCCTCATTTGCTCAAACTAAAACCAATTTTCACCAGAACACTGAAATCTCCTTCTCCACAGCAGGGGCTATTTCAGCTTTCCAGCTCCCACCTCTTGGCTAGCAGAGCACTTTAAGCACAGATCCAAAGAGGCACTGAAGGGGAAAGTCTTTTTTCTTTGGCTTCCACATACTCAAAAACGGCAGAAGTGTTATTGCTGGTGAAAGCCCTCAATAAGCACCACCAGAACCACCTTCAGGCAGCAAAGCTCATTAGGGTTGGAAAAGACCTCTAAGATTATCAAGTTCAACTGTCAGCCCAACACTACCATGACCATGACACCACATCCAGAAGGACCACATTTACATACACCTTCAGGGATGGTGACTCCACTGCCTCCCTGGGCAACCTGTTCCAATCTCTGACCACTCTTTTTTTCCTGATACCCAACCTAAACTGCCCCTGACAGAACCTGAGGCTGTTTCCTCTTGTCCTATCACTAGTTACTTGGGAAAAGATACCAACCCTCTACCTTACTGGAATCTCCTTGCAAGTTGCTGTAGAGAGCAGGGAGAGATGACAGAAAAAAAGCCAACATTAATGTTACAGAAGTTTACAAGCAAAAAACCCAGAAGCTTGGAAAGGTATTGTGGTTTACACAACCCTAACTAGAAGTAGTAAACCTAAACACTATTTTAATTGCTCTAGCACCTTAGTAAGCTTTCACAAATGCTATTTGGAAAAGTAAAGTGATGAAATCACTTTGTTTCCTGTAACTTCTAAGATGTAGACAGCATGGCCCAGACCCAAAGGCTGCAGGTGCCAAGTAATCCGGCATTGTTGTGGCTGAGGATTCGACACAATGTGTCAAAACAGTATTTCAGCATCTTTGTAAATGTTGACTCATTTCCTGCTACACTAACAAACTTGTACCAAATACTCTGTGAAGAGGTTTGATAACCTATTTAAATGAGTACTTCCACCATGCAAACACCTGCTTGAGAAACATGTTGCCCTGATGTCAAAAGGTCAACAGAAACATGCTGCCTGGGCCTTTCCCAGAATGAAACAGGCTCACAAAACACAACATCACCTTCTGTAAACAGAAACACAACATTCACTGAGCTTCAGCTCAAACAACTGAGAAAGCTAGCTCCTAAGAGACGCTTTCCTGCCCAGAGTAAAACATCCATTGAATCCCAACAACATCAAATATTAAGCAGGGCAAGCATTTAGAGGACTCTTACCTTCTGTTGCAAGTGCTTTGGAGCATATGTTGAATTCCATCCATGCTGGACCTCGAATGCCTGTCCTTGTAGTATCCAAACTCAGTGTTCACAACCCCAAAAGAAACTTTGAAGCAGCTACCTTCTCTTTGCATCAGTAAGGAACATAACTGAGTTTAACCTCAGAAACACATCAGTTTTAAAATAACCTATTTTGTAGGTCACTGTGGCTGACTATACTTCAGGCTTTGGGTCTGTGGGCTTCTTTTTTTGAAGTCAGGGAGAGAAACAGGTACTACTTGGGAACAATTAATTTCATCCTAGAGCAGGCATCTAAAGGATGAAATTTCATCTCAATGAATTAATTTATTTCCACTGCCCAAACTTTCAACAAAATAGCTGTTGCAGACAAGCCTTCACATTGCAGTAAGTCCAGAATGAGGGAAGATTAATCCTAATCAGTGTCCAGAGAAGGGCAATGAAGCTGGTGAAGGGCCCTGAGTAACAGGTCTTGTGAGGAGCAGCTGAAGGAGTTTGGGAGGACTGGCTGGGAAGTGGGAGGAGTCTCGGGAGGAGTGGCTGGGGTTGTTTAGTCTGGAGAAAAGGAGGCTTAAAGGGTAACCTTTTTGCTCTCTACAACTACCTGAAAGGAGATTCACAGTATCACCGTATCAGTAAGGTTGGAAGAGACCTCGAGGATCATTGAGTCCAGCGTGTCACCACATGACTAGACCATGGCACCAAGTGCCACGTCACAAACAGCTGTTTTCTGTTGCTCAGAAATCAAAATGTTTATGCATATATGCACACAAAAAGAAAACCTTGCTTTTCATGCAGGTATAGTTATACCTAACCAATTCAGACAGAGAATGAGAAGAAGGTCACAGGTAGTAAGCAGGTACCTTGCTTTTGCAGATCCCACTCAGGCATTTACCCTTGTTTCTAAGTCAAGGGTTTGATGAACCACACTATGAGTTGTTCTTTATCTGAATCTTCATCTGCACCCTTAGAAGAAATAACCAAAATGAGGACATTCATGCTTTAAAATAGCTAAAGCCAGTACCACTCTATTTTTACTGGCACAGGCTACCAGAAGGGTGGTGAAGGCCACATTTCTGAAGAATTCATGGTCAAGGTGAGGCTTGATGGAGCTTTGAACAACCTGAGCTAGTCGGGGATGTCCCTGCTTACTGCAGAGAAGCTGTGCTTGATGACCTTTAAACACCCCTCCCATTGCAGTGCATTCTATGATCCTGTGATTCTGCCTTCACTTCCATAAAGTTTTATATGCACAACTACATTTCACACCATTGTGTGAAACTAACCTTGAGCAGCATATGATGAAACAAATGTTTTGTGATATATAAATGCTATTACTCATCAAAACAAGGGTCCCTGCAAGCATTCCTCCAGCTTCCACAAGACTATAGTCATAAGGGTATTCCTCAGTTCATAGTCATGCTTGCTGAGGTGAGGTAGGAGAACTAGAATTCTCCCTGAGCCAGCAACACTTATCTGTAGTTTGTGGTACCTAAAAAACAGCAGGAGTAATGCTGTATCATTGCACAACTGCCTCTTAATCTGGTGTCTAACCACCATACACCTAAACTTGCAACCCAGTACCAAATTCTCCTCTCAAATTCAACTCCTTCAACAGAATCTCTCCTTCTTCATCTCTTTCCTGTTCCACCATGGTCAAACAGTTATTTTTAAAGCCTAATCAGCAAGAGACTCAAGAACTTGTAATTAAGGGAATATACATATATTGCATTTATTAAGCTGTGTGAGGCAATAATCAAGAGCTCTGGGGGTGTTTAAGAGCAGGCTGGATGAGGCTCTGTCCAGCCTGATGTAGTGTGGGGTGTCCCTGCCCATGGCAGGGGGGTTGGAACTAGATGATCCTTGTGGTCCCTTCCAACCCTGAATGAAACTATGAAACTATAAGCTTCAAGGTACAAGCTGCAGAGGATAGGATAGAACAGTGCATATTATACATTGAAGGATAGCAAGTCCACCTCTTACCTATGTAAGATGAAAACATGAATGATATGGCAAAAAAAAACAAACAACAAAACTTCTATTATTACATATTGATTGGTCCCCTACTGTGAGGATTCTTCACTTGAATTGTAATGGGTTATGTGCAGTTCCAAAGGATCCAGAATCATAGAATCAGTCAGGGTTGGAAGGGACCACAAGGATCATCTAGTTCCAACCCCCTTGCCATGGGCAGGGACACCTCACACTAGATCAGGCTGCCCAGAGCCTCATCCAGCCTGGGCTTAAACACCTCCAGGGAGGGGGCCTCAACCACCTCCCTGGACAAAACACTCCATAAAAGTCTCATCTGAGAGGGAAAGAGAAGAGTGGACAGAAAGCCTTAACATTCAAAACCTCATAAACCCAATGTTTGAGCATCTCCATCAGCTTGCCATCAAAGGCGTGCAGGTTTCTTAAGCAGAACATTTGTGTTAGCCTTGAGGAACACTAAACATGAAAGTCCTTTCATTCCCTCTTGTCATCCTCATGAGCATATACAGAGTGCAACATCACCACCACTCCACCATAAACATCTAGGGGCAAACACACAGGGAGGCAAAAAGAGGCTATTCTAAATTAGGTTAAGGAAGCTTCTGCTCAGAGTAATTGCCCTGGGCAGTCCAAATGTAATGCAGTGTCAGTTAAACCCTTTTATTCCCCCCCAATATGTATTTCCTTTTTATTGCACCAAAAGAGCAATGCTTTAGTTTAAAAAAGTTGGGTGTTGATAATTTTTGTAATTATTTTTAGTTTGAAGACCAGACTGTTGACATTCCAGTGTCTTCCTTCAAGGACCTTAGGATTGATCTACAAGTCTTGTCCTAAGGGGAAAGAATCAAACCCCTTTTAACTATTAGCATTTCTACTTTTTCAGCTTGCTTCTCCTGCTCCTTTTGCCTGATGCAGCTCTGGAACTTTTTATGACTATTTGACCACAGTATCAAAGAAATCCTTTGGGAACAATCTGTCTTGAGTTTCTTCTTTCAAGTCCTGTGTGGGTCAAGTGCCAGTGCCTCAGCCTCCAACAGAGGAAGAAATCTTTGAGGAGCAAGAGGAGTAGATGAGTTCTTAAATCTTATTCTGTTCCATTTTTTAATTTTTTTTTAATTTTTTTTTTCTTTCCCTTCCCTTTCCTGTGACTTCAATGTCTTTTCTATCCCTGATTCTGGAGAGGAAAGGCTATCCTCTTGCATTAATCACTTTTCCAGGGTCACTGTGTGAAGTCTCAGGCAGGCCCTGCGCTGCTTCTTGCATTAAGCTCTTTATGCTCGGGAAAATCTTAAGTGAAGCTGCACTGGAAAGGAACCCTGGGTCTTGCAGGGTCACAATAATGTGCCTCAACAGTTTTGGTGGAAACACTTCAAAAGCTCTCTCCATGTTTGCCAGCTGTAAGGCATGTGCTGAGTAAGAAAGGACTGAAAAGCGTTTTGTGTATCAATCTTCCAATTATCACATTATCTACCTGGCTTTAAGAACTAGGGAGGAGGTTTCAAAGTCTTGAGCCACGTTTTGTGCTCAGTCATCAGAATTTTCTTTCAGTCTCAGTCCTGCACTCTTCTCCATACCACTCTTGTTTGCAGAGCACACAAAGCTGATAATCTAGAGACAGACCCAAACAGTGTGCTACAAACCAAGGGCTCCCTTTGTTCCCTTTTGGCCTCCTGTGTGCTGTCCATCTGCTCAACTGCAAAATTTGCTTAAGCTCAAAATTCTCCTGTTGAGTCAAAGGGCTGGCAAAGACTCCTGCTGTTGATGAGAAACAATAGCCTCTTTTTTTTCCCTCCCCAGCCAGTGAGAAGCTCACAGACACTAAATATGAGAAGTGGATGTTTGGGCTGTCGAGGAAACTTCTCAGTTTTTATGCCCTTCTTCCAAACTGTTTCATCTGCTGTAGTTGGTGCCCACTACTAATAATAACTCCTCCAACCTGTGACAGAGATTGTGTGCATACACCACCCCTCCCCCCCCAGTATATCTTACACTATAGAGTAATACCAGCAAAAAACAAAGGAAGATTCATGGTTTTAACTACCAAGTAGGAACCAGGACAAAAAAAATTATAAAGATCCTCAAGAGCATTTAACTACATAAGAGATCAATGTATGCCAAGGACAACCTTCAGAGACTGGAATTCATACAATAACCTTGGCTGGATCAAGACAAAGCACAACCAATCTTTTGTTGACTTCTCAGTTACTATCCTGCTACTAAATTTTGTCTCAGTGGTAGTACTATCAGCTAAGTGAGGGTTGATAAAACTAGAAGATGGTCAATTATTCTGGGCTAAAGGTGCAGCATACAGTTAGCAATTTAACTACCAACATCCACATGACAACTAGCATCCAAATCCTGGGTGTGACTCTGTTTCAGGGCAAGGATTACATTACTAGCACCCTCAAGCTTCTGAGTCACATTCCTCCCCAAAAAAATACTTTCAGGACCACATATCTCAAATCAGGGTCAAGATCCTGGCTGATTTTGTGGTGCACTGACATTATTCTACATACCCTTGCTATGGCATTTCAGATCATTCAGCCTCTTGGCTACCCCCACGACCACCAGATATCGGTAGATGAGTAAAACCTCTAGATCTTCCAGTGTTTAATCTAGGCTCCTTCAAGTAGGTAATATCTGACCTAACTATAGAGTCAGGGTTTGGACCAGTTGGATTGCAAGAGTTCTCATTCAGGCATTTTTCTCCAAGCATCTCTCCAAGAACAGCAAAACCATCCCAGAATTAAATGTTTGGAAATAGAAATAGTCCAAGCAAAGGCAAACACTATGGCTGAAAAAACCTTCTAGTTCCCAAAGACCTTGATCACACAAATACTGATATTCCCATTATCTTATTGATTTCCTGCTCTTGTCAGCTCTCCCTGAAATGGCAAGTAGTAGAAACTCCAGAGACAGGATAGAGCTTCAGACAATTTTGGAAACACAGCAGCACTGAAAGCTTCAGAATGTTCTTTTGGTTTGCAATTTCATGGGCTTGAATAAAACAGCCTACACTGATCTACATTTTTCATCCTGAGAGTTAATTTGCTCTTAGGTCCCTCTCCCTCAGCAATTAAGTTGAGAGTTGTAGCAAGACAACAGAGGATTCCAGATGATGACCAAATTTGAGCATCAAACATCAAACATCAAAGCCCACATGTCTGCTTTCTTGCTCTCTTCTCTTGCCAGCAGCCACTTCCCTATTGCTACATCCATCCCTTGAAGGATGGCCCCTTCAATTCACCATGTTATTGGAGAGATTGCCTTTCTCCCAATTCCACCATTCATCTCAAGGAGCATGCTCTATATTCCCCTTCCATCACATATGTCTTAATCACAAAGCTTATACATGTATGATATCAGCTAGAAATTAGCTTCCTAAATAATTTGAGTACCGGTTCTTTTGTATTTCTGGCACCCTTGATCAGTCCTAAAAACCCACAAAGCTTCTGCTTGTTTTAGCAACCAAAAAGCACATCAGCACCAAAGTGCTGACAACAGCCAAACCTTCAGCTAGTCCTACTTGGGATGGAAAGGCTTAAAGCAAAGCCAATGTGAAAACCTAGCACATTAGTAAGAACGTCACCCACTTATCTCCAAGCATGTAATCACTTTATCACTATGGAAAAATACAATAATTGGAGTTAAGAGCATGATCAAGCAGTCAGATGGAAAAGAGAAAGCCACAACATGAGAAAGCCACCCACAGCATCAGGGAAACAGCACATGCTGCTATCCAGCACGGTCCAGGACAGAAGGGGAGATGCTTTTCCCTCCAGTTGAATGGAGGCACCACTAAGATGAATGGTTCTCAGTTACAGCTAATCTGTCGTTATTGTCAGATTATAAATACTAATGTATATGATTATGGGATGAATGGTACTGCAAAGTGTATGTATCCTGAGGCTGATTAAAGACTATGCTCACACAAAGAAGTGTAGCTCTGTTAATCATCCTCATTTTCCAAGCACTTTACTCTCCCTATTTCTCACAGTTCTCTAGCTACAGAAAATTTGGAGAGTCAGGCATCTCTCACTTGAGGAATTTAGCTATAAAAATACTCTTTTGTCTCAGAACATGTATTTCTATAAAGCCTTCTCAACCTTTGGTCTCCAGCAGTATAAAATGTCCTACATATTTTTTTCCTTTATATTCTAAGCACCATTGCTGATTTAAAGGGCACTATAGTCATTCACTTCCGGACAATACAGCCTTTAATCTGAAATGCTTCTTAGGTGTAGTATATCTTTTTAATTGAACACTGAATCCAGAGCCATGTAAAATATTATACAGCTGTAACCAGACCATTCTCCAAATAAAACAAAAGGGGGAAAATAAAACAACCCAAAAGCAAACCTAAGTAGGTATCTCCCAGTCTGACAAGTAAAGACAGGAGAATGATTTACACTGGTTGATTTCAGCTGAGCTCCATTAGAGTGACTGACTAGCAAATGAGCCACCTTATATAGAAGATTTTAGCACTTTCATTTTGTGTTCCAGCATACATAAGGAAGGTCTCAAAGTACAGCACTCTCCATTTTAACATGGACCACCCTCAATTTCTGGTTTGCAGATCTGATTTGATTTCACAAAGCTAAGCAAGACAGAACAAGCAAAGTTCTTAACCAAGACCATAGTTATAGCAGGCTTGCCCACGTTTCCTTTGTTCCATGGTTCTGCTCAGTGGCTGAACATGATTTTTTCATAACACTACTTTGCCTTTTGGAGAGCTCACTGTATTGCATCTTTGGTAAATTAGCTCACTGATAAGGAATTATCCACTTCTCTTGTCAGGGAGCATTGACAATAATTTTCTATTGATCTTTCCTGCTGTCAAAGACAGACATTCCATAGGTTTGAACACTCTGATCTGAAGCACTTCTTTTCCTTCCCTAACATTTCTACTTCAGTCATAAAGCTGGGATTTTTTGCTTTATCTAGCTTTCCACCTGAAGACTCCTTTAGATCATCTTTCAGACCAGCATCTATGACTACTCCTTCTAGGTCAATAGCATTCAATAATGCAAAGTGCTCTCATTTCTCTGCTCAACAGAAAAACTATTGTAGCTTCAGACTGTACACAAGTGCTCACTTGCTAAATCCTCAGCAAGGACATTTTTCACTAGCTTGAACCCAAGGAAGAAAGAACACCTTTGGCTTTACGGGCTTTAAGTGTGATTAACTAGAGCTAGCCACTGAAGAATGCCAGCCAAGGAATTTCACCCAGCAATTCCTTATTAGAAAAAAAAGAGCTTTTATTACAATGGCCTTTGGGCACTTTCTTAAAAATGAAAAATCTTATCACCTCACATCAAATAACTCACATCATGGTCACATCTTGCAGCGACTAGAATTCCCTAGCTGGAATTCTGTATTGATCTCTTCTTGCTCCCAAGTGAAATCTTAGGTACAACTATATATGTTTCTCCTCTTCCCTGCCACTTAAACCTAATTCATGATTTACTCAGCCCTGAAGATATAAAACCAACCAATAACCTGGAACAAAATTGCCTCTCATGAAACTAAGGTCTTGTGACCTTCCTTAGTTCAAAGGATCATAGATTCATAGAATCAATAAGGTTGGAAAAGACCTCAGAGATCATCAAGTCCAACTTATCACCCAACACCTCATGACTAACTAAACCATGGCTTCAAGTGCCACATCCAATCCTTTTTTTAACACCTCCAGGGACGGTGACTCCACCACCTCTCTGGGCAGCACATCCCAATGGCTAACAACTCTTTCTGTGAAGAGCTTTCTCCTCACCTCCAGCCTAAACTTCCCCTGGTGCAGCTTGAGACTGTACTCTGCAGAAAACAAGGATCATGAAAAAGATACTTACCAATTCATACTGAAAGCAAGCAAGAAAGAATAAACCAGACATCTTATTGTTAAAACACGTTCAAACTAGAGGTTAAGACAGGTGAGCTATTTGTGAAGTGGTTTTTCTATATCCAGAAATTGTTTGGGCCACCACAACACATCTGATGAGGCACTTGGTGCCATGGTTTAGTTGATTAGATGGTGTTGGACTTGATAGGTTGGACTTGATGATCTCAAAGGTCTTTTCCAACCTGGTTAATTCTATTCTATTCTATTCTATTCTATTCTATTCTATTCTATTCTATTCTATTCTATTCTATTCTATTCTATTCTACTCTACTCTACTCTACTCTACTCTACTCTACTCTATTAAGTGGTCTGTGTTTATCCAAATCCTACTCTGACTTCTCACAATGAGCAAACTCTGACCATAACAGTCAAGCTGCTTGCAAAAAACCCCAAGTAAATCCCTTAATTCACCAGCCTAACACTATTTGAAATATGCAGCAAACTATTTAAAGGCAAACCTTACTCTCAAAATATGTCAGCTCTGTTAAAAAATCAGAGAAAAACTTCCAATAGATTCACATGAAAGACACCTCAGGGGCAGTTATTTCCTTGCTAGGTTTTATACTTGCATGTTGTTTCTTCACTCTAGAAACAATATTAGGACAAGAGGACAAGGTCTCAAGTTGCACCAAGGGATGCTGGATATTAGAAGAAACTCCTTGTCTGAAAGAATAGAAAGACTGGAACAAGCAGAAATGTGTTGAAACAAGGCAGAGATGTGGTGCTGAGGGATATGGTTTAGCACCAGGCTTGGTAGAGTTAGAGAGTGGCTGGACTCAATGATCTTAAAGGTCTTTTCCAACCAAAAGGATCCTGTGATTCTAAGATTCTAAGTATTGAAGATGTTTGTGCACTAAAATGAGGCCTCACCCCTGTACAATTACTGTTTTGTTCTGGTTTCTCTCAGTGCTGTCCTGTCTGTAAGACTCTCCATAGATGAAGTACTGCTTAAGAACATGTCAGATACTCTGTGGAAACATCACACCACTGCACAAGCCCCACAGTGCTGATTAATAGCAATAATAATGCGCAAGCAATTGTGCATTTATTTTTCCACATTTGTTCTCTGGCCATTTTCCCACAAGTTTGATTATAGCCAGAAAGTGTTTAATGAATCAAGGATAATAGCAATATATGACAGGAGAGCTTTATGTACAGTTTTAAGGCTTATTTCCTCTTCTTGCTGAAAGAGGGACACTGGAGGCGAGTCAGTGCATTTGCGGCACTGTGTTTTAACAGTGTTGTCTTTCCTCACTGGCATGGCACACACAGATTTACAGTTGCCAACATGCACTTCCAACTGCTGAAAGTAAAGGCTGCAGCCTAAGGCACCAGAATTGTGAAGGCAGGGATGCATATACACCTGGCTTTACATTTCTTAAGACTTCAGACCTGTGTTTAACTCAACTCCATTGCTCTGAAAGAAGCTTTTCAACAAGGTTACAGCCCTTCAAACAGCCTTCTTCCACCTTCTTTTTGAGCTGCAAACCTCTCTCAAAAGCTGATACATTGCTGACTCCATCTTTACATCCCTGTAGAAGCAGGTATTTTATCCTATGTATCTAGGAAGGTCATTTCTGGAACAACTGCTGAATCACAGAATGGTGGTGGTTGGGAGGGTGCTTCAGAGACCATCTAGTCCAACCTCCCTGACAAAGCAGGTTCTCCTAGATCAGGTTGCACAGGGATGCATCCAAGCGTGTTTTGAGAGTCTCCAGAGAAGGAAAGGAACTCCACAACCTCTCTGGGCAGCCTGGCCCAGTGCTCTGGCACCCTCACAGGAAACAAGTTTCTCCTTTCAAAGTAAAGAAGATTTCCCATGAACACAACACTGAGTGTGAACTTGAATGCAATACTGAGCTGCACTGTCCCTCGCCTCTGAGGATGGTCTTGGAATGAGCTGTCCTGTTCTCAGGGGCTGGAGTTCCTGATTACTTGGGCCCATGCTTAGAACTGAGTTTTCAGTCTCCAGAGACCTCTCTGGGCTGCCTTTCCTGCTATGCCTGTAGCTCTGAAATGCATCAGAGTAAGTTAGGAAAATGATGAAATGAACCAGGAACAGGATGATTTATGGAGGCATAACTTTTCATTAAGTCTTTTTAAGTGTCTGAATGTTTTTCTGCTGTGATACTGAATTTGCATAGAGGAAATCATCTATCAGCTGAACGTGAGTAATAGCTTTTTACTGTTTATTACATGGTATTTTATGCTGAAGTTTAATACAATGGTTTAATTTCTTACAAATTCTGGCTTGGGTACTGACACCTAAGTTAAGAGTTCCTTACTCCTTCACAATGACTGCTCTAATCACCAGGCTCATCCTCTACAACATTTTATGTTAAAAAACACTTCTGAAATGACCATTTCTTCTGAAAGATGTTTTGCCAGGAAATGTGTTCTAAGAAGTTCAGATGTTGGATGTATTGAGTTTGATCTACAGGATCAAACACCATCTTGTGACCTGACAGCTTTTTGTCCATTCAGTGGGGTGAAGACACTGGACACTGAACCTGAGCAGCTGAGCATCTCTCATATAACTGAACCACAGGCAGAAAAGTATCTCATACAAGTAGCATTTGCCTAGCCCATCAAGTAGAGTCAAAATAGCCAGTAGCTCTTTAGTACAGGTACAGTATCCTCAGCTATAGGCACAATCCCCTTGACTGCCCTAACTTCACTTGATGTTGCTGCTTTTAAGGGCAAGCAGTGAGGGGTATGGAACACAAGCCCTATGAGGAGAGGCTGAGGGAGCTGGGGTTGCTTAGCCTGGAGAAGAGGAGACTCAGGGGTGACCTTATTACTCTCTACAACTACCTGAAGGGTGGATGTAGACAGGCAGAGGTTGGTCTCTTCTCCCAGGCAGCCAGTACCAGAACAAGAGGACACAGTCTCAGGCTGCACCAGGGGAGGTTTAGGCTGGATATTAGGAGGAAGTTCTATACAGAGAGAGTGATTGCCCAATGGAATGGGCTGCTCAGGGAGGTGGTGGAGTCACCGCCATTGGAGGTGTTCAGGAGGAGACTTGATGGGGTGCTTGGTGCTATGGTTTAATTGATTGGGTGGGTTGGATTGGTTGATAGGTTGGATGCGATGATCTTGAAGGTCTCTTCCAACCTGGTTTATTCTCTTCTCTTCTCTCTCTTCTCTTCTCTTCTCTTCTCTTCTCTTCTCTTCTCTTCTCTTCTCTTCTCTTCTCTTCTCTTCTCTTCTCTTCTCTTCTCTTCTCTTCTCTTCTCTTCTCTTCTCTTCTCTTCTCTTCTCTTCTCTTCTCTCTCTTCTCTTCTCTTCTCTTCTCTTCCTCTCCTCTCCTCTCCTCTCCTCCTCTCCTCTCCTCTCCTCTCCTCTCCTCTCCTCTCCTCTCCTCTCTTCTCTTCTCTTCTCTTCTCTTCTCTTCTCTTCTCTTCTCTTCTCTTCTCTTCTCTTTCTCTTCTCTTCTCTTCTCTTCTCTCTCTTCTCTTCTCTTCTCTTCCTCTTCTCTTCTCTTCTCTTCTCTTCTCTTCTCTTCCTCTTCTCTTCTCTTCTCTTCTAATTCTATTCTATTCAGTGTACCTTCTCTGCCACACTGTGCAGACAATTGGTGCAGCCGGTCCATACATCATCATTGTGATAGTTCCACTATTACAGTTGATAGTGGAAAAGCTGTTAAAGTAGATTAGCTTGGATGCAAAGAAACCAGATCCTGCTTTGTTATGAGGCGGGAAGGCTGTCTTAGTGAACCCAGTCCCAAAGCACCTACATCTGGATGTGTTTTGGCTCTGGCTGCTGACAATGGGTTGGCAAGTTAGCTCCATGGATCAACAGGCGTTAAACATTGAAACTTTGCTATTAATAATGGGGAAAGCTAGCCCTACATACTCCAGGCATTCTGAAAGCCCTATCTAGCCAAACACAGCCACACATTTTGTTCACTTCGGGACATGGTTCAGTGGTCATGGTGGTGTTGGGTTGACAATTGGACTTCATGATCTTAGAGCTCTTTTCCAGTCCTCTATGGTTCCATATTTGCACAGGAATGGTTTAGAACCACTCCTCATAATGATGCTCTATATAATCTCCTTTAAAAGAAAAAGCTGCAAAGATTTTCTACAAAACTGAGATAGTGCAGTTTCAGATTTTTCCCTGCTGTGGGAGCTGGTATTTTGCTCACCTGTTCAGGCAGTACAATATATTATGTTCACAGGGCTAGAAGTCTCCAAATATGCATGCATTAACCAGTCAAAACTCCTTTTACTTTCCACACCACTGATTGATAGGCCATAAAATGTTCATTCCTTGCCCCGAGCTTCTGATGAGTACTGAAGATTACACCACTTAACTCTCCCAATTAGTGCAGCAGTGCATTGAGCAGAATTAGAATACTTGGAAATTATATCTCGGCTAAAAATGGTTTCTTTGGGGTAAAACGAGCAGTTAATTTACATAGTTTTCAGTTGTGCTTGCTTCACTGTATGTGAAACTATAAATGATTCTCAGGGCTGAGAAAACAATCACACTTTTCACAAAGTGCAAACAGATCCAAGAGAAGAAGGAAAGTGACTGAGCTGGTAAGAACCCTCCATCACCCACCCAGAGCTGAGGACAAAACAGACTAGGGATGAATAGAAAAGCTGAACACAGGTTCTTCACATGCAGCTTCTTGAATGGACAAGGGGCAGTGGGGTACCAACCAGAACAAGGGAGGTTTCACTTGAACATGTAGAAAAACTTCTTTACTTTTGAGGGTGGCAGAGTGCTGGATCAAGCTGCCCAGAATGGTTTTGGAGTCTCCTTCTCTGGAGACTTTCAAAACTCACCTGGACCTATTCCTGTGAGACCTGATCTAGGAAAATTTGCTGCTTTAGCAGGGGGGTTGGACTAGATGTTCTCCTGAGGTCCCTTCCAATCTCCACCATTCCACGAGTCTGTGATTCTGTGAAGTGTCTACTCTTCATGTCATGGATGATGGACCTCCACGCAGTACTTTCAGGCTTCCACTGTCAGGAACAGAATATGCTGCAGTACCTGGCAGAGGCTGCAGTGTGATCACTGTATCCACAAGAGGAGAGGTGAAGCTACCTACAGGTCTTTCTTCATTGCAGAACAGAGTTTTTGCCATGTTTTTCAATACAGGCAACAGATGCCTAAAACCTTCTGGTGCTGTGTAGCTCTTATTCAAACTTTTATGCAGAGTTTTCAGCGCTTGCTTAACAACATATGCAGTAACTTGCTCTAAACACTGTGGGGCATTTGAAGCTGCCCTAGACTGCAAAATACTACTCTTACAAAGAGCACAGTGTGGAATACTCCTCTAATAGTCCATGTAACTACAAATAAATGTTCCAGGGAGTAGGATGCTTCTTAAAGAGGTAGAAAAAGCTACTTACACCTGGCTTGATGTATGACACAGAGAACCTCGTCCAGTTACCTTAATAACATACGTTATAATCTTTGTAATCTTTACAAATCATCTTTAGACACAAACAGGTCTTTCTTTTGATATGGAGCAAATAATAAGTCAGATGGATTTTCTAAAAGCATTTTGGGGGGGGTGGGGGTGTTTTGCACAAAAAGTCTGGAGCACCTAAACACAGAGATTAGGGTCTCCATAATCAGTTTGATAACTGATGAGATTATGCAGACAAGTAAGATCTATAAGGATGCATTTTTTAGCAGGAACTTAAGACATGATTATGAAAACCAAGATGCATGACAGAAGTTCCAGGGTCAGGAAAAGGCTGTACCAGCTCAAGAAACCCATGTAGGCATATTAACTATAAAGATGCCATTTTTGACTACTGTCTCCTGGGGGGCTGAGAATATGCTGGGGAAATATCACTGCATGCTTGGTCTGCAGCTATATTATTCCCAAGACATGCTGGGAAGGTGTTGGAAGCAGTGTGTTAGACTGCTTCCAAGTTTAGGTCTGTCCTTTTTTGGCCATTTTGTTCTCATGTGCATTATATGAAGAAATGTTATGAGGGCTTAGATCTCCAAACCATGAGGATCATCATGTTCTTAAGGAAAAATATCATCTTCTTCATAAAAACCCCATCTTCTTAGTAAAAAATACCTTCCTCTAAGTAAAAAATACCTTCTTCCTAGTAAATGAATAATCTTCTTGTTTACTTTGGAGGCTCTTTGTATCAGAAGTAAATAAGCAGAAATGGTTAGACATAGGTCTAAATTGTGGCTATAAGCTGTTTCCAGGTAATGTTATCCAGTGTAGGCACACTTGGGAGTACACACACACACAAATAATGCAAGTTTATCTGTGGGTGTTGTCAAGTTCTGAGGACTTCCTTGATTTCAGCAGGGGGGAATGAAGGCTGGGAAGGCTTTCAAGCCTTCCTTCGTGGGGGAAAATCATGAAATAGTCTGAATAGAAATTCTTCCTTCTTATTCATGAGGAACTTCATCCCCTGTTACAAAACAAAGAGAAGATATACTTCCTCTGGCAACAGATTCTGGCAAGAGTGGATTCTGAGGGGAAGAGAAAACAGCTGGGTACACGTAGGAGGCAACCCACAATGTCCTTTGAGCCTGCAGACCATGTTGTTGAGCAATTCAGTACCAAGAGTGAGCATAAACTACAAAGGTAATTAACAACACAAGGAAAAGTGACTGAAATCCATAAGCAAGGTAAAATGGTGATGCAAAAGAGTCTTGTCAGGACTGTTGCTTGAGAAAATCAATAAGAAATAGAGTATTTCATAGTAAGCTGAAGAGGCTCTAGGGTCTTCTGCCATTTCAAACAGAACATTTTTCTCTGTTGTCCTACCCTGTAGATGGGACAGCTATCAGAAAATGCTCTTTGCTTTCTCTGCAGTCATCTACACGTGGGGGGGAAAAAAAATCAGCAAAGGAATCCTCCAAAGTGTGAAGGGCATTGCCCTTTTCATGCAGAACTAATTCATATCGTTCCCAAGATCCTCCTCTGATGACTACACGGCTCCTGGGATCTCAGAGCTCCAGAGCCAAGAAGTGAGTGGGTCATTACCACGCTCATTTCCATTGACTGTAACGAGGTAACTGCAGCCTCTCGAGCTCTTTGGAAAGGTGCTCTTGCCTCTAACTGTCCCTCAGCAATTAGGGACTGTAATTCTTTTCTATGCTCCTGTGGTGACCTCATCAACAAAATCTGTAAACTTATTATAATTAAGAAAATCATAACATGCCAGAATGACCTAATAATGTGACATTCTAAACTGTGTGCTTGCCAATGAACAACTTTTATGACCAAGCAGATCTGATCATCTTGGCTTTCTCTCAGCAGGAGTTTGCATCAGTCTGTTCTGTCCTCACAAATGGCACATATTTTATGTATATTTTGCCTGCTCCTTTTGCCTCTGCAATGACAATTCAAGGTCCTTGACCAAGATTTTTGCAGGTTCCTATGAGGCTTCACTAATGGAAACATTTTTCTCTCCAGCACACTACGAGCAGCATGTCCAACAGTCTACAGCTTCCAAGCATATTCTTACAGAACCAGAGATTCCTTTAGGTTGGAATTTGGAGCAATTTGGCTCTCTTTCTCACCAATTTCTGGAAACTGAGAGAATTATCTGATACAAAGGTACCAGAAGGATCAAACCTATGCTCTAAGACAAGGATTGAATCTTTTCGGTTGGTTGGTTGGTTGGCTGGCTTGTTTGTTTTCTCCCCCTAAGCCTAAGCCTAAACCCTATCAAACTACTCAAAAATTGTTCCAGTTCTGTAGAGTCCTTCAGCTAAGTGTTTACAGAGACCCTCATGATGTCCTGGATATCTGTTTTTAATGGATGTGAGGCAGGAATTAATGGGGGGAAAAAAAACTACTAAAAGCATCCTGAGTTCTTTTCAGCTTTTCATATCCTTTTTATATAAAATCCTTTAGCTGTAAGTAAAATGAACGCTGAATATATCCTAACAGCAATGCTTGGCTTGGGAAAAACACCAATGTTTAAAGCCAGAAGACATGACTGTTACATTCCTGGTACTTGGGACATCTAGTGGAGAGTGTTTTCAGAGACGAAAATATTTTTTACAATAGTCAAAGTCTCTGTGCAACCTGCCACAGAAGAGTTTCCCATGAAGCACATCTCATCACTCTTTGAAAGGACTGCTAGGTTTGCTGCTTCTACTGAAATCAGGAGAAAAGGAAACAACAGGAAAAATTATGCCTGCCAGTGTTGTTGTTACTGTTTATTACTTACATTAAAAATAGGTTATCTAGCAGCACCTTCAACTCAACCCATGAGAAAGCCTAAGTTATAAACCAAAAATCATTGTGATAAAGATCTGAAACTTGGGAGCTGAGTCAGATTTATTTTCTTGAGGTCAGAAACTGCTCATCTGAAAAGCATCCCCCATCATGTATTGTACATTGCTTGCTAACCCTGAACTTCCCTTAGCTTGTACAGAATACTCCATTCCATTTCTTTTTAAAAAGACAAAGGCATTGGAATGGAATGGAATGGAATGGAATGGAATGGAATGGAATGGAATGGAATGGAATGGAATAGAATAGAATAGAATAGAATAGAATAGAATAGAATAGAATAGAATAGAATAGACCAGACCAGGTTGGAAGAGACCTTCAAGATCATTGCATCCAACCCATCAACCAATCCAACCCACCTAAACAACTAAGCCATGGCACCAAGCACCCCATCAAGTCTCCTCCTGAACACCTCCAATGATTAATTGCACTCTCTCCAAGCAGATCAGTTTCTAGTCTTGCATTCTAAAGCTCTGCATTCTAAAACCATCACAACGTGTGTTATCACAGACTGTTCCTCAGCCTAGTGCCTACATGTTGGAAGTGCTCATACTGGCAAGATACAACATGAGTATTTCCTCACTAGAACAAACATCCATCATCAGAGTGATTCAGACAAATCCATCTTGTCCAATATCCTCTTTCTGACAGTGACCAGCATCACAGAAAAGGGCAAGAAACCATGAAATTGGCAATTATGGAATAACCTTTCAATAAGTAAAGTTGCTGCTTAAATCTGAATTTAGAAGTTAGTTTATGCCCTGCAGCTTGAGTGTTCATAGAAATTGTGTTAAACTTTTGACCTCTATGATATCTCATGGCAGCAAGTTCTATACTGCTCAAATGCATTACTGAACTATTATTGTATCAGCTTAATTTTAAAGGTATTTCCTTGTGGTTTTACTTTTGATGGACTTTTGCTCTTGAACTGCAAAGGTATTAGTTTTGGTAGCTTCAAGATAAGCAGCCCCTGAGCTCATCCTCAAGGCAAAGGCAAACCATTTCTACATTCCTTGAAGGAGAAGGAAAGAGAAGCACCTAACACAGAAGCTTGAAAACACTTTGCATAGAGCTATATTCCTTTCCTACTGTATCACAATTATGGTCTTAGTATGCATATATCTGTATCTATCTCAGTATTACGCCATAGGCACCACTTGGTTTGCTGCCACTAAGTTTACCAAATGTCTCGTTGCCCTTGACCATGTCCAGAGAAGGGCAACAAGGCTGGGGAGGGGTCTGGAGCACAGCCCTGTGAGGAGAGGCTGAGGGAGCTGGGGTTGCTTAGCCTGGAGAAGAGGAGGCTCAGGGGAGACCTTCTTGCTCTCTGCAACTACCTGAAGGGAGGTTGTAGCCAGGAGGGAGTTGGTCTCTTCTCCCAGGCAAGCAGAACCAGAACAAGAGGACACTGTCTCAAGCTATGCCAGGGGAAGTTTAGGCTAGAGGTGAGGAGAAAGTTCTTCCCAGAAAGAGAGATTGGCCATTGGGATGTGCTGCCCAGGGAGGTGGTGGAGTCACCATCCCTGGAGGTGTTCAGAAAAGGCTTGGATGTGGCACTTGGAGCCATGGTTTAGTTAGTTGTGAGCTGTTGGGTGACAGGTTGGACTTGATGATCTCTGAGGTCTTTTCCAACCTTATTGATTCTGTCATTCTATGATATATATAATCATAGAATCCTAGAATTGTCAGGGTTGGAAGGGACCTCAAGGATCATCCAGTTCCAACCCCCTGCCATGGGCAGGGACACCTCACACTACAGCAGGTTGCTCACAGCCACATCCAGCCTGGCTGCAAACACCTCCAGGGATGAGGCTTCCACCACCTCCCTGGGCAACCTGTGCCAGTCTCTCACCACCCTCATGGGGAAAAACTTCTTCTTAACATCCAATCTGAATCTACCCATTTCCATTTTGTTTTCCATTCCCCCTAGTCCTATCATTACCTGACACCCTAATATACATATATATATATGTGTGTGTGTGTGTGTGTGTGTATGTGTGTATATATATATGTATATATATATATGTATATGCATGTATTCATACACATATGAATTATCTGATTCCACAAACCCACTGACACAAGGATTAAAGCCTCTCTATTCTGGAATATACTTTTAAACACCAAAAATCAGTTGTCTTAGCTTTTGAAGACAACAACAAATGAGAAAAAGGGAAAAAATGGAGTAATTAAATATCTATTGCCCATACAGCTTATGGAATTTCACCATGTATTTAGCCATTGAAACTAACTGAAGACAAGTTTCCCCTGGTATTTTGAAGAGACCAGCTCCACTGTTCAAAAGATCATTAACAGAGGATCAAATGACTGCAGAACAAACCAGCTACAAAACCTCTAAAATGATCTAAAAGTCATATGTGCAGAGCACGTGTCTAACAACCTCTCTGAATATCAAAATACACCAAAGTAACAAGGGAAAACAGTGAGGAAAAGAAGGTGGGGGGGGGGGGGAAACATGGCGATGTATGTGCACATCTAGTTTCTTTAACATTCACTGTAACTACAACTATTGAAGTTATAGACAGACATATAAATAATTTGGATAAAACTTCTCTAATGTTCATAACACAAAGCAATGTGCACTAAATACTGTATCTTACAAGGAAAAAAAAAACAGAAGTAGTTCAGACAGCCACTGATTTCTAGTAACAATTTAGAATGGAATGGAATGGAATGGAATGGAATGGAATGGAATGGAATGGAATGGAATGGAATAGAATAGAATAGAATAGAATAGAATAGAATAGAATAGAATAGAATAGACCAAACCAGGTTGGAAGAGACCTTCAAGATCATCGTGTCCAACCCATCAACCAATCCAACCCACCTAAACAGCTAACCCATGGCACCAAGCACCCCATCAAGTCTCCTCCTGAACACCTCCAATGACGGCGACTCCACCACCTCCCCAGGCAGCCCATTCTAATGGGCAATCACTCTCTCTGTGTAGAACTTCTTCCTAACATCCAACCTAAACCTCCCCTGGTGCAGCCTGAGACTGTGTCCTCTTGTTCTGGTACTGGCTGCCTGGGAGAAGAGACCATCATCCACCTGTCTACAACCTCCTTTCAGGTAGTTGTAGAGAGTAACAGAACTGTACTCAGTAGCAATAGGACAAGAGGAAATTGCCTCAAGTTACACCAGGGGAGGTTTAGGTTGGATATTAGGAAAAATTTCTTTGCTGCAAGAGTGGTCAGGCATTGGAACAGGCTGCCCAGGGACATGGAGGAGTCACTGTCTTTGGAGGTGTTCAAAAACATGTAGGCATGACACCGTGGGACACTGTTGAGCACAGTGGTGTTGGCTTGATAGTTGGAGTTGATGACCTTAGAGGGTTTTTCCAACCTTAATGATTCTATGATTCAGTTGTTTAAAAGCAGTGGCAATTTTATCACCATGACTTTAGCTTTTCTTACCAGACACCTTCTCACAAATTAAATACCTCTGAAAGCCTAAGCAAACATTGGCTGAAATTTGAGGCAAGACTCTCATTGACGGGAAGGATTTTTGAATGGAGCCCAGAAATTGTTAGATCTGCTTGCTGCAAAGAGCCTGCAAAGCTTCATGCTCCTGGTTAGTCCCATGAAGCACCAGTATATAAGAAACCAGTTCTCCTTAATGACAAATCACACCTCCAAATTGCTTTCACAGTGGTGATGCCCTGGAGCTATACAAGACCCTGAGCTGTCCTTCAGTTTTTTTGCTACCAAACCTATTGCCAGTAAGTACTGTTCTGTTTCCACCTGCAGCATACTCTAAATGAAGGTAAATAAGGCATTCATGCAAGAAATTAACACATGGCATAAAATAATACTGAGCTTCGGGGTGTGCAAGAGGGAAAAGCAGTGCGTGTGCAGTCCCAGGCAGGGGCTTAGTCAGATAACTCAGCTCCTAATGGATGGATTGACAGAGCAAGAACACAACTTCAAACTAACCAATGTCAATTGTGCTATGGTCTGAAAGACAAGAAGTTGATGGATTTTTTTTAAGTTTATCTGATATTTGTAATATTTCTGTGCTCCTCCATATCATGTGCTTAGCTAAATTGTTTGCAACACTCACATTCAAGCTACTTAACAAAACTCATGTAATATATGCCTTGCAATCTATGTCATTTTAAAAGCAACATGATGCCATTCCTACCTTAGTTACCATTTTGTGAGGTTTTATAATTTAGGGAGTTAGGGAAAGAACCAATGTCAGTCAAAAAAATCTGTGGAAGTCTCTCTTGCAAGCGAGGCAGAAGAAACTAGCTTTGAAGAGTTCAAGTCATGTAAAATACTGTGCCCAGCATCCTGAAGGTGTAGCAAAAGAGTCACAAGGCAAGTGAAGCTCCTCAGTTTCAGGATGCACCAAATGCCAAAGCAACAGTTTAGGGTTGAGGTGAGGAGAAAGTTCTTCACAGAGAGAGTTGTTTGCCATTGGAATGTGCTGCCCAGGGAGGTGGTGGACTCTCTGTCCCTGGAGGGGTTCAAGAGGGGATTGGATGTGGCACTTGGTGCCACAGTCTAGTCATGAGGTCTGTGGTGACAGGTTGGACTTGATGATCTTTGAGGTCTCTTCCAACCTTGGTGATACTGTGATATTTTGGTTAACTCTGTAAATTGCCATGGTCTATTTGAGATAGATTAGCTTGGATCCCATCACCAGAGTGCTTGAGGTATTTCCTACTTCAGATTCCATTCTGGTGCATGATCAGCAATGACACTTCCTAGGATGCCAACTTCTTACATGGCAATTAAAGTGATTTCAAGTGATGCCTGTACCAGTGGTATTACAGTCTGTTCACCCCTGGGTACCCATAGAAGCTACACACTGGCCCAGCAGTATCCAGGGACCATAACAGATATAAGAACCATTTGTTAGGGTTTTTTAAACTTCCATCAAGATGCCTGCCCAGACTAGTCCATGTGATATGCTGTAAGAGCAGTAATGTCTCTAAATGTTAGTGAAGTACTTGTCAGTTCACAAAGGTGAAAAATTCAGGAGAAATGCCTTGGAATGGAAGAAAATTAGCTACAGTGAACAGGACTGAACTTGCTGTTCTTGTCACAAAAGGAGGAAGCAAAGGCCAGGGTGAACAGAGGGTCACTTAGCCAAACCAAAAGGCAGAGTAGGTGTTTTGGATGATGCAACACTGAAACAGCCACTAGGCAAAGAAGGGGACACAAAGAACCTTATGTTTGCTGATACTGGTATGCAAGGGCCAAAAGCAAGAGACATAGAAAAAATATTTCTTCTCTGCAGGTGGCTCAAACTGCAGAGAAGATGAAGAGGCTGGAATAGAGGGAGGGTGGACGCTGCATCCCCCAGCCAGCTGAGCCATCCAATACAGTGCATAGGGGAGCTTAGGAGAAAGAAGCCAGAGTATCATTGCACAAGACAGCTTAACTGTGCCAAATCTCTCCATAGAACAGCTGGTCATATTTGCTGTATCCACACTGCTAAGCAGAGAATACAAGTCTGCTGCCTGCTGTCTTCTAAGGAAACCTCTCTGTAGGCTGTTGACCCTGTATTTGGGCTTTGCTCTATCAATTTGCTTAAGTTTCCAGGAGGATAAAAAGGGACAAAGCAAAATAAGACAAAGGTCCTGAAAAGTACAAGGAAGATGTTTGAGGGATTGAAAGAGAAAGCTGGAGGAGGAGAAAAAGGGGGAAGAGGCAAAAGACAAATCTTTTGTGGGATCTGATTTATCAGGCCACTTTCCAGTTAAGATTACAGCTCCATTGTTTTCATATATTCAGTTTGGTAAGGAAATTATTTCAACCAGAATGGTTTCAGGATAAAAGGGATACCTGGCTAATGGCAGTTTAAACAACTCAGGCGTATATATTTGTAGGGGAAAACAGAAAACCATCTAGCAAGTCACTGCTACTCCTTGGCCAGGCAGACTGTCACCAGAAAGCAACATGGAAATATTTTCCAGCTCTGCTTGTCCTCTAGGAGTGACAGCTTCTCTGCTATGAGCAAGCAATTGCTATGTGGGCTCAGCCTGACAGTGCTCTGTTTTCAATTGACAACTTATAGCCTTTGCACTCTGCTACCAAACTGCTTTAGTATTTGCCTTCAGGAAATGTTCTAATAAATGGGTTTATTAGTGAGATTTTCACCAGGAGAACGGGGGGTATGTAGCATTTTTAAAGGAATAGAAAAAAAGTTGTGTTTCAGTGGATTCTGATAATAGGAAATAGTTTCCCATCTGTGAAAGCTGATATTATTTCTAGGGATACTGTCCATTGTTCAACAGAGAAGTGGACTGGACTTGATATGTTCACCTCATACTCATTTTTTTTTCAGAATTGTTTTGTTGCCAGAATATAAACAGGAATGATCCTGATAACATTTATCCTGATAACGTTATCTAAAGGGTCATGAGGATGAGGCTGGGCTCATTTCAGTGGTGTAGGGGCAGAAGGCACAAACCAAAACAAAGGTTTCACTTGAATATAACGAAAAACTTATTTCCTTTGACGGTGACAGAGCACTAGACCAGGCTGTCCAGAGAGGCTGTGAAGTCTCCTTCTTTGGAGACTTTCAAAACCCACCTGCACAGGTTCTGGTGCAGTCAGATCTAGCAGAACCTGCTTTAGAAGGGAGGTTGGACTAGATGATCTCCAGAGGTCCCTTTCAACCTGCTTTACCAGGGAGGTTGGACTAGATGATCTCCAGAAGTTCCTTTCAACCTGCTTTAGCAGGGAGGTTGGACTAGATGATCTCCAGAAGTTCCTTTCAACCTGCTTTAGCAGGGAGGTTGGACTAGATGATCTCCAGAGGTCCCTTTCAGCCTGCTTTACCAGGGAGGTTGGACTAGATGATCTCCAGAGGTCCCTTTCAGCCTGCTTTAGCAGGGAGGTTGGACTAGATGATCTCCAGAGGTCCCTTTCAGCCTGCTTTAGCAGGGAGGTTGGACTAGA
Organism: Melanerpes formicivorus; assembly: GCF_026170545.1. NCBI lineage: Eukaryota > Metazoa > Chordata > Aves > Piciformes > Picidae > Melanerpes > Melanerpes formicivorus. The sequence continues at coordinate 3,345,768 of NW_027142415.1, read as the reverse complement.
TGATCTCCAGAGGTCCCTTCCAACCCCCACCATTCTGTGTTTCTGGGATTTCTCATAAGTTTCAGCCTACTTTGATTTGGTTTACATGATTTTATTTAGTAACCACATTAGTGTTGCAGCTTGAGTCATCTATAAAAGCATTACCTTCCTCCAGTGCACCTTTCATCACACAAACCAGACATTCTGCATTTTAAATGCAGCAGTTGTTTGTTGCTCTTATTTTTGTGTTGTGGGGTGGTTTTTCCCCCCTTTGGCTCGCTACCCAAGACGTGTGGGTTGTTGGGGATTTTTTTTCCCTTTCAGCTCAACATATAAATGCAATAATAGAAGTAATTAATGTTTAGCTGTTTAACTTCCATTTTATGCAGAGTAGACATCTGATGATCAAATCCACCCAATGTCTGCAATTAGCCCAACTTGTGCAGCTGCGCTTCCTCTTGCTAGCTGGAATGCACTTCCCTTTTGCTCTGAACCGCTTTGTGATGCACTTGATGCACAATGCTCCACGCATAGCTTTGAAATAAATGTGGGATATTATTCTATCTCCAAGGCCAAGAGAGAGAAGGGTTGTATTAAGCATTTGGGTGGGAGAAGGAGGGAGAGAGGGAGGGAGGGAGAGGGAAATAAAATGAAAAGGCAATGACTGCAGATGCCCAGACTGTACGTGGCACAGGAAAATCATTGTCAGCTTTGCTGTCACTGTCACACTAAACTTCCCAGATGTTCATATCTGGAAATGTCACAAAATGTCATGGCATAAGTTGCTGTATTTTGTTTTCTGCAGAAAGGGTGAACAATAATAAAACAGCCTCAGGAGTGTACGGCTAGCCAACAGCAGCTTGTAAAGGTCTCAGTAAAACAGCATGTGTTCACATTCTGGAAAAGAAGCAAACACCAGCTTTCTTGCTTGCATTTTTCTTCCTTTTATTTTTTTTTCTCTGTTAATATCCTCATTTATGTATTTATTTCTTTAACAGCATAGTGCTTTAGCTGATAGAAATTCAACATTTTAATTCAACACGAAGAAAAAGCCCTCTTGTCGTCTCTGGATCTCAAAGCTCCCTTTGTCCGAGAGCTAAAATGCTGATGGTAGATTAGTTATTGACAGAGACAGCACAAATTTGTTCCATATTCATTTATCTCCTGGAATTTCATACAGTGCCCTACAGTTAAAAGCAGAACCCTCTGTGAAATAAGCTCTTCCTTGGTGGCATCAATATGAAAGAAAGCTTTGCATTTTAAAGCAAGATCTTTCAAAGCACAGATTTTATCTTCTCTACATGGCTTGTGCTTTTGAGTGAAGTCTGGTCAGGCTCTCCCTGTGACATCTTCTTTTTCACAAATTACTTCCATTTGCTTTTCAAAAAGCAATGTAGTGGCAAAACTAACTAAATAGGCATGCACTCAACAAGACACCCTCCACTTACCCAAGAAGTGGACAAGAAGCTCAACATGAGCTCTCAATGTGCACTTGCAGCCCAGAAAGCCAATCAGATCCTGGGTTACATCAAGAGAAGTGTGGCCAGCAGGTCAAGGGAGGTGATTCTCCTCCTCTACTCAGCTCTGGTGAGACCCCACCAGGAGTACTGGCTCCATTTCTGGAGCCCCTATTACAAGAGGGATCTGGAGGTGCTGGAAGGTGTCCAGAGAAGGGCCACAAGGATGAGCAGAGGGCTGGAGCACCTCTCCTATGAGGACAGACTGAAGGAGTTGGGGCTATTCAGTCTGGAGAAGAGAAGGCTCTGAGGTGACCTAATTGAGCCCTTCCAGTATCTGAAGGGGGCCTACAGGAAGGCTGGGGAAGGACTTCTCAGGATCTCAGGTAGTGATGGGACTAGGGGGAATGAAATGAAGCTGGAGGTGGGGAGATTCAGGCTGGAGGTGAGGAGGAGGTTCTTCACCATGAGAGTGGTGAGACCCTGGAATGGGTTGTCCAGGGAGGTGGTTGGGGCACCGTCCCTGGCGGTGTTTAAGCCCAGGCTGGATGAGGCTCTGGCCAGGCTGATCTAGTGTGGGGTGTCCCTGCCCATGGCAGGGGGGTTGGAACTAGATGATCATTGTGGTCCCTTCCAACCCTGACTGATACTATGATACTATTAAGACAAAGCATTATAAAATCTTATCTACAGTCTATACATTCAAATAAAAAGGTCTTTGGATAAAATGATTTTGGCTCCTCTACAAAAGAAAACAAGAAAGGAAATCAATCATCAGCTTTCCTCAGCTTATAGAACTCAGTGTAGACCCAGAAGCCTCAGTTAAAATCCTTTCCTTTACAATCTTGCTGTTGCATGTAATTAAGTTCACTGTAATACGTTAATATTCCAATGCTGTGACCTACTTACAATGCCAGAACTGTCAAATGGCTAAAAGTGACCCATTCACTTCTGTATTAGTTTTGACTAAGTCACTAAGTCCTCTACTGTTCTGTGAATCACGTGGCTGTGCTCCATCTGCGCAGCCTGTGCGGGGCACACACACCCTTCCTTTTGATAGCGACACGATTGGTACAGCCACTCTGCGACTACAGAGCAGGGGTGGTGACAAGGAAGTGATCATGAATAAACGCTGAGCCAGGATCATTTGTTTTCAAAGAGATCTTTGCTCTGGGACAGTGATTTATTTCAATGTCTATTTCATATATGCCAAATGACTCAGATGTCATCATTTAGTCTTGCAGTCCTTGGTACATTAGTCTAATGTAACATCATTGAGCAGCTGCATTCTCATTTATTTGAAGGACAGATGGCAGCTATGCCTTGGTCAATTGTAAATTTGCTCACTCCAAATTTCTTTTTCATCATGCTATACTTTATTCTGTGATGGTTGGCTTTTTCAGAGGGCTGATTTTTTTCTTCCCTCCCAAGCTTTCATCAATGCAAATGAGCTAGATAATCAGCAATCAAGCTGAGAAATGTTTTATTTTGATTCTTTTCAGTTATTTTATTATATGCCACATTTTAAAAGACAGATGAACTATCCCATTTATTTCATGAAATCTCATCACCATGTGACAGGCTCTGCACACCGTTCTGGTCTGTTGTCATGGGAGGGAGGAAGAATTTACCTGGAAGCACTAGTTCGTTGTTCACCGTTATTTGGAACAGGAGGCTTGGCCTCTCGTGCTCAATAAATCTGCAAGGAGCCACAGCCAAAACCCTTTAACCCTTTAATTGATGCTACATTCATACATTATGAAGGGAAACCAACCTTCAGATCTGTCTCCTGAATTTCTTGTTATTATAGAATTGTGGATTCAACAAGGTTGGAAAAGACCTCAAAGATCATCGAGTCCAACCTGTCACCCAACACCTCATGACTACTAAACCATGGCACCAAGTGCCACATCCAATCCTCTCTTGAACACCTCCAGGGACAGTGACTCCACCACCTCCCTGGGCAGCACATGCCAATGGCTAAAAACTCTCTCTGGGAAGAACTTTCTCCTCACCTCAAGCCTCCACATCTCCTCCTCTTCCTAAATATTATGCACAACAGCAGGCTGTAACTTCATTTACAGTTCTCCTCACAACCACTCTGACTCCTGGTAGCACCAGGTTCCTCAAACTCATGGCACAGTTCCCTCTCCATGTTAACCCATCCCTCAGGTGGCTGATGGGAGGCTGATAAAAGGCATCCATCCATTCTGGCCCATGCACATGCCAGTTGCAGCATGTATACACTCTGCTGAGAACGGGTGTGAAGCCTGCTGAATCAGAGTGAATGCTTCTCTCATCTACCTTGAGGTGGATGTGTTTGATTGCAGGATGGAGCAGACAGAATGATGGAGAAATTCAGGTGTCTAGAATCCTCCAGCAAAAGCAGAGATTAACAGAATCCTATGACAAGCATGTAGCACACTCAAAGACAAACTTCAGAGCTGCTGATGAAAAAAAGACACTTTCATGGAGGTTCAGAAGAGGCAATACAGAAATTGTTATAGCTCAGAAAGCTGATGAAAGTCACTGGAATGATTGCTGGAATGATAGCATGACAGGATCCACTCAACAAACACAGTGGGCCGGGAGGGGCAAGAGAGATCTGTCAAACCCTTTATTTTAAGCCACATTGACAATAAATATTGTGTTTTCTCTTTCAAAAGGTGCTCACTGTCAGTGTTTTTGTATTGCTCATTTGAAGGATGCCCTCTGTGCCCTCAACCAGCTCTTTCATTAATATATTGAATAGTACTGGTCCGAGTATCAACCCCTGAGGGACCCCACTAGATACAAACCTCCAAACAGACTCTGTCCCATTGACCACAACTCTCTGACTTCTTTCCTTCAGCCAGTTCACAATCCATCTCACTGTGATCCACTAGACAAAGCTTCCTCAAGTGTAGCTGCAAAGACGCTGTGGGAGATGGTGTCAAATGCTATACTGAAATCAAGATACACAACATCTGCTGCTCTACCATCATCTATCTACCTGGTTATGTCCTCACAAATGGCCACCAGGGTGGTCAAACATGATTTCCCTTGATAAAACCATGTTAAAAAGTCCACAGAATGCAGCACTTCCCAGCTACTCACTGGAAGGAAATCCTGAATGTGGATCAAACCCATCACAATGAGAGCAGTTAGACATTGGAATAATCTCCCGAGAGAAGTAGTGGATTTGACTACATTGGACAGTTTTAAAACTCCTTTTAACAGGGTGCAGGGTCTGACAATGTGTCATCTCCTTTAATCTACACTATCAACAAGAAAGGTTGCACCAGGTGATCCTTGGGGTCCCTTCCAACCTGGCAAAGTTGTCGATCTTAATGACCTTCTTATCCTTGATATGCCTTGAGACAACACCAAGGCTAAGTGGTACCATCACCTTCCCAAAGATGAGGTGAGGCTGACTAGTCCCTAGTTACCCAGGTCCTCCTTCTTGCCCTTTTTGAAGGTTGGAGAGACATTTGCTGTCCTCCAGTCCTCAGGCACCTCTCCTGCTCCCCACAACTTACCAAAGATGATGGAGAGTGGCCTAGAAATTACTTCTGTCAGCTCCCTCAGCACCCACGGGTGCTTCCCATCAGGATCCATGGAAGTATGGTTGTCCAGGTTGCTTCATTGCTCCCCAACCCAGTCCTCAGCAATCATGGGAAACTCCTGCTTTATCCTGAGTTGCTCTGAGGCTTCAGGGGCTTGTGCCTCCTGAGGACAGTCTCCAGCAGTATAGACAAAGTCGTTCGGTAACTGCTTGCTTCGTCTCCTCTGTCACCAGGCACCACCTCACTCCGCACGGGGCCGACATTGCCTCCGGTGCTAGGGGCTTTTCCTGCAACGTATTTGAAGAAGTCCTTTCTGTTGTTCTTGACTTCCCTTGCAAGATTTACTCCCAAGGAGGCCTTAGCTTGCCTAGCTGCCTCCCTACACGCTCTGACAGCACTCTGATCCTCCTTCCAAGCAGCCGGCCCCTACTTCCATGGCCTGCAGGCTCTGGTCTTCCACTTCACTTTGCCCAGCATTTCCCCATTTAACCATCCAGGTCTCCTGGCTCCTCTTCTCAGTTTCCTATCCATCGGTATGCTCTGATCCTGACCTTGAATGAAGTGGTCCTTGAATTTTAACCATTGAATTTTAACCAGCTGTCTTGGGCCCCTTTCCCTTCTAGCCTCTTCTCCTGTGGGATTTCTCCTGGAGATTGCTTGAAGAGGCCAAAGTTGGCCCTGCTGCAGTTCCGGGCTGTGATCCTGCTTTGCGTTCTGCTTGGAACACAAGCCCTATGAGGAGAGGCAGAGCGAGCTGGGGCTGCTTTGCCTGGAGAAGAGGAGACTCAGGGGTGACCTTATTGCTCTCTACAACTACCTGAAGGGAGGTTGTAGACAGGCAGAGGTTGGTCTCTTCTCCCAGGCAGCCAGCACCAGAACAAGAGGACACAGTCTCAGGCTGTGCCAGGGAAGGTTCAGGCTGGAGGTCAGGAGGAAGTTTTACACAGAGAGAGTGATTGCCCATTGGAATGGGCTGCCCGGGGAGGTGGTGGAATCACCATCACTGGAGGTGCTCAGGAGGAAACTTGACAGGGTGCTTGGTTGCATGGGTTAGTTGATTAGGTGCTGTTGGATGATAGGTTGGACACGATGATCTTGAAGTTCTCTTCCAATCTGGTTTATTCTCTTCTATTCCATTCTATTCTACTGCACAAAATCCTGAACTCTCCACCATCTCACGGTCTACAGCCACGGCTGCCCTCAAGCCTCACCACTTCAACCAGACCCTCCTTGCTGGTGAGGATAAGCTCCAGGAGTGCTCCTCTCCTCACTGGCTCCTCCGCCATTTGCATCAAAAAGTTCTCACCAATGCACTGGAGGAGCCTCCTGGACTGCAGCTGGCTGCCTGAGTAGGCCTTCCAGAAAAATCCCTGGGCAGTTAAAAGCTCCCATGAGAACCAGGGCCTTTCCTTTGGCATTTATGCATGCAGGAAGGAAAGGATCAACTGTAATGCAGCCTGCAGGCAGGAAATCATCACACACACACACGAAAAAAAGAGAACTAAGTGTCTCTGATAGAGATCTTTCTGCTGGTCACAGCTTACATGCAAGGGGTTACAGACTGAGGATAGCCTGCACTGTTTCCTCTGCCTTGAAAGGGCTAAAGCTCAATGTATTAGAATCATAGAATCAACAAGGTTGGAAAAGACCTCAAAGATCATCAAGTCCAACCTGTCACCCAAGACCTCATTTCCACTAGACCATGGCACCAAGTAACACATCCAATCCCCTCTTGAACACCTTGAAAGCCTCTATAACTCTGTGTTAAAAACACACCTTCAAACAAGACAGCTAAATCAAAGGAGTTCCTTTCTGTCCAGGAGGACCATGTCAATGCTGGAGGATCCTGTGACCTGAAATTTTCACAGTAAAATGAGGCATGGACCTAAAGTCTGTTTGTTTGTCACCTTTTTTTCCTCCCCTTTAGTCTAAGGTTCTTTGGTTTTCTATACAGACTGGTTAGAGCCACCAAACCACATGCCAAACCTTCACCTCTTACAGTTCACTGCATTCTCTCAGGTGGCTTCAACAAGACACATAACAGAAGTAGTATATTTACTCTTCTGTTTGCAGCATTTTCTTTTCAGGAAGAGGCCTAAATCCCAGTATTTATATATATATATAATAACAGCAGAAAGTGGCAGGAAAAAAAAATGTAGGTCACTGGGAACATGCAAGATCTATGGAGAATCATATCAGGACTATATTTTTCCAAGCAGGCCATTCAGCTAAGTAAGACTACTTGAACAGAGGCTGTGAGAGCAGTAAAACTGGTCTCAAGAATCCATCAATTGAACTGGAGTGCACTGTCTGTTCCTAATGAACCAAACAGAGAAAAAACTCTTTAAGTGATGCACATTTTCTTAACTTTGAATTCTGCAACACTGCAGTTGTTTAAGCTGCACTTGAGACAAGGGTTAGGTGCAGCTCCCTGATCAGGATCACCTCCTAAACTCTCATAGATCATGTTAGATCTTTATTTCTTTTCCTCCTGATCTCATTTTCACCAGATACTATAACAGCCATAGGATGTATTGCAGGCTGATGAGCGCCTGCCACGTGCCTCTTCACATCTCTCTGTCTCTGTTCTGAGAGTCAAATAATATCTGCCTCTGCTATTCTTGCACAGTAAAATGTATCCAAATTCTGGTATCTTTATCCTGGCAGATTGACTCAAACAGAGAAGAGAACGTGACCTTTCCATTTTATTCTTCTTAAACTGCCATGCAGTAGCCAGGCTGTCCTACCCATCAGACCATTTAAGTATGTACTTAAAGTCACATACATGCTTTGCTGAGTCCTAGGCTGTATAATTATGGAAAGAATCAACAATTGCTTAGAGTATGACTGTATTCTTGTCAAATGTCAAAGTCATTTCCCACCCTGAATGGGTGCATTTTAATGTGTCAAAGGAATCTAAAATAAACACACACTGCTAGGATCTACTCAACACCAAAATACATTTGTCTTCAGCTAGACCAGTTACTCCTCTAAAATCAACATTCCAAACCTTTCACTTGTCCTCACAATGGGAAGCTTTCATCTTTGTAAACCTAAAAAAATTAGCAGCATAGGAAGAATTCTTATGTGAATCATATTTTATATTTCATCTTCTGTCCTTACATTCTTAATCTGTGCAGGTAAGAAACATTAATCTGTGCAGGTAAGAAACAGTATCACAGTATCACAGTATCACAGTATCACAGTATAACTTAGGTTGGAAAGGACCTCGAGGATCATCGAGTCCAACCTATCAACACAGACCCTGTGACTAGACCATGGCACCAAGTGCCACGTCCAATCTCCTCTTGAAGGCCTCCAGGGTTGATGACTCAACCACCTCCCTGGGCAACCCGTTCCAATGACGAATGACTCGCTAGGTGAAGAACTTCCTCCTCACCTCGAGCCTAAACCTCCCCTGGTGCAGCTTGAGACTGTGTCCCCTTGTTCTGGTGCCGGTTGCCTGGGAGAAGAGACCAACCCCTTCCTGGCTAAAACTACCTTTCAGGTAGTTGTAGAGGGCAATGAGGTCACACCTGAGCCTCCTCTTCTCCAGGCTAAACAACTCCAGCTCCCTCAGCCTCTCCTCATAGGGCTTGTGCTCAAGGACTCTCCCCAGCCTTGTTGCCCTTCTCTGGACACCTTCAAGTGTCTCAATGTCCTTCTTAAACTGAGGGGCCCAGAACTGGACACAAGACTCATGGTGTGGCCTAACCAAAGCAGAGTACAGGGGCACAATGACTTCCCTGGTCCTGCTGGCCACACTATTCCTGATGCAGGCCAGGATGCCATTGGCCTTCTTGGCCACCTGGGCACACTGCTGGCTCATGTTTAGGCGGCTGTTGATCATCACTCCCAGGTCCCTCTCTGTTTGGCAGCTCTCCAGCCACTCTGACCCCAGCCTGTAGCTCTGCATGGGATTGCCATAGCCAAAGTGCAGCACCTGGCACTTGGACTTGTTGAATGCCATCCCATTGGACTCTGCCCATCTGTCCAGTCTGTCGAGGTCCCTCTGCAGAGCCCTTCTGCCCTCTAACAGATCAACATCTGCTCCCAGCTTGGTGTCATCTGCAAATTTGCTGATGACTGATTCAATACCCTCATCCAGATCATCAGTGAAGATATTAAAGTGGATGGGGCCCAGCACTGATCCCTGGGGGACACCACTGGTGACTGACCGCCAGCTGGATGTGGCACCATTCACCACCACTCTCTGGGCTCAGCCCTCCAGCCAGTTCCTAACCCAGCACAAAGTGTAGTGGTCCAAGCATCATTACATGGGCACCAAGTGCCATGCAAGACAGAATAATTAGAAGTCTTTTTCATCTATTACCTATTTCTACAGTGGGAAACTGTCAAACACATGACCCCAAAATAAACAAATGAAAAAATTAATAATACCCCCAAAAAACCCACAAAGAAACAAACAAAACCCCACACTCAAACCCCAATGAAACACCCAAATGATTTTATTTCCACTGCAAAAGAAAGAAGGAAAGAACAGTAAGATGCCTCTTTTGAGCCTTGAAATGCACTCTGTATGTAGTCACTACAGTCAATTTTGCTCTGCAGTTTTGCTGACCCACTGGAAATTTATGCTTTTAAGACTCAAAATATCTTCCATTTCCATACTTTCATTTCTCCACCCAAGGACACTGCATTACACAGGACATGCAAAACATCTCCTTGCTTTCAACAACGGCTCAAAACTCAGAGAAACGAAGCTGTTAGAGTCATCCACTTGTGGTAAGACGTTGTATTGTGGTTATTCATTTCTTGCCTTCTAAGAGACAGAAGCACTTAGCAGCATAATCCTCATTAGATTCATAACCAGAATTACTTTTTTTTTCCTAGCATGAGCACTGTATTATTCTTTCTGCATTAAAAAAAAGCCCAAAACCCAGTAAACAAACACTTTCAATATTTGTTTTAATTAGATCTGACTTCCAGAGGATGTCAAATGAATCAATACATTTAAGAAGTATGAGAAAGTGCTGAAAGTCCTACAGGCAAAAGCCATTAATAAAGGGAGAAGCCAACTTATTCAAATTACAGGTATTTTTCATGGATCTAACAGAAATAGCCTTCAGGCCAAAATAACCTCATGTTATTCCATTGACAGTACTTAAACTAAAGGTAGGGATCATTAGGTGACACCTAAAAATAAGTTTTTCCTCAAGTGATATTTCATTCTGTCCACTCACAGTAATAGATTACCCCCCTGTAACTCCACTTCCAAAGAAAATTCTTGAAAAGGAAATAGCTGCAATATTACCACATTAATAAAGGTCATTCCCTTCTGCCCATAAAGATAAATTGGTGAACCAAGGGAGGTCTTGGCTTCCCGCACGTGGACTAGCACAGGTGGAATTAATAAGCAGCGTGGAGAAATCCACAGACTAAACCATCTTTAGTTCGTTGAACAGGGCAACATCACATTTGAAAGTAACAGAAACCAGGAGCTCAAGGAATCTGAACAGGTGCTGGGAAAGCGAAATAGATTCACTCTACTGTGAAAGTTCATTGATGAAAAAAGTCTCAAAGAGCTTCCCAGTAAAAATATCAAACCTTTTAGCAACAGATAGTTAAATGCCACAGCCCAAATCAGATGAGATCAGGCAATAATCAAGAGGCATTTTCCCCTGGTGAGAGAAGGGGGAAAACGGTCTGCAGACAAGCTAGGCTCATTAACAGCAGACTTTCAAGTCCACCAAAGAGGCATCACAACAGCAGCAGCAGGGTTATTTTGGGAGCCAGGCTGCCCCTGAAGTACACTGAAGAACAAGGCAGGTACATCAAACCAGCACAACAGCAATAAGGCAACTAAAGTCAAGCTCCTGTGCCAGCCCAAAATTCATCAGGTTTTTAGCTGCCAAGGGAATCAGCTCCAACCTGCTGTTGTTCTGTTAGGAATGAGTGGGAACCAGGGGTAAAACATACTTGACTTTACACACACTGAGAAGAACTGGGTGTCTGATTTTTACTCATTTCTGGTAATTATTTGAAGCCACATTATTAGCTCTTAGTACCTCAATCCCAGCAAAAGAAAAATTCCAGAGGAGATGGTTTCCTTCAACTCTTCTGATTGAGAGGGTCCAGAGGAAGACCACCAGAAAAATGATCAGAGGGCTGGAACAGTGGTTTGAAACTAGAGCAGGGTAAATTTACATTGGACATTGGGAAGAAATTCTTTACTATGAGGATGATGGAACACTGGAACAGGTTTCCTAGTAAGGTGGTGGAGGTTTCATCCCCAAAGACATTCAAGGTCAGGCTTGATGATGCCCTGAGCAGCCTGATCTAGTTGGGGGGTGTTCCTTCTGATTGCAGGGGGGTTGGAGTAGATGACCTCTAGAGGTCCCTTCCAACCCAGTGCATTCTATGATTCTGTGTTTCTATGATTCAGTAAGAGCTGGGAGAGGTCTACCTCCTACTGAGAACATGTGAATGACAAGTTTGCCTTCATGCTCTGATATAACTCCCATTAGCCCAAGTGACTCAGCTGAAAAAAGAAGGAACAAGGTTAATAACAGTCATCCAACACTCTAAATCCAGATGCACCAGCTTGGAAATTAAAAGATGTTGCTTACCATGTCATCAGCAATGACAGGGATATTTGCAACACAGAATGGAAGGTGGCAGGTTGGTGGGCAAACAGAAGGAAGTTAACCAAAGGCAGTCAATCTTGACTCACCTCAGTGCACTTTTCACTTGTAGCTTTTGGTCTTCTGATCCTAGTTTTGTTGCTATACATTACCAAGTGCTTGTTTACCCTTCAGAATGTAGCAACATGTTCAGTAAATAAACTATGGGTCAATGCAGAGCAGCCAACCACTGTCAGGTTGCAGAGGAGCTGGGACCAGAGCCCAACACCAGCCTCTAATGGATTCAGTGCTGAAAGAACAACCTGTGTTATCAGCCTAGGATAACTAGCAGAGTCAGTATGAGAAGCAGAGAAGCTCAGTGGAGACTTTCCCTTTTACCAGAGGATGCCACACAATCACTTAGGTGTGGCACACACTAGACTAATCATAAAATCATAGAATGCACCAGCTCAGAAGGGACCTTTCAGATCATCAAGTCTGCCCATTACGTAGCTTTACAAAGTCTGGTGCTAATCCATCCAGCACCATATCTCTGCGTCTTCACGACACCTCCAGGGGCAGGGATTCCACCACCTCCCTAGGCAATGTGTTCCAGTGTTCCACCACCCACATAATAAAGAACTTCTTTCTAATGCCAAATCTAAATCTACCCTAGTTTCAAACCATTTCCCCTTGTCCCATCACTACATGCCCTTTTGAAAAATCCCTCCCCAGCTCTCCTGTAGCCCCCTTCAGGCACTGGAAGGCCACTGTAAGGTCTCCCCAGAGCCTTCTCTTCTCCAGGCTGAGCAACTCCAATTCAATCAGCCCGTCCCCACAGGGGAGGTGCTCCAGCCTTCTGATCACTTTTGTTTTCCTCTTCTGGACCAGCTCCATTAGCTCCACATCCTTCTTGTGTTGAGGGCCCCAGAGCTAGAAACAGTACTTCAGGTGAGGTCTCACCAGAGCAGAGGGGGAGAATTCCTTCTCTTGATCTGCTCACCATGCTTCCTTCGATCATAGACTGATTATGACTTGTAGTTTGATTTATTTTGCTTGTTTTTGGTGAAGTGCAATGAATTGTTCCTTTTGGTCACAAAATACTACATTAGAAATACATACAGAAGGTTATCCCTGAATCATGGTAACACTACCTTTAAGATAATGTGAACTGAATTATCAAAGTTGTGTAGAGCACTCTCCATGATTATCTATTTGCCAGGGCTGCCAAAATACAACATCATGCATAAATGTTTCCCTCAGTAATGCTTTCAGAAGAGTTTCTGTATGTTAGGATATCACACAGCTACTCATTTCCCTTTAAAACCAGCACCCACTGCCTCACTCACCAAAGTTTTGGGATTAATTTCAGAAAGAGCACACAAATTGTCAGAGAAGCAATCTGCAGAGATTCTAAAACCTGCTGGTTTTGTACATCTCAAAAAAGGACTTGTGATCATTATGACACAAGAAAGATATTTCCAGGAAGGCTTGGAGACTGTTTTCTGGAAGGCACATTGAATTGCTAACTAATTGCAGTCACACTATTTGCCATATCATCAATAGGGAGCATTTTATGGCTGGATGCAGCTAGATTAAAATCAATTAAAAAGATGAGTTTGTTTTATCATGTATTTTTATTTAGTCTGACAGCTGCCTTCTGAATGGCACAGAATAGTGCCTAGGAACCAGTTATATTCCGTCTCAATAAACCAATTGTTACATTCTTTTGCTCTTTTATAGGTGATGCATTTCATAAAAGGCAGTTCAAAGAAAGAGTTCAAATTCTGCCTCTCGTCATGCTTGAAGTCCTCTACCAAAGCCTGAGCAATCTGTACTGTTTGTACTGAAAGAGGGCACTTCAAAACCTGACAGGAAGTTGCAGAGAGGTGGGGGTTGCTTTCCTTGTTCTGGTAACAAGTGATAGGATGAGAAGAAATGGCCTTGGGCTGCACCAGGGGAGGTTTAGACTGGATATTGGAAGAAACTCCACTGAAAGGGTTCTCAAACATTGGAAAAGATTCCCCAGGGAGGTGGCTGAATCTCCATCCCTGGAGGTGTTTCAAAGAGGCAGAGATGTGGTGCTGATGCACATGGTTTAGCACCAGACTTGGTAGAGATAGAGAATGCTTGGACTTAATGATCTTAAAGGTATTTTGCAAATGAAACTATTCTACAATTCACAGAATCATAGAATCAGTCAGGGTTGGAAGGGACCGCAAGGATCACCTAGTTCAATTCTACAACTAAAACCAAAGGAATAAGGAAATATTGGTAGAAATTAGATGCTTATGAGTATGAAGATATCACTGGGAAGCTAAAAAGAGATGGAAAAATGGAAGCAATAGAGAACTGTAAGGAAGAGTAGAAAGTACTGGAGGATGGCTGACGCTGCCCTTTCCCTTCTTCAACTAGCAGTCATCTCCTGTTTTGCTTCCCTGTGACTTCAGCACCTAGTGAGCCCTTTGGGATAAATGACAGCCACTTACACAGCTTACTTATGTGTCCTGCAAAGTAAATAAAGTAATTTTAAATACAAATGGAGTTGATAAGATTGATTCCTTGTTTATCAACTACATTTTTGGTTGTGGTGGTTGCCTACTGAAATCCCTCGTAGAACGTGCCGGTCGCTTGAGCAATTAAAAGAAACTAAAGTGTAAAATCTTATAAACCACTATGGTTTTCTATGGTTTTGCTCAACTATTCTTTTGTGATTTTTTATGTTAGGTTTTGTTGAGTGAGTAACTCTGACTCTGCAGAGGTTCTACATTGAAAGATGTTCTTTGAGAGCCTCTGTCCTCTGCTGCTTAAAGGAAGGGAAGCATGGGAGTGAAGTGGTTTGGGATGTTTTAATCTTGTGTTCTTTGCCAGTTGTTAAAGGTCTGCACCAGGGGAAGTTTAGGCTGGAGGTGAGGAGAAAGTTCTTCCCAGAGAGAGTTGTTAGCCATTGGAATGTGCTGCCCAGGGAGGTGGTGGAGTCACCGTCCCTGGAGGTGTTCAAGAGGGGATTGGACGTGGCACTTGGTGCCATGGTTTAGTCATGAGGTGTTGAGTGACAGGTTGGACTTGATGATCTCTGAGGTCTTTTCCAACCTTACTGATTCTATGATATCTTCTATGACTCCCTGTTTGTTTGTTTGTTTTGGGGTGTTGTTTTGTTTTGTTTTGCTCCTTCTGGGGAGATGAGAGTAAATTCTTCCTTTTTTTTTTTTGGAACTGAAGGGGAGGGACATTCTTCCAGCTGGTTTCTGGCAGTGTTAAAAACACATGCAGCATGGGAGAAGCTGAAAAACTGCAGCATGAAAGCAGTGGGAAAACTTCCTTTGGTTAATTCTAGAAGGGCAACATTCCAGTACAAGTGGAATACCAAACACAATTCAGTGGCTGTATAACTAAGCAATGTGGTACTCAAACACTGCGAGAACAGAGGTACAGAATGCAGAAAAGGAAGTCACTGCAAAACTTCAGTGCTCACGTTACCATATTTTAATGCTAGATTGCTTGTTTATTTATAGAAAACAACTGTGAAAGTGCACTACCCATTTATCAATGTGCAGATTGTTTTATGAGTTCCAAGCAAAAGAACATCCTAAACTCAGTGAACAAATAAGCAAGCCCGGGTTTCTCAGGGTAGAGCAATTTTTACTGTCAGAATGCATTAGGAAAGATACTGTGAATTTCATACTTCTCATAACTCTACCTTTCAAAAATATGAACAAGTCTACAGCAAGCTGCTTAATTTCTTCCCCAACATAGCCTTGATCTTTAGAAAGAAGCTTTAGTATCTCTACCCTTACCTGATAAATTGCATCCTTCGCTTTACTCATTAAAATTACTCTGGAGGTCATCACATGAGCAAAACTTCTGTGGAGTGCAGAATGATTTCATGAAGCTCCCTTTGTCAGTTAACACTCCAAACAGAAAGAAGAAAAGAACTACAAATTCTCTCCCAGAAGCTTTTATTAAAGGGATATTAATAAGTGACATATGCCACTGTGACTGTGCTGACTGGTTTTGTCTTTGCTTCTTTACTGGATGGGGCTTCAGTCAGCAAAGGCTCCCTGCATCTCTTGAATCTAAACAACTGACCAGCAGCTAAATCACATGAAGTTTTCACGTCTTCCCTTACCTTGATCTTTCAGTTCTCTCACTTGAGTAATGTATTCTTCCAGTAATATGGTGCAGCTCTTGGGATTTAAGAATATTATTTGCCAAAGCCTGCCTCCAGAGCTTAATCACGCAGTTTTAAGGAAGAGTTCAAATGAGGGCCATGCATAACCACCAGCTAGGGAAGTGCTTCTCAGTTCCGGGTGGAATGGGGTTTAGTATATTTTAACGGATATTCCTGCAATTTGGTTGCACAGTTCAGCTCTTTTGGGAAGCTTCAGTGACAAATTATGAACTTGGAAGTAAGAATCAAGAGCACATTCTGCCTAACCCAGGCACTGAGAGCTTAGCTAAGACTAACTGAGCACAAGTCTAGGATCTTCTGTCATCAATGGATAGAAAGGGGTAAATAGTAAGATACAGAGATAGAGAGAAAAGAGACAGATAGAAAGAAATGTGCTTCATTTCATTGTAAGGATGGGAGATATTTTCCCTCACTTGATGTAGCTGTTTCTCTCTATTAAGTAAAAGGAGTGACTGAGTCACTTGGGGTGAGCTGATTTAGCTTTCAGCATTTACTGGGTGAAAAGCATCTTAGATGTCTGAAAAAAACAAGGCAAATGTGACCCCAGCTGATAGGAATATGTTCCAGAAAAAAACTTGGATGTAAAATATGAGCTCCTTTCTCAATGCAGTTCCAAGCTATCCGGGATGGGAGCTTGAAACAAACAATACGTTGATTACAGAAATGAATTTATCTCTCAGAACTGTGCAGATCGAGCTGACCTTTTTCAACATCAAAGAATTACTGAACAAAGCTCCCTAATGCCATTAGTTCTACTGGCACGTCTAAACCTGCTATATATGAGCTCCACAGTGAACAATCCTCCTCATCTGTAATTCAGACTGATAAATTCAGTGGTTTCCCTTGCCAGTTAGCTCTCTTGCCAGTCAGCTCTTCCATGAATTTGCCATTCATTTGCCTCTCCTCTGGAAGCGCTACAGCGTGGTCCAAATGTATTACGAAGTCTTCTTAAAGACAGTAATAAATAATATAACAGCAATTAATTGTTATCCAGGATCCAAACACGGAAGACAAAGAAAAAGAAAGCAATGATTTCTTCTGGCATGGTCTCATATTGGGCTGAAACATCCAACATTTGGTAAAGACACCAATCTAGTGAAAAACAGACAAAAGCCTAGCCCATTCCTCCAGCAGATTTTCAATATCAGAGAAAATAAAAACAATGTGAAACAAACAGGGACACAGCACAGCACATGTGAGAAGACAAGGCAAAATCACGGATGCTCTTTTTCAGACAGCCTCTCTTCTTTGTCTGTGCAGGAAATGGCATGAATTAGGAGGAAAAGATCTTCTGATGAAAAGCTTTATAAAGGTGTAACATCCTGGATGTCATTATAGCCACAAAAATCATAGAATCAACAAGGTTGGAAAAGACCTCAAAGATCATCAAGTCCAACCTGTCACCCAACATCTCATGGCTACTAAACCATGGCACCGTGCCACATCCAGTCCCCTCTAGAACACCTACAGGGATGGTTACTCCACCACCTCCCTGGGCAGCACATTCCAATGGCTAACAACTCTCTCTGGGAAGAACTTTCTCCTCACCTCGAGTCTAAACCTCCCCTGGCACAGCTTGAAACTGTGTCCTCTTGTTCTAGTGCTCATTGCCTGGGAGAAGAGACCAACCTCCACCTGGCTACAACCTCCCTTCACGGAGTTGGAGAGAGCAATAAGGTCTCCCCTGAGCCTCCTCTTCTCCAGGCTAAACAATCCCAGCTCCCTCAGCCTCTCCTCACAGGGCTTGTGCTCAAGGCCTCTCCCCAGCCTTATTGCCCTTCTCTGGACACGTTCAAGAGTCTCAATGTCCTTGTTAAATTGAGGAGCCCAGAACTGGACACAGGACTCAAGGTGTGGCCTAACCAGTGCTGAGTACAGGGCAGAATGCGTTCCCTGCTCCTGCTGGCCACACTATTCCTAATGCAGGCCAGGATGCCATTGGCCTTCTTGGCCACCTGGGCACACTGCTGCCTCATGTTTTAGGCAGCTGTCAATCAGTACCCCAGGTCCCTTTTTGCCTGGCTGCTCTCCAGCCACTCTGCCCCCATCCTGTAGCACTGCATGGGGTTGTTGTGGCCAAAGTGCAGCACGTGGCACTTAGACCTGTTGAATGCCATCATGTTGGACTCTACCCATTTGTCCAGCCGGCCAAGGTCCCTCTGGAGAGCCTTTCTGCCTTCTAACAGATCAACATCTGCTCCTAACTTGGTGTCATCTGCAAATTTACTGATGACTGACTCAATCCCCTCATCCAAATCATCAGTGAAGATATTAAACAGGATGGAGCCCAGCACCGATCCCTGGGGGACACCACTAGTGCCTGGCCTCCAGCTGGATGTGGCACCATTCACCACCTCTTGAGAACAAACCTATTACCTTTAGGTCTGCAGTTGAGTTTTTGTTTTGCCTGTAATCCTTTTGAACTTGCTTTCAATCAATGTTCACTAACCTCTACTGAAATACTAATAATTTAACAGTGTTGAAAGGCTTTCAGCCATGCACCTGGTCAGACACCTCCCCTCCTTCCCTTTAGAAATGCACAAATTATGCAAAATCACCATATTAGCACAAAGCAGCACATGTTCAGCTGAAGTTCTGGCACAATGTGGGGGCACAGCTCAGAAAGGTTTTTAGAATAAGAAGAAATCCTTCCAAAATTATAAAAGGTGTAATTTTGACAGGAACTGACAGAAACTGGCTACTTAAGGTTGTCTGATGATTTGAACTGCCTGCACTGTGCTCCACATTCATTAGTTTGTTTGGCATAAGGTAGCAGACTCATTCCAAAACCCAATTAAGAAAATGTCACGAGAAAAATCCCACCTCTAGAACTCTGCAGCATCGCAACAGGCACCACCAAAATGCCCAGGATGTAACAGATCTCTGAGGAAGATCTGTTCTTCATGATTAAGGTGGGTTCCTGGAGACAGAAGGTGAACAGAGTAATGCTGGGGAAGGAAAGCAGGTGCTCATGTTCTGTCTCTTCTGCAGTAGGGACACACACCCTAAAAGGCTATTCTTCTGCAAGGCCTGAATTCTCTAACAGCAAGAACGCACAAAACCAGAGAGAGCCTGCTCCAGAGTGATACATCCAGCTGAAGAATAAAATCACAACACAGCTTTTCACTTTAGTTGGGAAGTCTTTCAGGTAAAGAAATGGTAAAACACTATTTTCAAAGCTAGATGTAATGTGAAACAGACTCTGACAGATCTGATACGCTACATCAAGGCAGAGCAGAAACTGAATGCAGCTTCTTTGAAAAGTGATGAAAATCCACCACAGTGTTTAGTACTGCTGGTATGATCCTCAAAGGTATCACCACCAGTGACTGAGCAATTCTGATCTTATTCCACTACCTCCTAGCTCTCAGATATGCAATTTTTGCCACAGAGGAAAGATCTGAGGAGAGAAGATGAGCACTGAATCACCAATACTTTGTACTCCAGCAGACACAGGCTGGCCCATGTCTGCAGCAGCAAAATCGGTGGGAATTCAGCTTGTTCTGCCTGAAGCTGTGCTTCCTGTGGTCCTCCTCAGCAACTCACCTCTCCTTCTCAGAGGCTGCAAACATGGCACCCAGTACAGCCCTAGATTAATTGATTTCCTCCCCTTCCCCAAGTTCAGCCTTAGATGGATATCACCCTTTTAGGGGCTGTAGCAGACTCCCACAGTACCATGTTCCCTGCTCCTTGCACATAGAGGCTGTTTCTGTGACCATCAGGTTGCTTCATACTAGTAGGGCAACCTAAGAGACCTTGATGTATCTGGGTTGGGCTTCTTTCTACCAGCCTTCAGCAGAAGTGGATTTACTCAGTTATTTGTCCCTCAGCTCCCCAAAGCAGCACATTAGCCACCAGACACGTTGCCAGAGAACCTTTTGCGACTTGCTGCTTCATCTGGCAGGACATAAATGACAGATCACAGCACCTAAATGGCAGGAAACCTCTGTTTTGCGTG
Source organism: Melanerpes formicivorus (assembly GCF_026170545.1). Lineage (NCBI taxonomy): Eukaryota > Metazoa > Chordata > Aves > Piciformes > Picidae > Melanerpes > Melanerpes formicivorus. Next base: position 3,326,053 of record NW_027142415.1, on the reverse strand, counting down.
ATGCAGGCCAATCAGATTAACTCTGAGAAGCTTGCTTGCTCTTGCATTTTATACTTTTAATGTCACAGTGAATCACTTGAGAGAATAATTCTAGCAGCCTCAACTATAGTCTTGACATGCCTTTCTATGAAGGCTTTTCCTGTTCCTGCTCACATCCGTGGAGGATGTGGGATGCACTATGTATCCAAGGTAAAACTCATCAAGTGGGGACATTTCCAGAAAGCAGTAACAAGGAATGTCCTTCTAGCCTTGATAAGTGCAGAGAAACATAACGTGGAAGACTTGAATTTAGGTCTCGAGAAAGCGTATCTTGTCTCTACCTGAGATAATGTCTCTTCCTCTCTGAAAAGAACAACATGAATAATACCCAACTTTACAACAGACCTAAAGACAGAGCACAGCACTGCTCTTTTTCTTTTTTCTTTCAATAAGTAAAAAAAAAGTCTCCAACCCCCTTTCCATTGGCAGCCCTGCATATAGTACGAATGCAGCTCCTTAATAATTCATTGAGCTTTCAGAAAGAAGCCTGAAAACCTCCTGCTAATAACCTTCTGATCTCAAATTTTGGTAAGAGAGACGTTTTACCAACTACCCTGCTGCTTGCCACCATAATTCAAAGAGTTTTAGTACCTGTGCTCACTCGGGAGAAACTCCAGTTTCAATCTGGAACTTGCAGCAAATCAATATCATCTGCATTACAATGCATGGGCTGATTCAAGTGACAGGATACTTTTTAATGAGCTCCCACTGTGTACCACTTTGATGCTTTATTGTTGAAATGTTATTTTCAGTCCCAGTAATTTTGCCTGGACAAAAAGACTGCTGTTGTTTCTGCCAGTGTCAGCTGCTTCATTTCAGCACTGCCTGAGTTACGTAACACTTGCAGCCAGCTCCACCTTCCCCACAGAGACGAAGGCAAGGATTTCTGTTCCATTATGCCATTAACTTCACTAAAGCAGGAATTAGAAAGCAAACAAACAACAGGACAAGAGTAACAGAACAAAACAAAAGACCACCGACCAAACAGAACCCACAACAACAAAACCCCAAACAGAACCACACAAAAACCCCCCATGGAAAACACCAAAACCACCAAACCAACTCACAGGAAACGCTCACACAGAGGACAATGTTTCTGCCATGTTTCTACCTCATACTTCTCTCTCCCCCTTGGAGCTAAGAGCAAAAAGCAAAACCTACTGACCACGAAGCATCTAATTCCATTTCTTTCCGCAGAGGAGCAATCTTCTTCCAGACAGTTTTATTGTATGATACTAATGTCTGACATTATGAGGAGAGGCTGAGGGAGCTGGGATTGTTTAGCCTGAAGGAGGCTGAGACGAGACATCAATTCATTTCTTCAGCTACCTGAAAGGAGGCTGTAAAGAGGCCTGTGCTGGCCTCTCCTCCCAAGTAACTAATGACAGTACAAGAAGAAATTACCTCAGGCTGCACCATAGGAGGTTTAGGTTGGATGTGAAGAATTTCTTTACCAAAAGAGTGGTCAGCAATTGGAACAGGCTGCCCAGGGAGGTGGTGAAGTCACCATCCCTGGGGGTGTTCAAAAAATGAACAGATGTAACACTTTGGGACATGGTCCAGTGGTCATGAAGATGTTGGGTAGAAGCTTGGACTTGATGTGGTCTTTTCCAACCTTAAGGATTCTATGATTCTTCTTTGAAGCCTCATCAGAACTGCTCTCTGACTACTTAATATCTCTAAACCATCCTCACAGTGGTGGACTGCTGTGGAGTGGCTTCTGCTTCTCTATCTGCATTTGTCTGCTTCCAGTGTAATGCTGACCAAAAAAAATTAGTTCTATCCTACTGCAAGTGTCAGAAAACTGTGAGATCTCAGATGTCTGCACGAAGCTACCAAGATACTCTGCTGATTTGTTTTGGAAGCTCTGAATTCCAAAGGAAGCCAAAAGAAAAGGTGTTTGTGCTCCTGCCAGTTCAGGCAGGCAGCAATGCTTTGGGGAGAGCTGGGAGAAGAACAGGATGGCTGAGACTCCTCATTACCTCCTGAGAGCTATCTGGAGCAGGGACAGGCAGAGGGGCTTGCTGCTTCTGCAGGATGGGGCACCAAGGCAGGCTGGTATCCCCTGGTCATGGCATGCTCTCCCTCCTGTCCATGCTCTATACAAGAATGTCTTTTTGCATTATTGGTTCCATTTTGCTTCACTTCAGCAGCATTAAAGCTAAATCAGGGATTCAAGCAGAGTATTTTGCAGAGAAAGTATGAACCCAGAGACAGCTCTGGGAGGCTTTAATTTAACTGGTTCTGCTTGGCAGTTAAAGTTCTTTTTAAACTGCTGCTGAAAAAGATTGCCAAAAAGAATTAAAAGAAGGGCCATTTCCAGAAAGGCTACAGAAAGTGGTTATTACAGTAGCTTTTCAAAGATCCCTATTGCTCTGTCACTGAAACATCACTTTGATTGCAAAATCATCTTTCTGGATGGAGCACAAAGGCTTTTTATGCTCATCACTTGCCCATCTCGAAGCAGTAATTAACCAAGAAACATAATTGAGACCCTGTGTTAAAATTATTGACAAAGTAATTGAACAAAAAAAAAACCACCCAAACCCTAAGCTACTTTAAAAACAAGTTTTCCCCAGGAATATTTCTGCATCATTTTTTTCTCCTGACAGGAAGTTAGCAGGCACAGTTATTGACTACAGAGAAGCCCTTTAACACTTTGGTTGTGTACTTAATACCTTATGCCCATTTAGTCAGCTCCCACTGAAATACCAACTGGAATTCCTGGGGGTATTTTATTGTAACAAAAATCCCAGTGAAAAGTCCTCACAATAAAGTCTGCAATCTGGAAAAGGTGTGTTGGAACTTTTCCAGCTGGTGCCTTCAAATACCTACATCACAAACTGTGAAGAGTACAGGTTCTTCAGCATGGGCATGCAGGAGCCTTTGAACATTCCACATTTAACACCTTATCTCTCACTTCACTGCTGTGTTTAAACAATATGATGAAAGACACTACAAAGATCAGCATTCTTTTATTGCTTGTGCCATAGTTTTTTTTATGCTATTAAGGTGTAGGGGATTGTATTTAATTTATTGAGCCCTCAAAACAAAACATAAAAAAAATCTATTCCAAACAAGTACTTCAAATATGTGAAGAGAAAAGGAAATGTAGGGTTAATCAATAACATTGCTGGTTTAGTGCTCTCTGTATGGATCATAGGTTGGACCCTTTTATACCTTTTGGTAGTATTATTATTACCTTTTTGGTCAGTTAGAGGGTAGAAGGGCTCTGCAGAGGGACCTCAACTGACTGGACAGATGGGCAGAGTCCAACAGGATGGCATTCAACAAATCCAAGTGCCTGGTGCTACACTTTGGCCACAACAACCCCATGCAGAGCTACAGAGTGGGGTCAGAGTGGCTGGAGAGCTGCCAAACAGAGAGGGACCTGGGGGTGATGATTGACAGCTGCCTGAACATGAGCCAGCAGTGTGCCCAGGTGGCCAAGAAGGCCAATGGCATCCTGGCCTGCATTAGGAATAGTGTGGCCAGCAGGACCAGGGAGGTCATTGTGCCCCTGTACTCTGCTTTGGTTAGGCCACACTGTGTCCAGTTCTGGGCCCCTCAGTTTAGGAAGGACATCGAAACACTTGAACGTGTCCATAGAAGGGCAACAAGGCTGGGGAGAGGCCTTGAGCACAGCCCTGTGAGGAGAGGCTGAGGGAGCTGGAGTTGTTTAGCCTGGAGAAGAGGAGGCTCAGGGGTGACCTCATTGCCCTCTACAACTACCTGAAAGGTGGTTGTAGCCAGGAAGGGGTTGGTCTCTTCTCTCTAGCAAACAGCACCAGAACAAGGGGACACAGTTTCAAGCTGTGCCAGCGGAGGTTTAGACTCGATGTGAGGAGAAAGTTCTTCCCAGAGAGAGTCGTTCGTCATTGGAATGTGCTGCCCAGGGAGGTGGTGGAGTCATCATCCCTGGTGATGTTCAAGAGGGGATTGGATGTGGCACTTGGTGCCATGGTTTAGTCATGAGGTCTGTGGTGACAGGTTGGACTCGATGATCTTTGAGGTCTCTTCCAACCTTTGTGATACTGTGAGACTGTGATAATCCCTCGATGGTATAAAATCACTCTGCAAATGCAGCGTGGGTACAATCTCCTAGCAGAAGAACCACTCTTTTGGGGAATGAGAAGCAACTCACTGCATCTACAATTTGTCAAATCCACTTTCCTTGTTCTCATGAAGTGAGAAATTTCATCATCTTATTTTCCTGCTGCAAATACCTCCATAGCCTGGTTTTTATTCAGTGCCTCATTCTGCTTGTAGGATTTCCCAGCAATGACATTTAGTTCTTCTCATGCTCAGAGCAATGCCAGGTTTTATCCAGAACAGGCAAAAATCTCTGGAGAGTGAGCTAGAAAAGCATGCCTTTATTTACTTAGCTGTTTCTAAGCACATGCCACACAACCTCTTCGCTGCAACACTCTGTTAAGATCTGCTGCAGAAATCCTGGGCATATCCTGCATTTGTTTCAATTTCATTGTGTTGTTTTTTTCCCTAATAACAATTAGAGGATAATCTTTCCTTCCATTTGGGAAAAAGTCTCTTACCAAGTCACACAACATGTTATGAGATTTTTATTAAACTGCTTGCATAATAGAGATGATATCTCATCAGCTCCTTTTAGCACCAAGGAATACAGCAAGTGTTTGCTCCCACTTCTCTTTGATCAGAGCAGCATTGTCATACAGGATATTCAGCAGCAGTACTAAGGCAGAGATTTCATCCAAGCTGTGTGCTCTCCAAGAGTTGTCAGCTATTTGGACATCTAATCCTATGCTATCTTCAGGAGTCCATATTTGCTCCAGAGGGATCCTTTTCTCACAGACCACTTCGCCTCCTGACCCACAGTCTGCTGCAGCAGTGCCCATCTGACCTTCTTGCTGAGGGGGTCATGCCATAATTCCCACAGCAGCGTTAAGCTCAGCAGTCACCAAATGGGATTTTATGTGGCTCAAGAAACTCACCCAGATCCTCATTCAAGCGTTCTAAGCAGCACTTTGCTGTCTGTCTGCTGTTTTTGAGGCAACATTTCTTGGCAAGATGAAATTATTTTACATTGTTTCTCCTGTGATTTAACACAAATGCCAAAACCAATCATTTTGTTTTCAAACCTAGTCCTAATTACAGAGATGGAGAGTTGAGGAAGAGGGCAGAAACCTTCTATGTCTACTGGCAGCTTGTTTAGACTAGAAGATTTTAAACTGTAATAATTTTCTTTCAACAGGAAATATCTAATGTTTGGTACAAAAAGCAAAGGAAAAGCAGAAGATGGTGTCTCCAGCCATGGATTTTGTATAGGGTGGATCATCTGTAGCCTATTAAAGCACAGCCTGTGTCAGCTGAAGTCTTGGGAGTTGGGTATTTTCCTTTTCCCTGTAACTAAGTGGTTTTATTATCAAATTCTGAAATATTTGAAAGGATCAAGAGATCTGCATAGTGAAAGCAACATAAACTTTAAAAGTGAGGAAAAGAATGGAAATGTTCATCTTCCACTGGAATCGTATGATGTCTTGTTTTGATTTTAGATTTCTGGGATTCTTGGTTGATGTGACAGAAATAAAAGAGGGAGGAGGAGGGGGGGACGACACCAACAAAAAGCTGTTGACTTCATAGATTCTATTGTAGATATTTTGGAGTGAAGATAGAGAAAACAGAAGAGATGAAGCTGTATAAAGGGTCTTAAAGAAACCCATTCTGGCAGGGTCTGCCATCTGTTTCTCACAGGAATCACCCCGTTCCTTCCCTAGCTGTCTTGTGCATATGATAATCTGCACCTCTGCCAATCTGCAGACTAAGAACTCAGCTTAAAATTTACCGAACAGTGTTTCCATCTGCTCCTGTTTAGGTCCTCCAGCTAACTCTTACTTGATCTCTGCTGGAGGTGAAATCAAGTGATGTACAGAATCATTACAATGCCAATGAGACACCCAGGTAGTACTTGAAACAGAGTAAGGATCAAACCAAGTTCAGCTTAATGATAGGAATTTGGGGAAGAAAATGCAGATCAGAATGCACAAAAGTGTCAACTTTATGTGACTCATTCATACAAATGGTTCCACTTCTATGAATTGGAAGATCAGGTCCATACTATTTCACTTGTCTCTCCCCTTTTCACAAATCAATAAAAAAAGAAGGGGGGGGGGGGGGGGGAGGGGGGAAGGGGGTTAAAAACTCAACAACAGTGATGCTGCATCAGAACATTTCTCAGGTGCCAATACCTGATGATGGATTTCTGTGTGCTGCTCAGCAATTTTGTCTAGGTGTTGAGATTTAAAGTTCACTCTTCTGCAACCTCTCCACACCCCAAGCCTGGGAGTTCCCTGAGAATCTTAGGAAAATACTCCAATAAATAAAGCAGCCTTGTCAAAGGTTTCTGTGCCCTGACACTCCACGTGCAGGATGGAACTGTCACCTTTCTGAGCCATCACTTTTTCTTCCTCCTTTTTTAATTGTTTTCTTTCCCTCAGCAGCATTTACAACTCCTTCCAGACTCATGCAATGTCAAAACACAGTTAACAAACCGTGTGCCTCTTCAAAAGCATTGACAACAGCATTGGCAGAGATCCTATGCTGTCCCTAGGTTCCAGGTGGCACAGGAGAAGGGAAGGGCTGCTGAAATCTGTACTGGCTCTTCAATTGGCAAGTTCCATGTACAGCTTTGGGACCACTCTGCTGTATACCAGCTGTGTACAGCAAATACAAAATGGGGAGAGAAGCAGAGCTTTACTCCCACAAAAAAAAATCCAGGTTTCAAAATCTGTCAACATTCAGCACTGGGACTTAGACAAAAGCTTAATGCTCTCTACTACTACCTTAAAGCAGACAGATGGGTGGTGGACTCTCCTCCCTGCTAAGATGTGACAAGACAAAAGGAAACAGCCTCAAATCGCAGCAGGGGAGTTTTAGGTTGGACATTAGAAGAAAATTCTTCACTGAAAGGGTTCTCAGCCACTGGCACAGGCTGCCCAGGGGGGTGGTTGAATCCCCATCCCCAGAGGTGTTTCAAAGCTGCAGAGGTGTCATGCTGAGGGACATGGTTTAGCACCTGCCTTGGTAGAGTTAGAGAATGGTTGGACTGAATGATCTTTGAGGGTGTTTTTTTTCCAAGCAAAATGATTCTGTGATTTTATGATTCATAGCTGAAGAATTCAGAGATGGGCTCGGTTTCTCTGTGTGCTACAAACAAGAGTGTTTTGAAACTAGGCACTGCCTGAGGACTTTGAATGCGATCTTCCCGCACATGTTATTTTTTGGTTGTATTTTTTCTAATAGGAAATCCCCAAACAGCAGTTCTAAACACTGATTGATTTAAGTGATATTGGAAATACAACTCTATGCCTTTTATTGGAGCTGCTTACAAAACAAAAGGGGATTAAGAGAGTTGGGAGATGGGGAACAGAGTATGATTTTATCCATGTAGTTGAAGTAAGAATCAGTAAGGGAATAAACAACAGATTAGCAAAATGTTAGTTGCTAGGATGAAAGGCTTTCCATACACTTTCTACTGATGCATGTTCTACTGAGAGGCATTTTGAAATGTGGCTTACATTGACATGGTAGGCTTTATACTGAATACACAATGATCTCCTTTGTTTGCCTCACAAACACAACAGTATTCATTTCTCCGAGTTGCTGTGTGCAAGCTCATGGAGACTTCTGAGCAGTACATTCAATAAACAATGCACTGAAAGAGATGCACAAGAGCTGTCATAGGTAGCACAGTCATGGTGACACATGGATCATCTGACTTCAGACCTCTATAAATAATTTCATTATATCTAAACCAGAAACTTTATGCTGCCTGTGGTGAGTGGAAACAAACAGGTTTATCCTCTGGAAAATCCATCTCAGGATGGACAGACATTTCAAGAGAACAACTCACTTTTTCCTTCTGTGTTGCAGCTGTAAGCAGTTTCGTTTTGATGGCTGCAGACACATTTCACATGCCACTTCCTAGGCAAAGGAAGATTTTGAGTTTTCTCAGTCCTCTCTCTCAGAAATCTTTGTACCAGGGCTCTTTGGATTGTGGACATGAAATTGTTTACTCACCTGTCTCTGTGAGATATAGACTTAGTAGTCTGGTGGCTAAAATGCAACTGTTTTTACCTCTTTCAATCCGTTTGAGGGGGAAAAAACAAGCTGAGTATAGCAGAACTTGTCTTACTCTCTCTTTACATCTATTTTACTTGAATATATGACTGTGTTACATGTTACAAGAAAGCAACTCCCAGAAGCTCTGGACTGCAAGGGCCTGTCTTATCAGTGCAACAGCTTCAATAAAAGGTATAAGCAGTGCAACCTCTGCACTGCTTTGATGGTTCTGGAAAAGCCAGTTCAAGGGCTCAGAAGAGAAAGAGCATTATTCATCTCTACCAAGTCAATGCCAATTAGTGCCACTAGTAACGAACTACAAACTGGATTAGGAGCCAATCAGATAATCACAATGTTACCTTTAAATAAAGTCTTCTGTGAATTACTGAGAGGAAGTGTTTTCCTCTTGGTGAATCTAATGGCCCTTTTGTATACAGTAGAACATCAACAAATTAGCTAACAGAACATCATTAGACTACATCATAAAAACTAAATGAAAGACATACATAACATCTGACAGTGTTATTCCTACTTCACAGTGTGCTGTATCTAACTCTGCCATGCTGCTTGACATCACACAATCACAGAATGGCAGGAGTTGGAAGGGGCCTCTGGAGATAACCTAAACCAACCCCGCTGCCAGAGCAGCTTCACCTAGAACAGGCTGCACAGGAACACATCCAGACAAGTTTTGAATGCTTCCAGAGAAGGAGCTCCACCACCTCCCTGGGCAGCCTTGTCCAGTGCTCTACTACCCTCAAAGTAAAGAAGTTCCTCCTCATGCTTAGATAGAACTTCCTATGTTCAATTTTGTTCCCATTACTTCTTATTCTGTCACTGGGCACCACTGGAAAAAGATTGGCCCCATCCTCTTCAATACCACCCCTTAGATATTGATAAGCACTGATAAGATTACCTCTCAGTCTGCTCTAAACTAAAAAGGCTCAAGTCCCTCAGCCTTTCTTCATAAGGGAGATGTTCCAGTCCCCTCAGCACTTTTGTAGCCCTTTGCTGTACCCTCTCAAGATGCTCCCTGTCCTTGAACCGGGGAGCCCAGAACTGGACACAATACACCGTATGAGACCTCATATAGGCAGTGTAAAGGGGAAGGTGAAGCTTGCTCAAGTTGTTTGCCACACCAGCATAACACTGACCTTCTTGGCCACAAGGGCACATTGCTGCCTAATGGTGACTTGTCCATCAGGCCTTCTTTCATTCACAGTACACTCATCTCAAACACCTTAACAGACAGCTGCATTTCAGGAACTCTTATCTTAACTCAATTCTCTCACTTCAATGCCAGCATTCACATGGAGGCACCACTGTTCCCCAAACTCATCCATTCCTCATTGGTGAGCAACTCTTTTATTTAAAGGTGCACATGAAATGAAGGTATTTACACTTATGATGCCCTTATTGAAATGACCTATCTATTTTTCCCTGCCAAAATACTCAATTCAAGATGGAGTTTGATTTTGCTTTGAGGCATTTCATAGACTTCAACTCTTCTGAAGGTAGAAAATAACGACACCCTCTCCTCAGTCATCAGAATAAGCACTGCTTTTTAGCTCATTAGTCTTGTCAGACTCAGAATTTGTATCACTTTTACTCTTCAGACTTAATTTCTTGGGCATCTGGATGTAGCTAATTACATATCAGAGAAGTTAAATGAAATTACGAAAATGGAAGCTTTGATCTTCTGTTCCCACATTGCTCAGGAACACTACTGAGGTCCTCACAATACTGTGCATTTTCTCCCCTTTTTACTGCAGAAATAGCTTCCTTAAAGTATCTTCTGTTTGATGCCAGCTCTTAGAACACAGCAACAACCAGACTGCGATTCCTGAGGAACTAACAAGGCATTTCATTCCTCCCACCCTTGTCTCCATGCCACCTGTAGGGTGCTTTTCTTCCCTGCCACAGATTGCCAGCTAGATTTGCTCTCTGGTTTGGCAAGTGCTTCAAACGTGGTCCTTCTCCCTGATGTCCTGCTTCTTGTGGGCATCTCCTCATTATTTCTCTCCCCCATTAATGCAGGAAATTTCTATTGCCCTCTTCCTGTTCACCTCTGGCCTGGAAAGAGTCTTAGGCTTCTAATGGGTATGGCCTCAAAGGCTCAGTGGTCTGCATATCAGGCACCTCAGCAAACAACTCCAGGACTGAAACTGGGAAGTTGAACAAAAGCAAAACACTGTTGATTACTATCAATTCCAATGGGCAGAAGAGATATACTCTCAGTACCATTCTTGCCATTCCTGATCTCCAGAAAAGCAACTTGCCCATACCAGCACTTGAAAGCCTAACAGCATCAGATTCCTAAAGAGTCAAATTGGCTTCCTCAGGTCCCAAATGTTAAATCAAGTCATATTTTCCTTCATGAAGCTCTATATTCAGTCAGTCACTGCTGAGCAGCATGAGGACAGACTGAAGGAGTTGGGGCTGTTCAGTCTGCAGAAGAGAAGGCTCCGAGGTGACCTCATTGTGGCCTTCCAGTATCTGAAGGGGGCCTACAGGAAGGCTGGGAAGGACTTCTCAGGATCTCAGGGAGTGATAGGACTAGGGGGAATGGAATGAAGCTGGAGGTGGGGAGATTCAGGCTAGATGTGAGGAGGAGGTTCTTCACCATGAGAGTGGTGAAGCCCTGGAATGTGTTGTCCAGGGAGGTGGTCGAGGCCCCGTCCTTGGAGGTGTTTAAGCCCAGGCTGGCTGAGGCTCTGTCCAGCCTGATCTAGTGTGGGGTGTCCCTGCCCATGGCAGGGGGGTTGGAACTAGATGATCCTTGTGGTCCCTTCCAACCCTGAATGATACTATCATACTATGATAAAAAAAGACATGTTGATCTGGGTCATACAGCCTAAAAATAAGTCACAAAATACCTACCAAAACCCTAAACCTTATCTCCCTGAATCAGCAAGGGCTTCTGTTCCTCAAAAACAACATTTGAAGCCTCCCCTAGTGTGGAACAACTGCTTTTATTTTTTCTATTAGGAGAAGATCATTTTACTATTCTCTCTTCAAAATGGGATGTGGGCATGTGCACTCCACACAGCACCCACATTAAAATAGCTCATGTTGGCTTCAAAGGAGCTATTATGCAGTCTATAAGTTCAATGATCTGCAAAGCAGTAAAGAGCTCCTTCTGTAGCCCTCACGGCCTATTGAGTAAATAGTAAGCATTTAAGAAAACTCCATAATTACATGTTTACACACTGGAGCCATTATGGGTGAGCTAAAAAAAAAAGAACCCAACACAAAAGTACATGTATTTTGCTAAAAAAATTCCTAATTACATCACATGATTACAACTCCTTTACAGCCACCAAGGACTGCCAGCTACAGAACATATAGGCTGAAAAGCCCCCAAACAACTACAGCTCACAAAAGCTGTGATCTGGATGAGGGGGTCGAGTCAGTCATCAGCAAGTTTGCAGATGACACCAAGTTAGGAGCAGATGTTGGTCAGTTAGAGGGTAGAAAGGCTCTGCAGAGGGACCTTGACCGACTGGACAGATGGGCAGAGTCCAATGGGATGGCATTCAACAAGTCCAAGTGCCAGGTGCTGCACTTTGGCTACGGCAATCCCATGCAGAGCTACAGGCTGGGGTCGGAGTGGCTGAGAACTGCCGAACAGAGAGAGACCTGGGGGTGCTGATCAACAGCCACCTGAATATGATCCAGCAGTGTGCCCAGGTGGCCAGGAGGGCCAATGGCATCCTGGCCTGCATTAGGAATAGTGTGGCCAGCAGGAGCAGGGAGGTCATAGTGCCCCTGTACTCTGCTTTGGTTAGGCCACACCGTGAGTCCTGTGTCCAGTTCTGGGCTCCTCAGTTTAAGAAGGACATCGAAACACTTGAAGGTGTCCAGGGAAGGGCAACAAGGCTGGTGAGAGGCCTTGAACATAAGCCCTATGAGGAGAGGCTGAGGCAGCTGGGATTGTTTAGCCTGGAGAAGAGGCTCAGGGGAGACCTCATTGCCCTCTACAACTACCTGAAGGGTGGTTGTAGCCAGGAAGGGGTTGGTCTCTTCTCCCAGGCAACCAGCACCAGAACAAGGGGACACAGTCTCAAGCTGCGCCAGGGGAGGTTTAGACTCGAGGTGAGGAGGAAGTTCTTCACCGAGCGAGTCATTCGTCATTGGAATGTGCTGCCCAGGGAGGTGGTGGAGTCACCGTCCCTGGAGGTGTTCAAGAGGGGATTGGACGTGGCACTTGGTGCCATGGTCTAGTCATGGGGTCTCTGTTCATAGGTTGGACTCGATGATCCTCGAGGTCCTTTCCAACCTAAGTTATACTGTGATACTGTGATACTGTTCATACACAGTGATGTTTACACAGGGTGATGAGACAATAAGATGTCCACTGAATATTGTACATCTGCAAGCCTAATATTTTAAATTAAATGCACTCAAATTAGAGTTAGAGAATTATAGAAAGGGGTCATGCTGAAATTCTCTACTGAAAGCAATCAAGAAAGGTAAGATAAATAACTGCATGACCTCTAGGGGTCCCTTCCAACTCATTGTATTCAATGATTTTATGATTCTATGATCTATCATTCCAGAACTGAAGTGTATGTCACATATTTAAGCTTTAGGCTCAAATCTGGTAAAGAATTAAACAGCTTGATGCGTTTAGCAAAGTCAACAGGGAGCCCCAGTGGTTGTATCCTTAGAGATCTATGTCTTGGACTCACTTTTCTACCTCTGAAGTGCATTCCTGTGCCAAGAGCTACAGCTGTTCTGCTCTGGTCAATCACAAACTCTGGCTGCAAAACCAATCTGTTTAATCCTTGCCTTATGCAGAGGTTTAAATCTGAAGTTTTAAGACACTGTATTGTACAGATGGTGCATGCCCTGAAAGTGAATTTGTATTGGATTGACATAATGGTCCAGGGGTAAAACAGGCAGTAAAAATGGAACAGCATCCATTAAGGGTGGGATCAAACATGCATTTTTCGTATATGAGAGCCACACAGAGCAGATCACCACTTGAAAGTTGATTGCCATCACTCATGTGCCTTCGAAGAACTGTCTGCAAAGGATTTGCATCAGACAAAAGGCTTTTTCTACATCCATGTACACTGCGAGTTGGAAAAGTGACAGAATAGTCAGAGTTAAGAACAACTTACAGTAGCATTTCTTTCCCTTCCTTCATGTTTGGTATCCTAATTAAACCATAGCATTGTTCATGCTCTTAAAATAATGACAAAATCCTAGCAGCTGGAGTGAACACTTTGTGTTCTCTAGTACCTCACAAAAATCCTTAAGAAAATGTTACAGAGATGCTGCTAGAAAAGCAACTGTGGTTTGTGATCAAAGACATCCTAACATGCGAGTAGTACCACACAGAGTTGAAGACTTCCACTTAACCTTCATGACAATTAAAATTATAAATCTATCTATCTATCTATCTATCTATCTATCTATCTATCTATCTATAAAATTGTTTTTTTAGACATTCAATGACATTCAAATGAATACCTACTTAGGATAGCTTCACATTCATTTACCACCTTGACCAGTACCATTTGCATGCCAGATGCTGAGAGAGCCGAACTGCCAGGCAGCAGTGGTATTTAATGCACAATCCAACCGCTTCTGCCCACTGCCCTACCAGATACTGCGTCATATCTACCACATGCCATTAAGTAACAGCAACACTGTAACAACCATGGGCAATCCATAATAACCTGACAACAAAGATTGATGGAAAACATGGAATTCTAGCCAGGACACTGAGGCTTAACAACAAAATTATCTGCCATTGAGGAGGACTGTCAGTTGTACATCACTGCCTGATAGATACGCCGGGGAAGGAGGAACGAAATGACATTGGTATTAAAATGCAATTTACCCAGGATTTCTCTTTAAATTGGTGTCTAGCATGGATGTAGTAGGTCACATTACCTTGACAGCAATTTTCTTAATACATCATGTATTTTCCAAAGGTCATTTTTTATAATGAATGAGGGTATCCTCTTTCAGTGTATCTTTATTTGCCCAGCACTTCCTACCATTTAGATGCAGATGCAGATAATAGCAATGCACAAGACAGCAATGACATCAGCGTGTGTCAGATGTGTTATTTAAGCATTTTGGTGAAATCAGTATTAAACTGACATCTAAATACCTTCAAAAAATGATTTTCTGTGGGAAAGTTCTACTTCTTACTCAACAAATCCTTTCTGCTTAAGTATTCAGCAGGATGACTGCACTCCTTAGCAAGAAACTGCACTCTGTACCACAGTTCAGCCCCATGGAAGCTGAAAAGACATCTGTCTTTGCTGCTTCTTTCTCATCATCCTACCATTTTCTATAGCCTCTTTACTATATTCTTTCAGCACACTCATTCTACAAGTAGCTTCATGCCACTTGGTGCCTTTTGCAGATAGAATACATAGAATAGAATACATAGAGTAAACCAGGTTGCAAGAGACCTTCAAGATCATCGCGTCCAACCCATCAACCAATTCAACCCACCTAAACAACTAAACCATGCAACCAAGCACCTCATCAAGTCTCCTCCTGAACACCTCCAATGATGGCAACTCCACCACCTCCCCAGGCAGCCCATTCCAGTGGGCAATCACTCTCTCTATATAGAACTTCTTCCTAACATCCAACCTAAACCTCCCCTGGCACAGCCTGAGACTGTGTTCTCTTGTTCTGGTACTGGCTGCCTGGGAGAAGAGACCAACATATGCCTGTCTACAATCTCCCTTCAGGTGTTTTAGAGAGTAATAAGGTCACCCCTGAGTCTCCTCTTCTCCAGGCTAAACAACCCCAGCTCCCTCAGTCTCTCCTCACAGGGATTGTATTCCAAACCCCTCACCAACATCGTTGCCCTTCTCTGGAACCAGCCTATCCCAGTTCCTGGCAGCTAACTGTCCACAAAGCAGGCTTCAGCTTTCCATAAGGAAATGTTCAAGAAACACCACTGCAGAACTGGAACAATGTGCTATTGACCAAGATGAAACCAAAAACTGTACTTTAGTCCCTATGAAAGCTCCTGAGCTAACACAGACAGCTCAGAGTGGAGCTTTTTCATTTCTGAGCCAACAGAACTGCTTACTTATTCTGATCTTGCTTTGGCAGGGGGGCTGGACAAGATGATCTCCAGAGGTCCCTTCCAACCTCTACCATTTTATGATGGGCTATAAACAAGCAAATATGAAGGTACTGAACAAAGGATTCCCCTTGAAGACCTTTTAGCACCATTGATGGTCTACAGCAAGAATCCTGTCCCTGGCATGCTGTTAACTGGTGACAAAATATAAACATATTCAACAATAATAACAATACTGCTTTGTTTCTAAATTGTGGACTTCTGAAAGGCAAAAGGAATCTAAAATGGAACCTTGCTAAGTCACTGTTGAAGAATTGCTTTTCAAATCCAAACTCTTGGGTGTAACCCATCTAGCCCCATAGACTTGTATACGTCCAGGTGGCTCAGTAGGTCACCCACCTCATGGATTATGGAGGGCTCTTTCTGTTCCCCATCCCTGCCTTCCAGCTCCAGAGACTGGCTACCCAGCAAACAACTAGTCCTCATGTTAAAGACTGAGGCAAAGACCTGAAAAGAGGTTGTAAGAAGGTAGGTGTTGATCTCTTCTTTCAAGTCATAACTGATAGGACAAGAGGAAATGGCATCAAGTTACACCAGGGACAGTTTAGGCTACACATTAGGAAAAACATCTATATCAAAAGGGGTCTCAAAGATTGGCACAGGCTGCCTAGGGAAGCAGTTGAATCCCCATCCCCAGATGTATTTAAAAGCAGTACAAATATGGTGTTCAAGCATACAGTGCAGCAGTGGTCCTGGTAGATCTTAAAGGTCTTTTCCAACCATTGTGATTCTGTGAAAATTAAAACCTTCCAGCAGAGGAAGGCCAGAGGTTACACACAGGATAGATTTTACACTTTGGTTTATGACATGTTTTCTGAAGGTGGTTTGACTGTCAGCAAGGTGGTGCTCATGATCAGTTCATGTAGTTGAACAAGGAGTTCTGTGGACCTTCTTGCAGGACGAGTTACATCACCTCTCTAGATGATTTAATTGAAATGAACACGGTGGACACATTAGCACAGCCAGTAGCTTAAGAATCATGACTGTAGGTGGCCAGCACAGCCTGTTTCCATCACCATGTACTGGATCCAAAGTTCAGTGAAGACTCAAAAATACCATTTGACAAGTGTGCACACACCCACAGACCGTTGCTCCAGTTTGGCTTCAAGCTCTTCATTCTAGAATTCCTGTGGGCTGCTTGCAAGAGACTATAGCCTTTGCAGAAAATGGGCTTTTCACTGTTACCCACCTTAGCAGAGCTGCTCTCCTCTTGAAAAGAAACTTATTCCTCTCACATAAAGAATGTATGTTTCCTTTTTTCTCTCTGGAACACCCAGCCAAAGGAAACACAGACACAGATTACTTGTATAAACTGTAAATATATTAATAGAGAAAGTGACAAAGCAAAACAGAAAAGCAAACAATTTGAGGCTATGAGGCCAACCTACCATGCATACCTTGTTCTGGCTTGCTTATTCTATGTAATATATGATGATAATTGCATGTTCACAGTTAATCCCAGACAGCAAGCTGACATTAAAACAGCCTGGAGTGAAATAATTGCCACAGATGTTAGGACCAGCTAGTAACTACATCAGTTAAATTGGGTTCAGCTCTACTTTAGATAAACACATTTATTTTTCATGCATATCCTATAGGTGATCCTACAGAGAAGCAAGAAAACACCATCCATCCATCCATCCATCCATCCATCCATCCATCCATCCATCCTTCCATCCATCCTTCCTTCCATCCATCCATCCATCCATCCTTCCATCCATCCTTCCATCCATCCATCCATCCATCCAACCATCCATCCATCCATCCTTCCATCCATCCATCCAATCTGTTCATCCATCCATCCACCCACCCACACTGAAGAATATTCTTCTTAGGAGATTATCCTCATGCATCATCATAGAAAGGATGAGTTATAAATGGCCACAATTAAAAGTTGAAAGCAAAGCATAACAAAAGCCTCCACTAAATTACAGAGTTGCATAGAGAACTGCCCATGATAGCCATTTAGTTTGAGCTGGGGCACTAGCATAAGCATATATTTGATGCTATAATTACAGTTGCTTTCTAAAATACAGTGCCTGAAATGGAAAATCTAGCCCTGACAAAGATGCAAGCTTTGCATTTTCACATTTTGTACTGGTTGAAGCCAAGCCAGCAACTAATCCCCACCTAGCTGCTTGCTCACTCCACTCTGGTGGGATGGGGGAGAGAAGTGGAAGGGGAAAAGGGAGAAAACTCAAGGGTTGAGACAGAGATAATTTAATAGGTAACCCATTCAGTGAAGAAGTTTCTTCTCATAGCCAACTTAAGCCTCCCCTGGTGCAGCTTGAGACCATTTCCACTAATCCTCTCACTTGATACTAGGGAGGAAACACAGAGAGTCAGTTCTCTACAACCTCCTTGCAGGGAGTTATGGAAAGTCTGTCCTGAGCCTCCTTCTTTCCAGACTAAATAACCTCCAGTCCCTCACCTGCTCTTCACCAGACCTGTTCTCCAGACCCTTCACCAGCTTTGTTCCCTTTCTCTGGACACACTTCAGTACCTCAATGTCCTTCTTGGAGTGAGAGACCCAAAACTGAACTCAGCAAGGTTTGACTTCACTAGCGCTGAGTACAGGGAGGCAATCACTTTCCTGGTCCTGCTGTTCTTCTGCTCAGCTGCCTTTCTCCATTCTATGTTCTTTCCCGGTAATGAGGAGTATGAGAGAGTCATTAGTTGGAGTAGGTAGACTAGCTTCCCCCCATTTTTCCCTTAATCTCATTACACAACAACCAGGAAATTGATATTACCCTGACAGTAATCCTTTAACCCAGTGTCTCTTTGCACGTTCCTACTAAAAAGAGTAGCTCACAGTATCTGCTCTTGTCTGCAGTATGTGAGGAAAGAGGACAGCAACAATGCTTTCATTTTAAGCCTGCTCAAAGATTTTGTTTTAGTCCAGTGATAGGAATATCACCACAAACAGTGGCAAGAGCACAACAGTCAGATCTGCACCAGAAAAAATAAAGCAAACAACAAAACTCATCACACACACACACACACAAAATAAAAATCACACTATCCAGTTCAGGTCAGAAAAGATTAACTTAGAATCATAGAATAGTTTGGGTTGGAAGGGACCTTAAAGATCATCTAGTTCCAAGCCCCCTGCCATGGGCTGGGATACCACCTACTAGGCCAGGTTGCTCAAAGTCCCACCAAGCCTGGCTTGGAACACTTCTAGGCTTGGAGCCTCCACAGCTTCTCTGAGCAACCTGTTCCAGTGCCTCACCAACCTCAGGGGGAAAAATGTCTTTCTAATGTCTAACTTAAATCCAGCTCCATACAGTTTGAAGCCATTAGCACTTGTCCTCTCACTACATGGGGTGCTTGGTGCCATGGTTTAGTTGATTAGATGGTGTTGGATGATGGGTTGGACACGATGACCTTGAAGGTCTCTTCCAACCTGGTCTGATCTATTCTATGCTATGCTATGCTATGCTATGCTATTCTATTCTATTCTATTCTATTCTATTCTATTCTATTCTATTCTATTCTATTCTATTCTATTCTATTCTATTCTATTCTATTCTATTCTATTCTATTCCATGCCATTCCACTCCATTCCATTCCTTTCCATTCCATTCCATTCCATTCCATCCTATTCCATTCCATCCTATTCCATTCCACATGCCTTTGTAAGAAATCCCTCTCTAGCTCTCCTGTAGCCTTCTGCAAATCCTGGAAAGTGTCTTTAACTATCCTGAAAGAACAATGTGGAAGAAAACTTTTCATATACTTTGAAAGGACTAGCACAGGTGAGAGCCTGAAAAATGCATGAAAACTAAACATTAGCACACAAGAATCAGGCAACAAAGGGAGAAAGCATTGAATAAAAGAGACTGAAAATCAGAAACCTCTGCAGTTAATTTACCAGAAGCAAATACAGCAGGTGACATTCTACACAGCGAAAAGCTTCCAGGAGAAACAAATAAACAGACAAACAAACCTAACTGAAAGGGACAAATCAGCAGCATTAGTTCCTCAGTTTGGAAATTTCACCAAATGCCCCTGAAATTGTAAACACCTGAGCAGAACAGATATTGTTATGAACCTGCACAGGCCAGCCCAAAGGCTAGAAGTGTACTAATAAAGAGAACTCCAACTTTCTAGGGAAGGCACCTGACCCTTGTTTCAGTTTTCATTCTAAGAAAAGGAGTAAACAAATCTGCTCAAGGTTGATGCCCAAGAGGATGAGAGATATGATGGTTTCCCACGAGTGTGCATTGAACAGATTTTCTGAACTCATTAAACCCCAAAGGGCTCCAGATTTCAATGTAAGTTCTATTTGCCTCAGTCACTCACAGACAACAGAAAATTAAGTGAAAAGGGCAACAAAGGACAGGATTCTGTTTTTTTCCAGCAAGCCTCTTTGTCCCACAAGCAAAGACTGGGAAGGGGAGGAGGAGGAAGCAAAAGGCTGCAGAAGCAAATCTTTATGAAACAGAAAGCTTGAGCTCGGTGTAATGTTAAGCCAGTTTGTACAGAGAGTTTCTGCATAATTTTGATTGCCTCTTTCTTGGTAGATAAGGAACCAATCTGCTAGGAGTAAGCTAGCTAGGCTAGCCAGGGGAGGTAATTAAAAAACACCAAAAAGAGGGCAAAAAGCATCCATTCTTGTAGCACAAAACTGTCAATGTGAAAGCACTTAAATGCCAAACTTAGGAGGAAAATATTACAGCTTTGCTACCACCCAGAAGGGTAAGAGTGGGTGAGGATGGGGGAAATATCATCAGCTGGGGTTGAAAGTCTGACACAGATGATCTGGCACAGAGGTATCACTAAGCAGTCAGAGCAGAAATCACAAGCCAGGTTCTGTAAAACGAGCAAAAGAAGCAAGCCCTGGACTCACAGAACCATACAATCCATAGAATCATGTTGTTTAGAAAAGACCTTTAAGATCATCAAGTCCAACCAAGATTGAGTCCAACCATGATCCGTGTCAAAGTTCATTCATGTCAACACCTTTGTCTTTGGTATGTCCGCAGGTGTTTGCATGCATCTATAGCTCTCTGCATACACATTACACTATAGATTACACTCTTTCTTTACAGAGCAAAGTGTGTTTTGACTGCTGGTGCTTTTAGAGTACAAGTGCTACTGTGTATATCCCTCAAAACCATCAGAGAGAATTCTGATTCACTCTATACCATAGCTACCCAAAAACCTGCTGCCAATATGTATCCCCCATGAACCACTAGTGGTCAATCTGCATTTACAGTGCCAGCCTTCTGCTATTAATGATGACAGCTTCCAATAGCACTGATAAACATGTGGGCCTCATACTGAAAGGGTGGTCAGGCATTGGAACAAGTTGCCCAGAGAGGTGGCAGAGTCACCATCCTTGGAGGTATTCAGAAAACGTGTGTACATGGCACTCTGGGGCGTGGTTTAACAGCCATGGTAGTGTTAGCTCGACAGTCAGATCTGATTATCTTAGAGTCTTTTCCAACCAAAACAATTCCATGATTCTATCACTCTATATTCTATTCTATTGGAATGTGCTGCCCAGGGAGGTGGTGGAGTCACCAACACTGGAGATGTTTAGGAAGAGACTGGATGGGGTGCTTGGTGCCATGGGTTAGTTGATTAGATGGTGTTGGGCGATAGGTTGGACTTGATGATCTCAAAGGTCTTTTCCAACCTGGTTAATTCTATTCTATTCTATTCTATTCTATTCTATTCTATTCTATTCTATTCTATTCTATTCTATTCTATTCTATTCTAGTCTATTCTAGTCTATTCTAGTCTATTCTACTCTACTCTACTTCTATTCTATTCTATTCCATTCTATTCTATCTTCCCATCATTCTGTGATTCCATCATTATGTTTCTTAATAATGAACTGTCTGGAGGCAGGTGAGGAAATCTGGGAAATGAGATACACAAAGAGAAGGCATTAAATGAATCCTCAGACTGCACACATTATGAAGTTAGGAGATGCACGCGTGAGGAAAATTCAACAACCCAACAACTTGTTCTTTTCTCATCATGATATTCCTTTCAGTTAATTAATTGCATTATAATCCTGCCAGGGGGCCTCTGGAGTGCTCAAGATGAACCATGCTTACTACTCAAAGCAGGTCAGTAGAAAATAGTGTGCCAAAGCATTTGTGTGTCTTTGAACAGAATCATAGTTTTGGGAAAAACCTGCATGTGTGCAGAAGGCTGTGGGTCCCACTGAGAGCCTGAGAGCTCCAGATGGTAGGCTGGGGGCAAAGCAGGCCCCAATTCCTGCATCATCAAGGAATTTGGACTGCTAATATCCTACTTCTGTGAAAAATGTGGGCTCCTGCTGGATTGTGCTGCCATGTCTGAATTTCAGAAGGATCTAAGGGTTGTTGTTGTGCTCAGAAACCAACAGATGCAGTGAGCTAGGAGAATCCATATCCTGTCAAAGATACCTGGAATGTTTTCCTCTGCATTTTTATCACTAATAGTGCTTCAGGATTAGAGATAGTATGAGGCAGGAGCTGGTGGCTTCCACATTCCAATTATCCTCATTTCAGAGCATAAAATAATGCAGTGTTAGACTGGAAACGAAGCCTTAAGCAAAGGGACAATTACAACAGCTCCTGTAAAAGCAAGAGTACAGCAATAGAGATATTCTTGTGGTGTGTAAAACCCAAGTCAGATTTCAGGACCTGGCACAGTGCAAACCCAAAATCTGATAGAGCCAAAGAGCATATGGTATGTATGGAAGACAGCAGAAGTGCACAGACAGTCAAGACACTCCAGTGAAGCAGGAAGCTATAACCCTGGTCAGCACAGCAGACTGCAGCCTCAGCCTACCTGCTGGTAAACCAGCTACAGCTTCAGTGGTTTTATGGAGAGATTTGGGAAAGGACAGCTTAAATAAAATATGTCCCAGTGGGAGAGTTCCTTCCCTGTGCAGGCAAGCTGTAAGAACTTGTGTTGTTTATTAGCAGAGGTGGGGCAAGAGCAGAAATCTGTTTGCAGCAGGGCAGACCCATCAGGGGTCAGCACACAGCCACCCACCATTAACTTGTGATACTTTATTGCCCGAGAAGCTGGCTGACTCCTGGACAAAGCATACGCCTTTCTAGGTCACTTGGCTGAAGTTTGATGTACCAGGTAGCTGAAAGTCTCTGCTGAGAACAGCTGACAGCCTAATAACAGTGTTTCTCCAGCTAATGATTCACTGATTATTTTTTTTCTCCTTTCCACAGGCTCACTGTACACCTACTTTATTCTGCACACCTAATGAACACATACAGCAGTGCAAAGAAACTGTACAACATTTAGCTGATGCCACTTTATTCTGCACTCCTAATGAATACATCCAGCATTGCAAAGGTTTGGCTGGTGCTCGGTCAGAGCACTGAAATGAAGGTAACTAAGAGAAGCAAGTTCCAGTAAAGGGCTCTGGATAAGGCAGGGCAAGGCAAAAAGACAGATCCTCCAGAGCAGTGACACTGCTGGGCTCAGAGCCTGGCAGACCTTAGGCTGCAGCTCCCTGTGGAGCTTGTGCTTGGCAAGTTTCGAGGTCAAAAGCAGCACCGTTCTGCTCTGTGGCCCTCCTGCCCATAGCAGCAGCAGCAGCAGTCAGCCCCAATTTAGCTCTGAGCACTTACCCTCGCAGCAAAAAAAGGGGACTTTAAACAGATGTATGAAGGCTGATGACAGCAAAGCTGCAGACAATTCAAGATACCATAAAATCCTTACTTAATCCTTGCCAGGATTGCCACGTGCTGCCGTTAATATCTGGTGTAATTGATGCTAGGTAGTGCTTGGAGAACCACAGCAAAACATTCCCAAAGGAATGGCAAATCCCCCTGGGCTAGAATCTCAGTTTAAATCTATGGATTTCATCCCTTATCTAATCTGTCTACAAACTGCCTACTATATATAAGCTAGAAACTCATCAACAGGCTTGTTCTTTGAATGCTTTCTGATTGTTACCCTAAGGCCTATTCTACACTCCCTCTGTATTTTTAACTTTTTAATTCAATGCATCCTGTGCCACCCATTGCCTTCCCTTTTATCCCTGCTGAGAGAGAAAAAAGCCTGCATTAGTCACAGGCCTTCATCTGAGACTACATTTCTACCCTCTTTATCATCAATGATTCTCAATGAAAACTGCAAAGTTGTAGTTTTTAACTTACTTCATAAGCTACAAAGGGGCTTTTTAACTTCTCTAAAATACAGTCCCATAATCAGAACTTGAAAAATTCAACTGGAACAAACTTCTGATGTTGCAAATTAGCATCATATGCTCATAACACTCCTTTCACTTTCTTTCACAGTTGAATAAAATGCACAGAGAGCACTCAGAATCTAGCTTCCCCCCCCCACCCCCCCAATAATGTCATATGAGGACTGCAAAATCACTCTGGGCCAGTATTTTTTGCAGGGGAGCAATAGTTTCATAGATCCCATCCATGAAAGTAAAGTAGTGGTTTAAATTCCACTAATTTTGTAGCCAAAATTCCAAGTAGAGTGAACAAGAGCTGTGGCTACCAGCCCCTGTGAAATCATGTCCTGGAGTATTTCAGGTTATATGTTTTAAAACTGAGCCATCAGAAAGCTGTGGCCACTTCTGAAGTCATGGTCCACCACCCTACCTAAATATACTTCTAGTGCTTGCAAGTATGTCTCCATTAAAGAATGGAAAAATAGAAAGGAAAAACTGGAGTGGAAAGCCAAAGGGCTAAGGGGTTTAAAGTCTGCACAGGAAGTTGCAGTGCATGAGCTGAGATTGTAATCTGCTTGCACAGAATAGAATCACAAAATCATAGAATTGCTTTGGTTGGAAAAGATCTATCATTGAGTCCAACCACTGACACCATGGCCTTTAAAACATGTTTTGAAGTGCCATATCCCCACATTTCTTGAACACCTCCAGAGATGGTGACTCCACCACCTCCTTGTGACTCAGAGCCACCTGAGATTTTCAGCTGCTACCAGCACCAAGTGTCTTCACTTGGTGTCAACCACCTCCACCTGCCCCACATGCTGCCCTTCTCCCTTTTCCCCCATGATAAGATCCTACTCTCTTTCTCTTACCTTTTCCCTGCTCTCACTGTTCATGTTTTTCTTTCCTTCATACCTGGGAAGTCCTTCAAAAGACGAATGATACTTAATTATGCTGCAAACATGGAGAGGGAGAGCACTGCCCTGAGGGGCTGCCAGAAGACCAGCATCAAACTTAATGCCAGGCCTTGTTTTATTCAGCCATTTAACTTACCAATTAATTATACAGTAAATACAGACTATTTCCATGGGGAGTCAAAGTGCATTCCTGACAATCTTGCTGGCATCCTCACATCCCCCAGATCAGAGACAATCACATTACAACAAACTTTGTGATTAATGAATCCCTGCTATTCAGACACTGTGACAGCTGCAGGATTGCCTGTGGCCATTGTTCTGTCATTCCAGTGCTGCTTAAACCCCTGTATGGCTCAGAGAGAGGACTGTGACTACAGACCTTGTGCCTGCTGCTGCAATTCTGGACTTGGGCTCTTCTTCATGCAGAATCCACTGCATGAATGGGGAGACTAAGCTACCTTTGTGCGGCTGCTATGCTGCCAGTGAATACCCCATGCAATGTCAGGGCTCTTCCAAAAACAGCACCCCCAGGGACCAGGTAACTGCTTCATCACCCAACCTTAATCTTATGTGTATCTTTGAAGAGCCAGACACATGGGCACCCCACAGAATGTGCCTCACCACCACCACAGACACACTTACTGTGACCTCACACTTCTCTCCAAGTCAGAAACTGCCCGGAAGGATTACAGATACTTGCTGTGTCTGTCACTCCATTGTGAAAGCTTCCTGGCCTGACTGCCAGTGTTTTCCAAGATCCAGTGTTCTTCCTGTTTCTTCAGTGCAACCAGTGGTCTTTGCAGTCAAGAATGGATAGAAGAACCCCTGTGAAGTTCCCTGATAAGGTGTGCAAGAAGCCACGCAGAGGTATTTTCAATCTGAGCAGAACTGAAGCAGTCTCTCACAAGTTGTTATCCAAGGCTGTATGATGTAAAACCACATTGTGATTTTATTAATCACACTGTCAGGATAATCAGCAGAGGAACTACCAGAATACATTACAGGCTTTTTTTTTTTTTTTCCCCAATTTTACATTTGACTTATTTGGAAAGTAGCAAAGGAATCTTGATTTCAGAATGTGGGACTGGAAGGCTGCCTAACAGATTTTAAAGGCAGATGAAAATACCTACCAGCAATTACATTTTTTGCCCACACGTTAATCATGCAATTCAAAGTTCCCCAGCCTAAGTTCACGTGCTTGTTTTGGATTTTAGAGAAACACATCTCATGTACTGAAGAAAATCACATGCCAGAGACTACAAGCAGCAGAAATCACTCCTCCTGCTTCTAACTCACCATTTCTCTCACACGCATCTTACATTCTAAAAGTGTTGATTTGTGAGGAAAAGTTGGACTTCTGCCATGGTTTCTGCTCCACTAGCCATGTCTTCCTCCCATCCTCTAGCTGGTTACCTCACAAGTCTGTCAGACCTTACTTGAAACAGACCCAGGATCTTTGTCACATACAATCCACCTGATGTGCCTACATGCTGAAGCTCAGGAGCTGCTTCAAACATGTCTCTGAGGTAGAGAAGCAATATCCAGAGGAGGGTGCAGAGAAAAACACCATCTGACTTCTACCCATTTGGGGATTCTTTTCTGTGTCAGTGCAATAAAATGTTGGTTTCACTTGCTTTCAGTCATGCCAAATGATACCAAATGAAGGAAGAGGCAGCCTGACTCCCACAAAGCATAACAAGGAACAGGGAAGGAAACAGGATGTAGGATGAAAGAAAGAGGACAACTGAAATAAGGAAGGAGGCCCAGGAGAACGGGAAGGACCTTGGTGGGAGGGAATGGGAAAAGTAGGAACAGCAGAACAGGTATATGAAGGCATGAACCAGGGCTCAGATGATGTGGTTCAGGCAGAGCAATCTGATGCTGGGAGAGACCTCACAGTTTATTGCTCATAATATTGAACTATATACTGGAGCAGAGCTCTTTGCCTTTTTATTTTAGGAGAGCCAAATTCAGCAAGTAAGTGAGTAAAGAGTAGGTGGGTTGCAAGGATACAACAGATGGGACGTGGACAAACCTAGTACAGAAGTGGGAAGGGAAAAATGACACCCTTGTGCAGCACAGAGAGATGAAGGAGCAGACATTTGGTACAGTCAGAGGCAGAATTCATGGTCTGGATACTTCAGGTTCCATGATGTCACAGAAGATGCCGGTGTTGAAATCCAACTGTCCTCCATTCTCTTGGCAATTCACTGACCCTGCAAGTGCTGAAGACTCAGGAAACTTGAATCATAATTGCTTAGATAGCAATGATAGGTTGCATAACAGCCTACCCAGAATATGGAAGCTTTGTTCACATCCCAAGTTTTCATTCAAGCCCCAGGTTCGTGAGAGGTTACAAAGCCACCCACAGCCAGATGAATGAACACAGCAGGTGGCAAGACCTTGCTGTTTTGAGGAACTATTTCTGAAGACAAGGCATTCTGACAAAAGGTTTCTTCTCTTGCTGAGAGCAGATAACAGGAAGGACTTACAACTCTAGAGTCAAGTTCCAAGTTCAGCAGGAAGGATCCTCTGGTTTTGCATGACCCAGAGTCAAAAGAGCTGCACATCATGCAAGTTTCTGTGCTCTTCTGCTGTCAGCAGGAAGCTGTGAGACCCATCCACAGAACATTCTGCAGACACTGAACACCACTAATGGCTGCCATAAGGGAGGACAAGCAGCATACAATAGCTATGAGTGCCTACAGAGTCAACTAGCAGCTAATAGGTTTTCATATGGAGGAACTGAGTGCCTCTGCTTTGTGTGCTTATGTGGAACCTGTGCTTCTCAATAAGAAAAATCACAGAAGTTTTCCTAAGGGAGTTTTGGAGAACAGGCACATGCAGATTTTAGATGTCAAGTGGCAGCCTCTGCAGATTTAATCTTCTAACCTTGTGATGCCATTAAGATACATATTGTAATACTGTCTTTAATCATATGATCACACAGCTCTCTCAGCACATATTTCAAAAATGATAAAGGTAGGTGGAAAAAATTGTGTTGGAAAAAAAAAAAACACACTCTAAGAGCAGAAATAATCAGGCAGGAATCTGGGTTGTTGCTTCAGAAGCCTATTCTTGTATCCTGATCTTGTTTCAAGAGCTCTGGCTACTCTTTCAAGGCAGAAAAAAACCAATACAAATAAACATGGAAATAATAACAATAAGAATAAATAGGTAGGTAGGTAGGTAGGTAGGTAGGTAGGTAGGTAGATAGAGGGGGAAGGAAGGAGGGAAGGAAGGAAAGAAGGAAGGAAGGAAAGAGGGAAGGAAGGAAAGAGAGAAGGAAGGGGAAGGAAAGGAGAGAAGGAGGGAAGGAGAGAAGGAGGGAAGGAAGGAAGGAAGGAAGGAAGGAGGGAAGGAAGGAAGGAAGGAAGGAAGGAAGGAAGGAAGGAAGGAAGGAAGGAAGGAAGGAAGGAGGGAGGGAAGGAAGGAAGGAGGGAGGGAAGGAAGGAAGGAGGGAGGGAAGGAAGGAAGGAAGGGAATTTTAAACATATATTTGCATCTTCAGATGAATTAAAGGGAGTGGAACCCTGCATTAGCCTTTACAGCAAGCCAATACACTTCAGTCCTTCTTGACACTCAAGTAGCAGTGGAATGCAAGAACCTGCTCAGCATAAAGAGCCACATAAGGAATTAGACCTCAACTAGATGCTTGGATGTAAGGCTGTGTAGGAAGTGGGCCTGAAACCCTGCTTCTCCTTTTTAGCAACAAAAAACCCTAAGATTCTCTACAGTATAGGCAGGAGGCTTCAAAACACATTTATAGATGCATGACTGACTTCACACCATAGAAATAATCAGAAGCTATCCAAACCAATTGTAAACAAAAAACAAACCAGCATTTTCCATGTTTACAACATTCTACAGTGATTCTGCCTTCCAAAAAATAAGTCAGCTTGCAGAGCAAACATCCAGGTTGCAGCTCCACAGTCTAATTTTTTTGCAAGGTTGAGCACTTGCCAACAACAAACCTGAAAACCACCTGTGATGGAAGAGCAAACCTGGAGAATCACTTTCCCCCCCCCCCTCCTTTTGTCCTGTGTGTTCTGCCATTTCTATAGCCAGAGAGGCAATTTATATGTAAATTTTTCCTCCATGCCACTTCAGCCAGTGGGAAAAAAGGTAAATATTTTAAGAACACTTTACAATCATTTGGTAAGAATATCTAAGTAGTGTTTAAGGTATAATGGCAATTGCAAAGAATACAATATTAATAAATCATAACTTTCTGAGTGCATGCTACGCTTTTTTTTTAGGACAAAGTCATGGAAGAAATGAAACACTGAAAATATCTGAAGCTAAACATACGTGGTATGAGGTGAAGCACAATAAAGTCCATAATAAAATCCATTCCACCCATTGTAAATTTTAGGTTTAATTAAAACCTGAACACTGTCTGCAAAGAGATTCCTCTAAAGGGATGGACTGAATGCAACCCAAAATAAAGCTGCTGGTTTCACAGAATCACCAAGGTTGGAAGAGACCTCAAAGACCATTGAGTCCAACCTGTCACCACAGACCTCATGACTAGACCATGGCACCAAGTGCCACGTCCAATCCCCTCTTGAACACCTCCAGGGATGGTGACTCCACCATCTCCCTGGGCAGCACATTCCAATGGCTAAGGACTCTCTCAGTAAAGAACTTTCTCCTCACCTCAAGCCTAAACTTCCCCTGGTGCAGCTTAAGACTGTGTCCTCTTGTTCTGGTGCTTTTTGGTTGCTCTGGCACTTGATTAACGAATCATAGAAATGCAGAACCATTTTGGTTGGAGAAGACTTTTAAAACCATCATGTCCAACCATTCTCTTCCTCTGCCAAGGCTGTTGCTAAACCATGTCCCTAAGCACCACATCTCTACAGCTGTGAAACATCTCTAAGGGATGAGGATTCAACAGGGGAATCAGTTCCAGCCTTTGACAATCCTTTCAGTGAAGAAGAATCTTCTCATATCCAACCTAAAACTCCCCAGGAGCAACTTGAGGCCATTTCAACTTATTACAAGGGAGAAGAGACCAGTCCTCACCTATCCCCAGTCTCCCTCCAGAGAGCTGTAGAAAGCCAGAAAGTCTAACCCTAACCCTCAGTCTCCTCTTCAGACTAAACAACCCCAGTTCCCTCAGCTGCTCCTCACCAGTCCTGTTCTCCAGACCCTTCACCAGCTTCTTTGCCCTTCACTGGACACACTCCAGTACCTCAATGTCCTCCTTGTAGTGAGAGGCCCAAAACTGAGTCTAGTACTCAAGGTGTGTCCTCGCCAGTGCTGAATACAAGGGGACGATCACTTGCCTGGTCCTGCTGGCCACACCATTGCTGATCCAGGCCAGGATGCTGTTGGCCTTCTTGGCACACAGTGGCTCATGTGCAGCTGGATCTC
This sequence comes from Melanerpes formicivorus, assembly GCF_026170545.1. NCBI lineage: Eukaryota > Metazoa > Chordata > Aves > Piciformes > Picidae > Melanerpes > Melanerpes formicivorus. The sequence continues at coordinate 3,296,343 of NW_027142415.1, read as the reverse complement.
AACCAACATCCCCAGGTCTTTCTCTTTCTTTCCTTTCCTCTAAACATGATGTATCAAATACTTTTTTAAGTTAATACACTACACAAAATTCACACAGAGCTTAGTAATGAGCATACCCAAATATGTGTTTGAATGGGAGAATGTGAGTTGGTTCACTTTGATCATTCCAACAATGCCTGGAAGATAAAATTGGATTAATGAAAAGACTTCTCAGAGGAATGTTTTGCATTTTGAAATCCATTCAGCTGAATACGAAGCTGACCTTAAACTTTGGTACAAGTATTAATTACTGCTTAATCAATGTCAATGCTGCAAGCTCAGCTTTTCTGTCTGAAATGCAGAGACTATCATCCTCCAGGCATTGCTATGGGTTAGCTGAGCATTGCAGGTGAGGCCAAAGACTCAACACATCCTAAGTGTGTAGATACATGCTAAGAGTCAGAGCATTGGTGAACAACAGAGCTCTGTACTCTATACTCTCCTGGACTGGCCCCAAGAGGTTAAACTCTAGCAGTCAGTAAAAACATTTCATAGATGACAGTAAAACAAAGCCATTTCACACTCTCACACAGCTTGGTGCTAACAAGCTGTGACCCTTCAACAGATTTCCAAACTGAACAGGCACAACTTGTTCACCTGACCTTTACTTAAAGGCTCAACACTTCACAGTCAAGTCACCTTCTCAGCTCTGCTTTCAAGAGGAGTAGCACCTGACCTTCCATCTCAGCAGGCATTATCACTGCCACCAAACTATGGTCCTGAAGAAAATTTGCAAATCTCTAAAAGCAGATGTTATCATTCACCAGAAATCCTTCATATTCTAGGCTGCAAAGAGATGAGGAAACATAAATGGCAAAATAACCTGATCCTTTGCCTTTGGAAGAGCTTTCAGAATTAAGGAGGAGAGTCTGAGGTGACTCTGCCACACTGCTCTGGTGGGACCTCACCTGGAGTATTGTGTCCAGATTTGGGGCTCCCAATGCAAGAAGGATATGGACCTGATGGAGAAAGCCCAGATGAGGGCCATGAAGATGACCAGAGAGCTGAAAGACCTGTCCTACAAAGAGAGACAGAGTTGGGGTTGTTCAGCCTGGAGAAGAGAAGGCTCTGGGGAGACCTTAGAGCAGCCTTCCAGGACCTGCAGGGGGACTCACACTGAACCAGTTTGTAAAGAACTGTAGCCTGTGGGAAGGACTCATATTGGAGAAGCCGATGGAAGACTGTCTCCTGTGGGAGGGACCCCATGCTGCTGCAAGGGAAGAGTGTGAAGAGTCCTCCCCGTGAGAAGGAAGGAACATTCATCACAGCATCTGATGAAGTGACCACAGCCTCCATTCCCCACCCCCTTACACTGCTATGGGGGAGGAGGTAGAAAATAATTAGGAGTAAAGTTGAGCTTGGGAAGAAGGGATGGGTAGGAGGGAAGATGTTTTAAGGCTTAGTTTTAATCTCTCATTATCCTGCCCTGATTGGTTGATGATAAATTAAATTTCCACAAGTTAAGTCCACTTTGCCCTTGCAGGTAACTGGGGAGTGATCTCCCTCCGACCTTGTCTCGACCCATAAGCCTTTTATTATGTTCTCTCTGAGGAGAGGAAGAGATAGAGCAGCTTTGGTGGGCACTTGGCATCCAGCCAGGGTCAACCCACCACACAACATTACTTAACAGCGTTCCTCAAAGACAGAATAACTTGTACTTGAGTAAACACTCATGCCAGGATGTATTTTAGAGATACTGAGCTAGCAGCTGATATCATACATATAATTGCCCATCTGTTTCTAAAAATTGCATTTAATCTCACAGTTAATCACTTCCTATAGAAAAGGAAGTCAGTTACATACATATGCTTTAAAACTTTACTGTGAGACGGTATGGAGAAAAAAGAGAGATGCAAACAAGGAGTCAGGAAACTTGATTGCTACTAGATATGTTTCTTAAAACAATATTTACAGTTGCAGATATAGGTAATGGGGAGGTAAAAGCTAGAAGTTATTATGTACAAAAGTCATCAAAACTGGAAGAGATCCCTGAGTGAGCTTTGCGTTGTTAAATCACAGTCTCACAGTATCACTAAGGTTGGAAGAGACCTCAAGGATCATCGAGTCCAACCTGTCACCACAGACCTCATGACTAGATCATGGCACCAAGTGCCACATCCAATCTCCTCTTGAACACCTCCAGAGATGGTGACTCCACCACCTCCCTGGGCAGCACATTCCAATGACGAATGACTCTCTCGGTGAAGAATTTCCTCCTCACCTCAAGTCTAAACTTCCCCTGGCACAGCTTGAGATTGTGTCCTCTTGTTCTGGTGCTGGTTGCCTGGGAGAAGAGACCAACCCCTTCCTGGCTACAACCACCTTTCAGGTAGTTGTAGAGGGCAATGAGATCTCCCCTGAGCCTCCTCTTCTCCAGGCTAAACAATCCCAGCTCCCTCAGCCTCTCCTCATAGGGCTGTGCTCAAGGCCTCTCCCCAGCCTTGTTGCCCTTCTCTGGACACGTTCAAGTGTCTCCATGTCCTTGTTAAACTGAGGGGCCCAGAACTGGACACAGGACTCAAGGTGTGGCCTAACCAATGCAGAGTACAGGGGCACAATGACTTCCCTGCTCCTGCTGGCCACACTATTCCTAATGCAGGCCAGGATGCCATTGGCCAAATGTCAGGAACAGTCCAAGCCTGACGAATCATCTGCTTAATTAATTCTTATTTCTGCATACAGTAAGAAAAATAACATCAAGACAAAGAAAACACAACAGAGAAGATTCCAGGAATTACAGCAAGAGTCACATTTCCAGTGAAGAAATCATTCTTCTTATTACTGCCAGTCTGGATAAAGAGCTGAGGGAAGATAGCAAAGCTACTGCATTCATGTTTTTGCCAATGAAAATAAAGCCATAATGGTGGCTACTAATAATTTATTTGCCTCACTTGGCTGACATACAGGTTTCATGAAATGTTACTCTGGCAGTTGCAAGAGTTTCAAATCTGCCAGAAAGGCATTTGGGTGTCCATTTTAGATTTGAATTTTAACAGATTTAAGTGACTGAAAACAGAAGCAGCTTTCAAAACCCTGAGTTTTATGTTCACAAACTCAGAATTGGTCTGTTGAAAGCACACTTGCTGGAACTGAGAGGCACTGGAAACATGAAGAAACATCACTGACCTTTGGTAAGCTCAGAAAGCATCCATCCACCTGACAGTACCAGAACTGTTCTCATGAAGACTGTAGGTCATAAAGCAATGTATTTTAACCTTAAGGTTGTGGGTTTTTTTCTTTTTGATGGTGGTGATGGGTTTTTTCCCCTGCCTAGCAGATGGCAGTAAGTTCAAAGCAACAGTAATCAGATGGATAAGCAACAAATAAATCACAACATCCTTTTTTCCCCCTGATTCTAAGGACAACTCAGCCAAAAAGAAGCATGGCTTAGGAAAAGAACAGCTCGGTGCTGCTACTGGGACACCAGCAACACAGAGCATGGCACAATGGTCAGCAACAATTCCATTCTGTGCAAACCATGGTCCAGGTACACTGAGAAGAGCACCCAGGAAAGCTGACTCAAGAAAAATAATCCAAAATCTCAATTCAAACATCAGAATATCTTCAGCTGTTCTGGAAACTGATGTACAGAGCTATTCAGAGAAATAAAAGAGCCATGGAGGGATGGCAAAGAGAAAATACCACAACCTGCCAGCACTCTGTGTGCTGCCCTCAGCACCTCACATGTGGCATCCCACACACCAAGGGGACTCTCAAACTCAGTGTGTGGCAGGCTGTGTTTGCTAAGGACACAGAGCTAAGAGAATGAAGAGAAAAGAGCAATGATGTGATAGTTATCAGGATTTCTCCAAATCTGAGCTTACTCAGGATGTCTTCTAGGAACAGAGAAACCCCAACTACAGGCATTTTTTGTTATTGTTGAAAATGGCTTTAAAGTCTCACTGATTAAAACCAGACCATGACCAACAACTTACCAGAAGAAAGGCAGCTTAAGAAATTTCACTTTGCAAGGCTGTTTTGGATAACTAATAGGGAGGTGGTTGAATCATTATTTCTGGAGGTGTTTTAAAAACACATAAATGTGGTGCTAAAGCACATGGTGTAACACCAGATTTGATAGATAATGGTTGGAGTTGATAATCTTAAAGGTCTTTTCCAAACAGAAATAATTCTTTCTTTCTATGGTAGAAAGAATTATATCCTAGAGAGAGAGGGAAGAAGGAAAGAAGGGAAGAGGGAAAGAGGGAAAGAGGGAAAGAGGGAAAGAGGGAAAGAGGGAAAGAGGGAAAGAGGGAAAGAGGGAAAGAAGGGAAGAAGGGAAGAAAGGAAGAAGGAAAGAAGGGAAGAAAGGAAGAAGGGAAGAAGCAAAGGAAGAAAGGAGGAAAGGAAGAAAGGAGGAAAGGAGGAAAGGAGGAAAGAAGGAAAGAAGGAAAGAAGGAAAGAAGGAAAGAAGGAAAGAAGGAAAGAAGGAAAGAAAGAAAGAAGGAAAGAAGGAAAGGGGGAAAGGGGGAAAGGGGGAAAGGGGGAAAGGGAGAAAGGGAGAAAGGGAGAAAGGAAGAAAGGAGGAAAGGAGGAAAGGAGGAAAGAAGGAAAGAAGGAAAGAAGGAAAGAAGGAAAGAAAGGGAGAAAGGAAGAAAGGAAGAAAGGAGGAGAGGAGGAAAGGAGGAAAGGAGGAAAGGAGGAAAGGAGGAAAGGAGGAAAGGAGGAAAGAAAGAAAGAAGGAAAGAAGGAAAGGGGGAAAGGGGGAAAGGAGGAAAGGAAAGGAAGAAAGAAGGAAAGGAAGAAAGAAGGAAAGGGAGAAAGAAGGAAAGGGAGAAAGAAGGAAAGGGAGAAAGAAGGAAAGGGAGAAAGAAGGAAAGGGAGAAAGGAGGAAAGGGGGAAAGAGGGAAAGGGGGAAACAGGGAAAGAGGGAAAGAAGGAAAGAAGGAAAGAAGAGGGAAAGAGGGAAAGAGGGAAAGAAGGAAAGAAGGAAAGAAAACTTATCTTTGGTCCTTCTACCTTAAACCTGCTTTTCCTGATAAACTGACTTGATATTGTAATAAAAATAGGTTTTTATAAGGAAACTTCTGAGAAGGCATTTGTCCTGGTGCTTGCATCTAGTTTTTTGGTGTCAGCAATGGTTAGTATAACTAATCTTTGAACCACTTTGCTAAAGAAGAAATTGAATAAGATCACTGCTAAAAGGGAAAGTATCAAGGGTTAAAGCTTCAGATCCTGTCCCCACTGATTGATCTCGTGATGCTGGGCAAGTGACTGAGATTATTGCTACCCAATGCAATATCACACTAAACAAATTCCCAGTATAGATCTGCCTTTAGTACTGTTTATGCATCTTGTAATGATCAGATAATGAACAGAGTGGTCCAAAGAGCTGAATCCAGGCGCATTTCTTTAGGGAACTCTTCTATTTCACATACATGGAGTTCACATACATGGAGTTCACATCTCTTTTTCTCTTCCTCTGTCCTATTCTTGGCCAAGCCTGAGTAAGAGATGGATAGTTGCTCCCATTGCTCCTGGGCTGCTGACAAGGGTCCTCTCTCTCAAATGACTGAGAAACAAAGCTTCAGCCTCAGTCTGCTCAAGGGGTCAACAAATGAATGCTTTTTTCTTGTGTGTACCAAACAACAAGTAGCTTAGTATGTGAACAATGGGCAGCACTATACCTAACACTACTGCCTCTCCAGACACATCATGACAGAAAGAACCCAGCCTCCCCGCAGTTCCTGAAGAGCAATCTCAGCACAGGTTGCAAGTGTGGATCCTAACCCCACATAGGCTGTGACAGGACACCTAAACCCAGCCAGGAAGGAGGATGTGACACTTTTCCCACCCTCAGCATGATGCCAGGAGTGCTTCTGCCTGCCCTGCTCACTGCAGAGAAACCAGGCAATTAGCCTATGTTAGCAACTAAGACAAGTCCTTGGAATTCATTTAAACAGGTTTTACTGTATTGACTATTTCTGAGCTTACCAAGTAGCTGGAGTAGCAAAAGTGTGTAGTCTTCAAACCTGACTAGCAGCTACAGTAAGCTGGACAAGTAAGTACAGGAGAGAAAACTAAGGGGAAAATAATCTAGCCTAGACATATCAAAATCATATCAGTAAATCTAAAGGGGAATTAAGTAAATATTTACATTTTGAGCAGGTTATGTTTTTTTTGGTGGCAATTGATCAGCTCCAGGAAACAACCAGAAGTTTTTAAAGGAGTACTAAAATCAAGTTAGCAAAAAGCAAAGTTAAAAGCCCATATTTGCAAGAATTAACCCCCCTCCCCCCCCCAAATCAAAGTAACACAAATTTTGATACATTCAGCAACTACAAAGCATGTAGTGCTTGACAAAAAAAAAATGAAAAGAAAAAGGGAAAATGATTTGATGGCTTTGTGAGGTGAGTGAGTGAAAAAGCAGAAAAGAACAGGTTTCAGAAGTAGGAGAAACCTGAAAACTACCACCTAGTCCTAGCCAAAAGAGCTCTCGCCATGGGTAGCCTTAAAAATGCTCCAGTTGCCAAATTGTACTGCATTCTTTCCCTTATCCTGTGCCTTATTAGTGTGGTTCTACTTTTGCTTTAAAACCCAACCTTTATACAATGTCTGAATACAAGTTCGCCTGGCTGACATTACGCGGAGTCCTCAATTTATGTCCGTTTCTTTAGCATCAACATCTGAGCTGAAGCTTGAATTTTAGGCAGCTTTCTAAATCTATTCCATCTAACATGCAGAGCATTTTATAGCTTTTCTATTCTAAGCATATTTGTAAGGGTTTTTTTTTTACAGAATGAACTTCAAGTCTGTGTGCTTGCTGCTAGAGTACATAAGCTAAAAGTATAGGCTGTCGCCAACAGTACCACTGAAATGGCTCAGCTGGTTTCTCTCTTAGCAAGCTCTAGGTGACTGGAATGAACATAAATTCAGGGTATTTCTCCACCAAAACAAACATTAGTTCTGATGGTTATCATTACAGCTTACTGGCATGACAATGACATCTCTGCGTGCATGTGATAGTTTGTCCATCCCCGTTCTCTCCACAGACCTCTCCATTCCCCAAGGTGCTGCCTTAATACCTCTAAAGAGTGTCCAAACTCAATGAGATCCCTGGTCAGCAAGATCCATCAGTATCCCTCTGTAGTCCAATTTGGAGTTTATACCAGCTTTGAAGAGGAGTTGTGCATTTCTGTGTTCCCAGCAGGGCCCTGGGTTTTGTTATCCCCATTCACTAGCCGAGTTACTTTTACTTTTCTTCCTTTTTCCTCCCAAATTACCAGCCTAGTACTGATAATCATAGCAGAAAGTGGCAGAATAAATGACCTTACCCATTTAACTCAATGACATAAATATAAAACATTTCTCATTTACCCAGCTTGTAGGTCTGCTAAAGACAAATTCACCTGTGACACATGCCTCAAGACAAATTCTTATCTCTTTCTAATATACTTCCATTAGTATCAGACTTATCATCCATTCTCCTCGAGTCTTGAGTACCACCCATGCAGCGTAGGAGAAGATGACTTGATTTGATTCAACAGGATTCTATTTTAAAAACTCACAGCACACACATTCAGAGCTATGACTTCATTCAGGCACATTTGCTTAAGCTGCTGTTGCCTTTGTTGCAACACTGAGCTGAAAATGGATATGTAATCCATTGCTTATATGTACCCTTTATTCCGTGTATCATGTAAGACTCTGCCTGAGCCTAAGCTACATCTACTAATCTTTTGCCCAAGAAGCCCAGTTTTCCAACTCAAGCTGTAGAGACACGTGAGCATTTCTTTGCAAGCCCCCAGTTGTATGATATGCTGAGTGCCATCACATATGCACAGCAGCACTACTGCAGTATCTGACACATCGCTGCTTTAACCAAGAATTTGATGTCAGATGTGACATCTTCACACATTACTGAGACATACTCGTTTTTCCTGTTAGATAAACACAGATATATTTCTTGTATATATATACATACATCAAATAAATGGTTCAAACTGGCATGCTTCCTTCAAGCTCTTTATCTCACCTGAATCACATATCCCTGAAAAAAAAAACCCAAAACCAAACTGTTCATTTCAACCTCTTGCATTATAGAGCAGTATAAAGAGAGGTTGGTCTAGGGAAGAAACACCCCTCTGCAATTAAATCCCTAACATTCAAAATCAGTCTCATTTGTGAGGTATTTTCTTTCCTTTATCTTCCCTTCATCTCTTCTCCCCATTTGTTCAGCTCCACGTCTTGTGGTAGTTCTGTTACTACATCAGGGATCAGTTCTTTCCTTCCTAACTGCCATTCTTCAACACAATAAGCCCTACTGTCATTCTATCCACTTACTGTCAATGGACTTTCTTTCACTAAAGATCACAGTATCACAGTATAACTTAGGTTGGGAAAGACCTCGAGGATCATCGAGTCCAGCCTATCAACACAGACCCCATGACTAGACCATGGCACCAAGTGCCACGTCCAATCCCCTCTTGAATACCTCCAGGGATGGTGACTCCACCACCTCCCTGGGCAGCACATTCCAATGACGAATGACTCACTCGGTGAAGAACTTCCTCCTCACCTCAAGTCTAAACCTCCCCTGGCACAGCTTGAGACTGTGTCCTCTTGTTCTGGTGCTGGTTGCCTGGGAGAAGAGACCAACCCCTTCCCAGCCACAACCACCCCTCAGGTAGTTGTAGAGGGCAATGAGGTCACCCCTGAGCCTCCTCTTCTCCACGCTAAACAATCCCAGCTCCCTCAGCCTCTCCTCATAGGGCTTGTGCTCAAGGCCTCTCACCAGTCTTGTTGCTCTTAGATGCATTTCCTCAAGCTGTGCAGTATTTTGGGAGAGCCTCTCTGCCTCTTTTTCTCCTGTTTTCCTGCAGCAGGACTGATATTCCCTCCAATTTTTAACCACAGTTATCTAGGGGAATAAAGATGACAGTCCAGTGAAATACAGGTGGATTTGTTTGGCTAGAGATTGCCTTGTCACCAAACAGTGATCCAAACAGGTCACTGACTAACTGCAACCAAGAAGGTTCAGAAAGCCTCAATGTCATATGAAAAGAACCAGAAAGAGGGATCCCATTCAGGAATGTTTCACATTTATTAGTAGCTACATATAAGCGAATTCTTGTTGCACAGTCTCAGGCTGCGCCAGGGGAGGTTCAGGTTGGATATTAGGAAGAAGTTCTATACAGAAAGAGTGATTGCCCATTGGAATGGGCTGCCCAGGGAGGTGGTGGAGTCACCATCACTGGAGGTGTTCAGGAGGAGACCTGATGGGGTACTTGGTGCCATGGGTTAGCTGTTTGGGTGGGTTGGATTGGTTGATGGGTTGGACACGATGATCTTGAAGGTCTCTTCCAACCTGGTTTGGTTTATTCTAAATAAAGGTTTATTCTAACAAAGTATTAAAAGATCTTATATTGGTTATTTTATAGCTCTACAAGTAATGTTCCTCATAGCAGCAGCAGAAGGCAAGCTAAATCAACAAACATCACTAAGCAATAGCCCTATCTACCTTCTCTTACTACCAAGACATTTCAAGGAAGTATCTCAAGTAGGATCCAAGTAGTGAAATGGTAGGAAGGGTGATTAAGAGAGAGTATGGAAGAAAACTGTTCTCACAGGCTCCATTAGCTCTGGAAAAGCAGGGATTCAGTCAGCATTATGAGGGTAAATAGCCCTTATAAAGATGGATTTTATTAAAACTGTTTTACACTCTCTTATTTACAATTATATCCATTTTATTACATGAGCAATCCTGAAGAAATAGCCTCTTTTTGTTTGTTTGTTTGTTTGTTTGTTTGTTTTCATGATGTATCATGCATATCCATAAGGAAATGCAAAGGAATTTCGCCTTCTTCAGATCCTCTCTCGGCATGACACTCAAAGAGACTGGGGCCCTACAGCTGGTCCAGGTAAATCATGGGCTACCTAAGAAGGAGAGCTTGCCTGTGCTACAGCTGATTACAAAGGTGAAGGCTTTGAAAGCAAATACAGGGAAAGGGAAAAGAGAAAAAGAAATAGGAAGGGGAAGGAGAAAAAGGAAAGGGAGAAGGAGAAAGGGGAAAGAAAAAGGGAAAGAAAAAATAATAAGAAGAAAGAGGGAGGAAAAAAGAAAAAGCTTTGTCCATGTTTTAACTTACTATACACTTAGCACAAAGTATACACCAGATACACATGAGGTCAGAAAAAGCATATTCTGTGTACTCTAGGTACGTAATTTAGGACCCAGTGCTCTATATCAGATCAGTAGAAATACTATTTTTTTCCAGAGCATGTTTTCAATTTTTCCTTTAAGTGAAGTTTGCTTAAATGCTAACAAAGATCCTCCCACCTAGAGACACCTACCTGCCCCTATCGTCTCAACAGGCAGCTTAGGTGCTAAAGTATCTGGCCTGCATCAGGAACACTGTGGCCAGGAGGAGCAGGGAGGTCATTCTGCCCCTGTTCACTGCACTGGTTAGGTCGTACCTCGAGTACTGTGTCCAGTTCTGGGCCACTCAGTTTAGGAAGGAGGTTGACTTGCTGGAACAAGTCCAGAGAAGGGCAACCAAGTTGGTGAGGGGTTTGGAACACAAGCCCTACGAGGAGAGGCTGAGGGAGCTGGGATTGCTTAGCCTGGAGAGGAGGAGACTCAGGGGTGACCTTATTGCTCTCTGCAACTACCTGAAGGGAGGTTGTAGACAGGAAGAGGTTGGTCTCTTCTCCCAGGCAGCCAGCACCAGAACAAGAGGACACAGTCTCAGGCTGCACCAGGGGAGGCTTAGGCTGGATGTTAGGAAGAAGTTCTATACAGAGAGAGAGATTACCCATTGGAATATGCTGCCTGTGGAGGTGGTGGAGTCACCATCATTGGAGGTGTTCAGGAGGAGACTTGATGGGGTGCTTGGTGCCCTGGGTTAGTTGTTTAGGTGGTGTTGGATTGGTTGATGGGTTGGACGCAATGATCTTGAAGGTCTCTTCCAACCTGGTCTACTCTATTCTATCCTATCCTATCCTATCCTATCCTATCCTATCCTATCCTATCCTATCCTATCCTATCCTATCCTATCCTATCCTATCCTATCCTATCCTACTCTATTCTGTCTAGAGGGAATTCTTCTCAGGTGCTTGTATGGGTGGGAAAGAAGTGCAGCAAACAGAGAAAGAGGCACAGACAGTGACACAAATCTCCAATAACATACACCAGAAAAAGCAGTGTATTACTTCTGCAATCACAGAGAGACTAAAGTAAACACAAGAAGAAAGGAGTTATGAAAGAAAATAACTGTATGATATTTTGCAAATATGAGTACTCTGGTTAGAAGAACTTCATAGACACACAGCTGCCCTAAGTGATTATTAAATGCCTCTGGGAAGTGTTTTCCTTTTCCTAGGACAACTTCCTTATGGTAGCACTTCTCCAGTAAAAGGGTTGTGGTATAAAATATTCCTCTTCATGAAATTCATAGGCTAATAATATCCAAGCAAGTATTTTCTTCCATTGTAGGAACATTAAGTGAAAGACAGAGCTTTCTAATCCATTTTTAATCAAAAATCACGATGGCCTAACATTCCTGAATCATTAATGTGGAGTCAAAGTATGGGACCAAAAAAAAAAAGCTAGGCAAAGCAATGTGATGAAGGGAAGTGAAAATCAGAAGTATTTATGTGCATTTGTAAAACTACTTTTTCAACTCACCATCAGCTCCTGCTGGGACAATTATTGATCAACACTCTGTCAAGTATAACCTAATTCTAGAGATGTATTTTCTTTGTCTCTCACCTTAACCTAAGACCTGCTCAATTTCAATTGAGGTAAATAAATCATCTTTGCTTTTTGACCTTTTGGAAAATATTCACTAAGTACATTTTATCTCTATTAGATTTGGTGCTCTAAAGGGATTCTGGTGGCTGCGTTAGCATACTGACCTTACACAAGCTCTAGGGTGGCTGGGGATGTAGAGCATATTTTCAGTGGTGCTCCGCATTTACCCACCAGCACAGACTCATCATTTGGGTTGAGGTTGAACCTTACATAAGAGGCAGCACAAAGCCGTGCTGCTCTAGGAGAGATCTGCACAATTAGGAAAACAGAATTGGCAAGGACCACATCATTCATCAAGACAAGCTCCTCACAAATGCAAGCTGACATTTTATGCTCCTGGAAGATTACCCAGCCCTTCCCTCAGCAATCATGCCTCAGTACACTCCCCTCAACAAAATTCACATCTTCAAAACAAGTGGGATAAAAGCCTTAATGTGCAATGCTCCACTGAAGAAGACCAGAGTGCCAGGTTCAGGTCTCTGCATGAGAACAAACTTTTTCCTCCACCTTCCTGCTGATTATGAGGGTGAGAAATTGATGCAATTCACATTGAAATCATTTACTTATAGAAGCGTAGAATTGTTAAGGCTAGAAAAGACCTCTAAGATCATCAAGTCCACCATCATCAACACACCCTGCCTCTAAACCATATCCCAAAGTGCCATGTCTACATGTTTTTTTAACATCTCCAGGGATGCTGACTTTACCATTTCCCTGGGCAGCCTGCTTGACCAATAATAATTCTGCTCAGCTGCCATCACTGCATTGAGGTATGAATGGTGCCAGCAGGGCTCAGTTCCCTGGATGCCACTATTCACACCTTGCATGGATGACACTGAGTATGCACTCATCAGCCTTCACCAACCAACACAGCGAGACATCTGTGACAGCAGACAAAAACTTGTTCCAAGTGTACAGGTGGGCCTAAGGCACAGAATCATAGAATCAATAAAGTTGGAAAAGACCTCAAAGACCATCAAGTTCAACCTGTCACCCAACACCTCATGACTACTAAACCATGGCACCAAGTGCCATAACCAATCCCCTCTTGAACACCTCCAGGGATGGGGACTCCACCACCTCCCTGGGCAGCACATTCCAATGTATCACAGTATAACTTAGGTTGGAAAGGACCTCGATGATCATCAGTCCAACCTATCAACACAGACCCCATGACTACACCATGGCACCAAGTGCCACATCCAATCTCCTCTTGAATGCCTCCAGGGATGGTGACTCCACCACCTCCCTGGGCAGCACATTCCAATGACGAATGACTCTCTCGGTGAAGAACTTCCTCCTCACCTCGAGTCTAAACCTCCCCTGGCACAGCAATGAGGTCACCCCTGAGCCTCCTCTTCTCCCTCAGCCTCTCCTCATAGGGCTTGTGCTCAAGGCCTCTCCCCAGCCTTGTTGCCCTTCTCTGGACATGTTCAAGTGTTTCAATGTCCTTCTTAAACTGAGGGGCCCAGAACTGGACACAGTACTCAAGGTGCTAACAACTCTCTCTGTGAAGAACTTTCTCCACACTTTGAGCCTAAACCTCCCCTGGTACAGCCTGAGACTGTGTCCTCTTGTTCTGGTGCTGGGTGCCTGGGAGAAGAGACTAACCCCATCCAGGCTACAGGCTACAACCTGCCTTCAGGTAGTTGTAGACAGCAATGAGGTCTCCCCTGAGCCTCCCCTTCTCCAGGCTAAGCAACCACAGCTCCCTCAGCCTCTCCTCATAGGGCTGTGCTCCAGACCCCTCCCCAGCCTCGTTGCCCTTCTCTGGACACCTTCAAGAGACAGAGATTAGAATGAAGTTCTCCTGAAATCTGGAGAGGTTAAAAAACAAGGTTTGCATCTCCCATATATTGCAGTTATGACAGACATACCTTCCAAATCACCTCAGTGGGCTGTTTTAAAGTGCTCTTCTGTCACTTGGTGGTATCACCAGCTTTCACTTTTTACAGAGAGTTAAAATCTCTTCTATTTTAAAACATTTTAAGACTTCTGATTAATTCTTTTAAATCTTTTTTGAGTTTCTCTCTGACTCCATCTGTGGGGGGCAAGTGAATATCCCCACCGTCCCGAGACACCTTAGTTGAATGTGTTCATACTTGGCACCAAACATCAGAGCAGCTAAGACCTTCAGTGTGGTCATTCTCCAGAGACCTCAAACTGAAAGGTGACAGGGATCTTATTAAAAACATACCAGCAGTGTGCCAAAAGCCAGCTATTTTTAAATGGTATCATCATAAAATGAAATGTCAAGTATTAACTGTTCAATCCATTCATCACCACAGCTTTGTAGAGCTGTCTTGTCTTAAATTAGCAAGGAAACTACCTGGAAGAGATGCTGCAGTTTTAATAAGAGTTTTCACCTTCCAAAAAAGTCAGGGCTTGTGGGCACCTAGAAATCAAATTGGTCATCCCAAACACTGCAGAACTTCTCATTGACTTAAATATTGGAGAGCAAACAAACAACAGCCACAAAAGGGAAACACACAAACACAGAGAGCCCCTAAGCTACTCTGAGCTGCCCACTATGCAGTATAAGCTGAGAGAAGCAGGTGCTTAAGGACCTACACACACAACTCATTTCAATAGCTAAAATGCCAAGAGGTGGTTCTTGAGAATATGTTCTTGGGTTTGGCATGGCCAACAAACCTCGTTGTTCACAGGAAATGTTTTTGTCCAGCTGAGCTTATATTAGCACTTAACAGCATCATGATGGCACCGTGCCACTCCTGTATTCTCCTTTGTTCCAAATTGGTTCAGTTCTCAGCAGAAGTGACAGCAGCCAAAGCATCATTACAGCATCTGAGGAGCTTTGGAGAAATCTGCCAGTCACCTCCTTTTTTTAATGCTGATGGAATCAGAGGTACTAAGGAGTTACCATAAAACACTTACAACTTGGCAATATCCCTTGCACACCAATCCTCCTTGAGGCTGCTCTAGGTTGACGGGGACCTGAGTGTCTGCCTGGCCTTCTAGTGAAGGTCCTCAGCATGATCAAAGAGACTCAGATGTTACACATTCAGAGTGTGCCTCTCTTACTCACCTGTTACAAGAGCCAAGTAATAATTGCTGGAAGTTCAAAGCCTCCTTACAGGCACTGCACTCTGAACCAGCATGGGAATAGTCCCAGATTCAACACTGCTTCATTCCTGGTTTTACACCTGCATTAATTAACTGAAGCCATGAGATCTCCAGCATCCCCCGTTGGTACAGTGCAGAGGAGGGCTACACTCATCACTTCTGTTACTGTCAGTGGTAGTTATGTGTATATATGTGCTGGGCAGAGAGAAGCAGCTGTCCTCTAATAAGACACTAGTCATGACAAATATAATACTGACATGGGACCCACATAATTGTCACACTGCAAAGCAGGAATGATAGCAAATGCCAGGAACCAGGAGAAAAAAACCACCACATTCTAAACCCCCCACCTTCTTTTTTTTTTATTTCAATTGCAAAGAGCAGCACATTTCTGCAGCAAATAGAGCTTACTAAACCAGCTGCCTTTTGTTATTGTCCTTATGCCTATCTGTGATATTACACAACAGATACCACTTTATCGGGCTCCATAAATAACTTTTATTATGCCTCTGAAAAAGCACAGTTTAGCACGACGCAGAACAGGCACCATCTCTTCCAGCAGCTGAGGCCAACAACTTTCTTCTGTACCTGCCATCACAACCCTATCCCTGGGTGACAGAGGGAAAAAAAGTACCAGACAGCAGCTCCTCTAAATATTCTGAGAAGCTGCCAGCCCCAGAAGCAGACACTGCTAGGTATATAGCTGAATGCTGCATCCAGCTTGTTGTGGTTTTCCCTCTGCAAGTACCAAATTTACTGCCAGTTCCACACTTGGGAAAGCCAGTCTGATAAAATCCAAGAAAATGAACTCTATTTTCAGGATCCACTGGAGCCCATGTCTTATGTTAACACTACCAGTGCCATCATCTGGCTCGTTACCAGCTGCTGCCACTGCCTGTGACTGCTACTGGAGTCTCATAGTTTCATAGTTTCATTCAGGGTTGGAAGGGACCACAAGGATCATCTAGTTCCAACCCCCCTGCCATGGGCAGGGACACCCTACACTAGATCAGGCTGGCCAGAGCCTCATCCAGCCTGCTCTTAAACACCTCCAGGGATGGGGCCTTGACCACCTCCCTGGACAACCCATTCTAGGGTCTCACCACTCTCATGGTGAAGAGTCAAAGAAAATAAAACCTAACTGGCCTCAGGAGCCTGAGATGGGCATGGCCATGAAGATAAAAATGAAGGCGAAAATGAAAATAAATAACAGAAAGAAAGAAAAGAAAGACGAAACCCCCACAGCTTTCAAAACCAACAACCATATTTTCCTTCCTTCTTTTTTTTTTCCCCCAGACAAGCCTCTTATTCTTTTGCATTCCTTTAGCTGGCAATGTTTTCCTTTGTTTCACTGCCATTTGCTCTGCCAATCTGAACACTGATGTAATGGCATATGACTGCCTGATATTCACTGGTCCTCATAGCACCTTTGTCACTGGTGGCTCAAGTGCACAATGAACAGTATCTTGAGTTTTATGCATTTGTGGCTTTGTGAAGGCAGCAATGACACGCAACAGGCTTTTTTTTCTCCTTTTGTTTCTGTGCTCTGTTATAGAACAGCCTGCCACAGAGACTGGGACCAGAGGATAATGGAAAATGCTGGGCCATTGTTGGTCATGGCAAAAAAAATGTGCAAACTTCACATTTTGTTTAATTATTGAAGAATGGCTTTGCAGAGATCCACTCATTGTTCTGAAGAGACATGGTAGCATCTATCTTCCTTCCCTCACAAAAGCTTTTTATCTTCAAGCAAGAAGAATATACTTGTTGAGGGCCAATTAGTAGTCTGTCTATAAAGAAGTTTAAAGGAATTTTTAATTAGCAAATTGACCCATGGTGTGAGTCACCTGGAAAGGAATGACATCATTTCCTAAGACAATTAAGCTTTCTTTCACAAATATGAGTCAGTACCTTAGATTTAAGACTTTCTATCACTTAATACTGTCTCGTCCTTGTAGATCAATTTCATTCACTACTGTGGCATCACTCAGAAAAATATTATTCAAGGTTAACAGGGGCAGTCACAGAATCACAGAATCACCAATGTTGGAAGAGACCTCAAAGATCATCAAGTCCTCTGACCCTTGCTCTATGCCTCTGGCACAACTTCCATTCATCCAGAAGAAACATAATGCATCACTCTTGTAGTATATTTTGCCTAAATTCTCCTGTCTGTCCTCTCTCCTTCAGGACAAAAATACCACCAAAGATCAGGTAGTCTAATTATGGAATTAAGTAAATAAAGGTGCATGCAGAAGAGAGGCTGAAGTTTCACTCCCAGCTGGGCAACCACTCAAAGATCCCCATATAGTCAATGGAAAGAGGCAGCCACCTCCAGAAGGTGGTCCAGAGCCCATGTTTAAATAAGATAGCATACACCTCTCCCACCATCTGCAAATGGTGCTGCATTTTTGCCTTCTGAAAGGTGGCATGACATATAAACATGACAGGCTCCATCATGCCCACATGCCTCTCAGAAATAACAGAATTAACCCCATGCGCTGCCTTCTGCACAAAACTCTGCTAATAAGAACTATTTCATAGGAAAAGAAGGCTGAGGAACCAGACCTCAGCTTGTGGTATGAATACAAGATACAATAAATGCTTCCTATTCCCATTCATACAACTGGTAGCTTGCCAGCTACTTGTAACTGGTGACTTGTCACTCAAGTTACAACCTAGCAGCATCTTAACTGAGATAAAAAACAACTGAGAAAATAAAGCCCAAACCCTGATGTTAGAAAGCTATTACTCGAAGCAGCACAGGACAAATCTGAGATTCATTTATGTCATATAAATGGCACTTCTACTGATTTCAGCAATCAGTACAACAGCTTTGCATTTCTTCTATACATTGCATCCTTACACAGGCAGCAGAGAAGCAAGCCTGTGTGTAAAAGGTAAACCTGAGCCTCCAATGAAAGAGGTTTTCAAGGTATCTGGATATATGTAAGCATTGAAGTGGGAATCAGCAGAGCCCTAAACTGATAAACATTTCTCATAAGATATGCATGAATTAAAATCAAGTTTTTTATTAAAAATGCATAAGTATGATCTGTGGTGAGTAGAACTATTAGCTATGCGTGTTTACTTTTCAGTGAAGACAGAAATCAGTAGGTTTTTCTTCTAAATGTCATTTCTATCAGGGGGTTAGAGAATGAGAAAACGCTGCATCAATTGTCAGATGCCATCCAGCTGGTACATATACATCTGGGGAAAGGGGATAAAATAACAAACTGTGAAATGTTTATTTGCCACAGGGGCAATAAAATGTCATTTCAACTCTTGTGTCCATTCCGCTTTACAAGTCAGGCAGCACTCAACAGCAGCTCTATTTCACTCACCATAATAGGAAAACAAATAGAGATTAATCTGGATAACAATAAACTATTTAGATGCTTTGAAGTTGCTGTTTTCAACATACTCTTTATGAGCACACTATTTACAGTGGTCCCTGTCTTTTCCACTCCTGTTGGAAGCTACAGCAAATCACCCGAAAATCAAAGTGAGCATAAATTAGTTTTAGCCATTTGATTTCATCTTTTTTTATCCTTTCTCTTATTTCAGCTTTTTTTGGGGGTGAAGGGGAGAAAGGGGGAGGGTGGAAGGGGAGAGAAAGAGATCATAAGGGACAGATGCATACAAACTGACATTGATTTGGTGAAATCGGGCTGCTGAGTTTCCTTCCGCAGTCAATAAAGAGGCAAATACCTTTCCAAAATAGCATTTCTTATCCTGTAGATCAGAATCGTCCTTAAAAACCCAAAAAGTGCCTCAGAAAATGACTGCTGCAAATGCAAGAAGGAGAAAAAGTAACTAATAAGTGCTGTAGGCAGCAAAACAGCATGCAATGGGACTGTGATTTCTTCGCTCCCTGCCCCTCCCAAAAAGTTTACTTAAGAGAACTGCTTTACTTAAGGCCCATCTCTAAAGGGCAGTTTAGAGTAGAAACAATGTTAGGCACTCTGACCTGCCCCCTGAAGGAGTCCCTCTTCCAGCTACAGTGGAGCCTAAAGATTCAATCTATTCCAGTGTAGTCAAAGCACCAATAGCCTTGACCCTACCCAAACATGACAGCACTCATTACTGGTTTTCTCTGCTATGTGTCACCTAAATTCAGAACCATATCTTTCAGCATTGTACACCTGGGATAATCTCTAGAGCTCAGTGGAACCATGGGACCAAAAAGGCAGTTTGTACTATATAGGGATACTGGGAATTGACATCAGTCCCCAGAACAGACTCTGACTGAATGCTGAATATCACCAGTCCCTAAGCCCAGGGAAGGATCTCAGAACTTTATGCTAACTGAAACTAGGTGTTGAGACCCTTCTCATCACATGCACCAGGACATCAAGAAGACCTCAAATAGATTCCTTCCCAGAGCAAGTCACCAAGTACTTGTTTACAAACCTTATCTGCTGCACTTCTATTATGTACATTCCCACAGCCTGGGACAGTAAAGTCACTACCAACTCAGAACATGTTTCTGCTTTCAACCACTCTACAATGGAGCCTACTCCTTTCTGATGTCTACAGAATGAGTGATTTCCCTCCAGTGAATACAAAGTTTTTAGTGTCTTTATAAAGTGCTTACTTAGTGCTTTTACTAAAGAAACTGAATATGGAAAGAAAAGGGAAAAGAAACAAAAACCTCCCCTTCCCTGGTGCTCATCATTCACGCTGCTAGCTCAAATCTCACTCAATATGAAATTAATTCCTACTGTCAAAGATTTGCCTCATGGCTATACAAGAAAAGTAACTTTGCTAGATATTCTAGGTCCCTATATTCAGGTAGTTTATTCAACTCCTCTCAATCTATTTAAACCTTTCCCTCCTACCCATCACCGCAGCATCTGAATGTTGAGTCTGCCCGCTGAACTCTGAAGAAGCTCAGCTTCAGAAAGCAGTGAATTAAAGATGCCATTTAGCCAGTGCAAAATCCTTTACCCCTGTAACTTAAAACAGCACACTCTGCTTTTCCTGAAGTGCATGATTGGTTATTCACAACTATTATTCACTCACACTTCTACAAAAAAACAAACTAATATTGTAGCATTCACAGTGAACATCAAGCTATGAAAATTAAAATGACATAATGGACTGCTGCCTTTTGGTATGCACCAGTAATTCTGACATCAAGCTATCAGGAAAAGAAAACAAAAGAAAAGAAAACAAACAAAAAATCCCACCACAACCAAACCACAAGTTTGGTTATGAATCCTTGGTTATTTTATCTCAAAACCAGAATTTCTACCAAGGTCTCACTTAAAACTAAAAGGGTTGCTCCATATTTCTCTCATAGCAACAAAATGTGTCAGCTCTCTGAATTCACAACCAGCTCCTGGTTTCAGAGGGATGTGGAGGTGCTGGAAGGTGTCCAGAGAAGGGCCACAAGGATGATCAGAGGGCTGGAGCACCTCTCCTATGAGGACAGACTGAAGGAGTTGGGGCTGTTCAGTCTGGAGAAGAAAAGGCTCCCAGGTGACCTAATTGTGGCCTTCCAGTAGCTGAAGGGGGCCTACAGGAAGGCTGGGGAGGGACTGCTCATGATCTCAGGTAGTGATAGGACTAGAGGGAATGGAATGAACCTGGAGGTGGGGAAATTCAGGCTGGAGGTGAGGAGGAAGTTCTTCCCCATGAGAGTGGTGAAACCCTGGAATGGGTTGTCCAGGGAGGTGGTTGAGGCCCCGTCCCTGGAGGTGTTTAAGAGCAGGCTGGATGAGGCTCTGGCCAGCCTGATCTAGTGTGGGGTGTCCCTGTCCATGGCAGGGGGGTTGGAACTAGATGATCCTTGTGGTCCCTTCCAACCCCGAATGATACTATGATACTATGATTTCCTGCAACCTCTCAAAATCTACTGTTTCAAACATACACCTGCTGGAAGTCTGCTGTTCACAGGATGTCTTTTTCATTGCAAGTAGGAGCACACGGGTTTTGGATACAATGAAGCAAAGGCTTTCACTTTCCCCCCAAAATCGAAACAAAGTAACAAGCAGAGCTTTAAAGTAAGCACAGACAAAAGTTGTTGACAGAGTCACGGTTTTAAGGACAGTATTTGTATTTAAGTATTAAATGGCTACTGCCTTTTTAGGTTGATACAGATCCACAGGCTTAGAGCAGCAACATCCCTTTCCATTCCACGTGGAAAGCCCGCATCTTTCATTCCCATTTAGCTAGCAGAAAAATGGAAGAACATGTGGACATCATCAGAATTTTCCATTGCAGACTCTTCTCTCCTAAAGCTGCTATTGAAAAGCCACTGGCAACAGTGACAATGAAACACAATTGCAACACACAGACAGAAAGAAAAATACAACTGTCCCCAAATCCCAGCAACCAAAAATTTCACTACTGCTTTCCTACAGAAAAACAAAAAGAGTAATCAAGCTATGGACACTGGTTATGTGGCATGGTGTGCTGTTGGAAAGTACCCTGATAATACAATCACTGTGTGAGAGGGGGGTGGGGGTGGGGTGTCCCTCCCCCCCAGTATTAAAAACAATTGTTCTTTATTACATAAAACTGCAGAGTAGCCAACCCTAGGGAGCATCTGGTGTGAATGCCTTTGCTTCTCTCCCAGAGGGACCTCAGCTCTAATCTGCCAAACCTCCTTCCCTGCAGGGCCAGAGACAATTCAACCTTCAAACTGTTTTAACATGAGCTTTCCCCTCCAAGCAAGGACATTCACAGTATTAAATTGCTAAACCTTGTAGGTAGATTTGCAATGCAGTCTAGAACTTCCCATGGGCACTGCTCCTGAAGTGTCTGATTGAGCATAAGAATGTTTGCTGCTCATGTTTAAAACAGGCAACCCAAAACTTGACAGGACTGATCACCCAGGCAGCCTTTTCCTTGAAGAGCCAACCTGTGCTCTCTGTGGTTACATGTGTTGGTGAGTTCTACAAGCCATGTGGGAACTGGAAGAGAACAGGATACACTTCACTTTTCTCAGAGTATGTGTGCAATATGCATTATAGGCTTCTCACTTGAGATCAGAAGGCACACAGTAGATACTACTTCCCAGTCTACATGCAATTAATCTCCTGACTTTGAGTGGTAGCTGTCACTGATCAAATACATGCCTTCACGTGCAAGAAGGTAAATGAATGTGTTTGTGAACAGTGGTATCACAGGTGAACACAGAAATTACCTTGGCTGATACAGGTTTTGAAATAAAGTATTTGAACTTTCTCTTACTTTGCATTATACCTCTCCTATGAGGACAGTCTGAAAGAGTTGGGGCTGTGCAGTCTGGAGAAAAGAAGGCTCCAAGGTGACCTAATTGTGGCCTTCCAGTATCTGAAGGGGGCTACAAGAAGGCTGGGGAGGGACTTCTCAGGATATCAGGGAGTGATAGGATTAGGGGGAATGGAATGAAGCTGGAGGTGGGGAGATTCAGGCTGGAGGTGAGGAGGAAGTTCTTCCCCATGAGAGTGGTGAAGCCCTGGAATGGGTTGTCCAGGGAGGTGGTCGAGGCCCCATCCCTGGAGGTGTTCAAGACCAGGCTGGATAAGGCTCTGGCCAGCCTGATCTAGTGTGAGGTATCCCTGCTATGGCAGGGGGATGGAACTAGATGATCCTTGTGGTCCCTTCCAACCCTGACTGATACTCTGATATTATGACACTATGATTATTCATGTGTGCAAAAGCACAGAACGAGGACATTTCCATACAAGCTGCTTGCATTTCAGTCATTCTTTTCATTATCTCAAAACAAAGATTGGTCTTACCTAATCAGAAGGCAACCAAATCTGGATATTCTTGTCATTCTGCTTGGCTGCAAAGACACTTTTGGCCACTGGCTTCAGCCAGCACTGTTAACAGGCAGAGTTCACAAAGAGATACAACCAAGTTGTGTGTCTGTGTGCTCATGCACCAAAGGGTGAGGTGTTAGTGAGGAAAAGGAGAGACTGCAAGCCTCACAGACTGATGCCTGTGAGAGACATCTTCAGAAGTGACTTTTCAGAAACTGGGGAGTTTGTGCCCATTATAATGCATATTTTTTTCAGGGCATCAGGCTGAATAGTCCAGAATCACTAACTAAGCCTTGGGATATATGCAGATATATGTACAGATTTGATATAGGTTTTTAATACTTAGCTGGAATACCTGAACTGCATTACAATTTACTTCCTTAAAATAAATACATGCATAAATAAACAAATTAAAAAGAAGCAGAATCCAAAACATCCAGACAAAATGTACAGAAAGAATGGCATAACTAAATTCAGGTGGAAACAAAGAAGGCAGCACAAAGGCTGAACCAGCTGCTATATAATTAGCCTTGGGAGTGTGGCAATCTGATGGATAGAAACAATAAGGCAATGATTTCTGGAGACCTAAAGTTTCCTTATGAAATATTGCCCCTTTTCATCACTGCACTTGGGCAGACACCTTCTAAGTGGAAAGCATGCAGTACTTTTTACTGTTTTGCCACTGCTCCAGGTTTTCCCAAGCAGCAATGATGACATGTAGAAAGTTTCAAAGTGGTTTCCATAGGGCCCTTGAAGCTTTCCAGAAAGTGCAATAATCTTGGCAGTTTCACCTCTGCTGCTCTTGCTATTAAAAAGCCTAAGCAACAAGATATTAGTGTTACTGATGTAAGCTATTAATAGAAAAGGAGACACTCAAAAATAAAGAGGTTTAAAAGGACAAAATGCAATAGCAGAGAATACTTCCAGTGAAACCAGGAGAGTTGACACACAACAAAAACAAGCAAAGCTCCTTGTGCCCAAGGTTCTCTTCAGAAGGACAAAGGAAAAGGGAGGCCAAAATTAGTACCTAAAAATAAATAAATGAATAAATAAAACAAAAGATATTTTGGGATAATTAGCTTTGTATACAACATCAGCAAAATTAGCTCCTACTTGCTGGTAATCCTTCTCATTGGCTACAAATGCAGAGGAAAATGAGCTGTCAAAGGTTGCTTTCCATAGTACAAATGAGAGCACAAAGAGGAAGGTATATGTATGTTAATAAGTAGGGGAGCAATGATCACCATGCCCTTGAGAGCAGAAACATTCCTAGAGCTTTCTGATCATTTGATGGCACAGTATGTTGCCTTAGCTCTAAGCATTTAAAATGCATCTATTAAAATAGTTCTGCTTGCTCAAGGTCTCTCAAGCTGCACCAGCTCTTGAAACAGCCCCCTTTATTTCGTCCATTCATGGCACCTCATCCTTTACATATGCACAATACACAACACCACCTCTAATGAACTGCAGCATTCCTCAGTGTTATTTATTGCACAGTGCCTACAAAGAGCAATTAGGGCACCACACCTTTGCTCTGCAGAGATGGAAGAAAATATTTCCCTTTAAAACAAAAAAAAAAAGGGAAGAAACTTTTTTTTGTACAAACTTCCCCCCCCCCCCAACCAAACAAAAGTATATTTTTCTACTTCAAACATGGTCATTTTAAATCTGAAAGCCAGGCATCAGCAGTAAATAATCTTCACATTAAAACTTTCACGTGTTTTTTTTCTTTGGAAGTGCGGTTGTCACCATAGAAATACTTCCCAGGACCATCCCCTCAGGCCAGACAACTTCTTCATCCTTTTGGTTTTGATTTGCATCTGCGTTAACATGGCTGCTAATTATAGGATGAATCACGACAGCATTTGCTCCTTCAAATAGCCTTTAACTAAAAAGTACTGACAACTGATCAATTATCCATAGGCCTACTGCGAAGAGTTAAGTCTCCTTGACTTACAACTCATGACCTGTTCCCACCTGACGGTATAAGGCTCACAAAGGAGTAAGGCAAGTGATTGTAACAACGTGCAACATTTTATTTTCCCCATTCTCAGCTCCTTTTTCTCATGCAAAATATTATTCCTGCTTTGAACCCATCTAAATGTCATGACGTTGGCCAAGGGTGATGCAGAGGTCTGCTTTGCTGCTTGCCCATCCTCTTCTTGCTCAGCTAAAATGCTCAGCTTCGCTTTCTGTTTACGAAAACACATTAAAAGTTTGCTTAAGCCGCTCCAGAAGACAATATTTACTCCCTAAAAGGTATACATACATTTGATCCTGTAGTTTACAACCACTTCACAGCACTGCTACAACTCTACATTAGCTTACCTGCTCATCCACCTGCTGATACATCCCTACAGGGCATTCCTGTTGATGTTCTGACTAGGAGTTTTGCATTCATTTTTGTCACCATGAGTTAGCAAATATGTTTTTCTTCACAGACTCTCCAAACAGCAACAATTTAATGTCTCACTACATTCCATAGTCATCATAACCTCCTGGTTGCTGAATGCACTTACAACTAACTAAATAAATTAACCTTTAGTCCCTAAAAGGCACAATTTACACTATTTTATTTCCCCCTGCAGAAAAAAAATAACATGGAAAGTATGTCTCTGAAACCTAAATGGATCTGAAGAACTTAGTGATGAATTTTATGCTTCCAAACTGCTGGAAAAGGTTACATTCCTACCATGCCATTCAAGATTCACTACTTCTATTCAAGCCTCTTGTTGGTTTTTTTTTTTGAGACAGTGTGCATGAATAAATCACATCTGATAAGAGACATCCAGCTACAAAGAATCAGATAACTTAGGTGGAGAGCAGCATACACAAATGAAATGTTTCTCAGAATGCAAAAGGATTGAGGGTTGATTACAACCGATAGAAATACCACAGGCATTCTTAATTTCTGATCTGCTAATGAATCTTCCTTATCCTACATACTGTTTTACTGATTTTTGCTCTCTGAAATCTACTGTCTGGGTTTGTTTGGGGTTTTTCTTTCTTTTGTAGTTCTCTTAGTACCTGTCTGCAGGAAAGGAATTGGCAACAATGCTGGTTGCTATTGATACCGACTAACACTTTCTCAGCGAAACTATTCAGTGAGAGGTAGAGGATGGACTACCATGAATTATTTCCTTCCAGCCCTAAGGTTAACTGCTTGACAAAGGTGCCTCCAGCACCTGTTCTACCAGTACAGTCTAATAAAACAAGAAATGGGGCATATTCCATTGCTAGGTCCTTCAGCCGTGTGTCACTGCATCCAAATCCTTAGGAATTCTATAATTCATGTACCTGATTTGGTAACAATCAAATACTCATTGTATATATTACAGGAAGGGACATTTCTTTACTTACTTAACTTCAACCCCACTCACTTTTAAGGTGCCACAATACAATTGCACAGTGTCTAAGCAAGTCTATTTTTACTCAGTTTCTTTGTTACTGTATCTCAGTGCCTACTTTTTAAACTCAGTCTAGTTTGGCTGGTAGCAGAGCTTCCACGCCTCCTCTAAAGGTAAGGATAAATATGTAATTGCTTTAGTTCCGTACGACACAATGATACAATGATAATACACACTGCCCAGTGAGTCTGAAAGGGGGGGCCGGGGGGAGGGGTGGAAGAAGAAGAAGAGACACATCTGCAGAAGAGCTCAGGCGTAACAACTTCCCACACACACCTGTATGGCAAACTGGTCCAGCTCTGCATCACCCCCGCCACGGCTGCGTCCCTGCTTTACCCAAGGCAGCCAAACACCGGCCTGCCCGAGCAAACCGGGCACCAACTTGAGACAGGGCTGGAGCAAGCTGCCCGACTTTATCAACTCCGCCGTGCGCCCACCGCGCCCTCCCCACCAAACTACCTGTAACGCGGCCCCCGTTCCCCACCCTGCCACCTCACACCTGTCCCCACGCTGCTCCCCCTCTCCTCTTCCAAACCCCGAGCGCTGCCCTGCTTCCCCGGCCCCCACCCTCGGGTCTCCCCCTCCGGGCAGCGCAGGAGCCGCCCCGCCGCCCCCTCCCTCTCTCCCTCCCTCCTCCGCGGGCCGCCCTCGCCGCCACTCACCAGCTGCGCGCCGCACACCGCCACCAGCGTGCACCGGCCGCTGCAATAGCCCATGGCTCCCGGCACCCCGCGCCGACGTCCCGCTCCGCTCCGCGCCGCGCCCACTCAGGCGGCGGGAGAGCACCGCCCGGCCGCCGCCCGGCTCCCGCCTGCCGGCGCGCCCCAGCCCGGGACCCGCATGGAGGCGCGCCCGCCGCCCGCCCGCCCTAGCCGCGGCCGCAGCACCCGCCGCCTGGGCGGCCGCCGGCAGCGGGGCCCACCGCCCCCGCGGAGGGCGGCAGCGCCGGGGGGAGGGCGGCGGCGGCGGCAGGTGCCTGCAGGAGCAGCCGCGCTCTGCCGCGCAGCCCCAGAGGCATCTGGGCTTCAAAGTTTGCCCCCTCAACTCCGCTCGCAAACCATCCGGGCTCGCAGCCGTCTGCGGCGGGGGGGAGGCGGGAGGAGGGGAGGAGGGAGGGACGGAGAGGCGAGGCGAGGCAGGCGGCGGTGCTGAGCTCAGTTCACGCTCGGAGAGCGGCTTCTCTCCTGCCCGCGGCACAGCCGCCCCCCCAACCCCGCCTTTTTCCTCCGCCTCCTCTTCCTCCTGGTACAGCTCGGGCAGCCCCAGCAGTGGGAACCTCCCTTGGGCTGGGGGCTCCCCCGTGGAAGGGTGCGAAGGTGCGGGCGTGATGCGACGGGGACGGGCGGCTGCCGCTTTGTCTACGGGGGCACAGCGCGAGCGACTCTGCCCGGGGCCTTTGTCTCGCGGGACAGCTCCGCGCCCACCCCTCCCGGGACTACCCCGGCATCATACCGCACTGCCAGTGCCAACCCCAGCTGGCCCCCGCCGCAGCCCCGCTACCGCCCAGGTCGGTCCCTTCGCCGGGGGCACGAGGTTGGCAGGGCCGCGGAACGGGGCACGGGCACGGCGGGGCAGAGCGCAGCCCGCGGAGCGGAGCGGCGCAGCCATAGCCACCCAGGGGGACGCGCTGCTGCCGCCTGCCGGACCGCGGCCGGCGGTGCAGGGGAAGCCGCCTCAGTCTGCTCTTCCTCCCCGGCGGCTGCTGCTGCCGCTCCGGCCGGCACCGGGGAGAGCTCCCCAAGAGCTGCAGAGACGCCGTGTCTCCATCCTGATCCCACACCCTCGCTTCTCGCGCCCTAGGGAGGAAAGATACGAGAGCAGAGCAGGAGAGGCTGCCTGGAGGACTGCAGGGTTCTGGCAGAGGCCGGGGAGCTGGATGATGAGGGCAGGAAAAGGAGGACACGAGGGGGCACATTTAGAACAAAATATTTGCTTTCGGGGAACTGGTTCTGCTTGCCATCATGATGAAGAATGTCTGCACTTAGTGGCATGGTCCAGCCTTCCTCTGCTCTGAAAAGCATCCAGAATACGTAAAGTTGGTGGGAAATGATATGTCAAGTGTCAATCAGCCTCCGAAGGCTTGTACTTGCTGTGTCATCAGCAGCATTCTTGACATTGCATTCAGACCAGGTCACTTTTTTGCTGAGCTGCCCATTAACAGAGGCAGTTTTAGCAGTGACATCAACAATTATGAACTGGATAAACATCACTGGTTTTCCAGAGCCCATGTGGATATTTGTCCACAGCACAAATACTCCATGAAACTGGAAGCTCAGAACTCTATGCAGTTTCTCTCTTAGCTTCTGAGCCAGTTTGTCAAAATAGTTGTCAGGCTGCCAAACGAACAGCTATGATTCCTAAAATGCCTCATAACATAATGAGCAGAGGGGAGCAAAAGACATACACAGAGGTGACTCTGGTTTTCCTCTAGTCCATAAGGACATCCTTCTGATTGTCAGTTTCCCTGTTATCAGAAGCAGCACTGACCTGTCAAATTGCTAGTCATGCAGAGCACCAAGCACCACAGACGCAGTCACTTTAGAACCTAAGGGGGCAACAGCTAAGGAGAGCTGTATCTGAGAACAAACAAAGCTGTGGAGCTGCTGAGGCTGAGAGAGCAGAGACACCCAGCAAGGGACAGAGAATAGCTCAGGTACCTCTGGACTCAAATGGTCTTTCCTGACTTCCTCAGCATGCCCTTCATGCATTTTACAGAAGTGGCATTGATGTGCAGATATTAGCTGGTATTATGGTTGTTTGAACTTTAGCTTTGAACTAGACAAGATGTAGCAGTAGACTCTGCAGTTGCTATATAATTACCTCCTCCTCATCCCAGACATGTTAGCTTTGTGTACTGATCTCTTCTGGTATAGTGAATCCTGCTTGACTGAGGAGTCAGGTGGTCAAAAAAACAATGGAAAACACTTTCTATTTCAAAATAGCAACGTTACAAGAATGGTGTGTGTGATTTTCACAGAATCACAGAATAGTGGGGCTTGGAGATCATCTGGTCCAAGCCCTGTTGCTAAAGCAGATTCTCCAATATCAGGCTGCATAGGAATGTGTCCAAGTGGATTTGGAAAGTCTCCAGAGAAAAAGATTCCATGACCCCTCTGGGCAGCCTGTTCCAGTGCTCCAGCACCCTCAAAGGAAAGAAATTTGCCCTTAACTTCAAGTGAAACCTCCTGTGTTCTAGTCTGTAGCCATTGCCCCTTGTCCTGGCACCCCTGAAAAGAGCCCAGCCCTATCCTCATGGTCTCCACACTTTAGATATTGATCAGCATTAATAAGATCCCTACTCAGGCTGCATGTCTCCAGGTTAAACAGCCCCAGGTATCTCAGCCTCTCATCATAAGAAAGATGCTCACATCCACTAATCATCTTTGTGGCTCTTCATTGGACCCTCCCCAGTAATTTCCTGTCTCTCTTAAACTGAACACTCCAGTACTGGACACAATACTCCAGTTGTGGTCTCACCAGGGCAGAGTAGAGGGGAAGGAGAACCTCCCTTGACCTGATGACCACACTCTTCTTAATGCACCCTAGGAGACCATTTGCCTTGGGCACAAGTGCACATTGCTGGCTCATGGTGAACTTGCTGTTCACCAGGACTCCCAGGTCCTACTCCACAGAGCTCCTTCCCAGCCTTCTCACGTGTGCTGGTGCAGGGAGTTATTCCTCCCCTGGTGCAGGACTTCACACCTGTCCTTGTCAAACTTCATGAAGTCCCCCTCTGTCCAGCTCTGCAGCCTGTCCAGGTCAGCCTTCCACTCCTCCCAGTTCTGTATCATCAGCAAACTTGCTGAGAGTTAGGCTTGAGAATCACAGAATCATAGAATCATAGAATCAGTCAGGGTTGGAAGGGACCACAAGGATCATCTAGTTCCAACCCCCCTGCCATGGGCAGGGACACCCCACACTAGATCAGCCTGACCTCATCCAGCCTGGGCTTAAACACCTCCAGGGACAGGGCCTCAACCACCTCTCTGGACAACCCATTCCAGGGCTTCACCACTCTCATGGTGAAGAACTTCCTCCTCACATCCAGCCTGAATCTCCCCACCTCCAGCTTCATTCCATTCCCCCTAGTCCTATCACTACCTGAGATCCTGAGCAGTCCCTCCCCAGCCTTCTTGTAGGCTCCCTTCAGATACTGGAAGGCCACAATTGGGTCACTTTGGAGCCTTCTTTTCTCCAGACTGAACAGCCCCAACTCCTTCAGTCTGTCCTCATAGGAGAGGTGCTCCAGCCCTCTGCTCATCCTCATGGCCCTCCTCTGGACACCTTCCAGCACCTCCACATCCCTCTTGTAATAGGGCCTCCAGAACTGGAGGCAGTACTCCAGGTGGGGTCTCACCAGAGCTGAGTGGAGGGACAGAATCACCTCCCTTGACCTGCTGGCCACACTTCTCCTGATGCAGCCCAGGATCTGATTGGCTTTCTGGGCTGCAAGTGCATATTGAGAGCTCATGTTGAGCTTTTTGTCCACCAGCACCCCCAAGTCTCTCTCCTCAGGGCTGCTTTCCAGCCACTCACTGCCCAGCCTGGATTTGTGCTTAAAGGTCTTTTCCAAGTTTAATGATTCTGAGATTCTATGATTCAGCTCACATTAGGTCAAATACTCTGATCCCTTTCTAGGCCAGTGTAAGCCTCTTGGGACTCCACAGCTTCAGCAGGTAGCAAGATCAGCTGTGTACATACAGTAATATCGTTCTGTAGGTTCCCAGTTAGCCTGAACAAAAGGCCTGTTGTGTGTGCTCAGTGAGTAATTCCCAGACATTCATAACTTTGTCAAAACAAAACCAATTTTCTGCAAAGCCAGGCTGTGCAGTGCTCTTTGCTGAAGGTTATTCTGTGCAAAATATTAACTTGCAGATTTCAGTGGTTTCACTGGGTGGTTTGCAACTGTACAGAGACCACAAGGAAGAAAAACAAATAAATGAATAAAAAACAGCTTTCCCTGTTTCTCTTCACTCTTCCTCCTGTGCTCATCACTGGTGAGGCTATACTTGGAGTACTGGGTTCATTTTTGGGGGACAGGGAAGGGTAACAAATGTGAAGAATCTAGAGAACAGCTCTTGTGAGGAGCAGCTGAGAGAACTGGGGTTGTTTAGTCTGGATAACAGGAGGCTGAGTGGAGACCTTCTTGCTCTCTGCAACTGCCTGAAAGGAGGTTGTAGCGAGGTGGGGGTCCATCTCTTCTCCCTGGTAACAAGCATTAGAAAAAGAAGAAATAGCCTCAAGTTGCAGCAGAGGAGGTTTAACTTGGATATGAGAAGAAACTTCTTCACTGAAAGGCTTCTCAAACCCTGGAACAGGCTGCCCAGGGAGGTGGTTAAATCCCCATCCCTGGAGGTCTTTCAAATCTGCAGAGATGTGCTGCTGAAGGACATGGTTTAGCAGCAGCCTTGGTAGAGATAGAGAAAGTTTGGACTCAATGATCTTAAAGCTCTTTTCCAAGTGAAATGATTGTGTGATTCTCATAACCAAGTGTAATTTTATTCCTATTTTTGTAACTCATCTCTGGGAAATCATCATTTCCAAAGTTTGTGCTTGTCACTAATGACTAGAAACAGTCTACAGATTCATTTTATAGTCCCAGTTCTAAGAGCACATTGCTGGTGCTGGTACTCGGTGTCTGCTCTTTGAGCAGAGTGGGGAACACACC
This sequence comes from Melanerpes formicivorus, assembly GCF_026170545.1. NCBI lineage: Eukaryota > Metazoa > Chordata > Aves > Piciformes > Picidae > Melanerpes > Melanerpes formicivorus. Next base: position 3,264,636 of record NW_027142415.1, on the reverse strand, counting down.
TCGAAGCACCAAGATGCCCCCCTCTGTGATTTGACAGGAACTATGAATTGCTTGTAAGCCCATCCCTAGCCTCTTCCTTCCTTGAGCCTGGGGGAGTGCCTAGGGAAGAACAGAGCCCAGGGCAGGCTGCAGTTGCCAGCCTGCTGCATCAGACCTGCGGCCACGGGGGAGAACAAAGACTTCTGAGAGCAAGCTGCAGGCTAAATGAGCCGGCCTGAAGGGCCACAAGCAGCACATGAGCCATGGCTTGTATATCCCTTTCCTTCAATAAAACTTCTTTGTGACATCCATTAAAGCCAGCACAGCATGGTGGGTTCAGTGGCACATCATCCCCAGCATTCCAGCCATGAAGGAGCTTGTCCTTCCCTGCTGCTAGTTTGCAGGCACTGGTGAATCAGCACAGGCTCCTGCCTACTGCAGCCATTCTCATATCAAACCAGTCTGGGAGTGCTTGGTAACTCATCATGTTGTCATCAATAATAAAGGGAAAATATTGCTTGAATTTAACCAACAGCTTGTTAACAGAGCAGACCTCGCTGTGTGACGTATGTATACATTATCTGGGGGGGAAAATCAATTAGGGGGGAAAATACATCATTAGAACATAATACAAAGTTATTGCAGGCTTAAGCACACTGCAGTAAGAATTCTATTCAAACCTGTAAGACAGTAGCAGTATTAAATTATTTTTTGAACCTCATACCTACCATGAAGATTGAATGTCAGGTACTTTTTTTTCCTTTCCTCCTGCAGGATTTCAAGACTTGATTGCCCAAATGACAGTTTACTTATTTTACTGTCACATACTTTTGTGAAATGCCATAACAAGTTGATTACAGGTTTCACATTTTGCATAGTGACAAAATCATCTGTCATATAATAGTCTGATGCCTGAAAGCCATTTAACTAAGAAGCAGTTTCTCCTGAAAATAATGATATTTGAAACATTAAGGTGGGTTTAAATGTGTACATTTTCTGAGCAAGTCTTTGTTTTAACTGAATGAGAAAACCAGCGTTACCCCTTTCAGGCAGGAATTTAAGGCTCGTAAAAGTCACCAGGCAACAACTAGCCAGAGGGTGAGGCAAATAAGGAGGGGCATCATTTCATGAATGAAATGAGGGGTGGAAATGGGAAGCTTAGTGATACATCCCAGCTGCTGCAAAGATGAAAAACTGCTTAGCTGCTATTTGGAAACCCCATTATTTCCAACTTATGCTGGAGGTCTGAGGCCATGTCATACACTCTGGCTACTGGAGAGAAAAACAGGCTCCCTTTCCCCTCTGCACAGAAATTTTGGGTCACTGGACCTGGTATGTAGAGAATAAGATTCACCTTCCTTATTCACAGTATCCCAGTATCACAGTATAACTAAGGTTAGAAGAGACCTCGAGGATCATTGAATCCAACCTGTAAACACAGACCCCATGACTAGACCGTGGCACCAAGTGCCACATCCAGTCCCCTCTTGAATGCCTCCAGGGACGGTGACTCCACCACCTCCCCAGGCAGCACACTCCAATGATGAACGACTCGCTCAGTGAAGAACTTTCTCCTCACCTTGAGTCTAAACCTCCCCTGGCACAGCTTGAGACTGTGTCCCCTTGTTCTGGTGCTGGTTGCCTGGGAGAAGAGACCAACCCTCTCCCGGCTATAACCACCTTTCAGGTAGTGGTAGAGGGCAATGAGGTCTCCCCTGAGCCTTCTCTTCTCCAGGAGAGACCTCATTCAACAATATCCATACCTTAGATGAGATTTAAGTAATAGAAGTCATAAGGATGATCCATTCACTGGATGTAATCAGTATCTCAGGTGATTCTGAGTGACTGGACTTTGTAAATAACATGATGCATCATTCCTACCTGGCAATTCTAACCAGTAAGGGAAATGCCCAACTATTTTATTATTGCTAATGAGCATATGAAGTAGCAGCAGTACTCTTCTAACTTCTTGTGCACAGGCAAAGGACATGCCAGTTTTCACAATGTGATGGGAATAGCATGGGGAAGCTCAGCAAGCTGTTAGGCTGACAAAGAGAATGATGTGTCCCTGGCACTCTGTCATACACTGGCTTTGTAGACAATGCAGTCATCGCATACCTGCCATTGTGAATGCCAGTTGCAAATAATAGCAAATTATACATGAGGCTGAAACTTGAACCTAACTTGAGGTTCTCAGCTCACATCCTGCTCTGGGATGCAGCACAAGGCTACCATTAGGAATGGGCATCTGCGACCTTGCTGAGCCACCAACTGCCGCACACCACAAGTGGCAAAAATCTGCTCTGAAGCCAAATTTATCTTTGCATCCTTGCTGCTGAGTTCAGTCTCCATCCAGGTTGGAGAGGTAACAAGGATGCATCTCCTCTGGCAGTTCCAAGAGAGCTCCAGCACCTGTGGGTGAACGGAAAAAAGAATGAATCAGAGAGGAGGAAGAGAGATTTCTGAGTGCTGTGTTGCTTCACGCAGGGGTGGTAGCAAAGTTGTCATCCTGGAGGTTTACCACTGCTTTCTGTGGACATAATTTGTACAATGCTTTTCTTAACTAGCACAGTTGTTTTCTGTGCCTTTCTGGGGAAAAAAAAAAATATAAAAGAGCCTAATAATGCTATCACTACTTTATTTTTAGTCAATGCTTTCTCACTTGAGGATGTTAAAGCATTGTACAGGTAAGTAAATATTATTGATCCTGCATTTCAGTAGATCTGAGCACAGAGGTTTGAAACACTTCATATGCTAGGTGCTTTGGACATTCACAGAGTGGATTTTTGTTATCTGTCTGCTATAAACTTGTGTAACCTTTAGCAAGTTGCTTAAACATTCTGCCTCTTATATGCCTCATCTGGAAGATAAATGTGTTCTCATTTTGCCTAGGGCAAGGTAACACAAGGGAGAAATCATTTCCCTAGCACTGGAATTTCCTTTCACTTGTAAAATTGGCCAATGCAGAGGTCAAATTACTCTTTGTGACCATTGTTTCTTCTGTTTGCTTCATTCTCATGGAATCATGGATGCATTTTCATAAAGAATGTCTTTTTAGCCATCCTACTATCAATGTGCTTGAAAGTTGCCTTTTCCATAAGCTGCTGTCAAATCTGATTGCCATTTCTGAAGATGTAGTGAATATAATCTATCTAACAAAATATTTCCATTCTGCAAAAGGTGGGCTCTGTTTTCAGCCAATATTTGGAGGCTAAAAATCCTGACATTTGAAAAAACACAAGGATATTTTTTGTGATGGAGGTGTGACAGAAGTCTGATTACAACCTTAGAAATGGAGAAGTACAAGTCTTTTGGGAAAAGGAGACAAAAAAAAATCTCATCTTCAAAGAGGAAACTTGGTGGACAAATAGAAAAGTAGGAAGAAATCTCAGATTGCCTTTGTGGAGAGACCTCTTCAGCATCTGAGCAGCTGGAAGAGTTCTAGTAGCTCTCAGACACAGCTAGGCGCTGATACTCTTTGTAAAGTGGAACCCGTCAAAAGAGGGCACTGTGTTCATGTACAGACACCACCTGAGAGCAGAGGCAGCCGCTCTTCTGGATGCCTGTGGATGATGCACGGATTTCCAGCCAGCGCCTCTGCGGGTCCTGCCCGCTACTTCCCCCGGCTGCTTCCCCCGGCTGTTTCCCCCGGCTGCTTCCCCCGGCTGCCTCCCCTGGCTGCTCCTCCCGGCTGCTCCCTCGGCTCTCAGAGAGCAGTGGAAGCTGGTGCAGAGATACCAAGCTGCAGAACGCGGCTCCTGTCTAACGCGGTCTCACTTTGTCACACAAGCAGATTGATGGACTCCATGAAATGTCAGAAGGAAATGTAAAAGAAATGCAGCCTGGAGAAGAGCAGAGTGAGGGGGAATCTCATTAATGCTGATCAATAGCTAAAGGATGAGTGTCAGGAGGATGGAACCAGATTCTTCTCAGTGGTGCCCAGTTACAGGATAAAAGTCAATGGGCACAAATGGGAACACAGGAGGTTCAATTTAAACGTAAGGGAGAAATTCTTCACTTCTGAGGGTGGCAGAGCCCTGGAATAGGCTTCCCAGAGAGGTTGTGGAGTCTCCACCTCATGAGGGGCTCCAATCCACCTGGACATGTCCTGTTTGATTTACTCTGGGTGATGCTGCTCTGGCAGGGGACTAGATGATCTTCAGAGATCTCTTCCAAGCCCTGCCATTCTGTGATTCTGTGGTCTCTTCTGGACTCTCATCTTGGAAAAACCCTTCTGTTTTCCTGAGAGCATGAGTGGACTTGTGCCTCACATCACAGATCAGAGAGAAGAATAACCTTAATTATGTTTGTTCATAGCATTTTAATGGCTTTCTAAGTGAACTGAAGTCTCTCTTTACCCAGATTCACCTCCTGCAAGAGGTCATAAGTCTTCTTTGGATTGACTTCTAATTGAACTAAACTCTGAGCAAATACAGACATGATTTATAATTTTCTAAGACTAAGGAATGCATGAAGTGTTGTGTAATACATCCTAGGGATTCAGCAGGAGATGTAACACTAAAGAATTGCATTTTGGTTCTAGTCTAAAGCTTAGTTTTCAAGAACTGGTTCTTGGTCCACTTGTGCCTTCAGAAACAGATAAGGTCTTCTTCTCCCTATAAGCTTCTCTAGACTGTTACCATTCCAATAAATAATCTTCCTTCTGATAAGATGCAGACTTTGGTCTCCCTGTGTCTTATACTACCAGGCAGGTTTTCCAGTCCTTCAATCATTCTCACAGCATTCCTTGAAATCCTCCCTTGTTGTTCAGTATTTTCCGTAACTGTGGGCAGTGGAAGTGCATAAAGCACATTAGTAAGCAGTGTTCAGTTTTGTGGCCCTCACTACAAAGGTGTTGAGGTGCTGGAGTGTCTAGAGAAGGACAATGAAGCTGGTGAGAGGCCTGAAGAACATGTCAGGGGAGGAGCAGCTGAGGGAATGTAGCTGAGATTGTTTAGCCTGAAGAAGAGAAGCTGAAGAGAGACGTTTTTGCTCTCTACAACCACCTGAGATGAGGTTTTAGTGAGGTTGGAGTTGTTTGGGTTTTTTTCCTACTATTGAGTGATAGAAAGAGGGGAGATGGCCTCAATTTGCACAGGGGAGGTTTAAGTTGGATATTAGGAAAAAGTCCTTCACTGAAAGAGTGGTCATGCATTGGAACAGGCTGCACAGGGATGTGGTGGAGTCACCATCCCTGGAGGCATCCAAAAAATGTGTGGACATGGCACTTGGGGACATGGTTTAGTGGGCATGGTGGTGTTAGGTCAGTAATTGGACTCGGTGATCTTAGGGGTCATTCCCAACCAAAATGATTCTATGAAACAGCAAGAGTAGCATTTTTGCCTATGCCATCCTGGGAAGAGCTGCTGTCCATCTTGTGCTTCTCACATGACATCTAGGGCCTCCACTCTGATTCTTTTTCCTGGAAAAGGCTCCTTCATAGGTTCCCTCCAAATTACCTTGATTGGTTTTGCTGCTGGGACTTTGTCTATGGGACAAGAGTATTTCCTTGTGTTCAGCTTGGCAAGTTCCCCTAGTTGCACAGAAAGCAGCCAGTCCTCTTCACAACATGCCACTGAAGCTATTTTTCATCTTCAAACTGTACTCATGGCAATTCCTTTCTTTTCTTTTCTTTTTTCTTTTCTTTTCTTTTCTTTTCTTTTCTTTTCTTTTCTTTTCTTTTCTTTTCTTTTCTTTTCTTTTCTTTTCTTTTCTTTTCTTTTCTTTTCTCTTCTCTTTTCTTTTCTTTTCTTTTCTTTTCTTTTCTTTTCTTTTCTTTTCTTTTCTTTTCTTTTCTTTTCTTTTCTTTTCTTTTCTTTTCTTTTCTTTTCTTTTCTTTTCTTTTCTCTTCTCTTTTCTTTTCTTTTCTTTTCTTTTCTTTTCTTTTCTTTTCTTTTCTTTTCTTTTCTTTTCTTTTCTTTTCTTTTCTTTTCTTTTCTTTTCTTTTCTTTTCTTTTCTTTTCTTTTCTTTTCTTTTCTTTTCTTTTCTTTTCTTTTCTTTTTTCTTTCTTTCTTTCTTTCTTTCTTTCTTTCTTTCTTTCTTTCTTTCTTTCTTTCTTTCTTTCTTTCTTTCTTTCTTTCTTTCTTTCTTTCTTTCTTTCTTTCTTTCTTTCCTTCTTTCTTTCAAGGTAGCAGGTAGTACAAAGTGCTTTTGACATATTCAGTGGTTGATTTCCATTTAAAATTACAATTTGGAATGTACCGGTTAGCTGCCTTTTTTTGTACTAGCTTAATATGCTCTGTGTTGACTTTTCATCAGTCTAGCTTTTGTAATCGAATGGTCATCAAAATGAGCTCACCAGAGTCTAAGCTTTTTAAACCAACAGTTGCCATCATCATTCAAACTTGTAATCTCATCAATAAAAGCCATCAAGTTAGCTTGACAAGATCTGTTTTCCATAAAGTCATGTTGATCAGCATTAATTATATTATCCTCCTTTAATTCTTTATTAATTGAGTCTTATATCAGCTGTTTCATCATTTTGGTTTGGATCAATGTTAGACTGACAGGTATATAATTGTCCAGGTCATCTCATTTACCTCCTTAAATTATTGGCACAACATTAGCTTTCCTCCTTTTCTCTGGGGCTTTTCTGGTGCTCCAACTCTTATTGAAAATCAACATTAATGGTCCAGAGAATTTCTTGGCCAGGTTTTTCTAAAACTCCTCAATGAAAATCATCTGGACCTTTTTATTTGGAAATCTGTACTGTTAGTGTCTGCCTTTTAATTCTCTGGGGTGACCACTGGAATGGAAAGTGCTTTAGAGTTGCCTTATAGCCAAATGTCTACTTTCTCCCCTCCTGAACACAGAACAGAGCTATACGCTGAGGGTGTGCGGCTGGCCTTTATTATTATTCTTTATTCTGTGACTCCCATCTGCTAGTATGAAGCAAATATTGTTCTTCATTTTTATTTGCTTTTAATATCCCTTTTTAAAGCCCAAGTAGTCTCTCTTCCCACTGACCTTAACAGCCATGGCAGGGTCTTACTGCCATTTCGCTTTTGTAATTGATTCATCTTGACTTAGCTAGATGTGGTGAGGTTCATTATAAAATGATTGTACAGTCTTTTACTTTTCTTTCCTTTATCTATTTTCTCCAGTTCCTACTTCAATATATGCTCATTACATTGTGGCAGTCTTTTAATTTTTTTCCCCCCTCACCATTTAATTTGGTTCTTAATTGCTATCAACTCTCTGAAATCAACTCATTTAAAGCAGCGCTGGCCAGGCTTTGTTCTCTGTGCAAACAGCAAATCTAGGAATTTGCTCAAATATAGCCATGGTTTTTAATCTGCAAATTTGCTAGCAGTTTTCACCTATAACTTTTTGAAAGTCTCAAGAAGTTTTCACACTGGCATCAGAAGTTCCTCAGCATATGTCACTCGGGCTGAAGTCCCTCTGATAACGCAGCCACTTATTCCTCCTGCATTATAGACAGATACTCAGATGAGCACCTGGCTTCCTACTGTGATATGGAAACCTGCAGCAAATCCCAGCTGGTAATTTGTATTTTGCCAGCTGACTATTCACCCATAGACCTTCAATATTGATCACTTCTATGCTGTCAGCACCTGGAAAGAGGTAGTGCCATTTGTGACATGAAGTTGTCATTTTCCACACTTTCTCTGCTCTTCATCTTTCTTAAAAAAGATTACAGTCAGTGATTTCCACATTCCAGTCATGCAGGTCACCCAGGCAAATCTTGGTAATGCCAGAAAGGCTAAATTCACACTCATAAATGAGCCATTCCAAATCTTGTTTACTAACCTGGATCCTAGACTTCCAGTATAGGCAATTAAAGATTCCTTCTTCTTCACATCCACTTGACCATTAATTTTGTTCTTAACGTCTTCTGTGCTAAATGACTGCTCTGTTCCCTCAAGCTTCTGTCCTCCTCTTCCGTTGTTAGTGTATCACCCTCAGACAATGTGTGCAATAGGACCCCGGTGCCTTGCTGCCTGGTAAATGTGCAGTGGAAGTTAGATGTTCTCAATGCAGTTCATGTCAAAATGCTGAAAGCAAATTCTCACTGGCAAGAGCACAATGCTGCTAAAGATAGGCAGTGGAAATGTCTCCAGAATCTTCCAACATGAATCACATCTATTAATCATCCTTTAGGATACAATATCCCATTATGTTTCTGCTAGTAGTGAAACCAGTAGAAGAGGGTCCCTTCAGTCTGGGTTGAAAAAAATCTGTGGAGGAGCAAGACAGAAAGCACAAGGAGTGTAGCCCACAGGAGTCCTTGCCCCAGACCTGTGGAGTCGGGGTTGGCTGCCAAAGGTCTCCTGGGAAGAGCTGCAAAGGCATCAAAGCCCTTCTGTGCTGGAGGAAGGCAGCGCTCATGTTTGCCTTCTGAATTTCCAGGTCCTGCTGGCTCTTAAGCAGGAGTCCTTAGCACTGGATGGTGGGGAAGACATAGGAAAAAAGGTCCCTCTTGTAGTGATTCTCCTTGTCTGTATCTTTTAAAGCTAGTACAAAGAACACAGGAAAAGCTGTGTGTCATACCTGTTTCTGAAGGCAGTTTGTAAAGAGAAGAAGGGCTTTAGTGGATCAGGTTTTGCTGGTTTGAAGAGTTTATCCAACAGCAGTGGTGCATTTTGTGCCTCAGCATTTGACAACAGCAAAGTGTGCTGTGGTTTATATGTGCTACTTGAAGATCCTGTCCATTTATCTTTCCCTGAATGGTGATTTTCTTCAACTAAATAACTGACACAGGGATTGGAGGTGGATTTAATATGCAGAGATGACAGTAGGAAGATGTTTTTGTACTAAAAGAAGATACATGTTGGAAAAACATTACCTTTCAGACCACTAAATTTGTATTACTTTAACAGTATGGAAACTTTAGGTCAAACAATTCCTCAGGGTAGGAATTAGATGTTTTGGTGGAAAGCAGCTGTAACAAAGCTTTAAAAAACCCTATCATCTTATCATAAAAACCTTGAAGTCAATCTTTTCCCTGCTATTAGCAACCTACCAGAGAGCCATGAAGACAGATTAGGCTTTGATCTTTAATTACAAGTCTTTTTTCCTCATAGTAATGGGCTCCTGAAGATTCCACCGAGATGATTATTTAGAAGTAACAGTCTCTGGTTATTTTTAGAAACTGAAGGTCTATTTTATTCTCTCTCACCCATCCCATTAGCTTCTCCTTCTTTAACCCTTCCTTTAAAATTAATCTCTGAGATGCTTTTTCTGACGTGGGTTTCACAAATCATCGAGACACACAAAAACTTAACCAGCAACCACCTGAACAATGCAATACCCATTTCAGTTCTTTTTGTGAAACACTTTGGTTGTGAGTTGCACTTTAAATCTCAATTGAATCCTTCAGGACAGGATTGAGCCTTGAAATGGCATCATAAAATGTTTGACACATTTAGGCATTACAAAAATGATCATTAAGAATAGAATAGCATAGAATGGCATAGCATGGAATGGAATGGAATGGAATGGAATGGAATGGAATGGAATGGAATGGAATGGAATGGAATAGCATGGAATGGAATGGAATGGAATGGAATGGAATGGAATGGAATGGAATGGAACGGAACGGAATAGAATAGAATAGAATAGAATAGAATAGAATAGAATAGAATAGAATAGAATGGAATAGACCAGACCAGGTTGGAAGAGACCTTCAAGATCACAGAGTCCAACCTATCATCCAACATCACCTAATCAACTAAACCATGCAACCAAGCACCCTATCAAGCCTCCTCCTAAATACTTCCAAGATCATTAATGAAGGCTAGAACATTAATAAGGCTAGAACATTATTGAAGGCTAGAACATTCATGTGGCTAGAACATTAATGAAGGCTAGAACATTAATAAGTCTAGAACATTAATAAACCTAGAACATTAATAAGGTTAGAACATTAATGAGGCTAGAACATTAATGAACACAGTTCTTTAAGCTCCTGTTTTATGTGTAGTGTTAAAATGTATTGTAGATTCATTCAGTTGCTCTTAAATTAACCAAACATTTAAAATGGATTAAATTTCTTCTCTTTCTTTAGCTATGGCAGGTGAACATCAGCTCTTTCAGTATTCTTGCAATTAATGATTGAGTTCATTTTTTTTTCCCATGTTCTGCCTTGAGCTTAGATGTGAATGAGAAAGATTTGACAGTTCCTGCAGCCACCAGATCTTGGGCTTTTTGTTTGTAGTCATTCCTACATTTTGTAATTTTCTTTAAGATTTCTAATTCCCCCCTTCTCCCTAAGCCTTTTGCTGATGGTCCAGAGTATTTCTTTCTGTTCCTCTCTGGAAAGAATCATCCTCCTTGAGAGATCTCATTTGTTCTCTTTGCGGATGCAAATAGTTTATCTCTGATCTGTAGGAAATGATGCGTGTTGTTTCTTGTTGAGTACTGAAGTTCTTGAAGTACATTTCAGTTCCTCATGTCCTCACCTAATGATACATATACACCTCCCAAGCATTCCACATAGAATCACAGAATCAATAAGGTTGGAAGAGACCTCAAAGATCATCAAGTCCAACCTGTCACCCAAGACCTCATGACTACTAAACCATCCATCCCTCCAGCCAGCTACTGAGTATTACTATCCCATGCACCAGTGCTAGAAGCACCAAAAATGAAGGCAGATGAACTGACTCGAAGACTTCTTAGCAAATAGGGATTTTACCAACACTTTGCTACAGTTCCCTGGAAATGATGAAAAATAATTTCCTTCTTTTTGACTGACCCCCAAGAAACAGCCTGGCAGATGATGGCAAATGAGGTGGTAAATAATGTAAAAGAAAAGACTATTTACTTCAGAGGGTAAAAGTTCAGTAGTATTTCTACCATTATGTTAGTAAAAGCCCAAAGTGAATCTCCCCTTCAAGTTGGTTTCTCAGGATTATTTTGTTTAAGAAGATTTAACCAGCCTGGAGTAATCTTTCACTCCTTGCTAGGAAGATTTCAAGTAAATAAATCATCCATAGTGAAACTATGTTCTCCAATCACATTTTATTCCTGTTCCTATTACTCTTTTTTTTTTTCCTTTATCACTTTTTCTTCAGCTATTTTGCTCCCTGACACTGTTCTTTTCACACATATTGACTCACTTTCTTTTTGCTCTTGCTGCCTGTAGGTGTTGCTTCTGTCACTGAGCTTTCTTCACTTCACTGAAGTTCTTTATTCCCTTGCTAAAATATCCCCAAACTTTCCATATCCCAAACTTTCTTAAGAACTCTGTGGTTCATTTGCAGATAGCTGCAGCAAGAAACTCTCAAGGTGAACTTGTTGCTGGTCCTGGGCCTTTCTTTCCTATTTATTTGTTTTTCTTGACTCCCAAAACATTACTCAGAGCATTCTTTGAACAGCACTGGGAAGAAAAAATCACTACAGCTATACATTCAACATATGGCTACAGGGTAAAACAGAAGTAGACTCAGAGATACTGGGAATTCTTCCCACTTCTGTTATTTTTCCCATTATATCAGTTTGATAAAAACATATCAGATCCTGGGCTGCATCAGGAGAAGTGTGGCTAGCAGGTCGAGGGAGGTGATCCTCCCCCTCTACTCAGCCCTGGTGAGACCCCACCTGGAGTACTGTGTCCAGTTCTGGAGCCCCTATTACAAGAGGGATGTGGAGGTGCTGGAAGGTGTCCAGAGAAGGGCCACAAGGATGATCAGAGGGCTGGAGCACCTCTCCTATGAGGACAGACTGAAGGAGTTGGGGCTGTTCAGTCTGCAGAAGAGAAGGCTCTGAGGTGACCTAATTGTGGCCTTCCAGTATCTGAAGGGGGCCTACAGGAAGGCTGGGGAAGGACTTCTCAAGATCTCAGGTAGTGATAGGACTAGGGGGAATGGAATGAAGCTGGAGGTGGGGAGATTCAGGCTAGATGTGAGGAGGAGGTTCTTCACCATGAGAGTGGTGAAACCCTGGAATGGGTTGTCCAGGGAGGTGGTCGAGGCCCCGTCCCTGGGGGTGTTTAAGAGCAGGCTGGATGAGGCTCTGTCCAGCCTGATCTAGTGTGGGGTGTCCCTGCCCATGGCAGGGGAGTTGGAACTAGATGATTCTTGTGGTCCCTTCCAACCCTGAATGAAACTATGAAACTATAATATTGAAAATACAATCAAGAAATTAAGACACTTAAATCATGCAGGTTCCAGCATTGCCAGGGCTCCCTATTATGTGAGTCTTAACTTGATTTGACGCTTTCTTTTTAATGATCAAAAAATAAGATGGGAAATTAAATGCAAGTGAAAAACCCACAAATATCAGAAGTGAATACTCAAGCCATAAACTTTCCTTTTTCTCCTTATGGCAAGCAATTTCTCCTGCAAACATGCACAGTAATACAGTTACAACATAAGAATAAACAATCTTGTTCTTCTTGCCCTCTGCAATCTATATTACTAAAGCCACTCTTCATTTCATGAAACAAGATTCTAGGAGTGGATAGAGCTGACAGGGATAATGCAAATCATTGTAAATAAAGGAATATGATCAGTGTTACTATTTATTTTTTAACAGCAGCTTGTATGAGTTGAATTAATTTCTCTCCAAATTTGCCTACTTTATCTCTCCTTGATGTGCTTATTTGGGATGATTCACTCAAGGTGATCTTTTTGCAGCATACATATGGCAGCCCCTATCTTGGTCAGCATAGAGGGGCTTTTGAAGGATCACAACCTAACCAGAAGCACATTCAGTCCATAAGACCATAGGCTTCTCTTCTCTCCCTCATATCTCTGCACATCCACCCCACACACCATGCAATCGGCTTAGGGATACATCAATTGCACAGCAATAATCCGCTCCCTGCGGGCTGTGCCTCTCGTGGAGGAGTCAGACCTTATTTCTGCATCTTACAGATGTAAATGGAGCTCAGCCTCCCACCCCTTTGCAGTCCTGATTATTCCTTTCATGCAGGCCCACACAGGTTTTAACAACAGTGCAGCCAGCTGGAACTTCTGATCAGCAGTTATGCCTTCATGTGCCAGGAAGCAGAGAGAGGCTCTGCACTGGCAGTGGGCACAAGGCTGGTTTCTAAGCTAACCTGTCCAAGCTGCACAGCCAGCAGGTAGCATCTGCTTTTCCGTGGTTCACAGGCTTTTTGATTAGCTCAGATGAACAACCAGCAGAGAGGAAAAGTGACTTCTTGGTGGCATAGGCTAACATTTGCTCTTAACCTGTCCCACAAAGGCATTCTAACTGCTTGAGAGGGTATGGCAAAGGGATATGAAGATAATTACGGGACTAGAACAGCTGTCTCTCCTCAGCTGGAGAGACTCCAACAGAGGGCAGTGAAGTTGATGAGGGAATTGGAATATCTCTTTTACAAGGAGAGACTGAAAGACCTGGGGATCTTTAGCTTGGAGATTGCAGACTGAGAGGGGATCAACTTAACACTGATCCCAGGCAACCAGCACCAGAACAAGGGGACACAGTCTCAAGCTGCACCAGGGGAGGTTTAGACTCGAGGTGAGGAGGAAGTTCTTCACCGACCGAGTCATTCGTCATTGGAACGGGTTGCCCAGGGAGGTGGTTGAGTCATCGACCCTGGAGGCGTTCAAGAGGAGATTGGACGTGGCACTTGGTGCCATGGTCTACTCATGGGATCTGTGTTGATAGGTTGGACTCAATGATCCTCGAGGTCCTTTCCAACCTAAGTGATACTGTGATACTGTGAATATCTAAAGGGTGGAGGTCATGAAGATGGGTCTGGGCTCTTTTCAGTGGTGCACAGTGATAGGACAAGGGGCAATGGTTACAACTTAGGACACAGGAGGTTTCACTTAAACATCAGGAAAAACTTCTTTTGTGAATTTCACAGAGTGCTGGAGCAGGCTACCCAGAGAAGTTGTGGAGTCTCCTGTTCTGGAGACTCAAAACCTGCCTAGATGTGTTCCTGTGGAGCCTGATCTAGGACAACCTGCTTTAGATGATCTCCAGAGGTCACATCCAACCCCATCGTTCTGTGATTCTGGGATAGTGACTGTGACTTTTATGGTATGGAGTAACTCAGCTGGCTAGCATGGGTCAGCTGCTCTGGCTTTCCTTCCTTAGAAGGAAGGTTTAGCACCTGGCCAGCTCTAATCCGCCAAAGACCTCGATCACTATGGAGATTCACTTAGCATGGTTTGCCATAGTGGAAAACAAAACTTTGTTCTCACCAAATTGGGTGCTGCAGTCTTCTCAAAAATGCAGCTTTCCTGAATAGGAAATTGATTCTTTAATTCTATCCTAGCAAAACCAAGACAATCTGGCTGGTCAGCAGAGCACAGATGTTATGCATGTGCATTCTGACAGCACATGTATCAGGGAAAAGCTGCACTAAAAAAGCACACGAAACAATTGTCACAAACCCATTTTTTTTTCCCTATATCACAGCTAGTCATCTGCCAGCAAGATGCCAGAAAAAGTGTTAGAATTACTGTATATGTTCAGCTGAAAGTGTGTTTACATTTCCAATATGTTCTTTTATGTGACAGAACAGGGACAGAATGAAAGGAGAATCTTCCCCTCGGTAATGACCATTTTAATGTCTGCCCAAAGCTCTGTAAATAATGCAGCACAGTAAAATTTAGTCATAAGGAGTAATCATCATCTCTCAATAAACCAGAATAATTTTTCCATTTAACCTGACATATAAATGTCTATAAACATTGTATTTATCTTCCAGCGTGTTGCTTCTCTTCATGCCCTAACGCAAGCAATGGGAAGATTTATTATGCCTCAGAAAATTACCCCACAGAATATCTGGTTCTCTGTTGTTTCTAAAAACTGCAGTCCTGAACAGGGATTTTTTTTAATCTCCTGAGACACTGGACCAAAATCACAGAACAAACAGGCTGTGAAAACTCCTTTTGATTACTGCTGCAAGCTTCCCTTATCAGTGGGATGTTGAGAGATATGTTAGTGAAACAGAGTCCTGCTCAAATAGGCTAAATCCCTTTTTTTCCCCCACAAGATTCTTAGATGTATCCTCCAGTAAAAAAGCATGATGAGAAAATAGTGGAGGAGTACATTTGATCTTAAATGGGAAAACTTCTATATGTGGCTTTTACATTAAAAAACTAACCCCAAGAATACCTTCCCCCACAAAACCAAACCAGACCAAACCACCAAAACCAAAAACCCAACCAAACAAAAAATCCCAGACTGACCAACAAACAAACAGACAACCTCTCAACCCAAAAAGTAAGCAGCTGAAGAGCAGGCTGGATGAGGCTCTGGCCAGCCTGATCTAGTGTGGGGTGCCCCTGCCCATGGCAGGGGGGTTGGAACTAGATGATCCATGTGGTCCCTTCCAACCCTGAATGATACTATGATACTATGATACTCTTTTGAGAGCAAGATGGCAGCTGACAGCTGATACATCATTAAAGACTTGTGTCTTCTTGTTTATACATAGAGCGGTGCTGTTATTTGGTCACAAGATGTGACTCATGCTCTGTGTGCCAAAGTGGGAAATACTTGCATTCTTTTTGTTGTCATAGTGAAAAACCAATTCATTTTGTATGATAAATTACTTACAGTAGGGTTAGATCAAAAGATTTAATGAAGGAAAGGAAAACCCTAGCATGATGCAATACAGAATGCCACGGTAACCAAGGATGCCTCTGGGACTTCCTCTAGGATTTGCATTCTTAGGCCAATCTTGAACTATCTGTTTAAAAGCTTGAAGGTTTCTATTTGCAGAAAGCCATGAGTTGTGAGGTAGAAGTCATGAGTGCTACATTATGACTCGGGCTTGGAGTCCTGATTTACAGAAAGCAGAGCCTGAGCCTAGATGCATCACATTATCCTGGTGGGACAAGAGAAGGGCACGCACCAGGTCTTTGCCAAGATTTTCTTCTCCTCCCCTCACTTCCTCATAGGCTCTAGTTTCCTTGAAAAAGAAATCTGAGTGCACTAGATGGGATCTCACAAGCACTCCAAGCAACACTAGCCAGCAAGTTGCAGGCCTCAGGGTGCAGTCTGATGTGCACCAAAAGGCAGCAGAGCTGCACCCCAGAGAAGTCATTTAGTCCTGCCTGTGTAGGAAGTTTTAGGGTCTTGCAAGTGTAGGTAAGACAGCATACTGAAATGTTTCCTTTTACTGTTACTGTCTGAAGATTTTATGAGTCTGGTATGTGTTAATGTTGTTAACCAGAGGGAACAACCTGAGGTGCTCATCAAGAGCATTGGTTTATAACGTTCTACCTACAAGAGTCCCGAGAGCACAGACAGCTTCAAGAGCCTCAGTAAGAGATCTGAAAGAGGTTGTCTGGGTACAGATCACATAATATAGTTGCAAGCAATAATGTCTTAGATCTTTCATGTGAATAAAATTCAACAGGACATACTGTAAAGAGTGCAAATGGATACCTCTCTCCAGTGAAGTATGTGAAGATGGAAACAGACAGTCAAAAATGTAATTAGCCTTTTGTGAATCTCATTCAGAAAGGTATAATGGGTCATCACTGAGCTATAAAATGTGGGCACATGAGGAAAATGTGGTTGAATGTCTCTTGTACATAATATAGATACAGAACTTTCTTCCCCCTTTTAATCACATAAGTTGTACTATAACTTGTAGCTACTAGATCTTGTGTGAGTAATCTGGGGAAACAGCTATGTACTGTCATGTTGTTGGAGAAACTGTCCTAGCCACCAGCTATACCATGGTAGTAAGATGTTTCTCATGTTCCTGGTAAAAATAGGTCATTCTCCAAAGAAATGGCAGAACAAGGAGACCCAGCTGTAATAAATCATTGATCTGGAAGTTTCTTGTTCCTGCTGCAAGCACCATTGGTGTATTTTATCCTATTATTATTAAAAACACACAGGGAGTAGGAAGGTCTAAATCACCAACTCTACCCTCAGGACTATGCTGGTTTTCAACCACAATTTCACATTAGGGACTGCAAATCCTATCTGAATAATTTGAAAATAGCCTGAACATAATCACAGTGTGTTTGTTCTTAATAGATCTAATTACTTCTAAAACAAAGAGACATAGAATCAGAAGGATTTTATAAGAGAGAAAAAAAATCATATAGCCAAGAATTGATAAAGATATTTACACTGTCAACAGCTAAAGTTAATAAGATGACTCCTACTGTATCAATGGTAAGTCAGTCTTATTCTCTTTCTAAAATTAAAGCTCAGAAGAGGTAGATTAATTGACATTCACGATGTAGGAGACAATGCACTTCATTTTGCTGGTGCCACTGAGTACATATATAGACTTTCATTTGGGAAACAACATTAAACAATATAATCTATAGAAGGTAATAGCCTGATTTTTGTTATTCTTCAAAGGATGAAGGCTGTTAGGAGGCAGCAAAGGAGAGATGAGATTTTAGTATTGCATCTACAAAGGGAAAGAACCATATATTGAGGTGCTTGGTGCCATGGTTTAGTTGTTTAGGTGGGTTGGATTGGTTGATGGGTTGGACGCGATGATCTTGAAGGTCTCTTCCAACCTGGTCTATTCTATTCTATTCTATTCTATTCTATTCTATTCTATTCTATTCTATTCTATTCTATTCTATTCTATTCTATTCTATTCCATTCCTTTCCATTCCATTCCATTCCATTCCATTCCATTCCATTCCATTCCATTTCTATTCTATTTGCTTGACATATGTAAAGATGTGTCCTGGCTACACCTGAAACACTGTGACCAGTTCTGGGCATCTCCACATTAAGACTATATTGGGGGAAAAAAATAAGTTAAAAATGAAGACAGCTCTGAGAAGTATCTTTGAAAGCTTTTAGACAGCTTTGGAGATCATTCACGGTGAGAAATTCCAAGCTCATATGCAGTATGCTTGTAGAAATATGTACATCCAGATCATTCAGCAACACTGAAAATGTCAACAGCATAAATACCAAATTTATTTCAGAATCCATTATCCTTTTTTTTTTCCCCCACCAAAATTCCTTAAAAATCAAAATATCTGTATTTATAATAATACAATCCAGTCAATGTGGACACTGGCATGAGATTTAATACATCCAAGTGCCGGGTTCTGCACATCGGCCACAACAACCCCATGCAGAGCTACAGGCTGGGGTCAGAGTGGCTGGAGAGCAGTCAGGCAGAGAGGGACCTGGGGGTGCTGGTTGATGGTAGGATGAACATGAGCCTGCAGTGTGCCCAGGTGGCCAGGAGGGCCAATGGCATCCTGGTCTTCATTAAGAACAGTGTGGCCAGCAGGAGCAGGGAGGTCATTCTGCCCCTGTACACTGCACTGGTTAGGCCACACCTCAAGTACTGTGTCCAGTTCTGGGCCCCTCAGTTTAGGAAGGAGGTTGACTTGCTGGAACGAGTCCAGAGAAGGGCAACGAAGTTAGTGAGGGGCTTGGAACACAGCCCTGTGAGGAGAGACTGAGGGAGCTGGGGCTGCTTAGCCTGGAGAGGAGGAGACTCAGGGGTGACCTTATTGCTCTCTACAACTACCTGAAGGGGGGTTGTAAACAGGCAGAGGTTGGTCTCTTCTCCCAGGCAGCCAGCACCAGAACAAGAGGACACAGTCTCAGGCTATGCCAGGGGAGGTTTAGGCTGGAGGTCAGGAGGAAGTTTTACACAGAGAGAGTGATTGCCCATTGGAATAGACTGCCTGGGGAGGTGGTGGAATCACCATCACTGGAGGTGTTCAGGAGGAGACTTGACGGGGTGCTTGGTTGCATGGGTTAGTTGATTAGGTGTTGTTGGGTGATAGGTTGGACGCGATGATCTTGAAGGTCTCTTCCAACCTAGTTTATTCTACTCTATTCTATTCTAAATCCTTTAGTGAACTGTAGTAGTCTTGGCATAAAACTTTAAAATGGAGTGGAGTTTTTTAGATGCTTGTAGAAAAAAAGAAAATGTTAAATTAAACCAAGTCTAATATTCCAGTTGTGTTTATCTCTGAGTTTCCTGGATGACAACTTTACTTCCTCACTTGGGTCTACTTTGATTTTGTAAATGAAGATAAAAATTAGTCCAGAAAGTCACTTTGAGGTGTAAGAATGAAAACTAGGAAGCTTTCAAGAAAGAGCCCTTCAGAAGAAAGTCAAAGGAATGAGATAAGGTTTTCACTGTTTTATTTCCAGATGTAAGTAAGCTGAGCAATGGGTTATCATTGGAGGAGTTGAGGTAATTCTGATGAAACAACAACAACAGAAAAGATATCTGGAAAATCATTATGTGGTATCTCTGCAGTCAACAGAGATCTGGTAATTCAAATGAAAAGAAGCTATAAATGGATTTCCTTTTCAAGAAGACCCTGTGTGACTTCACAGACCAGATTCCCATTGACTGTAAAGCCAGGTTCTTTAGAGTTCCATATACAGACATCTACCTACGGGCAGTGAAAGTTTGGATCAGGGAATAGTGCTGAATCTGAGAAAACAGCATTACTGAGTTAAGGTTGTGAGTATGGCATAGAGAAAGCAACCCTTTTCACGTTTTCTTCTTTAAAACTAGGGATAGAAAATGTCAGGAGAGAAATTGCAGGGAGATTATTGGCAGTATAAATGCCTTTCAGTCAGCAGAGCATCAATGGAACTAATGCAGGAGCTTGGATGTTTTCCTTTCAGGTCAATTGGCTGCAATCTGGCTTCACTCAACTTTGCCCTATGTGCTGAGATCAGGTATTTTTTCCCTCTGAATAGGCTTGGGTCAGTCTTCTTGCTTTGCTGTATGTAACATCCTATGACAAGGGAGTCTTTACATTAAACTGGCCATGTAATAGGGCTGCTAAGCACAGGAGAAAAGAATGCCTGTATAGGTCACATTTACTCAAATGTATCACCACACCCTGCAGCGTTCATGCTCCTCTAACACACTCCAGAAGAAAATGTCTGCTTCTTGAGAAAGGAGTAGGCTGCGGGTCCAAAGTCTGAGCAAATTGAATTTAAGCTTGAAGAGATAACTAAATAAGTAAATAAGTTCTGCCATAATGGCCCATTAGAGTATAACAATATGTTGCCTTTTAGATAACTTTCAGTTTGCTAATTTGAAAATTGCAACCATATGAAAGCTTTCAGAGTGACAGCACATTTGTTTGTAGTTCAGCATTTGAATATGCCAAATATTGGTTCTATTAAGCTATTATAAAGCTAAACATCTACATCACACACATTTTCTTTCTGCATGAACACAAAAGCATAATGATCCATGTTTTGCTGATGTCTGCATGATTAACTACATTTGTTTTCTGTTTACCACAGAAAGCTGTGCTCCGGAAAACCTATTTGAAACACTCAGACTTCCATTCAGGGGCTTTTCTCCTCAAATAATGACCAAAAAAGCAATAGGTGTCCTTAAGCAGAAATCTCCAAGGACCCCAAATTTTACAGCCTCATTAGTAGTGTCTTAATTAGTTGTCACCCAGGTTAGCATTGACTTGTTAAGCTCATATGGAGTGCACTGAAGGGCAAGTGAGGGGCTCTCAAAATGTCACCTCCTCCACTGTATGATATGTGCTGTGGCTCAGTTGGTAGTGCATAAGACCTTTAATGGGAAGGTTGTGAGTTCAAGCCTGCAGTGGGCAGTAGTGTCCTCCCTACTCTAGTCATGTGGTCTGCGGTGACAGGTTGGACTCGATGATCTTTGAGGTCTCTGCCAACCTTAGTGATACTGAATATATATTATTATATTATACTGAATATATTTTTGTTTAAAAAGGTTGGTCTAAGTAGGAGGGAGGCTGTAGCCAGGAGGAGGTTGGTCTCTTCTCCCAGGCACCCAGCACCAGAACAAGAGGAACCTCAAGCTGTGCCAGGGGTGGTTTAGGCTAGAGGTGAGGAGAAAGTTCTTCCCAGGAAGAGTTGTTGGCCATTGGAATGTGCTGCCCAGGGAGGTGGTGGAGTCCCCACCCCTGGAGGTGTTCAAGAGGGAGTTGGACGTGGCACTTGGTGCCATGGTTTAGTTGGCAGGAGGTGTTGGGTGAGAGGTTGAACTCGATGATCTCTGAGGTCTTTTCCAACCTTATCGAGTCTATGATTCTATGAAAAGATAAGTGGTCTTATCATCTGACCTCTTTAAACTCTCTTAGTGTGGTTTTGCCTTTAATTCAAGAGGGAGAGAGTATTATTTTAGAACATTTCTCATCAGCATATTCCATTTTACAAACAGTTTCTGAGATATATATATATACACACACACACATATATATATGCACATATATATATATATATATTTACACGCCCTTCCATATGTCTTTCCAACTTGTGTGTTTGTGTTTTTATACGTGGTGTGTATATACACAGTCAAGTAAAGAGTCTGTATTTTAGGAAGGCAGCTAAGGTGTTGCTTAAACTACAGACTTGCAAGCTACTAGGCTATTTTGTCGTGGATATATGAAGTTTTTTTTCAGGGCTGTCCAGTTGCTAATATAAATAAATAATTCTCTGTTTCTAGCCTAATTAGTGAATGTATGTCTGCCTTAAGCAGGAGGCTGGGCAAGATGACCTGAAGAGGTCTCTCCCAGTCTCAATTATTCTGTGACCCTGTTTACACACACAGAAAATATGCACAAGGCATGCACATATTTCCCACCAAAAATTAGATGACAAAAATGCCTTGATGATAACTAATTGCATATTTACATGGCCCAGGTGTCTTGATAAGGTGAAGATTAAAAATCACACTCGCTTAAAGGGAGATGTATACAGGTGGTATGTGGACCTCAGAAAGAGGGTCAAACTTATTTAGTGGTCCTTTTGTGACTGAACCTTGACTTCCCTGGTTTGGGAGAAGGAACTTTTATTCAGAGAGTAAGGTGTTCTAAAAATCTGCACAATAGTTGAAACCAGCTGTTGCTTCTTATTAATGTTATAGACAAGTTTAAAACCACAACACTAGAATGATGCTGTGAGGAGAATTAACTCCACCTCAGTTCAACCCAATACAGTTACAATGATAATGATGGTACTGTTATTGGTATTACCATTGATGTATCCTTTTGTTAATCATAGGATGGTAAGGATTGGAAGGGACCTCTGGAGATTGCTGCATTCCAAAGTAGAATCACCTAGGGTAGGTTACACAGGAATTCACCCAGTCACATACTGAAGTTTCTAGAGAAGGAGCCTCCACAACCTCTCTAAGCAGCCTTTTCTTCTTGATACTCACCCTTCAGATATTTGTAAACCTTAATAAGATCTCCTCTTAGTCTTCTCTTTTCCAAACTGAAGAGACCAGGTGTCTCAGCCTTTCCTTGAGCAGGGTGGCTCAGCTTGGTAGAGCATCAGACCCTTAATGGGAAGGTCGTGAGTTCAAGCCTGCAGTGGGCAGTAGTGTCCTCCCTACTTTAGTCATGTGGTCTGCAGTGACAGGTTGGACTCGATGATCTTTGAGGTCTCTTCCAACCTTAGGAATACTGAATACTAAATATTCCAGTCCCTTAATCATCCCCAGAGCCCTTCCTTGGACCCTCTCCAGCAGTTCCCTGCCCCTCTTGAACTGGGGAGCCCTGAACTGGTCACAATACTCCAGATGCGGTCTCACCAGGGCAGAGTAGAAGTATTGTATACTTCTTAATGACTTCAGGCCCTGATTTGTCGGGCAGCAGGGATCTGTACATCTCTATGGGTGGATGACGAATTTGTCAGCAAAGAAAAGCAACGTTTGTAAAACATTTATTTTGAACGATGTCAACCCTTATGAAAGCACTATGGGTTGTTTAACACCAACTGTGATTTTTTTTCTCAACTGTGGTATTTTTTTTCTCTGATAAACCTAACGTAGAACAAATAAAATAATGACATCTCAAGCATCTCACTAAAGAATGCTGCAAATTTGATCCTTACAAGTTACAATCTGTAGAGATACAATACAAAGGCTACAATCAAGATGACAGGGCTGTGATTAAGGGTGTGGGTTTGGGTTTTTTTGCTTTCTTCTATATAAGATTTGAACCTTGCTGATCTAGAATTTCCCCCCCAGCCTCTTTTTCTCCAGACTAAATAATCCCAGTTCCCTCAGCTGCTCCTCACAAGACCCATTCTTCAGACCCTGCACCATCTTTGTTGCCCTTCTTCGGACATGTTACAGCAGCTCAATGTCTTTCTTGTAGTGAGCAACCCATAACTGAACCCAGTACTCAAAGTGTGGCCTGGTCCTGCTGGTTACACTGTTCCTGACACAAGCCAGGATGCTCTTGGCCTTTTTGGCTGCCTGGGCATACTGCTGGCTCATGTTCACCTCCTGTCAACCTGCACCCCCAGGTACCTTTCTGCTAGGCAATTTCAGCCACTCTGCCTCAAGCCTGAAGTGTTCATGGGGTTATTTTGACCCAAGTGCAGGAACCAGAACTTGGCCTTGTTAAACAAGTGATGTCAGCCCATTAAACCAGGCTGTCCAGATCCCTCTGCATAGCCTTCCTTCCCTCAAAGAGATCAGCATTCAATTGCGTGTCATCTGCAAAGAAATCAATAGAAGAAGCCTCCTTGCTCCATCATCACCTGCTGGAGTGACACATTATGCAATAACACTCTATGATCAAAGGTAGTCTCCTGGGTTGTTGATCTTTATGGTGGAAGAGTAGTTGGCACTAAAATATATCTTTTCAAATAAAGGAGATTGTTATTCTTTTTTCTTTCCTGGAGAATCCAGTGATGTGTTGCCAGTATCTTGAAGGGATTCCACTCAACCACCACACTCTTTATGTTGTGATAAATTCTTCCAGAGAGGATTTTTATTCTAGAGAGTAAAGACAAGGTAGCAGGAGGTACACTAGCTTATTCACTAGCTTATTTGCTGGCTTATGCAGAAACACTTTGCTTGGAAAAGTGGCAAAAGGACAAAGGAACTCACAACTTGATTAACACCTGAGCAACATTAAAGTTGAAATTGTTATGTGGCTTGTTCCTGGAAACAGCTCTCATGTATTTATCTTGTACAACAGTTGTCAGCTGGCATGGTTTAAAAGGTCAGACATGTTAGGACAATTGTTGGTACAATAGATCAAGATCTATTTGGATTGAACAGCCAAACCAAATGTATTTATTTGTTCCACAGTAATCATCTAAGTCTGGAGATGCAGCAGCTTTCTCTCTTCATGATGGCACTAGCAAGTAGTTTCTTGCAAGTTTCTGCAAGTGAAGAAAACCCCAAACATTATTGCTTCCCCATCAGTCAAACATTTCTCTGGGTAATGGTTTGTCTCCTCTTTGGGAGCAGTGCTGGATGGGCTGCTGTTTTGTAGACCCATCTAACAAATCTTGAAGTAAACCTCTTCTTGTCCTTTCAGATCATAGGATGGCCAGCAGCTACTGGAAGAGTGGTTGCAGCTTTGCACACTGAAGCTCATTTCTGCTGTTGAACAGCCATCTGCTGCTCATGCTGTTGCTACTGAGCTTTCTTTATCAACTATTCCAACAGATTTTCTTAATCGAGTTGTCTTCTGGGGCAGGATGAACTCCTGCACTCACTCCCTCATCTACTCCTTTAGCCTTCCTTTACAGGCTTCAATTCAGCTAAGCAGCAAACTGTAGTGAGATACTTACTGAGAGTTATTGCTATTTTATAGCTTAATTAGTACAGTTAATTATATTTTGCAATGATATTGTGTTTTGTTTCTATAAACATGGAGGTCGCATTATGTTTAGCCAGATCTACTGCAGAATTTAAGCTAATGATTATTTAATTATCAGATCAATGGATTTAAATTTTTTTCCCCACTTTTGAGATAACATACTGCCAGTAGAAACTTGGGATAAAGTCCTCTATTGCCCCACTTCCCCATCCATTTTTCATACAGACCCTGTCCATTAAGAATCTTTATTGTCCTCCTCTTTTACTGAAGATAGGTACGTTCAAATTTGCAGGTTTTCTCCACAGTGTCTTAAGCCACATGTAGGAATCCAAAGCTATGAAATCATTATAAAATATGAGGAATTTTATTTACTCACCTGCTTAAATATGAATGGCATCCTGGCATCCTGGTCTGCATCAGGAATAGTGCAGCCAGCAAGAGCAGGGAAGTCACTGTGTCCCTGTACTCAGCACTGGTTGGGCCACACCTTGAGTCCTCTGTCCACTTCTGGGCCCCTCAATTTAAGAAGGACATTGAGACTCTTGAACGTGTCCAGAGAAGGGCAATGAGGCTGGGGAGAGACCTCGAGCACAAACCATGTGAGGAGAGGCTGAGGGAGCTGGGGTTG